>NC_141759.1:14495452-15176452 GCF_982258835.1 Parasteatoda tepidariorum
GATTACTGACATGGCAGAACCGACTTCCAAAAAACTTTGTATTTTGTCAAAGAAAAAGATATTAAGAGATTCTCAAAGAAGAAGAAGGGCCCAAGAAACGTCTGTGGAACGTCAAAGAAGGATGGAACATGACCGAATTTCGACAAGCAATTCTAGAGCCCAAGAAGTATCAGAGACGTCAAAGAAGATTAGAAGAGGTTTTCAGCTATTGACCAATGATGATTTCGAAAGTAACTTTTGGGGTAGACTATACTTGAGGGTGCCCTCGCCAAGTTGCGATCGCGATTGACCGCCAAGCTGGGCGATGTTGAAAACCAATCGTGATTCTGATTAGTTTAGAATTTAGCATTGTTTTTAAATGAATTTTTAAATGTAATTTCAGAGATCCGTTAGTTCTACTTTGGATACCGGCTGGTAAGGTTATTTTTGCTTCTGGTACTAAAAATGAATACTGTCAATAAGATAAATCTAAAGTTTCTGTACGATTTGAATAACAATGAAAAAAAACAGTGATTGACTGGTGTCTGAAAGACGGTTTAATTAGTAATAGATATAAATGTCCTGTTTGTGGGTTACCACGGCGTTCCGGGCAAACAAGTATGGCGCCAAACATAAGTCGCCAGTTTCGCCAAGGGACACCCTCAAGTATATTTTTCCTGTTATATTATAGGTTAGGTTACCATAGATCTTAGGTTACATAGCAAAGTTACATCTTCAAACATCCTCAAGAGCTATAACACATCTGCAGCAGAACTGGATATGAAGACAAAATTGCAGGACAGGAACACTTTAATTGTCCACTAATCTTTAGATTTCCTGCTATGTTTTAAAAAACTTTATTTGTGAAAACCTTTAGCGTGGCGGACAGCTGGCCGCCTTAAGCGGCTAGTATTAAATATATTCTTTCTTATTAAAGTAAATCCACTCTGACCAATTTCGTCGATCTGAAGTATATTTCTTGCCACAAAACTCGGCACTTTCAGCCAAAAACGCTTTATCTGTTTCCCCCCTCTTTTGTATCACCGATTTCTTCAAATTGGTCACCCTTTTAAAAAAAAATACTGAAAATCAAGAGTAATGTAAAAAAAAAGGTTAAAATGAAATAAATGAATATAAAGAAAACAAGCTTTCAGAAACGCAAACAAACGATTCACAAAGCAACCAAATTAACACACACAATAAAAGTTTCTAACGTTAAAAGTTAAAACATTTTAGAAACGTTTTGCCAAACGTTATGCAAAATCTATATTTGGAGGAATGAGTTATTTTTTTACGTTAATTTTCCCGCAAATGTTATGAAGCGTTTGCGTTATCAGATAACAATAACTTTATGCAAAAGCTCTCTAATATATAGCAAGTAACCAGTAACTCTCAGAATTTCCTGCTTTTATGTCACAACCTTTATCTAAAAATATCAATGAAATTTTTGACTTACTGGGTATATCTTAGTGAATTATAGGATGCAAATGGAAATTGGTGTTCGAGTGAAAGATAAAAGAAATAAACACTTGGTCCAAAGTAAAATAGCAAGCCCAAAAATATTCCAGTCTTGGGGTACCTACAAAGGATAATGCATTTATTTAATAAGAAAAACAATTTAAGCAAATGAAAGCAAAAATATATCGGGTCGGAAAGCAAAGGAAGAGACATTACATGACACCTGTTGGGTTGAAATAGATATTGCACTAAAGATTAAAAGAATAAATTATCTTTATTACTGCAAGAAATTTTGTAAGTTATTCTAAAATGAGTTGCGATACATTTTTTCATCTTGATGATTTACTAGCATCAGCAGTTTAACGTCACTGTTTGCTGATTTAAAATCCTCGCAGTCAATCTTCCCAGGGCGAAATTGTCAATCGCAGAAGCAGATAGGCATCTAATTTCCGCTTCTGCGAACTAATTAGAGGAGTAAATTTTTATTTACTCCTACAGAAAAAATTGGCTTTCTTTTTTTTTCTTTTTTAAAAATTGCTGCATATCTTGCAGCAATGAATAACGAATTCTGCAGAAATGTACCCTTTTACTCAATCCAGAGAAAGTTTTTTTCTCGTTCCTCCTCCTTTTTATAGGAGAATAAGAATAAAATAAAAAAATTACGGCTACCCCATACAGTTGTGAAAATAAGTTATGGTAACATCTTGCTAAGCTTTTCCGAAAAAAAAAATGCACGAGCTTAAATTCCTTTAACTTGAAAAAAAAACTGCAATTTTAAAATATCTGAACCATTTCGCCATAAAAATTAATCTGGCCTTTAGAACGGATGGACAGGCTATAATATTTTTAAAAAAAAAGAAATTATTAGTCCAGTTATAACATATTTTTATTTTGAGAAAAACCTTAAAATTCAATTGCATTAGGATACTGAGTGCAGCATACAAAGACGTTATTTAAATAACCTTTGTTCTGAAGCTCAAATTTTCCTGAAGTACCTTCCAATCTTAAAAGTTAAAAAGATGATATGCTATTAATTAATCTTAATTATTAACTATGTTAAGGACATTGATATAACAACATATTTCCTCTAAATAAACATAATTTGTTTTCGATAGAGGTGACTCAAAATATAGGGGGGGTGGAGCTGCAATTTGGAACATATGGTCGCAATTTCAATGGTTAAGTCAAGAAGACGAGAGAAAGTTTGTCAAATTGAGAATATTTTGTACACAATTATTAAATTCGTTTATTTAAATATAATTCATTGTAAAAGAACAATTTTTGGATAATATTTTATTATTTTTTTCACAGGGTTTAAAAAAAATAGAATTGTAAAGTACAAAATTTTTTACATAATTTTAAATGACAGAACAAAAAATTCGATCGAAACCGGTTAGTATTTTTTTTAAAGAAAGTAAAATGTTATCACCCTTAAGCTCAATTTTTAAAACATTATTGTGAATTATTATAATTTTAAAATATTGGTGCAAAGTCTATGAACTAAAGCAAAATAAAATAAATTTGTTTCTTTACTGTAGTGGCTGAAAATAGACTCACGACCGAAAAGGCTTAAATATTAGTTTGTGACCCATAATAAATGCATTTTTTGCCTTTTTTTAAAAAGGAACTATAAATATATATACTAAGGGAGGTGATTACGGAACACCCCGTTTACTTCATCCATTCAAAATTAAATTGATTGACATTGAAACTTCTAAACTCATGTTAATAAATAAATTAAAAGAAGTGAATAAATACCTGTAAGTAACAATCATTAAAGGGAGGGAGATAATCAAATGCTGCATCGTATTAGCTATATACCACGTATGCGCCATGCACTGAAATAAAAATTAAAGTTTCTTACTTTAACGTCAATAAGAAAAGGACATTTTTAAGAACCACATTTTCAATAAATTACACGCACTTTATTGGGAAGGGACAAAAACGGGTTTTTTTCGAAATCACTCTTTTACTTTGACTGATGAGACTGGGATAACATGGCTGGCAGGGATTTGTCGATCTTATCGGTCAATATTGCTATTAAATAGCAATGTCAGATTTTTAAATATGCACATTTAAGCATACAATTCTAAGCTGCTAAGTTTTGAAATATTAGTAATTAATTCTAAATCTTATTAATTAATTAATAACGCTACGAAATCATTCTCAAAACTGAAAGACGTTACGACACAATTAATAAAATAAAATAAATATATTTTTATTCGTTATCATTTTTCCCTTCCTAGTGCCTATACGTTGTTAGATTAAGCAACTGAGGCATTTAGGTGTTCATATCATCAAAATTAAAACTAACTGAATTCAGTATAATTTAAAATGATGGTGTTGTTTAAGGACAGTAACACTTGCAGGTTCTTTTTTCAAATTTCCATCATGTGAAATTGATTTTACACTAAATTGTTTCCGTGGCGGAAATCAAATGTATTATTACACATACTTATGCCGCATCACAAATAAAAAACATAAAATAAAAAATAAAGAAATAGTAGTAGTGACATCGTTCAAAAACCGCTCCGCTATCTCCAAAAACGTTCTCGTCCTCCCCATCAATTTTAATTCTTTTGTTTTTGTTGCTATATCGTGGCGCCCTCTAGAGGCGGAAAACCTTACAAGGAGCAATTTTTAAGATTGTCGAAGTTTACGACAAACGAACAACATTCTCCGGTACCAATCCCTCTCGAGGATCAGAACTAAGACACCTCTTTCCACAGTATCTATATTAAAACTGCACATAATTAGTGCAGTTTTAAGAGTTACCAAATATACTGATATAATACTTCGTACTTAATTAGCATAATTGGCGTCAATTGCCATTACACCCCTAGTGCCAATTATATCAAAAGTAGTTAAGCATCGTTGGCGCCAATACGTTACGCATATTTGAAATGTTCAACACCTGTCACAGTCACATGCCATTATCGGAGAGCAACATTTATCATACCCGAATTGGAGCGTATAAAATGAACGAAAAGGACTTGAAGCGCCATCTCTTAAAACATTTTTGTACAAAAACTAGGATTTCATGGATTGAAACTTGTAACTTATCAAAAAGTATGTGCTTCAATATTTTATTACCCATCGGTAAAATCGGTCTTCGTTTGGATTTGATGGCGTCCTCACTTTTCAACTGTGTTCAAGAGTAATAGTAAACAGTGCGCATGCGTCGTTATTGCATGCATTGCTATGGCGACCGCTGCTGCTTTTTTATTTTCACTAGCAGGCATTTTTAATGCATTTACATAATAATTATTGAAAGTATTTTTATATTATTTTTGTTATTAGCGTACCTGCTTGAATGTGATTTCATTATAAATATGAATGCTGAAGAAGGAAAAGTATTTTGTGACGTCTTGAAACACGTACAATAGGCAGGAGATATGAAAATCAATCATCAATTGAGACAGTTTTTGCAACTCATGATTTGAAATGTTGTGGCTTTTAATGGAGTCCACCCAGAAAGAAAAAGCATTTGACCAGTGGGCAACCAGAGATCGTTATAAGAAGATCACAACTTTTTTGTGGATTTTGAACTTTTACTGTTTCCTTGTAATGAAGTTTTGAAAGCCGAGAGTCTCACTTAAGATTCAATGCAAATACAGCATTGGATATCACAGGGATTATCCACTGTGAAGTCATAAAATAATACACGTCTATAAGATTAACGGACAAGTTGACAGGACTGCATAAATTATATTGTAAGTAAGATTCAAAAAATAATTATGCTTTTTATGTTGACAGAAAAGTGTTGGTTTTTACTCAGTTTCTCAAATGAAACCTAGATGGGAAAGTAGATGGTAGTTTCTGATTTAAAATCATATTTAGCAGCCCTTTCATTAACGCTCACATACATAACTGTTTTCATACTTGACCAGTGATTTTTAAAACAGGAATAGATCATGGCGTTTACTTACCATTTCTGTCATAAAACTGTAATTTTGAATGTAGAGTAAATTTTTCCAACCATTTTGGTAATAGTTTTCATGTTCATGCGCCCAAGATGAGTTCCAAACTGGACCCGAACTGATTAATGGACACACGAAGTAAAGTGACGTCACAAAAAGTACTGGAGGAGTTAATCTGAAAAAAAAATGAAAAAAATCAAGGAATGCATTTTTAAAAATTTAAAAATTTTAAAAAAGCACTGGAGGAGTTAATCTGAAAAAAAATCAAGGAATACATTTTTAAAAGGGGATAAAAAGAAAATGTATGAGTAAATTAGAGCCCAAGCCACAATTTATATCGTTAGCACTGGACCCGAACTAATTAATGGACACACGAAGTAAAGTGAGGTCACAAAAAAAGACTGAGAGAGTTAATCTGAAAAAGAAAAACAAAGGTATGCACTTTTGATAAATTTTGTATGTGGATGAAAAGAGAGGGAATGTATGAGTAAATTAGAACCTTAGACACAATTAATATCAACAGCACACCTATTCATTCTAAGAAGATTAAAACTATAACAATAAGATTCAGTATTTCTTAAATCTGAAAAGTACTATTCAAATAAAATAAAAGAGAAAATAGTTCCAAATCAGACCCAAACTAATTATTCGTAAGGTCAAATAAGGATACTTTATAAGGTGGCACTTAACGTGGGAAATGAAGGAATTTAAAGTATCTCAGTTGCTTTATTTTATTAGATTAAGCAAAGCACATATTTAGTTGCTCATTCTATCAAAATAAGGATGAACTGTATTCAGTATAATCTCGCATAATGCTGTTGCTCGTGGCAAATCATCATATTTAAAATTGACCACGATCAAGCTTCTATACTTATGTCTTTGAGGGGCAGTAAGAAATCAATAATAAAAATGTACATGCATCATGATGCAACTGTGAGCAGGAATGTACTCTAAAAATACTTTGTACTTGCATAAGTTTATATTTGGTACCTATTAAAATTGTCCCAATTACCATAATGGTAATAGTGCCTATTACCAAAGTTAAGCATCCTTTGTGTTAATAATAGTGTGATAATTTTTATGGTTCCCCGTATCGAATAAGTACATTTTCTCAATTATTTTGCTTTTTAGTTCACAGATTATTATTTTTATTTTTTAATAAATACCAATTACCGGAATTCATTGTTTTTGTTGCTTATCCTCTTCTGACCTGACAAAGTCAGACCAGATCTATGAACCCGTTGACCTGAAGAAAATCAAATACCAAAAGAGGAGTAGAGTAAATGTCTTCCCAGAGAAGACAGTTCAGGATGTGATCGGCGGAAGCCCGGTGTAGATGGTGGCATTTAGGGCAGATGGGGTGGATTTTAGTTCCTTCGGAAAATAGAAAACCTTTAAGTTGGCCGGTAGCTAGGCGGGAGATGGTGGTGCAGACTCTCCTTTCAAAGGGAAGGGTCAAAGAAGCTCCAGGCTTATTTCCCTTGTACCAATGGTGGGTGGGGGGAATCAACCAGTCTCTGAGAAGCTGGGATTTCTTCAGGGAGTAAAGTTCAAGATATGTAAGATCAGAAGAGGTAGGGTGCGGTTGGCTGCAACCCTCTTTAGCTAAGCTGTCCGCTAAATCATTACCATAGAGACCGACGTGAGAAGGAACCCCCTGCAGGTGAATATTATGTTGGAGGGACAAGAGTTTTAGATTGTTTACGATGGAAATACTGGTCTTGTCGCCAATTTGGGTCCGGTTGTTGAGATGTTGCAGGGAGCTGCGGCTATCAGAGAATATCCAAAGGTCTTTAAAATAAAGGTCATTTTGCATAACAAATTCCAGACCCCTGTTGATAGCCAGAAGTTCACTTCTGTAAACGGAGCAGAAGTCGCTGGCAGAGAGAAAATTTTTCATCAGCAGGAGTCTCGATGTAGAATTCCGCTACCAGCATGACTATCGATTTTGCTGCCGTCAGTGAAAATTTTTGCGTCTTGTTTTAGAATAGAGGGAATAATTTCGAGAGCCAGTTGCTTTAGATGGTCGGGCAGGAATTCCTTCTTATTGACAGGAGCAGGAAGGGTAAAATGGAGGAAAACTTCTGGAAGATCTTCAGAAGGGTTCAAAGAACTGTGAAGGGTGTGTGGCTCTACATTATCGACAAGGAGGTTTTGAAAAACTATTTGGCTAAATGGACTGTTTTTCCTGAGCCTTTGGGAGAATTCATTAAATATCATTAACATCATTGAAATATCATTTGCCGATATTTTACGTACACCATAAAAAATTATTTTTATTTTTATAACCGTCGTTGAACAGCAGAAACAATTTTATGGGTTTAAAACTACTAATGTTCAACTCCGTAGCCTTGTCATTTTGAACCCAATTCAGAATACAAGGGAACTCCTGGATCGAGTATTGAGAGAAATTTGCCTTCGTGGAGGATTTTTTGATGGAGCTAACCCGCATTTGCGTTACATGGAGAGGAAGACCACGAGAACCTCCCACAGTTAGCCTGACGGAAGGGGGACTGTAACCCATGATCCGTCTGCCACTGAGGATATTTCACGTCAGCACTGTGGTCGGTGCAAGATGGATGCGGAATTCGTATCGACTGGAATTCGAACCCGGTTCGCCGCATTGGTAGGCGAACGCTCTATCCCCTGATCCATTGCGGCTCCCTTAGCAATCTTGTAAAATTTCTAGATTAATTTTGCCTTTAAATACATAGCTTATTATTTTACCGATCAGGTATAAAAAAAAAGCTTTTTTAGAAATAGCAAAAAATACACCAGCAAAACAATTGACCATATACGATATTTCTAACAGAAGTTAAAAATTCTTTTTCTATTAATTATAAAAGTTTTTTTTTCTATTAAACTTCATATTTTAAAATTATCAAAAAGCTATTTGTTAATTAATTAATATGTTATTTTCGTTAAAACTTATTTTACTAATAACTTCATCTAATAATGTTTTTGATATAATTTAAAAAAAATTGAATTTATTCAAATTTTGTTTAATTTTTTAAATTGTTTCATATTTGTTACATATTCTTGTGGAGCATAATTATAAGGAATGTATCTCATTTAAGAACTTATTTTAGTTTAAAAAAAACACGTTTACATTTTAGCTCAGCATAGAAAACAGTACTATAATCCCTGTGGCAGGATTTTTTCAAGCTATCTGTGACAAAACTCTCTAGTACTAATATTTTTCTGAAAGATACTTTTAATAGTGACAAACATATTACTAATTTAAAATATAGGAAATGCTGTGTTTACTGAAAAAAACCCCATTTAATTTATTTTAATTAAACATATAATAATTTTTCATTCTAATACTATGGGTGATATTCTCGCATTTTGTTGGGGACACACCTTTTTCCCTTCGCATTTCGTAAATAATCACCACAATACAAAAAATAATTAAAAATCATGAAATCCGCAGTAGTAACTGCCGAAAAATAGCTCGACGACGAAATTACGTGAATCTAACTCTAAAAATGCGTTTTTCGTTTCGATATCAAGTTGTTGTAATAAATAATATCGTATAAAAAATATCGGATTTAAAAACTATGGAGAAATCAATAGCAATAACTGCTAAAAATCACCTTAAAAAGTAAATACTTCAATGCACGATTCGAATTTTCCATATTGCTTAAAATATATCGGGATATTTAAGATCCACGTAAAAATCAATCGAAACATTACATCGATTTACGACGTAAATTGAACGCATCAAAAAGTGATTATCTAAATGCATGATTCAAATGTTACGTGTAAATTTCTGTAGAAAAAAAAAGTTATCTTTTTTTTTTAAACTTTTCAAAAGAAAAATCTTTCTGCGTTCAACGACTACACCGCCGTGTCGCTGCGATTCAGCCACTATAACATTTTACAGGAACCTTAGTTTTTTTCAGGTACAGGGAATTTTTCAAACCGTATGCAAAAAAAAAGATTACAGACTCGTCAAAAACTCAAAAAATTAAATTAAATTTGAGAAAAAAAATGATTCAATGATTACAAATAATAAAAATAATCTTCCCTATTTGTAATTTTCCGATTTTTTTAAAAAAACTTTTTGAACCAGTTTTTACAGTCCATTTTTTCCACGTATGATCTAAATCACATTTAAGAAAAATATGAAATTTTCAAGAGAAAAGACCAGATGATTTTAATAATTAAAAGTTGAAATCTTTGTCCTATTTATCTAGTCATTTTAAATTACTATTTCATAACCAATATTCTCTGTGAGTAAATTTATGACATGAACAAAATAAATCCAAAGAAAGCTATTGAAATTATATACATACAGTGAAACCTCGTTATAGTGAACCTGCAAGGAACAGAAATTTCGGTTCACTGTACACTATATTCTTACTGCAATCAATTGTAGCTAATTTTTCCGAACTGCTCCCTTTTATGAAACATTATTTAAATAAATGACCCATAAAAAGAAGTACAAAAAATGGTTAAAAAACAATATGTAGTCAGAAAAAATGTGTTAACTTTTAATTTTTTGTTACTCTTCGTCTTGTGCACAAAAGAAGAAGCTGAGATAGAAGAAGCAAACAAGAAAAAATAATTATGGCTACACTCCACTTAATAGATGGTTTTAAAAATCGGTATGTGTATTTTATGTAGAAATTTCAAAATGACCAAAAAATGAAGAAAAAAAATCAGTCGAAGACAGAAAAAAGTTCATAATAACTCTCTTCTTTTGGTTCACTATATCCACAAAAAATAATATTATATGTGTATAGCAAGGCACGGGAGCGAACATTTCATTCACTATATCCGGGAGTTCACTATAAACCATGTTCACTATAGCCGGGTTTGACTGTAGAAGGGATTTTTTTTTTTGATGAAGACATTAGCGAGAGAAAAAATATATAACAGCAAACAAAATCTTCACCTACTGTATTTAAGCATTAAAATAAAAGAAAGAATCATGTATTTATAGTGAATAATTTTATATAATCATTAGTTTATGGTAAAGTTGTGTTCGTATTTTTTTATATTTAAACGGAAGAAAGATTTAAAAGTATAAATTTGGATTTTAGAAGGAATAAAATGAAATAATCGGGATTAATATGATGTTTAAAGGAAAACAAAAAGAGCCTAAATGTTTATTTATAAATAAAACAATTATAATTACAAAAGGTGATAAATTAACTTACCCTTGAAATGTATGAGGTTCTCTTCTAACAAAATTGCTTTTGCTGCCAAATGCGGCATAATAAATCCCCACATATACAAATTTTTTGACTTTAAAATGTCAGAATCACTTTTCTTCGGTTGAAATAGCAAGGAGAAACGGAGGTTGAAAATACTCTTTCTCGATTCGCACAACAGTCACGTGGTTTCATTATGACGGCAAAAATTATCGTCAGGTGTGGGCTGTATTATATTTAAACCGCATGTTAAAAATACTTGCCTTTCTCTTTGGTATATAACATTGCATTGTTTTGTCGTAGCATTTCTGCAATTTTAGAAAAATGAGAATCGGAACTAAAATAAAATAAAAAAGGATTTAATATCTGCAATATTTTGCGTAAGGGGACTATAAATATGACTGAATTTAAAATGAAGTATCCATCATTCTAGATATTGGAAGTTATGTGCAAATTTGACACATGATTCGCATATAAAATAATGTTAAAATGCTCTGGTACAAATTACATACCTGCAATATCTTTGTAAAATCTGTTCAATTACGTTCAAATGTCCTTTAGACTGCTCAATTTTTTTCCATAAAGTGTAGGTAAGCAAGAACCCACTGAAATTGAATTAATAATTATTACGCATCATGCATTTCAGTTTCTGAATTTTGTAAACTTTAAATATAAATTTGTTTTCAAACTGAACCAAACATTCATTTACTGAAACATTGAACTATTCTAACTGTCTAAGAGAAATTAGTTGAATACTAATTTCGACGCTTGATTCCTCTGGAGTTGAATAAAAAATTGTTGCTCATAATGTCATGCTTCAGTTATGAAATTTACAGAATTTTAATATATACAAATTTGTTTTTGAATTGGAATGTTTTTTGAACAAAGAATTAAACCTGTCTACGTTCTCGGAAAAATCACTTTAATGTTGAACAATAATATCGATGTCTTGAACTATAATACGGTGCAAATTTATTACAACCTTAATAAAGTGTTGAATGGGACCACGTTTTCCGCCCAGTTTATGCTTTAAATCGTTTAACTAAGTTTAGGGATGATTAATTTAAATTATAATAAGGTTCAATTTCGGCAATATATTGAAATGGTTGTTAATTTAATCGTTTTCATTGTTCCATACGGTCCAAAATTTCTATAAGGGTAATACAGTCAAGTCCCGTTATATATACAGAGAGAAACATCAATGCCCTGAGAGGGAGTCGAACTCCAGCCATTTGCTGTGACACATTGAACGTTCGACCACTTGGTAAGTTGAGAACCAATCATGTTAAAGAATTGTTTTGCGTAACAATCAATCTCAAAGCATTGCATATGTCTCTAAATTGATCACTGTTTTCAAAATTATGGAAAACGGCATAAAAAAAATCTATTAAAAGTTAATCTTTAATAAAAAAAAGATGTTTATGTGAAAAAGCTAAAATTAAGAATCCCTAAAGCTTATTCTCTCAGCTATATTCATTGTTGTTGTAGTTCACTTACGTCGCACTAGAGCTTCACAATGGGCTATTGGCGACGGTCTGGGAAACATTCCTGAGGATGATCCGAAAACAAGGCATCACAATTTTGATCCTCTGCAGGGGGATGGCACCCCCTCTTAGGTAGCCCAACGACCTGCACGCGAAGTCGAGCGCTTTACGGTAGAACAGTTTAACGAGTACAATACCGCACACCGTCGATCCCTGCGCAGTCTAATCCAAGTGGTCACCCACCCTCACACCGACCGCAGCCAGTGATGCTTGACTTCGGTGATCTGCTGGGAACCGTGTCTTAACGATCAGTCCACTGCGGAACTCAGCTATATTGAAGCCATAAGCCAGTAAATCACTGATGCCATAATGAATATTCCAATACTGAACAAAAAAACCTGATTTGGTTAACCCTAGGCGTATGCGTCACCCGAAAGTTAGAGTAATCTGGCATCAACAGAAGATATGATTGCCGAGAGAATCAGAGCTACTTAAGATACACTCTCTTAAAACGAAAAAGTGATTTCTGTATTCAAAAAAGAGTGAAATTTTTTTAACTCAACTTGAGTGAAATACACCTTTACTTGAGCGATATTCTTGCTTTGCGTTCACTCAAACTTGAGTGGTATTTATTTAAGTAATATTTGAGTGCTTTTCGCAATATTTGAGTGATTTATTTATTGTTCAGTTGTGTGCGAGCTATAAGTTGGAGTTTCTATCGTTTTATTTTAAAAAGCAAACGATAATAAATCCAAATAAAATTATTTTGTTCTGTGATCTAAATAGATTATGTATTCGCTTTTATTTTACGTTTAATTTCGCCTGGAGAATCTGTCGCTTAATATTTTGAATTAAGAAAAATTAAAACAACTTTTAGTTCACAGCGGTATTTCTGGAGAAGATGCTGTTTTACTTTTTGGTAAGTAGATATACTTTGTTGTTTTTATTTTTAAAATACTTTTAATTAGGGTGTGTTATATTCACATTCCATTTAAATTAGTTGTTTTTCAACGTTTTTAAATAAAATACTATTCATTAAAATTATTTGTCAAAAATTTTTTATTAAATTTAAAGTGTTAAATGTGGATGATTATGGAATATTGAAAAATCTGATTCCAGGCTAGAATCGTTGTCAAAGCATGTGGTGATATTTTATATCTGTAAAGAGTTTTAGAATTTTTTCAGATCTCATATTCAAGTTTTAACATTTTATTTTAATATAATAAATTTATATCCATGTTTCAGATTTTTGATGTATAATTTTTGTACAAAATATTTGCGGATAATTAATTTCATATCATTCTATACTTCTTTTATAAAATATATTTATGAAATAATTTATTGTTCATACAATCTATAATTGCTGTTATTTAAATTGCTTTCTATTAATAAAGTTGACTATCTTTAATTTATGAAAGTTCACATTTGCAAGATCCATTCATTCAAATCTGTATCTTCAGATGTTCTATGTATTTTGTTATAAATTTATCATAAAAAAAGTGGAAAATATTATATTTTAAGAAATTAAATAGTATTTTGAATTTTTCCGTATTAATCCTGTTTTTAGCTTTTATTTAATTGGAATTCAGAATTAATGCTATTTTCGCATTTCGTAAAGTATTTGTCTCATTATGCAAATTATTTTTCTTTTGTTGCTAGCATAAAATTTCTTACCACTTTTCCTCAAGTTCAATTTTCGAGGCAAAATTGAAAATGCAGAATTAATATTTAATTAAAAGTACAATGCTAATTAAAGTGTTTTAAAATACAAATAAATTAGAATTTAGCACTAGTTATAGATTAATAGCAAAAAAAGGGGATCAGTATTAAAAATAATATTTATTACGAGATAATTAATGCATGTAAGCTATTTTGACGCTATTTAACCACGTGCGAAATAACTCCATTTTTTTTCTTCCTTAACAGCAGTGAACATAAGTTTCGGAGGCGTGCAACATTACCCACGCCACACTGTTGCAGATAACGGTAGATAGGGTGAGCCACATTCACTCAGCACACAACAGAGAACAACACATACAGAGAGGGAAGCATCCATGCTCTGTGAGCTGGATTTGATCCTGCGGCCACTGGCTTCACAGTCAGGCACGCTGACCGCTGCGCCATTTGCCGGTAAACTCCATTTATAGATTCCCTGTATTTTATTTCATTTTTAAAAATAATTTTGTTCTCACATAGTAATCACATTCAAGTTCTCATATGTAATCAGATTCAAAACAAGTTCCCCTCAGAATGGGTAGTAAGATTTCCTGGTGTAAGCATATTTAATAGACTTTCCTATTAATTATATAAAAGTGAAGGGCAAAACTATAAAGTGCCACTTCTCTAGGATTTTAATAGCATAGTTATTTAAACTATACATAGAAATGAAATATTTCGTGACCGAAGGATTACCACTACGGTTAAATCATATGCTAGATATGATTGAGACAACGGAGACTTCTTTTTCTAAATTTATTTCGATAACTGGAAAAGGCTTTAAATTCAAGGCGAATCAAGAAAAAAAACCTGAATGTTGATAAAATTAACTTTGAAATTTGCAGAATGATAAATGAATTTGTGTCAAATCACAGAGTACTCTCTTTCTCATTAAATTGAAAATAAATTAAAATTTAGACAATTCCCTCCAAAAAAGTATGAAAATTCTTTTTAATTTTTTTCCCCGCGCATGCCCTGTATAAGAGAGCAACTTTAATTACTTAGATTTTGCACAGCTTTAAACAATTTTTTTTTCAAATTTTAAAAGAAAAATATTAAAAAAAAATTTTTTTAAACTGAAATTTTTAAAATTTTATTGAATATTTTAAAAGTTATATATAGCTAAAAAAAGTAAGACAATTTTTTTTTTACCGAGTCAAGTTTTTTAAAATGTGTGTTTTAATGGCAGATTTTAATCTTCTTCTCCTTTTCAGTGACGGGGGGGGGGCGCAGTTCAGTGAGTTAAACAGAAATAAATGAATAAATAATAGTGTTTTTATATACTAAAGTGAAAGGAGTAAATAATGTGATGTACATAAATTACATTTTTCTGACTTAATGTCTTGTTTGATTGTTGAATTTTAAAAATGATATAAATTTTATTTAATAGTTTTTTTTGAAAAACAGATATGCTATAAAAGTCTTTTTTAAGTTTACAAAAATGTTTAAGATTTTTTAAAGTATTTTGAATTTTTAACTGAAACAGTTTGTATTTCACCTGCGCGAAATGGGGAAAAAAAACTCATTAATTTGTCAGTTCATTACCAAAACTAGTATTTATGCTTCAAAAATTGTCTACATAATGTATAAATGTTTTTTTTTTCTTGGAAAAAGTGAATTTTGATGAAGAGCTAAATAAATTTGATTGCCCAGCTCATCTGTGAAATGGAAAAGAAAACAGAGGATTTCTCTTATATTGGATAAGATGATTGTAGACGTAGACACTTGCTTTATAAGAGCAATTGACTTTTTGTTTAGGAGTCACTTTGTTTTCAATGTAAATCAAGCTCTATGTTCTTCTCGTTTCTTCACATTACGCTCTATGAGCTGAAAAAGGTGCTATAGAAAACTTAAATATTATACTATACAGAGTGAACACATAAAGAATATATGTATAAGAAAACATATACAATAAAATATCTTTTTTTTTCCTGTAATTTAGTTGTCTTATTCACTAATGCATTCTTACATTTTATGTTAAAAGTCTTAATTTGCAGTTGTATTATAGCTTTCAGGCACCAATTCTTTTTCAAGGACGCTGACTGCTCCACTTCGAAAAGACATTTTATAAAGTGGTAAAGAATTAAAAACTAAGACCTGCATAATTTTGCGGACATGAAAGTTACATATTTTCAATAATTATTGATGACTTAATGTGATTTTTAGAGTTGCGTTATACATGCATATAACGTTATATAAAAGCAAGTTAAAAATTTTCAAAGAACCTATTATGTTTTTTTTTACAATCAAATTGCGTTCAGTTCATTTGTAAATTACAATTAAACGAATGAACGATTTAAACAGGGAAAACCTGACATTGTCAGGGAATTTTATTTTAGTTCCAAAAATCAGGCAATAGTCAGGGCAAGTTGCAATTTTTTCCACAAAATCCTGGAGAATTCCTATTTTATACCTGTAAAATAACCAGTCTTAAAATTGTCAGTAACAGTAGTTAGTTCTTGAGAATCGAGTTAAATTATTCTAAATCTATTACAATTATTTGTTACAAAAATTTTTACATTTTAGTCAAACTGAAATGTTCCCATCCTCATTTAATGATATTTTTTTTACACCGCAGACAATCTAATGTTTGCCATTGCAAATAAAATAATCAAATTTTTCTGATGAAAAATTGAATGATATAGATAAAATATGGTATTGATTTTAGTTGTTATTTACCTGGAAAAGTTAGGGAAATTTTTCTGAAATTGAGTGGGTACCCTGTTAAAAAGACGTTATGCTCTTGCCTTTCACCAATATCTACAAATATTTTTATTAAGTATATTTTGGCAAACATTTTATAAACAAGGTAATAACCAGAAAAGTTACCATCCAAATGAATTGGAATGTAGAAAAATTATCAAAGTTATGTTCCCAAGAACTAGGAAGGAAATGGTTAAGTACGATTTGACATGAAGTCACTTTAATTACTATTTGAATACTTAAGTAAAATGAAAAATTATGTAAACTGTTAATAAAAAATTTGTTAAAAGTTACAAATCCTTAAAATTTTGTCCTTAAGTCTGTCGCAAAGCTTTCGATCTCTAAAGAGTATTATTGAAATATGTCAATGTTTCTCATTTGTGTATTTTTGTAGAATTTTTTGATAAAGTAAAGTACTCTTTAGTCTACTCTGTCTGAAAATAAGCGTTAATACGAGTATTCCTTCTTGCACTCCAAAGCATAATTCAAAGCGTGATATTGTTTAATTCGAAGAAAATCTTAATATTAATTAAAACATTGATAAAAATTAAACTTTTGATTCACATTGATTAAATGAACAGGAGAGAAAATAAATTTTGGACATTGCTCCTGAAGAGCATACAGGGTGATTGATAATATGGAAACAGTCAAACGTCAAGAATTTTAAAACTAAATCACGTGAAATATTTTCAAAATTCTGATACTAAAATGACGGTTCCTATTTAAAATTTTGAAATTGCTATCTCTTGACCTGAGATTTTGAGGTCGAGTTTGGTATCATTGAGTACATTGTTTAAATATATTTCACTGGTTTATTTTTATAATTTTGATCTGATGCGCATTTTTAGATTTTTTTTTTATCCAATGTGCATTAGTACATTTTTGACCCGATGTATATTTTCAGATATTTTATCCGATGCGTATTAGTATACTTTTAACCAGATGTACAAGTGTTTGATATGATGCGTATTTTCAGTTCTTTGCTCCGATGTGCGTTCCTTGAGATATTTAGGAATTTCAATACTTTTCGAATATTGTGCGTTTTAAGTAAATTATTATTGGAAACCTAGAAAGCGTACTAACAGGGTAAAGATAGAGTACAATATATTTTAAGTACCTGATAGTAATAAAGCAGTCCACCATAACTGGGCCGTTATTTTCCAAAATATAATCCATAAATTCGAATATTAAGTGAAAATTTCCTACAAAAGGAAAAAAAAAATTAAAAATGTTTTTGATACAATATGGATCATACTGAAAAAATTATATTCAGAAGGGTTATGATCTAGAAATCCACTCTCTGTTACTTTTTTAAACATCAGTGTGTCTACAGCAAAGTCTACATAGACAGAATTTTTTCATGTATTAGAAAATTTAATCTCATCGTTAGTGACCCAGATAGCCAAATAAGGTTTATTTTCACTCAGTAAAAAACTTTTAACGTAAACCTAAAATGGTTTGCCATGCGGTTTACGTGTAAACCTTCTAACCTTAAAACAAGAACTTGGACAATCTGCTCTATTCTACGTACATTACAATACCTTAGAAAACAACCTTCTATATAAAAACCTCAAATCGAGGTTGACTTAGGGTTTTCAAGTGTGAAAAAATCCTTAAATAAAGCTAGTTTCAATGTGAAAATAATTTTAAATCTAGGTAATTATAAAATTTCTTTTCGCAAGATCAGCTAAAATCCACCTTGTCTTGAAATTTTAATGGACAATGCAATTGGATCCCATCACTAGTGTGACGTCAGCTAGAACGTCATGATGGACCTTTAGTGACCATTTTACCTAAGTGACATTACTTTTTAAAAAAAGTTTTACAAAATTATTTTTAATCCTTTTAGGATGAAAGGTTTCAAACTGCAATATTTTTGCTTTATTGAAAAAAGGTTTTTAGTACAAACATTTTCGTGAAAATAAAAAGAAAATTTCGTCACAAGGTATTATGCTTTCTGGTTGACGTTCAAAATGTTTTCCATATGGCAATGATATTTTTATGTAACTATGTCATTGTCAACCCATGAAGAATTTTTCATAAGTTTATCTTTTCAAATTTCGTCGTCGAAAATTTTAACCAGAAGGTTATGAATTGGTTTATTCAAAATGTTCTGACAAAGGCGTTGATTCCAATAAAGAATTTTTCAGACATTCCTTATCTCAATTTTAATGTTTTTTTTTCGAACGTTTATCCTTTTTATTTTTGGCGAAATTTTTAATCGAAACGTCCAAAGAATTCTACAGATAGCAACGCTTTATCGCCATGTGACAAATGCTTCAGGCATTTTGCTAACACTAAACATACCAACTCTTAATGTATACCTATTTCTTCCACTGCCGGTCAAAAGAACGGACTTAATGTTTCTAGATTGACAGTATGGAATATGGATGTTAGGAAGGAAATAAACTAAATAAACTTTATTATAATTATATGAAATTGTATATTGCAAACTTTTATGTATTACAAACACAAAGAATAAGAATTTTTAACTCATTGCTCAACGCATTTTTCACACATACAGGGTCTTTCCATTGTACATTTTCAGCAAACATATTTGGCCTAATTATTATTATTTCTATAATTCTTATAAGAATTATAAATCTTATAATTATTTAATTAATATTATTTCTTGTAAGAACTGTCTAGATTGTTTCGACATTTTTCTGGGTAAAAACTAACAGCTAGTTAGAAATGAAGTAAAGATATAAAAAAATAATAAGCTGCTTACCAAAACATTTAGTTTTCGTCACTTTTTCTTACACAAAAATGGCAATCTAAAATTTAGGGTACTTTCTTGAAATTTGAATTAAAAGTTCTTCTGATTGAACGTAACAGTCTTTGCAGAAATGTGCAAGTAATCGAATGCAACACGCATTACATCATAATTTCTGATCGGATAACCTTATAAAGCAATAAATTGTTCTCCCTGTCAAATGACTCGTTGTGGTAGAAATAGGTATTATTCGAAGTGAACAAAATACAAAAAATAATAATAATAATAGAATATCAACTGTATATAATTGTTAGAAATAGTCATGAAGTGAAATGTGCAAAAACGATAAGCGCATTTTCCATGCAAATGTTCTTCAATGGTCATTCGACCGGTTGAGGTATGTTTATTGTTAAATATACTTACTATAACGCAATTCCTTCCAAAAAGTCGGATATATCATGGCATGTGTCCATACGTTCAATACACAAAGTAGAGCCCGAAATCCATTAATGTAGTCTAAAGATGTTTTCTTGACGTTCTCCGTAAATAACTCTTTCGTATTAGCATAAAGCGAAAAACCTTTCACAACTTGCCGGGTTAAACCTGACAAAGAAGACAAATATTCGTTCGTTAAAATGTATAGCTTGATAACTATGTACAATGAAACAAGAAAAAAGAAAAAAAAGAAGAAGAAAAAAAACGGACCTCTTAACAACTTTGATCTAATGATCGGATTTTCGCTTTCTAGGATTCAATTTTAATGGCTCTAGAGCAGTGTTTCCCAAACTTATGACTTTTGTGCACCCTTTCTAAATTTTTCATAAAGCTGTGTGTACCACTAATAAAAAAATGAATGGTTAATGAAAAGTTAAAAATCACAACTGGCTGTTGATATCACTAATAACTGTTAACTCTGCAAAAAATAGCAAATAGAAAAATACGTTATCCTAAATTTTAATAGCTAACTTTATTTTTAAATAAAAATTTTTGAAATTTTCGTTTGTGGCAAGATATTTCGCATAAGAACGTGTACCCCAGCTAAACTGTTCCCGTACCCCTGGGAGTACGCGTACCACACTTTGGGAAACACTGCTCTAGAGGATGATCTCAAAAAAGCCAATTAATAAGTGCAGATGATATTTTGAGCTAGGAAATTAGGCACAATAACGTACTTTCGCTGAAGAAGCCTACACGTTTTTCGACTGATTCGGATTTCTAACCGCCAAAACATAGGGGGTAGCCGCAATCTGGGAAATAGGGCCCAAATAGTTTTGTCAGGAGAGCGCTCCAAAGTTTGGGCTCCGTAATGTTAATTTTACTTTTTGCGTACTTCACTTTATCTCGAGAACTGTTTAACCGAATTGAAACATTTTTGCACACAATTATAAAATTAATTTGGTGAAAGATAATCATTAAGCAAAAAATAGTTTTTTGTAAATGTTGATTATGTTTTATAATTATATTTAATAATGGTCTAAAAATTTGGAATTGTAAAGTATGCAGTTTTTTGTATCGATTTAAAGAACATAATTTTACAATGAAAATTACCAAATTTGAGCAAAATTGGTCGAATAGTTCCTGAGAAATCGAATTTTAAACATCTGACTTTTTTATTTCATGATAATTAAATTTTCAGAAATTTTTGAACTGATTTTGCTCAAATTTAGCATTTTGCCACGCAAAATGATATTCCTTAAAATGAAATTCAAATTCCTTATTGCTTATTCAAAAAATTTTATTAAATGGAGCAGTAATTATTATTAAATAAATAGTATTATTAAATAAAATGATAAAAAAGTAATACTAAAAGCTATTTTTCTTTGCATGGAATTATTATTGGATAAAAGAATTTTATAACTGGGTGCAAATATTTATCAATTCACCTAAAATGTTCTAGAGATATATAAGGGGTCCAAACTTTGGAGCACTCTCCAGACCAAAATATTGAGACTATATTTCTCAAACTGCGGCTACATTCTATAATTTGAGGGTCGACCCCGTTAAAATATATCTATGACAATCAACATTCGTTCAAAAACAGCTGAAAAAAATTATCAGCATTTGAAGAAGAGAAAAAATTGACGTAAAGCATTTACACGAGTACGAGGGTTGCTATTTATATTTCTGGCCTAATAATGAAAAAACAAATATGTAGGATCGAAATTGGTTTTACTGTTTTTCAAAATATTCTCCATGATGATCAATGCACTTTTGCATGCGTTTGAACCAATTTTCAAAGCACTTTTTCCAGTCCGATTGAGGTAACTCCAAAACATGCGTTTTGAATGCATCAACCGCTTCTTCGGGGGTCGAAAATCGTTGTCCACGTAGTTTATTTTTGATGTGTGGGAATAAGAAGAAGTCATTGGGTGCCAAATCAGGGCTGTACAGCGGATGACCCATCAGTTCGATCTTTCGCTCCGTCAGAAATGCCTTTGTTTGAGTCTATGTGTGAGATCTCGCATTGTCATGATGAAGAATGATTCGCCTGTTCTTCTGCTTTTTTCGAATTTCTCCGATGACTTCTGGCAAACAAATGGTCGTGTACCATTCAGAATTGACCGTCCTGCGTTGCTCTAACGTCATTGTTGCCACATGACCGTTAATGCCGAAGAAACAGGAAATCATTTGTTTCGATGTGCTTCTTCCTCGAACAACTTCTGTTGGTTTTGTCTCGTCTTGGAAGACCCATACAGTTGATTGCTGTTTTGTTTCCGGCTCATATGCATAGATCCATGATTCGTCCCCTGTGTAGATGTTATACACAGCCTTTGATGTACCTTGAACGTATTTTTCCAACATTTCCTTGCACCAATCGACACGAGCCTTTTTTTTTGAGCGTTTGTCAGATTATGCGGGATCCAAAGCGAACAAATTTTTTTTACACTCAAATGTTCATGCAATATTTTATTGATGCTAGTCATACTAATGTCCAAAGACGCCTCTATCTCACGGTATGTCACATGACGATCTTGCTTTATCAGTTCACGCACAGCATCCATCTTTTCTGGAACAACAACGGATTTTGGACGACCTGCACGGGATTCGTCCTGAATCGAACATCGACCACGATTAAATTCGTTATACCAATTTTTTACAGTGCTGTCGGATGGCGCTTTATCGCTGAATAAAGAATTAAGTTCATCGAAGCACTCTTGTCTTGACAATCCACGTCGAAAGTTATGAAAAATAATGGCACGAAAATGTTCACGATTCAATTCCATTTTTTTGAAAGAGAAGAACTTTTCAATTTACTGTCAACAACACAAATGAAGCTATAATGGTAAATCGTCTGCTGAATTTATGTTTAAAAATATCAAACTTTCAATTAAAATCGTCTGCGGTCGCCTAGCAACACTTACTGTTGCCAAAGCCAGAAATATAAATAGCAACCCTCGTATTGGCTTTGATGGTAAAGCTATAAATACAGTTTGATACTTCAACCATGGTTAAAAGGGTTCTTATGTCATCCTTCATTTCAATGAGCCTCTTTTTAGACATATTTTTTTAACCATTAGATGTTCTAAAAAAGTGGTACGGTAACAGTCCGACTTTGTGAATGGTGAGATTCTGCTGGATGAATGTTTAGTTATGCACCGACCGAACTGTGTCGTAGTCAGGGTCTTGACCTCACACCAGAAAAGTCCTGAGTTCGAATCCCGGACAAGGCATTGGATATTCCTCATTCTCTGTCCTCACAGAGGGAGCAACGTTGGCCACCTAATATGGGGCCCCTGAAAGAGTGGCCAACAAGTCTGCCCTATTGATATCTTTATATGATATAACGACTGATTAGGCATTGGAAAAAATATTTAGTTATCTAATGTTAAAATCAACTTAAACTGCTTAAAATATAAAAAAAAGTTTTTTTTTTAATTTTTTCGGCCTTTTATTCCTATTCGCTTTTTTCGAATTGAACATATTTATCATCAAAAAATTCGTCTGTAGTTTTTACTATCAGATTCTTAAATTCTTACATATTTTCTAGTTGACCACGAATTGTGAATATCCGTGGTTATAAACTTTTAATAAAATACACAAAAGTAATAACTTACTTTCTGGATATTTCAGCTTATTTTCTTTCCTTTTTCTGTCCTTTAAATCCAGTATTGTACCACTTGCGCAAACAAGTAACAAAACAACTAGAGAAATCCTGAAAATGTTTTTATTTTTTTGTTTAATTTAATAAAGCGAAAACAAATTATTTCGATAACAAAAGATGCTGCTGTTAATTTCCAGAATCGGTCTAATAAATCCTTAAAATATTATGTGAATTGCGTGACTATTTAAGTTGCTTGAAAACAATCTCCATCTGAGGAGAGTCGCTTCTTTAATCGGCTGTAAAATTTTTCAGAGACAGCTATAAAACTACCTTCTAAATATCGTTAAATTTTGCCCAACATAGTAAAGTTTCTTTTGAAAAACTCGATGTCTGGGAATCATCTCGTATTTTTTTAAAAAAAATATACGAAAATTTAATAATTGATCTTTCCACTCTTTCCCAATCTACGGAATCCACTCTTCCCACCCTTTCCACTCTTAGTATTGATCCCACTCTTTCCCAATGATTGGAAATATTTTCAAATTTAATTTTTTTTGCAAGCACGGCATTTTTTTTGTACGGTTCCCCTTACATCTTATTTTGTACATTATTTTTAAAACTATTGCATTTAAATGGTTTCCGGGATGTCAAGCTCCCTTCTGCATCAGCATTTCAGTAGCGACGAAGGTACAGGTATTGGAACAGACGGGGTGTGATTTCATCCTTCAGCACCGATTAGGTGATTTTCTTTTTTCCCCCGGTGTGTGTGATGGGATGGGGAAAACTTCAACGTAGCAGTCAGCCTGACGATAGGCCTAAGATTCAAATGTATAAACACTGGTTTTCTTCAAAAGGTTTCCACCACGAAGCAAATACCATGCTAGGCTTGTAATAACAGGGCAACAACCCCGTTATTTTGGTAGTGTTTTTAATTTACATTTGTAGAAATAATAAGCCGATAGACTTTAACAGGCTTTATTTACTGGAGTATGGTGTAAACAGAAGTCTCATCCACTCTCCCAGCTGGAGGGGGGTGGACTAATATCAAGACAGTAGTGGCGATGGTTATGTTGGCAACATCGTACAGCAAAAGACACTCAAAAACAATCGCTCCTGCTTTAAATACTAACACAGAAGGAGGTGAAAAGGCTCAATTCATACATACCTTGTAACTCTACGCATCACCGATAATCATTTAATGCTTCCTAATATGGAAGTGAAAGAGGGAAAGATGTAAAAATAACTCCTTTGAAATATAAATCTAATTATAATTCAATGGTATGTTTTCAGCCTTGAGTCCCAAAACACACTGGTGGACAAAATTAAGAGATGGAAGACATGTTCCCAAATATCTCAGAAAATACTGAATATAAATAAATGAAATTTGGTATGGAAATAGCTTATTCCATGATAATAAAGTATGCAAAACAAAAATGAAAGTGCCATTCAGTGGCAAGACCTATTGCCAATAAATCCAATGTAGTCTGAACTTAAGGATAAAAGATGACGATAACAGCGAGGCTTGTACAGTGTGTGTTGCCTCTAGTATGGTGTATGGTCATCCCTGACAGACAGACAGCATGCACGAGTATGCATGCTGTTAATAAAGGAGTTAAGGAGGACTTGTGGAAGACCCTTCCATTCTTCCACCAGAGCAATTTTTAACTCCAGAATGGTTCTGGGGGGAGGTTGGCGCATCGCAATAGCTCTCCCAAGAGCATCCCAAGCATGTTCAATAGAATACAGGTCAGGTGATTTGGCTGGCCAATCCACTCGTTGAATATCCTCGCTTTCCAGATACTCATCAACCGTAAGAGCCCTATGTGGCCGTGCATTGTCGTCCATAAAAATGAACTCAGGGTCAACAGCGCCCCTGAAAAGACGCACATAGGGCTCTAGGACCTCCTGCCTGTACCCTGAGCATTCACGGAACCATTGTCAAACACATGGAGCGGTGTGCGGGTATCTTGCATGATCCCTGCCCAAACCATGAGTCCTCCACCAGCATAATGGTGCCTTTCGATACAGTTGCTTGGATGGTATCGTGTTCCAGGTTCCCTCCATATCAATAACCGTCCAGAATCAGGTTATAGCCTGAATCTGGACTCATTGGTGAAGAGAACATTAGCCCATTGAAGCTGTGTCCAATTCTGATGTTCTTTTAATTTTGTCCACATAGTTGTATATATATATATATATATATATATATATATATATATATATATATATATATATATATATATATATATATATATATATATATATATATACTTGTAAATGTAACATAAAAAGGTTTAATTAATCTTTTTATGTTATTCCTTTTCTTAATTTATTATTCAAAACAAAACGCTTTCTCATACTTTTAAATTCACATCCTGTCCTTTAATCTATTTTTGGTTCAAGTATGCATTAGTTAAAAGTAAAACATTTTTCCTTTTGCTCTTTGTGGGAATTCGCGACCTATTTAATAAACCAATAACAATTACTAAGATTTCCCTTATTCCCCTAAAATGAGATATTTTACGGATTTTTTTTTGCAAGATTTCACCTTACTTCTATGGAGCAACACTACGATTTTGTGTCTCTCTCTTTCGTTCATCATCACATAATGATTAAATTAAATTAATTTGCTCTTTTTAAAATCCTGAACCTGTTTGTGTGTCACAATTATATATACACATATATTTCTAATGTGTACGAGTTTCTGCCTTCACTTTTGACGAAGGTTAAAAAAATATATATTAAGAGTGGTATTCATGAAACACTCTGTATATTATATTTAAAGAATCTAATATATCATCAGAAGACGTTCATATTACAAACTTCAAAGTATTACATTCGATTTTGATCTATATATTCTACTTACATAGAAAGTATTGCTGAAACAGATAATCTTAGAGGTTCCTCTACCTGGCAGTCCGTGAGAGTAACATCTAAATTCAACGGTTCTGAAACTGAGAAAAGAAACTGCATGAAAATCAATTTAGTTATTGGGCCAGAGTATTTGCTTAATCTGCAATGGTGTAAGAGAATTAAGCAGACTTGTTCGATTATCTCCAGAACTACTGGACTGATTTTAATGAAATGTGATATGTGCATACATTGATACAATACAAATAAACATTCAACAATTGTAATACACAAGCATGATCTTGCGTAACACTAGTTGGAATCGCAAAGTATGAAACAGCGGATGCTGAATAAACGAAAATAAAAAAAATGGTTACAGGTCTTGTAGTGTGATTTCATACTTGAAGAAAAGAAGATTATAATTTCCTGTGGCGATTTTCATACCTTCCGACTCTAACGAGTGTTACGCACGATCATGCGTGTGTATTAACAATTGTTGAATGTTTATTTGTTTTGTATTGTATGTAAATATCACATTTCATTAAAATCTTTCCAGTAGTTCTAGAGATAATCAAACAAGTCTGCTTAATTTCCTACACCAGTGTATATCAGTAACTGATATTTTTAAAGGTAGAAAAAACTCAAAATATTTCATATCCAGTCTGTATTCTATTCTATTTCATCTACAGCGTAGAACCATGCGTCATATTTTGGTTACGTGTAGTCAAAATAATGCTGAGTTGTAATCACGATTACAAGTTATTTATAACTGTAGTTTATAATTGTATTTTCTATTACATTTGTAATCAAAATCGTGATATGCTGTAATCATGATTACCAGTAATTGATTACTGTAATAATTAGTTTCGCCCATTTTTGGTTTTAATATAGTATTTATGTTTCTACGGTATTATACATTCAGCTTCATTATGCGTGATCGTTCAACATTTGTCTCTACTCATAGAGTATTGTAACCAAATAGTATTGTAAGCTGAGTTAGAAAATAAAACGCCAAGCGAAATATATTTTGAATTGATATCAAGTCTATTTTATTTTATTACTGGTAAAGCAGATGATTCAAAACACCAAATTTATCTAACTGTAGTGATTTTAAATCTCAACATAAAATAAGAGGTTAAAAAGCTGGATACCTGAATTTTTGAATAAAAATAGATCAATCTGCTTTTTTGTAATATATAGTGAGGAAAAGTCTGAAAATATGCCACAATTTTCATGGGAGGCTTATGCATATAAAGTTATAAGTAAAATATTAAACACTTGAAAAAATTATAACTGGTCTCAAATTTCAAAAAGGTGGGGGATAATGTATGTGTTACAGTGAAATGACAGAAATGCGTGGTTGTTGACTTCCACCGGTGAATGTTGACAACCACATAGTCTCGCTTTGGTAATACATACTAGGTCTAGTTAAGTGCCACTGCCCTATATACATTTGCCCGGTATGCCCTACATCCATCAGTGTTTTTTAAGATCAAGTGCCACTTCCCGGTATGCATTTAAACGGTACTCCGAACACTGATGTTTCTCCTCATCTATCCTCAGCAGATATTAAAGTACCGATTGAATATAATAATATCAACGAATAAATAACTATCAAATCGGATATAACAAATAGTATTTAGAACATTCACCAAAGTGACTATGTGATTGTTGACGGTGAAAGTCGACATTCTCTTGATTTTGGTCATCCACGGTAACATATACACATTCAAAGATTTAATTTGTGAATAAACAATATCTTACGAGTACTGATTGCTTTGTTTAGGTCTTCATCAGTGCATGACGATGGCATGCAAATTCCGCCATAGAAACCAAATCTTAGTGGTAAGTCATTTTCAATATCGTATCTAATCTACAAAAAAAATTAAAACTACATATACAATATTTTTTTAAAAAGTAAGAATGCATTTAAATTATTTATTTTAGTACCAAAAATAAAAATCGTTGTTTTAGAAATTTTATAGGTTTTAGAGGTTAATTGCTTCAAAGAAATCACATGCTATATCTCACAATGACTATTTTTACAGATTGAAATCTGATAGTTACATTTAGTTTAAATACATGAAGGTAGTTTCAGATTATATATTAAATTCTCATACAACTGTGCCAGTTTAATTTAGAACACATCTTTTTCTTTATAATTTCCATGCGCAGACTCTATTATAAATCTTCTTACTATGAGACAGCTACAGCAGCTTAATTTTGAACGAAACCTTCTCTTAATCATTGTAGTTTTCAACAAGCACTATGACCCTAACAGCAAAATAACTTTGACCCTCATTGGATCAATATTCACGAATTTTGTCTCAACAAAGGTTCTAAAGACCGTTATTTTCCGATATTGGCGCATATATAGAACTGTCCAATATTTTACTGCCACTTTACAGTCAATATCGGCCTTATATAGAATTTTCAAACTGACCCGATATTTTATATCCAATATTCAGACTCTATAGGCCAATATTAACCCTATATAGGCCAATATTAAAAAATCTAGACAACCCAATATTGGTTCATTGGTTCATATTGGACCCATATTGAACCAATTTTGAGCCAAATTGGGGCCAAGGTTTAATTGTTGCTAGGGGAGTTTTTATAATTGACTTTCTTTCAGTGATGTGATTCAAATTGTTTAGGAATCGGTAAGCTTTAAAGTTATTCAGTAATCACTTAAAAGACTTGACTGCATGCATTTTTTTTTATTAACCCTATTGGTACAAAGTCAATAAATAACAAGTTAAAGGATATTTTAGGCATTCCAGAGTGGCCAACTACATATTTTATGAAGTGGTAGACTCTTAAAATATGAAGCTTTCTGAACTTTTGGTAATTTTGCCAGTAGTTTAACCCTTTCTAAAGTCGTGGTTAGTATACTAGGCGACATGACTTTTTACTTCAATACTAATGTAAGACTCGTTAATTCAATGTCGCGACTAAATCGATAACAAAAATCAATTTATAACTCCTTATTCTTTATTTCTTACCACAAAAAATGTTTCAGTTTACATGGTTATACTAAGTCTCTTTGGTACTTCGCTTTCGCCGAATTATTATCAAATTTAATATTGATTTTTTGAGGTTGGCTTTATTTTTGGCTATGATATCTTTCGATAAATCGCCAATCATCGATCTCTTTCCATGTCACCAACTGCCCTTTGGAAACAATTCATTTACTTTCAATTTCTAATCATTGGCGATTGGACTGTGGGCCTTTGTGGCCATATTCTATTTAATATTTACTTAATAAATAAATTTTTCCTAAACGATTTTATTCAACTTTCTAGGATAAATATCCCTATATCATATCCAAATTAAGATATCCGAAGCGACCAAAAATATGCTTAATACTTTCAATGATGCTACCTAAACTAACCACTAAATTAAACTAATCACCACCAAGTTGGTAGAAGCTTTTGAGTCTTTTGTTTGGTTTTATATTAACTATGGCACTTATAAAGCATTTGTTTTCGTTTTAAAAAATAAAAAAAAACAGTAAATAATAACTGGCGTTTTGCTTAATGAAATAGTCATATCGAAAATAAATTTCGAAATAAATAAACAAAAACTCACCCAGTCAGGAGGTACACCGAATGCTTGATTGTAGCTCTTTTCAAATTGAGGGTTATGGTTCGGTGTTTGGAAGAGAGGATGACGCAAATGCATCATACAATACTTGCCTGTAAATAATCCAGCCCCATCGTTTGAAATTGCCTTTATTTTGATGCAGTCTTCTAGAGATCCATAGTCGATCATTGTTTGACCAAAGAAACTGCTGGGAAGTTTTCCTGATGCATCCAACACTACAAAATAAATGTATGCAAAAATACAGCATGTTTCATAATAACTTGCCTTAATATATAAGGTGTGGTTATTAATGTCCAGGTGCTGATTCCGGAAAACAAAAGATGGTTAAAATAGAAATGCTAACTCTTGTTCTACTGAATCGATGCGCTCGATACTTGAAACCTACGTTATATTTTTTTAAGTAATCTTTTGATCATGTAACTGAAGCTTCCTTCGAAAAAATAGAATTTTTTTAAATTCATCCAATGAGGCGAACCGGATTCGAATCCCAGTCGATACGAATTTCGCATCCGGCTTGCACCGACCACAAGGCTCACGAGAAATATCTTCAGTGGTAGACGGATCATGGGTTGGAGTCCCCGTGCCGTCAGGCTAACCTCGCGATGTTCTCGTGGTCTTCCTCTCCATGTAACGCAAATGCGGGTTAGTTCCATTAGAAAGTCCTCTACGCAGTCAAATTTCTCCCAATACTTGATGCAGGAGTTTCCTTGTCTTCTGGAAAGGGTTCAAAATTACAAAGCTACGGAGTTGAGCATTAGTAGTCGCAAACCCAAAAATTGAGTCGGCTGTTCTATGACGGTTATAAAATAAAATAAATGGTATTTGAGCTGTGATGGCTATTTGGATAGAGTGTTCACCTTCTGTTGAGGTGAATCGGGTTCGAATCGCAGCGAGGGCTGGTCGAGCACTTTACTGTAGAACAGTTCAACGAGAACCGATACCGCGCACCCTCGGCTCCTACGCGGCTGATGAAGGCCATCCATCCGTTTACTGACAGCCTTCTGTCAGCCTTGACTTCTGTGTTCTACTGGGAACCGGGTCATTACGATCAAGTCCACTGTGATACTTTTATTTCTAAAACCTAGAAATTTGCTAAGGAAAAAAACTCTAAAGTTGAAAACGGTATAATTGAAGAACATTTTAAAACAGAACTTAAATTCTAGAAATTTTTAAAGCCTAGTTCGGAAGTGTGCAGTAGCATGCGGAGTAAATATAGAAAAATTCCAAATGGTTACGCAATTCGGAAGACAGTTTCCATAGCCTATTTAGATGAGTCTTGGAAATTAATAGCCGCACTTCATATACTTTTATTATCCATTTTTCAAAACATTATGCTCATTAGAAGTTAGTAGAAAAGGGCCTCAAATAATTTTTAGCAGGCCTATAAAAAGTGTCATGATATTAGTTCACCAAAATTGATTATTAGAATGTCACTATTATTATTAATTATTTTTGAGAATTACAGTTATAACTGAGGAAAATCCTAATCCAGAAATTTTTTACAGTGAAAGCTTATGCCAATTCAATTTACCAGTTAGAGTCTGTATTTAGCTAGAAAACTAATATTATATATATATGTAAAATCAAAATTAATCTTTTTATATATGGATCATAAACATAGAAAAACCACAAGGATCTAATTTTTCATCTCTTTAATTAACTTATTTTTACACTATTATGAAGAAAAAAATTATGCTGTTAGGATTAAATTTGTTATTAGATTTATTGATGACGATTTTCAGATTTGATAAATTATCTTTAATTTTCGAGATTATACAATTTTATTAAATAATATTTACTCCGAGGAGTTAATCTTGATTCGCAACCATGATGATAATATCTTCGATTTTTTGAATTTGGGTTTTGAAAAAGAGGAAAATATCAACTTTGTTGATTTATATGATAAATAAATAGTTTTTATTTTATTATGAATAAACGAATTATTTGGAATTCTAATGTTTCTAAAAACAAGTATTTAAATACCATTTTTAATGAAATGAATAGAATTATAAGAATATCTAGTTGCGTTTATTTATCCTTGAAACAAATATCTTAAAAACAAATTAAAATCGAACTCATTGATTATATGCTTTGTTAACTTATCTAGTAAATATTATTACCTTGCACACATCCATTTTTGGGCTAATTCTTTTTAACTAACAAATCAAATGTGCTTTAGTATTGCAGTAAGAACGCTCCATAAAACGAAATCCACCCTCTATTTACACTTTTAACTCCATTTGAGCTTATTTTTTCACATTTTGTAATCTGGCAATTACGAAAATGTTTTAAATCATTCTTGAAGTATACCGGTAGATGTAATTTCATTTGACTTCGCTACTGGCCTTATAGATTTCGTTTTGTAATTTGTTCTGTTTTCTCTTTACATTTCATTTTCTTTTTCTTTTTTTTTTGGCTGATATATTTTTTTACTTAATGTGTTCTATTTTGTTTCTATTTTTTGAGTGCTCCTCACACTATTGTAATGATATATTTCGCTTTGTCTATATTGTTACAATATTAGAAAGCACTCCTTTTTTGCTGATAAAATCTACTGAGCTAATGAAGAGATTATCTTATATTTTTTTTGTTTTTTGGCTTTTTAATATATTTTTTAAAAAATATTTTTTAAATGTGTTTTATTTTTTAAAATGTTTCTTCTTTTCATTAATCTTTATTTTTCATGATACAATTTCGCAACCTGAGTCATACAAAATTGTGGAGTAATATTTGCGGGGTTGGTGAGCGTTTTGAAGTCGGGGGCGAAGATTATTTCTAAAATTCATTTCCTTTGTTACGATTGTAGTTTTTAATTAATAGACGTCAATATTATGTATTTACATTTTGAATTAAAAATTTCATTAAAAAAAACAATAATCCTTATAAAATTATAATTATTTAAAAAAATATAATAACATGAAATGCTTTTCAATAATATTTAAGAAAAAGCTCTGTATTAAATCGAAGTAAAAATATACACTTACTTTCTAGGGCCCATGGCTTTAAATTTATAACTTCGTTAAAATACGTAATTATCCCATCTTTACATTGATTACTTATGTTAATATTTAAAAAGTTGCTGAATAACTGATAATTAAACGGTGCTTCATTAAAATCATTTTCTGGAAACACATCTATTGTAAGATATTCAGTTATATTACAAATATTTTTCGTTCCAATTTCACTAAAGGATGTACATCTATTGGCGAGATTATGACCAATAGTATTTTGATTAAAACTGAATAAAATAATCACAAAAATTAACCATTTCAGGCTTTTACAGATGGGGAATGGCGTATTCATTGCACACATACAATTTCTTGACACTCTTGAGAAAATTCCTCATTTGTTTGTTGCATAATGGATGCATGAGGATGTATGCGCGTCATGGCAATTTTGACGACTTTTTTTCTTCTTCCTTAATGAAAGGCAGTCGATATAATTTCAAACTTTTCCTTATTTCTAATTTCTGTTTCTTATTTGTTACTTCTCACTGATGTAAGTTGATAAGCAATTAATATAAAAAATTGTTTTAAAGTCAATTCCTACTTTGGTAAATAAAGAATTTTTTTTTTACTTTTTATTAAATAATAAAATTTTTTTCTCCCATATAAAACTAAAATAAATTATTTAAACTTGATTAATATTTGAAAAACCTTTGTTAACATCAAGTGTCATCCACTACAAGTTAAAAAAATTTATTTATTTATTTAAAGATTGAAAATTTGAACAAGATATATATATATATATATATATATATATATATATATATATATATATATATATATATATATATATATATAGGCCAAAAGTGTGGAAATTTTCTGAAAGTTTCATGTTCTTCAACTTTGTGTGCTTGTAGAATATATTAATTTTCGCTTAAATACAAAAGTTTATATATCAAATTGAAGGTAATTTAATGTAGAATTTAATAATAAATACAGTTTTACAGTATCTGTATTACAAAAAAGTTATGCAACTACTAGTAAGATCTATCTCAGATTTGCATTTTTGAAAAGTGATACTTACACAATCAATACTTAGTAGGATAACCCTTATTTTTTAAGACAGCTTCACAGCGTCTTTTCATCGAGTGAACGAGTGTTTGGAGTTCATCTTTCGTAATCACATGGTGCCAAGAATCAATTATAGCTTCACTTAGTTGTCTTTTATTGGATGGACGTTTTTTTCGTACAAGAATTTTCAAGCGTCGCCGCAAATTTTCAATTGGATTGAGATTAGGGCTGTTTCCTGGCCATGGTAATATATCTATGCCTTTATTTTGAAACCATGCTTTGCATACTTTTGCTGTGTGGCATGGAGCTGAATCCTGCTGAAAAATAAATGGTTCGTTGTTGGGGAAGAGGTCCCTGATGGAAGGTATCAATTTTGGTTTCAGGACAGTTTCGATGTATTTTTTGGCATTCAGGATGCCATCAATCACTTGAATTCGGCCCACACCATCTGCAGACATATATGCCCAAATCATGACATTTGTTGGATTTTTTGTAGTTGCTTCAATGCAATCAAGATGAAGTGCTTCACCTACTCTACGTCTCACGTATTTTCTACCATCGCTACCAAAGAGCGATATTTTACTCTCATCACTCCAGATTACTTGCTACCATTAATTTTCTGACCATTTAATGTGTTCTTTTGCCCTCTTAACTCGTTTTTCGCGTTGCTTTTGATTTAAATATGGTTTTTTCCTTGGAATTCTAGCTTGTAGTCCAAATCCTGATAACCTTCTTCTTATTGTTCTTGAACTTACTGCAATACCCGGTGCACATTTCACATCTAATGGCATCTGAGGAAATTTTTCTACCTTGAAGGCATAGCCGTTTAATTTTTCTATCGGTAGTAGCACTTGTGCACTTTTTTTGGCCTGATTTGGCTTCCTGAATGCCAAAAAATACATCTAAACTGTCCTGAAACCAAAATTGATACCTTCCATCAGGGATCTCTTCCCCAACAACGCACCATTTATTTTTCAGCAGGATTCGGCTACATGCCACACAGCAAAAGTATGCAAAGCATGGTTTCAAAATAAAGGCATAGATATATTACCATGGCCAGGAAACAGCCCTGATCTCAATCCAATTAAAAATTTGTGGCGGCGTTTGAAAATTCTTGTACGAAAAAAACGTCCATCCAATAAAAGACAACTAAGTGAAGCTATAATTGATTCTTGGCACCATGTGATTACGAAAGATGAACTCCAAACACTCGTTCACTCGATGAAAAGACGCTGTGAAGCTGTCTTAAAAAATAAGGGTTATCCTACTAAGTATTGATTGTGTAAGTATCACTTTTCAAAAATGCAAATCTGAGATAGATCTTACTAGTAGTTGCATAACTTTTTTGCAATACAGATACTGTAAAACTGTATTTATTATTAAATTCTACATTAAATTACCTTCAATTTGATATATAAACTTTTGTATTTAAGCGAAAATTAATATATTCTACAAGCACACAAAGTTGAAGAACATGAAACTTTCAGAAAATTTCCACACTTTTGGCCTATATATATATATATATATATATATATATATATATATATATATATATATATATATATATATATATATATATATATATATATATATATATATATATATATATATATATATATATATATATATAAATATATATATATATATATATATATATATATATATATATATATATATATATATATATATATATATATATATATATATATATATATATATATATATATATTGATTTAGCAATTAGCGGGAAAAAGAATGTTTCATAAATATTTACCTGACTCGGTTGTTGTATGGACTTGGAACTATAATTAAAGGTGGAACGTTTAGATATCTCACAATTCAGTTAGAATTTGCCACAATTTACTGGAATCGGAGATGAACTTAGAATATTGAATTATACATCGAAAACATTGAAACACTCCACACACAGGAATCGATACACATACACTATTTATTTTCTCAAGCTCAATGAATAATTAATTAGGATGCGCAAAGCGCCATCTGTGGACTGTAGTATTAAACATACCGCCCCCCTTGAAACACGGAGGGGTTTCAAAATTAATGAATTTAGTTAAACAATAATTAAGTAATCGCCAACCGTCGCAGTGACGGATGTCGTCTGGAATCGTAGGTTGTGGAATAGCTGTTAATGCCTTTCCTATCAGGAAATGTCCTGGTGTCAGAACAGACGGATCATCTGGACTGCTAGATAATGCACATAGTGGTCTTGAGTTAAGGCATGCCTCGATTTGGCAAGACAGCGTGGCCAGTTCTTCGAAGGTGAGACTAGCATCTCCAACAACTCTTTTCAAATGAAATTTGAACGATTTCACTGTAGCCTCCCAAATGTCTCCGAAGTGGGGAGCAGATGGAGGATTGAAGTGAAAGGCGATGTTGTCCGTTACCAGGAATCGTTGAAGGGCATCTTCCTTCATCAACTGCCGGAACTCCTTTTTGAGCTCTCTGCTAGCTCCGTAGAAATTTGTCCCTTGATCGCAGAAGATATCTGAAGGTCTACCTCTGCGTGCCACAAATCTTTTTACACAAGCAATAAATGCCTTTGAGGTTAAGTCGCTGACGACTTCAAGGTGAACTGCCTTCGTTGCGAGACAGACGAAGACGCATATGTAGCACTTAGTATTGCGGCTGCCTCTTCCCTTGGAGCTCCGTATTAAGAATGGGCCGGCGAAGTCAAGACCAGTTCGTTGAAATATAGAAGAGGAACAAACTCTGGACTCTGGAAGATCTCCCATGATTTGCTCGGCGAGCCTTGGACGATTTCTGAAGCATGGGATACATGTTCTCACCACTCTTCTAACTGCATCTCTGGCTGAAAGAATCCAAAATTTCTCTCTGAGAGTTGCTAGGAGAAGTTGCGGTCCGGCATGAAGAAGTTTCAAGTGATAATCCGTGATAAGTAAGTTCACAATATGGTCGGTTTTAGGAAGCAGGATGGGATGCTTCTTTGATTCTGGAAGCAATGAATTTTTCAGTCTACCACCGACACGAATTATTCCGGAATCATCGAAGAACGGAGTCAAGGGAATAAGCTTGTTACTCGAAGGAAGTTGCTTGCCTGTTGAGAGATAGGAGACTTCCCTCGGAAAATGATCTTGTTGGATGAATTTGACAATTCTCTTCTCGGCTTCATTCAATTCTGCCGTTGTTAAGAAGAACTTATTTCTTTTATCTGCAGCAACGGAACAGTTCTTTATGAATCTAAAACAATAGGCATATACTCTTTTCAGTTTGTTCCAAGACGAAAATTTTTGGAAAAACTCTGCCTTGAAAGTAGCATCAACTGCATTCAACATTACCATCTTGGTTATTTTGGCTTCTGCAGTCATGTTTTCTTTTAATTGTGGATCATCTTCAAACCTTCCATTAGGAAAAGTAGAACTATTTAACCAATCAGGTCCGTTGAACCACAAGTCGCACCTTTCTAGTTTAGTTGGGGGTATCCCTCTCGTTCCACAATCAGCAGGATTCTCCAAACCGCTCACAAAGTTCCAGTGCACGTTAGGAGTCAGCTCTTGAATTCGTGCTACTCGATTAGCTACGAACGGTTGCCATCTTCTTGGTTCGGACTTCAACCATGCCAGTGTGATCTTGGAATCAGACCATGCAAATGTCTCAGAGATTGGCACAGTTAGTGTCGGCAAGGTAGCTTGTAACAAATTGTCCAGAAGTAAGGCAGAACTGAGTTCCAGTCGAGGTAGAGACTGTGGTTTTACTGGAGAGACACGTGTCTTGGAAGTTAGCAGTCTAGATGTCGCGGCTTGGTTTGCATCTTTGGAACGAATGTATATAGCAGCACAGTAGGCCTTTTCTGAAGAATCACAGAATCCGTGTACTTGTACGTCTGTAGCCTGTGGAATGAGGATATAGCGTGGAATCTTGATATTTGTAAGTAGAGGAAGCTGTTTTTGGAATACTCTCCATTGACTTGCCAGAGAGTCTGGTAGCTCTTCATCCCAGTCTAGATGATGACTCCAAAGCTCTTGGAGGAAGATTTTGGAAGTGATAACTGTAGGTGCCAACCAGCCCAAGGGGTCAAAGATTTTTGCGACTTCGGAAAGTACCTTGCGTTTAGTCCATACGTCGCTCTCATTGACGGTGATGGTAAAGGTGAAAGTGTCAACATCTGGAAGCCAAGCTATTCCCAGAATCTTGACCGGTTGGTCGTCGTTGATCATGTGTTTGGAATCAACGGTCTTTAACTCTTCCGAAATGTTTGCTAGTACGTCAGAATCATTTGACACCCATTTGCGTAGAGAAAATCCTCCTCTCTTCATCATCTCCTGCAGTTCGGACACCAGTTGGATGGCTCCCTGTTTTGTTGCACTCCCGCTCAGCAAATCATCAACGTAAAAATGACAAAGGGTGGCTCTTGAAGCGTTTGGATAATTTTCTTGTTCGTCTATGGCAAGCTGTCGTAAGGTTCTCGTGGAGAGGAATGGTGCTGAGGACGTACCGTACGTAACGGTAATAAGACGATACTCCTTTATTTGTTCGGTTGGAGAATCCCTCCAAAGAATTCTTTGCCAGTCTACGTCTTCCTCATGAACTTTAATCTGGCGGAACATCTTTTCAACATCAGCGCAAATGGCTACATTGAAAAGTCGAAACTGGATGAGAATAGGGAAAAGTTCTGGTTGCACTCTTGGACCAACCAGGAGTAGATCGTTGAGAGAGAGTCCGGATGAAGTTTTACTGGAAGCATCAAAAACTACACGAAGCTTTGTTGTGCAGCTAGTGTCTCTGACAACTCCATGGTGAGGAAGGTATAAACTTTCGATTTTATTAATGTCAGAGTCCGGAACCAGTTCCATGTGATTTAAATCAAGGTATTCCTTCATAAATTTTCGATAGAGGTTGTATTTCTCAGGATTAGAAATGAGATGACGTTCCACGCTGATTAGCCTACGAATTGCATTTTGTTTTGAATTACCTAACCGCGTGGGAGAAGTGTGAAAAGGCAACCTTACTTTGTATCTGCCATTCTCATCCCTAGAATGTGTCTTTACGAAATGATCTTCACAAGCCTCTTCTAAAGAAGTTAAGGGTTTGACGCATGGTACAGAATCTAATTCCCAGAATTTATTGATTAGAAGATCCGATTCTAACTGAATATGATTGACATGTAGAGAATTTTGACCACCAGAATTTGCCTTACCACCAATTATCCAACCCAGTTCTGAACGAATGGCAAATGGCTTATCCTTACCTAACGATAATGTTTAACCCTTTAGCAATGGCAAAGTAAGGTCAACACCAAGGAGTACATCAATCGGAGCACTCTTGTAAAATGCTGGATCAGCCAGAGAAATATCCCCAAATAATTCGCGCATTGAGGAATCTAAGTCGTGATGTGGAATCATGCCTACAATTTTGTTAATCACATAGACGAATGCATGAAAGGAATTTTGAGATGAAAAATGTGAGGTGAATTGAATCTCAGCAACCCCATTTGTACGCGTATTGGATGCGCCTAAGCACGAAATGCGAATACACTCATTTGTAATACACTCATTTGCATCTCAATACACTCATTTGTAATAAGCGAAGCCTGGCTACCGCTGTCCAGAAGACATCTACAGGTCTGATAGTTACCCCAAATATCTCTCACCTGAATCAGAGCAGTACAGAGGAGAGTTTGAACGTCTGGCCCCACACCCGAAATACACGTTGTAACATCTACCACTCTAGAATTATCACTTAATTGACTAGTACTTGGAATAAGGGCAGGCGAAAACACAGGAGCGTTGATAGAAAGTTCACTAGAATTTGACTGATTTACAGCACCCTGTCTTCCCCTATCGCTAACATTTTCGATATGAAGTAAAGAGTGGTGGGGTTTTTTGCACCTTTTACATCTAAACTTGCTGTTGCAAGTTTTCACACTGTGAAATCGAGTTAAACAGTTAAAACAAACATTATTCGATTTAACGAAATCTAAACGGCCTTGAACTGATAATTTTAAGAACGTATCACATTTCGACAATGTATGATCTCCATTACACAGAGGACATTGTGACTGGGCGTTGGACGCGGCCAAAGTCACCTTTCTTTGAATGTATCTCTTAGTAGTTGAACTCGGGATAGATCTAGCTTGTGTTGCAAGGAATTGCAACAGTTCGTCCAACTTCGGAATGACATCAGTTTGAAAGGTTCTCTCGAACCAAGTTCTTGAATTTGCATCAAGCTTGAACAATATCATGTGCATTAAAAGGGTATCTGTAGTTGGATCAACCTTGTATTCCAAGGACTCCAACATTCTTACGAATTCCTTAGTGGAATCTATCAAATTTAAAATTTGTGTGGATGATTCTCCACTCAAGGGCGTTATATTGATAAACTTTTTCATTAAGGAGGACATAATTTCCCTTTTGTTAAAGTATCTATCTTTTAGCAATTTCCAAGCGATTTCGAAATTATCATTGGTAATGGATAAAGAGTTTACGATTTTTAAGGCATCTGATTTTAAACTCCCCTTTAAATATTGCAATTTTTGCGCTCTCGTCAAATTTTGATTGTTCGAAACTGCAGCTTCAAAAAGATCGGAAAAGGCAAGCCACTCCTCATTCGCACCAGAAAATGTAGGTAAAGATAACGTAGGAAGTTTCACTTCAGCAAACTGAGATGAGACAGAAGCCTGGCCTGAACTTTGGTTTTTAACCTCAAAACTAGAATTCACTACGGGAGGCAAAAGCCGGGTGTCGATATCGACAAGTACTGACTCTAACGCATCTAAAATGTCGTCCTTTTCCGTAGAATAAGTTTCCTCATCCTTTTCCTCGCAAATACTTATAATAGAATCTAAAATATCTTTTGCCTCAGTTCTAAATTCCAAAAATCTATTTTTCCGAGCCAATAAACCCGCATTGTTTAAATTCCCAATTTCCTCTTCTGTTTTCTTTTGTAATTTAGTAATCGAAGATTTAACACTCTTTTTTTTCTTTAACAAGGCTTCCATATCCATTAGAATATATTAGAATAAGAAAAATAATTTATTAAATCAAAAACCACAGAACAGAGCTGTTTACAAAAGTCTAACTGTCTAGCCCAAACAAAAATGATTCCACTGACGCCTGTGAACGTGAACGGGGGAGAATGCGAAATTGCAAAAAGAATTACAGCGGTATAAAACGAAACAGTAATAAAGAAAACAATAATAAAAGGGAAGGGGAAAACGAAAGTTTTTTGTAAATTATATTACAGGAATGACAATGGCAGAATACATCAGTAATTTAGCACATAAGTAATTAATCAATCAATTAAGTAAATCAGCGGATTAAACCCTTTTGAATACACTGGAATTTGAAATATTACACTTCGAACATTTCTTTCGTTTTAAAGCTTAGCATGTATGAATAAAATTCGAATGTTACTTTTTTATTGAATTATGACAATATTTTAGAAAAAATATTTGCCGAAACAACAACAAGCCAGGAATTTTGAATTAGAATATTTCAGCTGGGTTCCGGCGAGACTTGACCAAATGATTTAGCAATTAGCGGGAAAAAGAATGTTTCATAAATTTTTACCTGACTCGGTTGTTGTATGGACTTGGAACTATAATTAAAGGTGGAACGTTTAGATATCTCACAATTCAGTTAGAATTTGCCACAATTTACTGGAATCGGAGATGAACTTAGAATATTGAATTATACATCGAAAACATTGAAACACTCCACACACAGGAATCGATACACATACACTATTTATTTTCTCAAGCTCAATGAATAATTAATTAGGATGCGCAAAGCGCCATCTGTGGACTGTAGTATTAAACATATATATATATATATATATATATATATATATATATATATATATATATATATATATATATATATATATATTGTTGTTGATGTTGTTTCTAATGTCACTTGCCACACGGGTAAGCCTACTTGGTGAAATCGAGCAAATTTAAGGCTGAGTGTACGTTTCTTGTTTTTCAGTGGGGCCATCTATGGACAAGAATTCGATTTCTGCCACACCATTCGTCGCACCCGTTTATAGGGCGGACCCATTCATTCATCCACATATCGTAATTTTGACCTGAATCAGAAAACGATCGGTCTCCATTCCAGTACCCCCGGAGGTTCTGATTTGTTATGGGAACATGGGGGACTTTTTTGACTCGACATATTTAACATGCATCAGTCACTTTACTACACGGGGAGACACAGGGTATATATATATATATATATATATATATATATATATATATATATATATATATATATATATATATATATATATATATATATATATATATATATATATATATATATATATATATATATATATATATATATATATATGTAACATAAAAAGCTTCAATTAATCTTTTTATGTTAGTTTCTCTGCTATAAAACTTCTTCCTAATTAATTATTCTATTTGAAATACTTTCTCACACTTTTAAAAGCCACATCCTGTTCTTAAATCTATTTTTGGCTCAAGTATGCATTTAATTAAGAGCAGGACATTTTTCCCTTTGCTCTTGTGTGGGAAACGTTCGATCCATTTCATAAACCAATAGCAACTACTAAGAGTTCCCTCTGTCCCTAAATCAAGACATATTACGGATTTTACTTTGCAAGATTTTCCCTAACATATAACCAAGGAGCGCAACTTTTCATGTACACTTTCACTCAATCTCATGACTGCTCTTGTCTAATAATTAATAAATAAATTTTGTACCCTCCTTCCCGACCTATGACCTGTTTTAATCCTTCCACTCGGCAACGACGTTATAAGTCGACAGGATTGAACGGTCGGGAAGGGGTACAGTTCGTACGGTACATTAAAGATATTTAATATCTCATGTGAAATTAAATAAATCATCTTCGGAAGAGGGTACATCAAAAATATGGAATAACTTCAAATCATTTATTCAAATGGACATTTGGTAAATAAGCAGTCAAATTCTTCTTCAACTTATGGCAATAATTAATTCATCCTGTATCTTCATCAAAAAAAAAATAATCTCTTCAATCATCAAACGTTTAGTTTATTATAAATTATACCTACGCACAGTGGAACTAAACGATCATCCGTTTTCATGTCTATGCTGCATATTTTGTCTACGTTCCTGAGAATACTAGAAAGCTGAGCTTCAATTCCTTCCTTGAACTAAAAAGAAAAACTGCATCGAATTCCTGTTAATTAAAATGTTTTATTGAAACTATCCCTTTGAGAAAGCGTTGATTTTGCCACTCTTAAGTGCTGAGCTGGATCTTATCGTCGATGAATAATTGTTCTCACACCCACGATGGTCTACTTAAATATTCGACATTCAAAAGAAAAATAAGCTTCAATTTCTCCGTCACTATTGGTGTTAATTTACGATTCATCTTAACGAAGAAACAAATTTTTTCCCTAGCAGCTCACGTCTTTGGTTTTGGAATTGTGTTTACGGAATTTCAACGCATTCCCATCTCTGTTGTGGTTTTCAAAATATCTCGGACTAATTCGAACTTTTTCAGGTATCCTTTGAGTTAAAGTTTTTTACATTTCTCATAAATCAATTTCTTAAATGATTATGATTTTAATTTTTTCCCATATTTGATGTTTCAAAGTGAAACTACTTTTTATATATTGATAGTATTTACTGTTGAAATTTTTATTTCTTTAAATTTTTATTTTCAGTTAATTGATTTATTTGATTGAAAAGTGTTTCGAGAAATTATTTTCATAATGTTTTATGTGTTACAGCTTCTATGATTTTTTGAGTAGTAGAAATTATATTTTTGTTTTACAGTGATTAGGGTTAAAGATGAAAATGCTATTTAAATTTTTTTTCTTTTCGTAATGCAACTGCAATAATTATTGAGATTCACTTTTAATATATGAATGCTATTACGGTGTGGCAAAAATTAGATCAAGAAATGTTAAAACTATTACAAATAGTTTGGAAAAATGAATAAAATACTTGTTGTTAGAATTTAAATTGAAGTGCAACCAGACATTAATGCTTTTGTCCAACGTTGGTAATAAGTTGTAGCTCAGACATTTCCATAGACAAACAACATAAAGATAGGAAAATGATCAAAAAAATTTGAAAAGTAATAGTAACCAAATTCATTTCAAAAACACATTTAAAATAGAAATGAAAATATTTGAATTCCCTAACAATTGTGACAAATTAAATTACCAATTAAGATCTCTGCACAAAAATTACTTAAGAAAAAATCCAAACGAAAATTTTTTGAAAAAAAAAAGAAAAAAAAATTTATGTCCAAAAAGAAAAAAAAGAAGGTAATTTGCAAATAAACCAAACTTGCACTTCAGATTAAAAATAAGGAAAATAGCTAGGTCAGTCAAATTTTAAAAACTGATTTACCTTAATACCATATTAAATTTGAAAACTTTGTTTTGGATTTCAATTAGTGATAAATTGTGTTAAACGGGTTGTAATGTAAAATCTGAGAAGACTGATCACCTTTTCTGATTATAAAAGCAATTTGTCTGTACACATATTTCCTGAAATCCGGGTTAATAATTGCAATAAAAATACCAAGAAAGAAAATAAAAGTACAAATAAATAAATATAAAGAAAGTAGAAAGAAAAGAAAGTAGATGGAAGAATAAGAGAGAAAAAGAAAAGAAAAAAGGGTATAGAAGGTAAATTTTTGGACATAAAAAAAAAAAAAAAAAAATTTCAAATAGCAGAATTGAAAATGATCTTGTGTTTTCTAATATTCTTGAGACTAAATATGATAATGGTGCGTAACATTGTCAAAATTATGTTGACAGAATTGTGCAAATCCAAGAAAATTAATTAATTCCTAACTTCAGTTGATTTTGAAAAAAAAAAAAATAAATAAATAAATAAAATTCCAAAAATTTTGTTATTAAAGTGACAAAAAATGAAAGGTAAATAAAGTGAAATAAAGACAATATTGAAATCTTGGACTTCAGAATAACAACCACTGTGTCATTTTTGTTTTCAAACAAGGTAAACAAAACTCAAGTCTAATTCCAGATTGAAATTTTTCCTGTAAAAATGTTTTTTGTGTTTTACATTTTAAATTACACATTTCTAACAAATGTTTATTATTTTTTATCATGACTGAAGAGTTAACTTAAATTGTATTATTATGAAGAATTCTTATAGTGAAAAAGCTGTGTTGTGATCTTTAAACAAAATACTTTTGAAATAGAAAAAGCTGTTAATTCAGAAAAAAAAAGAAACTGTTGAAAATGAAAATTTTAAAATTGCTGATAATGCTACTACAGATTTTTGATTGTGTTAAATTTTTTACAATGAGAACATATGTAAATGTTATATAATTTATATTACTTTTATATATTGTTACCATTACAAATTTGGTTATTTTGATTGTGCTTCTACCAAAGGGAAGATTTTGCAAATGGATAATTTTTAAAATTTTTGGATTGTAACTAAACATTTTTGGCGAGGGGGGATGTAACATAAAAAGCTTCAATTAATCTTTTTATGTTAGTTTCTCTGCTATAAAACTTCTTCCTAATTAATTATTCTATTTGAAATACTTTCTCACACTTTTAAAAGCCACATCCTGTTCTTAAATCTATTTTTGGCTCAAGTATGCATTTAATTAAGAGCAGGACATTTTTCCCTTTGCTCTTGTGTGGGAAACGTTCGATCCATTTCATAAACCAATAGCAACTACTAAGAGTTCCCTCTGTCCCTAAATCAAGACATATTACGGATTTTACTTTGCAAGATTTTCCCTAACATATAACCAAGGAGCGCAACTTTTCATGTACACTTTCACTCAATCTCATGACTGCTCTTGTCTAATAATTAATAAATAAATTTTGTACCCTCCTTCCCGACCTATGACCTGTTTTAATCCTTCCACTCGGCAACGACGTTATATATATATATTTATATATATATATATATATATATATATATTTATATATATATATATATATATATATAAATATATATATATATATATATAGGGAGAGTGTGAACTATTAGTAGGAATTGAAAAAAAAAAGCGCGTGGTATCAGACAACTTTGAAAGTATAAATTTGGAGACGTGAACAACACGTGCTACCAACTAATGCTCTTTATTGAATTTATGTGACGCAGCGGATACAAAATAATTAAAAATTTACATGTGCCTCAAGAAACTATATTTCTTTTGTTCAAGCAGAGCTATAAATTAGAAATTATCACTGATGTTATTTTTAAAATATGTGTAAAACTGAATCGCTTATAGTAAAATATAAAACAATGGCTGACTCTTAACCAATCAGAAAATTCCATATCGTTTTTTGCTCATCCCTGTTTAATTAATGAATTAGTATTTGAAAAAAAACTGTATTAACATCAGGTGTCATCCACTACAAGTTTAAAAGAAAATGTATTTGAAGTTGAGTGGATGAATAAAAAGTATTTTATGAAGGATTGAAAATTTGAACAAGATAATAGGGTGAGTGTGAACTTATGGAAGGAATTGAATAATTTCTCATACAAGTGAAAAAGTGATATTATAAAACATACTGTTTAATAGAATTTTTTAGTGGTTTAGCGAAATAATAATTTTTATTAACCAAATTTAGTGATTTTTTTGAATTATGTAAACACTATGTTTAATATACTTAAGAACACATCACTTTTAATAAATTAAAGCAATACAGCATTCAATACTTACATTTTATTCTGGTTACTGGAAACTTTATACAGATATCTCAAATGGATGGGGAGTGTATTTATAAATAGTTTAAGAATTAAAACTTCAACCTCAGGGTAACATCCTTCATAAAAAAAGAAAAAAAAAGTAATAAAATGGTTCATTATATCTTAGTCCGGAAAATTATAAAATTTGAAATTAGATAAAAAAAAATTAGTTATGGAGTTTTTAACAGCACAAAATACAAATTATTTTCTGTATCCAAAGCATCTCTGCCAGTGGTCAGTAAGCAGGTAGGTGACCTCTTTGTCCCGCCGGCAAAATGGCTGAAGTTATAACGGTCCTCTTTAAACTGTTCTACCTTAAAGTGCTCGACATCGAACAAAGGTCATGGAGCTAAGAACGCGGGGAATCGCCCCCTCTGCTGAGAATCAAAATTGTGATTGAGACGTCTCTCAGATGGTCGGCATATGAGCCGCGATGACTCAGGGATAGAGCATTCGCCTTCCAATGAGGCAAACCAGGTTCGAATCCCAATTGATTGTACCGTTACCCTTCAAACTTTGGCAAGGCTGTGATCTTATAATTGAATTTTGGTAACAGTTACCCAGGTTCAAAAATAGACAAATAACTAATGAATTACATGAAACATTTAACAATTAAAATTAAATTTTATCATAACTATAAATTTACAACAAACACAACTTCAATCATCTCCAGATACCTTCATGTGCACAAAAATTTCAAATTTATACACTTTTAAATTTCCAAATTGTTATACTCAAGATATAACTTTTCGAAAAAAAGCACTCTTAAATTTCATATGCATAACATTCATTTAATTCACACTAAAAGAGACATTTACGAAATAAAAATACTAGCTCATTCTAAATTTACAAAAACATTTAAACTTCAGGTCATTATATTCCTACAACCGATAATTAAAATTAAATATCCAAGGCTCATCTTAAAACAGGTATCTTAACACCTGATAGAAATAATTTAAAATTAGGGATAAAATGCTCTTCTAAAAAGTTACTAAGAAGGTAAGAAATTAGAGTTTATAAATACAAAAGGAACTTGCAGATCACCTTTTGGAACGCCCACTGGGCTTGCTTCAAGACTTGTGGACTAGGGGAACTTCGAGTTTCCGACCGCCATTCAATTCCTTAGGCCCTCCATTAGTAAGACAGAGTGCAGCAGGGAAACATTCGATTTTCAGCCGAGGAACGCTCAATTCTTGCCAACCGTCTTGAACTTAGCGACATTCAGTCTATCACTTCCCGTCAACTATTCTGAGGCTTCAGATCAACTTTCTTCCAGACAACAGCTCATCCGATCAATGTTGCGTACCTTGTCGCTGCATCCAGAGACTCTTTCCAAACATCAACCTTTCAGCATTTCAGCCTAGATCAACTCACTCCGAGACTCCAGCTATATCTAAACTCTTTCTCGATGATACCGGCTCAGAACACACTTCTAGCAGCCATGATAGATCCTGTCAGCGGTGATGCCTCAACCCAACATTCCATAGGGCACGATCCGCACTCCCGTCATACTGCCTTTTCAGCCACTCTTCACGCCTCTTATACTCTTTTCAGCAAGGCGAAATAATCCATACTGACCTGTTTACTCGCTCAAAAGTCATCCCGTATCCCGTGGACGCCAGAACAAAAAAAAAGATCCATTAGGAAAAACAGTCTCAAACCCACTAATCCGCTATAAAAGTGATAATACGATCCTCCTTAAATGTTAATACAATTAACTATTCACAATTTACCCCAAAAATCCCATTTTGAAAGGATAAAGAAAAAACTTTCATAAAATATCATCATTTTGATTGCATTTAAATTTTATCATAGTGGTGCCATCTATTGAACAATAACCCTTCTTTAAAAAGTATTGATAAAAAAAAAAAACTCCAATAAATTCCTATTTATTACATGATATGAATTCCGCATCCGGCCATATGAGCCGCGATGACTCAGGGAGAGAGCATTCGCCTTCCAATGAGGCAAACCGGGTTCGAATCCCAATTGATATGAATTCCGCATCCGGCTTGCACCTACCATAGTGATGACGTGAAATATCCTCAGTGGTAGACGGATCATGGGTTAGATTCTTCTTGCCGTCAAGCTAACCGTGGGAGGTTCTCGTGGTTTTCCTCTCCGTGTAAATCAAGTGTGGGTTAGTTCCATCAAAAAAACTCCTCCACGAAGGCAAACTTTCTCCCAATACTCAATCCAGTAGTTCCCCTGTCCTCGTCAAAATTACAAAGCTGGGAAGTTGAACATCTGTAGTCGTAAACCAATAAAATTGGGTCGGCTGTTCAACGACGGCTATGAAATAAAATAAAATAGCTCATTACGCAACTCTAGCGGTACGGAAATTATGTACTACTTCTCTCTTTTTAAATTGAATTGAAATGAATGTGGGGTTTTTATGGCACAAGGTCTTAAAAAGGACATGCTGCCCCAAACAAATATCTATTAATAATATCTTTTCCCCCAACAAATATAAGATAAAGCATATTTGTTTTGCCAAAATACTTTATATTGTTAAAAGTATGCATGATACGCAAAACATTCAGAAGTCAATAAATCAGATAAAGGTGAAAATAGATTAAAATTGCATTAATCAAGTTAAAACTGTACGTTGTAATGACATAAAAGTCGAGTAAATTTGGGTAAAAGCGGTTATATACAATATAATATACCATTTGCACATAGAAATGCTAAGAGGTTAAGGGTGATGCTCTTTATTTAACAAATCTTTTAAGCATAAAATAGAACAAACGAAAAATTTAAAACGATGATGGGCAAGAAATTAAAATGTGATGGATCGTGAGTAAAACATTGCAAGTATTTTATATTATATTCGTCGTTGAACAGCCGACCCAATTTTGAGTTTACGACTTGAACCAATCCAGAAGATCTCATGGATCAGTACCCCCAGAGGTATAATTTGTTATGTGAACATTGGGTAATTTTCGCGTCTCGACAGCTTTGACGTGCATCAGTCACCATTTACTAGACGGGGAGTCTTCGGCCGGCCTGGGATCGAGTCCACGAACTCTTGGACATGTGCTCAGAGGAGGTTCACCAAACAGCAAGTGAAAACGGGTCAATTGAATGTGGGCGAGTGAGTTTGACGTCTGCCCAACGATTGCGTAACACAGGCAATGGATCCAAATCAATTTTTTACTCTCTTTTTGATGTCTTTCTGTAATTTTATTTATTTGTTGTAATTTTATTAATTTGCTTGCCATTTAAGCACACTAGACTATAGATTTAGTCATGAATGGTAAAAGAAAAATAAAGCTTGATGGAGGTAGAGAAAAAATTACTCAAATATTTTCTTTTCTTAGACACTGCGCTTATCATAAGATGATCTAATTAAGAACAAATTGTAATTATAATTTACTAAGAAAAGATATTAACTACGTTTGCGTAATTCGAGATCGTGAAGTATTATCCTTATGCGACAGAGAGCATGATAGCATTAGCATAATGGGGGAAAGCGACTGACGAAATGAACGCTATTGTTTACAATTAATTGAGTGGGCTGTTCTCGAATAACAATGGGATTTTGATTTGTTTTTAGATTAACAATTCAATTCTTTTTTCCTTTCATTTTTCAAGCATTATTGGTTGATTTTTTTTCAGGAAGAAAATTCTAATAAACTATATTACAAACTTTTCACAATTACTAGATTAATTGTGAAAAATATTCGAAAAAAAATATCTTTCTGGGTTTGTGAGCGAGTACAGTATTCAATATCATGTTTATTGTGAATCATATTGCCATTAAATGTGGATTTTTAGCTTAAATATAAACTAAGGTGGTTTATAAATGGTGCAAAATATTTAGAACTTTTTGCAATGTGACCAAATAGATTATTTATAGATCTTGTTAATAAACTTCTGTGTGTTGAACTTTTAATATTGCAATTTTGCTGATACTTTTGAAAATACAAATTAACCAGAACATTTTTGCCAAATCAATGATAGAAAAAAAGCTTAAGTTCATATATTCGCAAACTTTTTAAAATGGTTTGATCATATTTTGATATGCACATAGAAAAAATTCCTTTTTTTTTAAAAAAAAATAGGTGCAAAATTTGAATAAAGTTTTATCCATATCCAAAAAGATATTCAAAAAGAATTGTAGTGATATATTTCATAAAATATTCTAAGCTAAACTTTGAAATTTAGAAGAGATATAAAAAAAAAAAAGAAAAAAAGTTTCAAAAAGTTACCCTGATTTATGGTACCTTACAAATATTCCCTCAAATATTCTTTTACTTGAACACAATACATTTTGAATAATTAAATTTATCGAATTTTATTGATTTAATTAAACCGATAAAAAGAAATCAGACAAATTTCATAATTATAAAGAATATTTTTAGTCTTCTATTGCCGTGATGAATAGTTTTGCTAATTGCTGCAAAACAGTAAAAATTTTTATATATTAGAAGGGAATTAAACAATACCGGAATTCGCGATCGCAACGAACTATAGGGGGCGTTGTTGTATGAGACTAATACCTGCAATTTCTATATGAACAGTCATTCAGTTGCTCTGGAGACGCCTTTAATGTAGCGTGGATCATTGTAACGCTCCTTCTTAATTGTGGCTTATTAAATTTAAAAAATGAAAATGTTTGATATTTTTTCTTATGCAAGCTAAAACAAAATGGTATATCTTTTTTTAGAGACGGAACATCCAAAACACACCGGAAAAATATTTGTAAATAAACAGAAAAAAATGTTTCTTCTTATTAGAGTTAAATCCTAATGCCTGCGAAATTGCTTTATTAAATTTAATGATATAACATGAAAGGCCTATTTGAACTTTACATTCCATAGTTTTATGTAACATATTACTTCAAACTTTAAAATATGCAAAGAGAATACATAAACCCATAACTTTATATCATTTAATTTTGCAAAAAAAGTTTTTTGACAACAATTGTTATCAAAAAATAAATTTCAGTAAAAATCATCATTTATAAACTGAAAAACGTAAAATAAAGAATGCTTACAAAATAATATTCTAAAAATTCCTCAAATTAAAAAAAAAAAAAAACTTTCACGGTTTTTTTATCCTTAATCGGGCGTAGAAAATCAGTCTATAGAGAATTATCATCAAATGAAAAGAATTATTTGCAAGTAAAATTTTTTTTATAAAAATTACAGTCCTTACCTGATTTATAAATCCGGAGAATTCAAAAATGATATGTTCTTTTCATTTGAAAACGTTATTCACAAATAATATATACATACATTATCCCTTCATTACTTTAAGATGACATACCACACAATAAAATTTTATAATTGTAAGATCTCGATATGAACTTCAATATGTAACTTAAAAACAGAATTTCTGATTTCAAAGTTGAATTTTTATTTCATACTTTTCTGAATCATATTACTTCAAACATTAGAATATGCAAGAAGTATACATAAACATGTAATGTAATATCATTTAATTTTTCAAAAAAAGTATTTTGACTACAATTTTTATCAAAAAACTAAAAATCGTAAAAATAGGATTCTTAGGATAAAAATACGATTCTAAAAATTCCTCATGTTGAAATAAGAAACTTTCACACTGTTTCTTTTTTTTTATTCTGATAGTTCTCAATCAGACGCAAAAACCATTCTGTAGAGAACTATCATCAAAATAAAAAAGAAATTATCCACAAGCAAATTTGTTATTATAAGAATCATAACACTTACCTGATTTATAAATCCGGAGAATTCCAAATGAAATGTTCTTCGCTTGAAAATTTTATTTTCAAATAATATATACATAGATTATCCCTTCATTACTTTCAGACGGCATTTCACACACCAAAATTGTAAGATCTCTATACGAATTTTATTATGCAGCTTAGAAACAGAATTTTTCGATTTGTTTTTTGGATAAATAAATATTGCTACATATTCTTTTAATTCTATTCATTTCATTATAAGTGGTATTTAAATAGATGGCATTCTTGTTACGAAAATATTTTTTAAATCACTCTTGAAAAATTTCCCGTTCATGTAAGTACATTTGAATTCGCTACTCGCGTTATAGATTATGTGTTATTCTGTTTTTTATTTTTATTTTACTTTATTTTATGTTTTTACGTGTTATTTTTGCTTATTGTGTTCGATTTTAATTTGTTGTAATTTTTGTAAAATTTTTTTTTTTGAATGCTCCTCACACTATTGTATTAATATATTTTGCTTTGGCTATATTGATACAATATCACAAAGCACTCTTTTTTGCGGATATAATCGTGTGGGCTGATGAAAAGATTATATCTTTTATTTTCCGGATTTTTTAAAAAAAATTTATCATTTTTTTCCCTTAGTTGTTTGTTATTTTTTTTATTATTATTACCCCCCTTTTTTCCATATGTCTGTAATTTTCCTTTGTTTTATCTTCATTTTGAACTTATCTAATGAGTTCTCTTTACTTGCAGCTTATGCGCAATAAATGAAACTTATTGTTGACTATCACATAGTCGCTTTGGTGAATGACCGAAATATTTATTACATCCGATTTGATATTAATTTATTCGTGGATATAATTACATTTATTCGATATTTTAATGCTTACTGACAATAGATTAGAGGAAACATCAGTGTAGGGTATACCGCGCAGTGGCCCTTGACCTTAAAAAATATCAGTGTAGGGTATACCGGGCAATGGCACTTGACCTTAAAAAAACATCAGTGTAGGGTATACCTGGCAAATGTATACCGGGCAGTGACCCTTGACCTTAAAAACATCAGTGTAGGGTATACCGGGCAGTGGCCCTTGACTTTAAACATCAGTGTAGGGTATACCGGGCAATGGCGCTTGACCTTAAAAAACCATGCCCGGTATGCCCTACACTGATGTTTTTCTAATTTCAAGGGCCACTGCCCGGTATATATTTACCCGATACTCCAAACACTGATGTTTCTTCTTATCTATCGTCAGTAAGTATTGAAATATCGAATAAATGTAATTATATCTACGAATAAATTAATATCAAATCGGAAGTAATAAATATTTAGGACATTCACCAAAGCGACTATGTGATTGTCAACATTCACCGGTGAAAGTCAACAACCATAGATTTCGGTCATTCACAGTAACATGCACATCATTTACATAATAACCTCATCAGGATGTTTATTTAATACTTTGCCTAAAAACGTCAGGCATTATATATAATGCCAGCATTTCATACTTTTCCGCTCTCATATATATAATAAAACAAGTTCAGTAGTTGTCTGCCACTGTATAAACTGAAATGTTGAAGGGTTATGTAATAATTTCTTAATATAGGTACTTATATAAGTATAACATATTATATTTATATATTCGGTGATCATTAAAACTGCTTCAATCAGTTTCTATACTTTAGAATCAAGTGTTTCGCAACCCCTCGAAAGGGACATGTACCTGAGAAAATCACTTAATAGGGGTAAACTATCAGCATCATGCAATAGCATCATGCATAATAGTATCATGCAAAGAGATGCTAAATACATTTTATATTTATTCCAATGGTATAAATTACGAGCAAAGAGTTTATCTTACTTCAATAATGTTAAGCCACCAAAGGTTGCAACATATAATATTAAATTTAAAAAAAAATTGAAATTATTTTAGCTGCATTAATTGAAATACTTAGTAGAAGGACCAGGTAAGTGCCATTTTCAGAACGAAAAAAGAGCACATGTATCCGAATTATATTATTAAAAATTTATTAGAAGTTGGGACTAACAATTCCTTGCTTAAATTTATTTACCACTGCCTAATCCATAGATATAATAATGAATGTGTGTATGTGTGTCTTTTACAGACTCCTAAACCATCCAACTGAAATCGATGAAACTTAGCTTACAGATAGATTGAAGCATGAGGAAGGCTACGTCACTAAATTTCTACTTTTAAAGTTGTCTGGTACCGCGCCCTTTTTTCCTATTAATTTCTTATTAATTGAAATAGTTAAAATGTTTTTCTAAAAATAACTATTTATTTAAAATCAACGGTAATTGAATAGAAAAAAATATTTATGTATTTAAAGGTAAAATTAATGGGAATGTTGTATTTGTATGTTTAGGTGAAACATATGAAATCGCCACATTATTATTGATGCCAATGATGCTTAATTAATTTAAGTAATATAAGCATATTGAAATAAGAGAAATAAGCTGTGTACTAGAAAGCAAAAGTAACGGAGTTAATAAATGTAATTGTCTAGAAAAACCGTAAAAAATCGTAATAATAATCGTCAATGACGACAATGATGCTTAATTAATGTTGGTAATATGTTAATTGACATAAAAAACTGATCAAAAATGTAGCAAAAGTATTGAAGAAAAGATACTTATTAATTTTGAATCGACATATTATTACTCACACTAATGCTTTATTAATATTGATAATATGTATTAATTGAAGTAAAATAAAATAAGCTATGCGCTAAAAAGCAAAGTTAAAGGAGAAAAGATTAATAAAAAATTTGTTTAGGAAAACCGTCGAAAATCATTGTTCACAGATGATGCTTAATTATTGTATACTATTGACAGTAATATGTAGTACTGGTATTATGCTAATTGTTGCAGTTTTGATAAGAGTTCTACAACGGATTTTCCGTAATTTCAAAAAATATTTTTATTCCGTATTTTCAAAGATAGTTTATTAATATTTTAATGAATGAGGACTAATAGAAATTTGTTCTTCCACTACTAAATAATTTAATAGAAAATTAAAGCCTAGATAGAGAAATGGTCATGCTCCAAAATCCTTAACAAGTTCTAACAAGAATTCAATTTGTTTTTTTAAATTTCAGCTGTAGTATTTTGCAGTCACTGACAGTGTTTCTCTACTCTGGTTTATTGATTCTTTACTTATTTTTTATTCACCCAGTGCGAAGAACGGGCATTCAGCTAGTTTCTCATAAACGTGAAAAAGCATTATCATTAAACATGTTGTTTGCATCATTTTCTTGTGGTTTTGCTAAGTAATAATTTTCATTTGCCAAATTTAGTGATTTATTTGAATTATGCAAAAATTGTATTTAATTTATCTAATTAGAGCACAACATTTTCAATAAATTAAAGCAATACAGCTTTCAATACTTACATTAATTCTGGTTACAGGAACTGGTGTTTTATATAGATTTCTCATATGAATGATTAGTGCATTTTTGTTGTTGTTGCTAATTCCCATCTGGTTTGACGGGGTCAGACCAGATCAATAAATCCGTTAACATTAAGAAAATCCGAAACCAGAATGGGAGAGGAATGAATGTCGTTCCAGTCCAGCCCTAAACAGTTCAAGATGTGCTCAGGAGATGCCTGGTTTTGTTGGGCAAAGAGGAAGGATCTTTTGATTAGCAGAAAATGTGAGGCTTTTCAGGTGTCCACTGGCCAGTCGGGATAAGCAAGTGTTGATTTGCCTGTCACCAGTTATTAGCATTTTTAAATAGTTTAAGAATTAAAACTTCTACCTTAGCAAAACCATACCTTATAAAAAAAAATAGTAATATTTATAAGTATCTCTTAGCTCTGAGAGTTACAAAAACTGAAATCAGGAAAAAGAAGTTAGCGATGGATTTTTTAACAGCACAAAAGACAATTTTTTTTCTGTAGCTTCACAAAGAAATATATAAAGATTTTTCATTCTGATACTTCAACGTACAAAACGACGAAACATATTTTTGTCATTGCGTGCCAAAATAGAAATACTTTAGTCTGTCAGAAATTTCTCGGAAAAAATGGTTAAATAACAATTTATTGAATGATTACTTTACTATATTTAATCGAAACAGTCGAATAACCATAAATAAAATGGTAATCAAGCTTTTAAGTTTGAGAAAAACTGTTTATTTGCTGCTTTCACCTAATCCGATTACAGGCATACAACAAAAAAAAAAAAAAACCCTTATCCGTTTTAACAATTAGAATTTTATCGCACAAACTAAAACTACCTCATGAAGCTACTTAGTTCTTTGCAAATGCGTGCCTATCATAGTCGAGAGGGCTTATCTGTCAATCATATGACCGGCAGAACTGGAGTTCGAGTCCAAGTGTTGGCAACTCACTATTTCCCCCATTCCCTTCAACACATGAAGAATTTCAGCGTCCGGCACTTTCCAATACCCATTACCTTATGAAAAGCCGAGCTCATATGTCTAATTAAAAAATACATTTTCTTTTTTTACGTTTTTTAAAAATGCTACTTGTAAAGGGTTAAAAAACCGTATAGTTTTCTATTCATGGTTTTATAATCATACTTTTTGTAACTGGTTTCAAAACCATAAAGTAGAAAAAATGTTCTATGCCGTAAACTTTTCGGTTAATCGGATAGACAGACAGCTGCCAGTTATTTTACCATAATTCAAGAATGAAAATTCTAACAGTGTAACCATATTAGTTTTAGCGGCACGAAGCGGAAACAAGCTTAACTACTAGTTAGACAGAAGATTTTGTCATTTTTTTTTTTATAGTTTTAGAAGCGACCCTGCCAGTGGTCAGTAAGCAGTTGGGTGACTTCTTTGATTAGCCTGTAAAGCGGCAGAAGTCATACTGTGTCGGTCCTCGTTAAAGTGTTCTACTATAAAGTGCTCGACATCGAACAAAGGTCGCTGAGCTAACAACGCGGGGAATCGTCCCCTCTGATGAGAATCAAAATTTTGATTGAGATGTTTCTCATGTCGTCGCCAAAAGCCCATTGCTCAGCTCAAGCGGGACATAAACAAAGTACTACTACTCTCTTTTCTATATCTTTCTGCAATTTTATTTATTTATTTTGAAATTTTATTAATTTGCTTGCCATTTAAGCACACTAGACTACAGATTTTTTTTTATATCCAGCGTTGAACAGCCGATCAAGTTTTTGGTTAACGACTACTAATGTTCAACTCCGTATCCTTGCAATTTTGTCCAAAATCCAGAAGACTAGACCAGAATAGGAGACAAGGAAACTCCCGGACCAGTACCCCCAGAGGTATTGATTTGTTAAGGGAACACGGAGGACTTTTGCGACTCGAGAGACGTAACGTGCATCGGTCACCATTTACTACACCATTTATTAGTCTTCGGCCGGCGGGGATTGAACCCACGAACTCTTAAACATAGGCCCAGTGCCCTACCAATCAGGCTATCCCGGAACGCAGACTACAGATATAGTCACGAATAATTAAAAAAGAAAAGAATGAAGCATGATGAAAGAAGAGGAAAAATTACTCAAACATTTTCTTTTCTTAGACTCTGTACTTATCGTAAGATGATCTAATTAAGAACAATTTTTAATGAAAAACAAATCATTTGCATGAAATATTTTCCTTATTTGGCAGGAAGACATGCATAAGAATAACGGGTGGAAGGCACGAGGAGAAACGAGCATTATTGTTTGCAATGAATCGAATGGGTTGATCTCTAATATCAATGGGATTTTAATTTGTTTTTAGGTAAAATTAACTATTCCTTTTTCCTTTTATTTTTCAACCCTTATTGGTTGACTTTCTTGTAGAAAGAAAATTCCAATTAACTATATTACAAACTTAAGAAAAATTGTGAAAAATATTCGAAAATTTTTTTTTTCTGGGTTTGAGAGTGAGTGAGTATAGTATTTCCTTCTATATGATGTTTATTGTAATTTATATTACCATTAAATGTGGATTTTTAATTTAAATATAAATTAAGGTGGCTTATTTAAGTGTTAATTTTACAAATGGTGCAAAATATTCGGTAATATTTTTCTTTTGCTGTGTGATAAAATACATTATTTATAGTTCATGTTAATAAACTTCTGAGTGTTAGATTTTTTAAGGTTGCAAATTTTGCTGATATTTTAGCAAATATAAATTAACCAGTAAATTTTTGCCAAATCAATGATAGAAAGAAAAAAACTAAAGTTCATATATTTCTCAAGCTTTTAAAATTTTTTTTTAAAAAACCGGCTTTCAAATTTTATAAAGTTTTATCAATATCCAAAAGAGTTTTATCCATATCAAAACATACATTAAAAAAGGAGTTCTAATGATGTATTTCGTAAAATATTCTGAGGTAAACTTTGAAATTTGAAAGAGAATTCCGACACCGATTTATGATACCATACAAATTGTATCTTAAATTTCTAAAAACTAATCAGTCAAAATTTGTAATTATAAAAAAATGTTTTTGCGTCTTCTGTTGCCTAGGTAAATATTTTTGCTGATTGCTGCAATAAAGTAACAATTTTTATGTATTACAAGATGAATAAAACAATGCCGGAACTGTATGCGACCCCGAAAACCGACCATCAAAACGGAAAATAAAAAGGCATAAATCTTTAGTAACCCTCATGCATAATCAATAAAAATCAGATTACTTAAGATATTAACCAGGTAGAATTAAATGAGTAATTACCGGACATTCCTTACATTAATATTTTCTTCTCGAAGATGTCACTTTAGTTTAAATTAAAAAACAAAAGAGTTTACATACTGTCATAACCGCAATAATTTTTTTAATTTTAATTGTGTTTCGGTGACTATTAATACATTGCTGAATTGTTCATTAACTACGATTATATCCTCTATGAAGTTTTTAGAAATAATAATTTATGCCTAAAAGATGACACCAGACTGTAGCAAATAAAACAATTGTTTTGAGCTGAAATAAAAATTAATTTATTGTTTCAAATAGTTCTTTCTCTGTATTTCCAATGTAATGTTCCATTTTGTGGAATCGTTTTGTTTTCAGTTTGTGATTCAATCTGTAATACACTGCTAATCTGCAAACAATAACCTAATAATAAAAACAAACAAATCTCTGAATAATAACATTACGAATACCTTAACTTACAATAAAAACCCACAAATCTTTAAATAATAACCTAAAGAATACCTTACCTAACGATGATAACCAGCAGAATTAGTAACCTATACCTAAAAGATAGAGCCAGACTTTAGCAAATGAAACAATTGTTTTAAACTCAAATAAAAATTAATTTATTGTTTTAAATAGTTCTTTCTCTTTCTCTGTATTTCCAATGTAGTGTTCCATTTTGCGGAATCGTTTTGTTCTCAGTTCGTGATTCAATCTGTAATACATTGCTAATCTGTAAATAATAATTTAACGATAAACTCCAACAAATCTCTAAATAATAACCTAAAGAATACCTTTCCTAACGATAATAACCGGCAGAAATAATAACCTATGCCTAAAAGATAACGCCAGACTTTGGCAAATGAAACAATTGTTTTGAGTTCAAATAAAAATTAATTTATTATTTTAAATAGATCGTTCGCTTTCTCTGTATTTCCAATGTAATGTTACATTCTTTGGAATCGTTTTATTTTCAGTTTGTGATTCGATCTGTAGTACATTGCTAATCTGTAAATAATAACCATACGATAAAAACCAACAAATCTCTAAATAATAACCTATAAATACCTTACCTAACGATAATAACCAGCACATATAGCAATCCATGCCTAAAAGATAACGCAAGACTTTAGCAAATGAAACAATTGTTTTGAGCTCAAATAAAAATTAATTTATAGTTTTAAATAGTTTTTTTCTCTTTATCTGTATTTCCAATGTAGTGTTTCATTTTGTGGAATCATTTTGTTCTCAGATTGTGATTCAATCTGTAATACATTGCTAATCTGTAAATAATAACTGAACGATAAACACCAACAAATCTCTAAATAATAACCTAAAGATTACCTTACCTAACGATAATTACCAGCAGAAATAGTAACTTGTGTCTAAAAGATAACGCCAGACTTAAGCAAATGAAACAATTGTTTTGAGCTCAAATAAAAATTGATTTATTGTTTTAAATAGATCTTTCTCTTTCTCTGTATTTTCAATGTAATGTTCCATTTTTTGGATTCGTTTTGTTTTCAGTTTGTGATTCTATCTGTAATACATTGCTAATCTGTAAATAATAATTTAACGATAAACACCAACAAATCTCTAAATAATAACCTAAAGAATACCTTTCCTAACGATAATAATTAGAAGAAATAATAACCTATGCCTGAAAGATAACACCAGACTTTAGCAAATGAAACAATTGTTTTGAGCTCAAATAAAAATTAATCTATTGTTTTAAATAGATCGTTCGCTTTCTCTGTATTTCCAATGTAATGTTCCATTCTTTCGAATCTTTTTGTTCTCAGTTCGTGATTCAATCTGTAATACATTGCTAATCTGTAAATAATAACCATACAAAAAAAACCCAACAAATCTATAAATAATAACCTAAAGAATACCTTACCTAACGATAGTAGCCAGCACAAATAGTAACTCATGCTAAAAGATAACGCTAGACTTTAGCAAATGAAACAATTGTTTTGAGCTCAAATAAAAATTAATTTATTGTTTTAAATAGATCGTTCGCTTTCTCTGTATTTCCAATGTAATGTTCCATTCTTTAGAATCGTTTTGTTCTCAGATCGTGATTCAATCTGTAATACATTGCTAATCTTTAAATAATAATTTAACGATAAACACCAACAAATCTCTAAATAATAACCTAAAGAATACCTTTCCTAACGATAATAACCAGCAGAAATAATAACCTATGCCTAAGAGATAACGCCAGACTTTAGCAAATGAAACAATTGTTTTGAGCTCAAATAAAAATCAATCTATTGTTTTAAATAGTTCTTTCTCTCTCTCTGCATTTCTAATGTAATGTTCCTATTTTTGAAATCTTACTTTTTTTCAGTTTGCGATTCAATTTGTAGAACAGCGTTAATTTGTTTTGTTCCAATTAAAAAAAAAGTATTTGTATATAAAAATTTAATTTGTAATTAGTAAGTTATTTAATTTACCGCTATTAAACTCTATCAGTACACCCTACCCATGTCGACAAGACGAGTAGTTGTGTAGGCTTGAAGTCAATTGAGGTGGCGGTGTGCAAGAAAAAAATTTATATGACATTATTATTACTATAATTGACTGTGACATTATTGCTGTAACATTATATGTGTAATCTGTAACATTATTAACCAAATGTGCACCATTTCAATATATATTTCTTTATTAACACTGTGACGTATATGTTTCTCTATTTCTATTTTTCTGCTATTATAAAGGGTTCTGAAGATATTTATAAAAAATTAATAATACAACTGAAGTAAACACTTTTGATGAGTAATTTTTAAATTTTTTTAACATGAAATAGTTTTTAGCAAATTTAACTTTGTAAAATCTGTGATTATTTCATTTGAGAGAAATCATATGTTCTTATATGGATTAAAATTGCGAGTCCTGTAAATAAGATCAAAATAAAGCAACTGTCATAAAAAACTAGTGTTCAACTAAATGGTTAATCCATTGATCTGATTTGACATATACGAACCATTTTATTATTTTCCCACTCACACTCTCCCTATATTCTTGTTCAAATTTTCAATAAAATACTTTTTATTTGTCCACTCTAGCTCAAATAAAATTTTTTTAACTTTTAATGGTTGACACTTGATGTTAATACAGTTTTTTGTAATATTAATTCATTAATAAAATAGGGATGTCCGAAAAACGAAATGTAATTTTCTGATGGGTTCAGCGTTAGTCATTGTTTCAAATTTTACTGTAAGTGATTCAGTTTTTCACATATTTTAAAAAGAACATCAGTGATAATTTCTATCTTATAGCTCTATTTGAACAGAAAAATGGTTTATTATGAACCTTTAAATATTTTATATTCGCTGAGTCAGATAATTTAAAAAAATTGAAATTAAAAAAAGAAAACAACAACTCAATTTAAGTGACTTCAAATTGATTTAAAGCATTATTTTTAAGCTTCTTTTAATGGCAGATACAGAATTTACATTTGCCTTGCAAGATTCGAATTTTCCATATTGAAATATATGGGGACATTTCAGAACCACGTGAAAATCAATATCAATAAATTTCCGAAAATACAATCGAAACATTGCATCGATTTATGATAATAGCGTCGTAAATTTAATGCGTCCAAAAGTGATTGTCTATATGCATGATGTCCCGCAGTGGACTGATCGTTAAGACACGGTTCCCAGCAGATCACCGAAGTCAAGCATCACTGGTTGCGGTCAGTGTGTGGGTGGGTGACCACTTGGATCAGTCTGCGTAGGGACTGAGGGAGTGCGGTATTGGTCCTTGTTAAACTGTTTTACCGTAGCGAAGTGCCCGATTTCGCATGCAAGTCGCCGGGCTACCGAAGCGGGGGTGCCATCCCCTCTGCAGAGGATCAAAATTTTGATGGCATGTCTTCGGATCATCCTCAGGGATGTTTTCCAGACCGTCGCCAATAGCCCATTGTGCAGCTCTAGTGTCACGTAAATGAACTATAATAGAACTATAATAACTGAAATGATAATAATAAAAAATAGTGTTTTAAAAGCGTTTTTTTTTCTAAAATTTATTTGGCACTTTGTTTTAAACATACAAATAATTTTTAACGTTTCATTTAGAAATTGAACATTACGATCGAACTTAATAATTATGTAATTATTTATGCATAATAGAACAAGAAAATATTAATTTGTAAAAAAATCTTCTTAAAAAGTTTTTAACACTTTGTTTTACGCGTATTATGAATTTCTAAACAAACATTTCAATAAATATTTTAAGTAAGATTTGTACATTGTAGTCAATTTATTTAATATCTTTCTTAAGCAAAACATATATATCTTCAAATTTATAAATTGATTTAAATCAATCTGAGTATGAAGTTTTGATAGAAATCTGACTTTCTGTGCCTTACAAGTAAATGAAATTCAAAAATACTATATCGCGATACATCGCTATATCGCGATGTAAAACTGACGATGCATCACGATGGATAATTTCTAATATCGCCCAGTCCTAATCATGACACTTACCTTCTTTATAAATCCGCAGAATTACAAATGAAATGTTCTTCGTTTGAAAGTTTTATTTTCAAATAATATGTACATAGATTATCCCTTTATTACTTTTAGATAACATACCACACATCAAAATTTTATAATTGTAAGATCTCGATATGAATTTGAATATGTAGCTTAAAAACAGTACAGCTGAATTCTAGTTGAAATTATCTATTCTTTCAAAACTAAGAAATACTTACCAAGAAAACGATAAAAAATTTATTAATCATCAGCACAAATGACACTATTTCAAGTAATTTGGATGATTCTTTATTGTTTTTTTCCGAATTATATAGATACAGAAATATATACCGTTCTATAACAAAGAAGAATATTCTATAACAATTGCTGTCCTTGACGTTCTGAATTCCCATTTATTTATTGGAATGACGAAAGCAATGTTGACTTCACTTTAATTTTTAATGAACTGAAGACAGAAGAAATGCATTTTACCTTAAAACACACATCTGTAACAGTATGCGATAGCGAAATCGGAAGTTATCAGTTGCAAGTTTGTTGATAATAGAAGTTGAAAATTATTGAGGAATTTTCTTCAAATGTTTGGCGTATTCTGTTTCTGAAAGATTTAACAATGTTCTGGAGAGATTTTTCAAGTTTTTCGGCTTTTTCCTTAGGGAAATTTTGCTTCTTATTTCGTGCAAAGAAAATGGCGACCAACTCTGCCAGTGATTCTGATGGAACTGAATGAAAACGTGATAAATTAATGCCTGATATTTACAGGCTCCCGCTAGAGGGTGTTCTCGAGCGTTGCGATCGCGAATTGTATACGATGCTGAAAATCGACCGTCAAAATAGGAAATAAAAAACGGAAAAATAACTATATGCAACAAACAGATCTATATGCTAGCAATTATTACTGATGTTATCTTTAAAATATGCGAAAATTGAATAGCTAAATTTGAAACAATGGCTAACGCTTAACTAATCAGAAAATTCCATTTCGTTTTTCGCTCATCCTGCAAGAACGATTTGTTGCAGAATGCTCTAATGTTGACAGTGACCTTCCTCGTGCTTGAAACTATCTGTATGGCAAATTTCATCGCTTTCCGTCGGATGGTTTAGGAGTCTATGAAGGACATACATATACACACGCAGACACACATTCATTTTTATATATATAGAAGAAGAAGACAAGGGAATTAAACAATGCCGGAATTGTATACGATGCTGAAAATCTACCGTCAAAATAGGAAATAAAAAACTGAAAATTTTTTAGTAAATCTCACGCGTAAGCAATAGCAATCAGATAACCTAGGATTAGCCAGGTAGAATTAGGTGAGCAATTACTTGCTATTCCTTACACTGATATTTTTAAGGTATACGACCCGGTATTCCCTACACTGATTCTCTTTTCTAATTAGATATTATCAATGTTAAGCAAGTGATATGTTTAAAGGAAATTTTCGTTTTTAAATAATTAAGTTATAGAAAAAGGAAATTACCATTTCTCTTTGGTTGACAACTCAGTAATTTTATCTTTAAAAGGAAAAATTAAAGAACAGTTTTTTTCTACTGTCCACTAATATGTCTTTAAATTAAAGTTATTGAAGAAACTAATGCTTACATTAATATTGAGTTTTATGCACTATTAATCATATGTTCGCAAAGATTTTTGAACTTGTCTTTAAAAAATAAATAAAATTATAAATTTCAAAAGTTACAGAAAAATTAATTAATCATATTTAAATTTAGGTGAAGGTTTTAACAGTTGTTAAAAATTTGCTGTTGTGCTTCCTGTCAATGTAAAGACGCTCTAACGCTTATTTATTTAATATTTCAAAATTTCTTAAACTTTCACAAAAAGTTTGTACCAGAAATAGTATAGTATTTCTCCCCCACACTGATAAATAAAATAAAGTTATAAACTTCAAAAGTTACAGAAAAACTATTTAATCATTTAAATTTAGGTGAAGGTTTTAACAGTAGTTAAAAATCTGCTGTTATACTTCTTGTCAATGTAAAGACGCTCTAACGCTTATTTATTTATTTTTTAAAAAAATTCCTTACACTTTCACAAAAAAATTTGCACCAGAAATAGTATAGTATTTTTCTCCACACTAATAATAAATAAAATTAAATTATAAATTTCATAAGTTACCGAAAAATTATTTAATCATACATAAATTTTGGTGAAGCTTTTAACAGAAGTTAAAAATTTGCTGTTGTACTTCTTGTCAATGTAAAGACGCTCTAACGCTCATTTATTTAATTCTTTAAAAAATTTCTTTAACTTTCACAAAAAAGTTTGCACCAGAAATAGTGTAGTATTTCAAAATATTGTTTATTGTAAAAATATTCAAAAATATGTCACAATTCAAATCCCTGATGTTCTTGAAATGAAATATAAAATTTGTTCAACAGAAAAATAAAGTATAGACAAAAAGCGAAGGACATAAGCAAATAAATTTTTGCAGTGGAATATTATAAGTTTGATCATAGGCATATTGTTAGACATTCCGGAATGGGTTGAATAAGAATGTTCCTACTTTGAATCTTATTATCATACTTATGTAAATTACTTGCACAATACTATGATTTAATTCGAACAAAAACATAGTTCAATTCAATACTTTCTCTAAAGCTTGAACCGTATTATGAATCAAGATGGGTCAACGTTAGAGCGATTTTTTTAAGAAAGTAAAAGTAGTAAAACGAAATTGTGTAATGACTAGCTGCAGCTTTTCCCGGACGGAAGTACATTTTTTTTTCCTTTTAACTATTTTCAACTGATGTCCATGATATTGTCGAAGTTATTTATATATTTAATTTTAGTAATAATTTAAAATCTGATCGACAGGTATTAAATCATACAAACTACAGAGTTCGAGACATTTCAGCACAGTAGGCATCTGAAGTATTCCAATTATTTCCATCTTTAATAGAAAAAGCATTTCAATGCTCCATTACGTGCTGCACTACTTCCTCGAGCACCTCTCGAGCCATAAATTGAGCATCATATAAAATAAGTATGCTATTGCTTGAAAAAGGCAGGTTCTGTACCCAATAATTGATATAAAGTATGCGGTACCATGACAACGTTTATGTTTAAAGTTTCTACAGTCAGTTTAGAAAGATTAAAAAATAATTCTAAATAATTTCTTCGTAATTAAATTATTTCTAGAAATAGGAAAAAAAATTCTTCTAATTAAATACTGAACGTATGACTAGCTATTCAAAACTACGTAAAATATCCCTTGAGACAACCTAACAAAATGAATCTGTAAAATTCTTAACGTATAACTAATTATTTAACACTTCTTAAATTATTTCTTCAGATAACCGAATAAAATGAATTATTTATTATAAATGACTATAGTGTTGCCAATTCAGACAGAAAAATTCTCGAGTTTTGGTGTACCGCAAGAGAGAAAAAATATTTTTACGATGCATAGGGTACACTAACCAGTGAAGGAACACTTAAGCTTCACTTGCCTTTTAAAAAATCATATTAATTTCAAAATTCACAATTTTAGTTAAATGACAGTGTCAACATATTTGTTACTAGTTGCAAATTATGTAAAAATGATTGCAGAGAACTTACATAATATTGTTTTAAAGTTTTGGAGGTTCTAATAATAAGTAGTAAGAAGACCAAGTGAAGGAACAGCTCTTACCAGTGTATACACCCAGTAAAGGAACACTTAATTTTGGTTATTTTTTAATGCTCTTTATGAATTTATAAGCCATACAAATATTTAAAAACAAGCCTATTCTTGAAGTTATAACATATAAATACTTGAAAAATGTTAACTTTTTTTTGTAATCATGAATAGAAAATTAAAGTGTCAACATATAACATGTCACATACTGTTCATTCACTGGGAAATGTATGCCCAGTAAAGGAACATGCCTGTTCCCTCACTGGTTAGAAGTTGTTTTTCGTATTTTTAAATTAAAGTTTATCTTTTATTTTCATTAACTTAGAAAAACCCCCAGTAAACAAGGAACAAGAAGGAACAAGTGTTCCTTCACTGGTTTTTCATTGTTTGGTGATCCAGTGAATAAACACCCCCTTACCTCAGTACTTTATTATGCTATGATACTTAAAAAAAACGTAACTTTAATAACTATATTTTGAATTCTCTTTCTCACAGAGAGAAAAATAAACTATTACATGCAATTAATTCCACTTCAAACATATCAATACAAACACTCACCTTATAATTTTTCCAAAGAAACAAGGTGTTGTAGAGATAATAACAAATTCAAAATTTTTTCCAGAGAAGTATATTTGACCAGGTAATCCAAACCATTGCTAGATGACTTCCTATTGTTTGGCATTAAGCTATTGTTACCAATCAATCTAAAGAAAAACTTTCAAATTCTTATTTTTAATCAATATATATGAAATGTTCCTTCACTGGGAAGTGTTCCTTCACTGGTTGGTTTACCCTATATTAGTGCATTTAAGCAATTAATTTTAAACAATTAAATTTAAAAACTACGCAGTTTTTTTTTCTTCAAAAAAAGTCATATAAATAGTCAGATTCGCTACATTCATGATGTTCCGTGAACAGCGTTCTTAATATATATTTCTCGACTCCTTTTTAAAAATGAAATAAAAAATAGAAAACATTAAAAGATATAAATTAATAGTTAATTTATATCTTTTAATAGTTAAGAGAGGAGGAAGCAAAAGCACTATCGAAATCTGTCGTATCAGAAACGAAGATTGTCGGATGAAAAAAAGAATTCGCATCAAAAACAGTTAAAAAGCTTGATGACATTTTTAGGTGACTCAAAAGCATCTTTCAATTTCTCTGTTTCTTCACTCTATAACATAGATTTTTGTGATATAAGTCTTGCCTTCTTCAGTAGTGAATTATTAGGTTTAGATTGGTTGGATTGGAGAATCAAATTTCTCCCAATACTAGATCCAGGAGTTCCCTTGTCTTCTGGATCGGGTTTAAAATCAGAAGGCTGCGGAGTTGAACATTGGTACTCGCAAACCCAAAAAACAATTGGATCTGCTGTTGAACGACTGTTACAATATAAAGTAAAGGTATAGAACTGAACATACTTTATACGTCTATTTTATTCTCTATGGCTTTTCCTTTAGCAAGTCAACTCTTTCTATTTAGAATCTTTAATCTCTTAATTTCGTTTCTATTTAATCAACCCCAAAAATTAATTTCTATTAAAATAAATAATTTTGCTTTAGTTTTTCATCTTAAATATTTATTTACGGCGGCAATTAAGGCGTATATTCTTTGACCTCATTTTTGAGAAAGAATTTAAAAATGTATATTAAGAGCGGTGGTAACGTAGCACTCAGTACAAATATTGTAAGAAACATTTTGATAAAATGTTGCTAACTAATTTCATTCATCTTACCAAATTAAAAATCCGTTGACTCTAAGCTAACAAACACAAACACTTCCAAAAGAATCATTTCAGAGTTTATATATTTGAAGTTTTCCCATTTCTATATCGTTTTGCCTCAAATTCTATCACGACTTTAATATGATTTTCGAAAGTTAAACTTTTAGTCATTTCGATTCGGAAAAAAAAACTTTATTTGGTCAGAAATATACCTTTCGATCAATACTACTTTTCCGAGGAAAAAAAAGCTAAAAAAATGTCACTTGTTTTCAAAACAATCCTTTTCATGAAACGAAAATAAAGATGTTTATAGAAATAAAAGGTTTATAAGAAATGTGACAGATTGATATTAAAAAAGAAAATTCTTTTTGAAATAAATTGCGCCGAGGGAAGAAAAATGTATGGTAAGTTAAATTTTTTTTCTGTCAACAAAATAAAAAAAATAGAAAAAAATATTTCGAACGCCAATCACTTTGATTTAATTCAGTTACCTCAAGTCCTGATTCAGAAACATTTTAGATCATCAGATTTAAAAATGTCTCAAAACTATTAGCGGTGAATGAGGTAGAACAAATCGTAAAAGCGAAAAGAACGCGCGAAAAGATTATAAAAGATTATCAGCATCGTCAGGGGAATGTTCCGCATTTATTAAGAGGATATACCATCGAAAAGTTTCAGAAATTATAATAAGGAGTGTTAAAAGAATGTTTTAGGAAAATGAAAAAGATATATATCAAGAGAATAATAGAATTATATATCAGAGGAGTGCTTAAGAAACATTTATAAGCTGTGTTAGAAGAATAATCCATAAACCTAAAAAGGGAATCTAGGACCTAATAGCCTAGGACCTCAAAAACCTAAAAAAGGAGTAATATATCATCTAAAAGTTTCAGAAATTATAATACGGAGTGTTAAAAGAATGTTTTAGGAGAATAAAAAAGATATATCAAAAACATAATAGAATAATGTATCAGAGGAATGTTTAAGAATTATTTAAATGCTGTGTTAGGATTATAATTCAGAAACTTAAAATAGAATTTAGAAGAATTTCTCGACATTTCTGGAAATTCCAAAGTATATCATTAACTATTTTTGATCTTAAAAAGAGTTTCTAGAGTAATTATAATAAGGAGAGTTAAAAGAATGTTTTAGGAGAATTAAAAAGATATATCAGAAGCATAATAGGTGAGCATAATGTATAAGATGAATGTTCAAGAATTATTTATAAGTTGTATTAGAAGAATAATTCAAAAACTTAAAAAGGAATCTAGAAGAATGCTTCAGAAGGATAAAAAAAAATATATGAGAAACATAATAGAAAAAAGTATCTGATGAATGCCTAAAAAATTAATAAGCTTTGTAAGAATAATAATTCAGAAACTTAAAAATTTGTCCGAAAGAATGTCTTAGAAATATTTGTAAAATTTTTCATATATACCGTTAACTACACAGTTTAAGAGACAAACGGTTTTTTTAGCAAATGAAAAAAAATAAGAAAGTGAATAATACTACACCTGGCCGAAATATCATGTGATGTAAGACCAATATATGAGGCTTTATGCTTATGACAACCAAATAAATCTAAATTATCTCAGTTAAATAAGAAATCCAATCAATAGTTCGCCAGAGAAATAGTAATAAACGGTTTAATAGCTTTTATGTCTTTGATATGCAGAGAAACAATAATAAGAATTAAATTGCAATAAATATTATCAACCAGAAAAATTCAGTTAAAGAACGCTTTTAAAAAGCTGTGAATTTTCGATTTTAAGTATGAAAGATTCGGAGTTATCTCTTTTTCCTTACAATTAATCAGAATTTTAAAATGAAAGTAAATAACTAAACCACTGCTCCAGAGACTTTAGATAACAATAGAGAAAGATCATTAAGCTATCTTATCTGAGTTTAAACAAACACGTGAAGAAAAGTAAGCTTTTGACAAATTAGATTTCTTTGTTGCTGATGATATAAATAAAGAAAATGAAAATATTCTTTAGAATTTAAATTTTCTTACTTAGCTCATAGTTTAACAAAAATCAAATTATTTAATTGTTTGCTAAAATATCGTTAAAGAAGAGAAAGTTTTAGTCTGCATAATATAGTGTATCAAATAAATTTAAATAAAACATTTTTATTTAATTTACAATGGGGAATCGCTATTTTGGCGGTAAATTAAAAAAAAAAAATCTTGTAATGAATTTATTTATGTAAACAGAGTGTTCTCTATTAAGATTTTAATGCTATGTTTTGCATTTATTGTTTTTTGCTATTGTGTCTTTGCTATGCTTTATAGTGATGGTGTAAGAAGGAATGGCATTAGCGATCTAAATTTCGACCCCAATTTAAATGAAACTTTTCATTACGGAAATTGAATCAATTATCTCATACAGCAAAATTAAGCTCTCAAAATCGTAATCTAAATTAGAGAAATCTAAAAGAGTCTTTCGAAAATCTTTACAGGTTATTAAAAAAATGAATGAATAAAAAATAAATGTGCAAACACAAAGAAAAAGAAACACAAAGAAAAAGAAACACACAGAACTAAAGTGTCAGGATGCTTGTATTTTAAATTCAAAAATCTACACTCACATCAGATGATAATTTTGTATAATCAAAACATAATTAAAATTTATCTTGTTAAGATTCATGTTTTCCTTTTTTTTTCTTTCTACAAAGTACAAGTTTATTTCATTAATTGTATTGGTGTTTTATTTTTCCATTTAGAATTGCTTACAATACTTGCTTTTATTTAATAAAGAAACTTCACTGTTATTTTTAAAACATCTAAAAATTTGTTATTAAGCTAGTAAATGTTAATAACTCACAATTTAGGACTACAATATCTTATTTTTTGAAAGAAAGCTAAAAGAAAAGGAAGAACTTTAACCAAAAATGAGAAGTTTGAAAAAAGGGAAGATGCTTTCATAATTGTTTATTTAAAAGATTTGTTATTTGCATATTGATTAGAAATTGTGATGATCATGTTAAATTAGTTCTTTATTGTAGCAAATAGTGTGTCAAGTCTGTTGATTTGATACAAAATATTTGCTCTAAATTATTAAACATTAAACTCAAATTATTTCAGTCAAGAAAAGAAAGAAATATTTGCTGTGTGCACAGCATAACATTTTTAACTATACAGTATTTCACTTTTATTAGTTCTGTATACCCTTCCTGTTGAGACTCCAGGATATAAATTTGTAGAAGAATGTTACAGTAAAAAAATAATTTTTTTGAGATCACTTGTTGTGAGAGGGTCAAACAATCAAGTAATAACTTTAAGCGCTGAACTTAATCTGCATCACTTAGCCTGAAAATTAGAAAAAAGTTACAGCAATTTATATGTATGCTAGTTTATCCTTTTTTATGAAAATTTGTTTTTTTCAAATGTCCATAATTTAGACGACTTTCAAATTAAAAATCCAAAAATTGGTAGAAGTACTTACTTAATCATAAGTGTTTATTCCACTACATTTCATTAGAATCAGAGAAGTCGGTTCAAAAGTGACTGATCTGACCTGAAATGATTCATTTATTGGATAAAAATATAGAGAAAACATTGAAAATATTAAGGATTAATTAAAAGAGAAAAGGAAAAGTTATTAAAATAATTTCCGTAATTTTTCTTCTCTTCTCCTTTCATTGATCTTTAATATTTTCCATTTTTTCTCGATATTTTGTAACTTATTTTATGAGTTCTATACGCTTGAATCTTATGCGCAGTAAATAAAACTTATTAATTTTCTTCGTTTTTCTCTTTCCTTCTCTCTCTCTCTTTATATATATATATATATATATATATATATATTATGTTTAAGTGTCCTGCGATATTCTAATAAAATTAAAATCTATTTGACATTTCCATATAGACAATGTATACAATTTCAGCCACACAGCTGATATAGTCTTTAATTTAACTAAACTCACTATTTTTTTAAAATTTTTTTTAAAAATCGAAAGGTACTTAAACTTTTTATGTACTCCTTTATATCTGGAAATTTCGATTTTTTTGCAACTAGCATATAAATTAGAATTGTCTGAATTGATGGTTAAAAACGTTTGCTTAATATATTTACTGGAAACGTGGAACAGTCACAAGTTTACACAAATACGAGAGTATTCGTAATTCTTCCCGAGACCTATAAGAATATGTAGTTTAATATTTAAAATCATTTATAATAATTAGTTGATCGTTTAATTCAAATAGATAGTTCAAACATCTAATTCATTTCCATGCAAACACGTAATATTTTTGAGGACAACTTTGATAAAAATTGTTTAAGTAAAAGTTAAAAGATAAATTCATTGGTCAAAACGAATTTTCATTTCAATAAAGATAGTATTGAAATTCGATTATGATAAAATTTTTTACGAATTAATTAGGTAACGGGGGGGGGGAGGATCGGTGAAAAATTAAGAAAGAAAAAAATTGTTTTCGAACAACCTTTTCAGAAAACAGGACATCAAACTTATAATTTGCATTGATTTATTTTCTTATTACATTTAATATTTGCACAAAGTTTAATAAGGCTTGTTGAAAAAATTATAGATATACGGATATTTTTATAAAAACAATTTTTTGTCTCATGTTTTTTGCTGTATTTTTAAAAGTATTCAGTAAAATTAAATGAGAATTTTGGATTGATTTTTAATTAGCAACAAATTTATGATTTTATTTTGATAAAAAATCATTAAAATTGTGCAAGATATGATAGTTTAAAGCAGCTTTTTTATACCGCACACGCGCAGTAAGCATTTATTTATTTTATTTTTTTATATTTAAACATTTCAAACAATAAAATTGGCAGAATAAAAATTGAAATATAAAATCATTGCTCAATAGGAATTTCCAATGTGAATCATCATAATTATTATATGTGAATCATTTAAAAAATGTTAAGGAATTTAAAAAAAGAAGCTTTTTGAATTGTTTAAGAAGTTTTTTTCATAAAACATTTTGTTTTGGGGGGAGTAAAAAATTATTGATTTACAATGTGGGTTGTGGACTAAAAAAGGGCAGGAAACCTATGGCTTAGAGTAGCCGTAAATATTGCCGTACTATAATTGACGAGCAAAGAATAGAGCGTTCATCTGCCAATGCTGTGAAGCAGTTTTGAACCTCAGCGAAACCTAGTTGATACGAATTCTGCTTCTAGTATGCACCAATCACAGTGCTGACGTAAAATATCCTCAGTGGTGAACGAATCATGAGTTAGAATGCCTTAGCCATCGGGCTGACCTTGGGAGTTCGTCGTGGTTTTATTCAGCATGTAACGCAAATGCGGGTTAATTCCAGCAAGAATCCCTCCACAAAGATCCCAATGCTGTATTTTGGAGTTCTCTTGTCTACAGGGTTGTGTTTAAATGACAAGATTATGGGGTTAAACATTGACTGTCGTAATTTCAGAATTGGGCAAAAAAATATGGAATGGACTTTCTTTTTATGTGAATTGTTCGCTTTTAGGCTTTTATTTTTACCCAACTTATAACTCAGATCGTTTCTGCTTTTCATTACCCTTGCGATAAAAGTATTTTTAATCAGAAATCATTTAATGTATACGTTTAAACACCCATGACAGTTCCTTCGCTTGATATTTTAGTTTTCTGGTCTTTATTTTCAATGATAATATCGATTTTGGTAACAATCATGCATGTTTGGAGCCGGGAGGGGATCAGGGGATAGAGCATCCGTCTTCCGATGAGGTTATCCACGTTCGATTTTTGCTCTCGGCTCGCACCGTCATAGAATTCTGTGGTAGACTGATCAGTATTGACGTAAGCTATCCTCAGTGGTATACGGATTATGGGTTAAGATCCCTTTTCCATCGGGCTAACCGCAGGAGATTTTAGAGAGGTTTCCCTCTCCATGTAACGCAAATGCGGGCTTGTTCCATCAAAAAAATTCCTCCATGAAATTTGTACCTTTGCTTAATCCAAGGGTTTCGTCTTCTGGGTTAAGTTCACCATTACAAAACTACCCTTACCTCAATAAAAACAAACCCGAAAATGTGTCAATTGTAATGAAATATTACCTACATATGCTTAAGTGTTTTTATTCATAAACACATTTTTTAAAAAAAATATGTATTTTAATATATTATTTTTAAAAAAAAAACATCAAAATTTTTTATATACTTACTAATATTTTTCAGGTATGAAGCATAAAAATATTTTGTCTATTAAAAGCAATCTGATATCATAAATTCTCTAACAAAAATGTCATTCTTATGTGACTACACTAGAATCGATCTATTTGATATTTTCAGAATAGATCCTGCGAACCCACGTGGTCCATCCACTGGAACTACCACTATATTTTCTTCTTTCAACTCCACCGCATGATTTTATCGTTATAATAACAAAAGAATGAGGCCATCACCACTTTGACTCCATACATTCAATATGTTAAGCCATTCCCTAAAACATCTTGAAAATCTTTCTGAAGGGAGCGAAAAGCGTAGTCAAATGCAGCTGTCTCTAACAAAAGGGCCGCATTTGCGTGTCTTCTATGATGGCAGAGAAAACATGTTAGAACGTGAATGGTTCAAGTCATTTCAGGAAATAAATTACTTTAGTATGAAAGAAAAAAAAAGACTCGTGTATTATGGGAAATAATTATTTTTTTCTTACAAATAGTTTTGGATACCATGTTTTGTCCCTCGCACGGTGAAGCTGTTTTGTAAGCACGAAGCGGGTTCCGAGTTTATTAAAGTACAAGCTGAATACCTTTCATTGGTATGGTGTGAAAAAAAGTAAATAATTATTAAATCGGTATTTATCTTGAAGTACGCAATCATGTACAAAATTAAAAGCAAGAAAACATCACAGCTATTATCTTTTATATTCTCTTATTCTAAATTTTTGTACCGGTTTCCAAATTTCAGGACGCTAGCCAGAATGGTTTTGGAGTTATAAGTGAGAATCTTATATATAAGAGATATCTTATATATTATCTTATATATTAAACCTTAATATATATTAGCTTAACATATTTCACCTAAATATATTACCAACGGTATATATTAAACCACCTTAGGTACAGTCCCTGGCCAAAGAGTTTGCCAAGTGCGTTAAGTATTTTGCAGTAAAAAATATACTGCAACGGCGCATTTCAAACTTACTTTTATTTTAGAAATTCTTAATGTATTATTTGCAACATATGTAAATCGAAATAAAAGATATAAGGCATTCGAACTTGGGGTTAATCCATGATATTCTAAGCACACAAATCAAAGTAATGCTTTATTTGTATTAAAGACGCCTTTTCACATAAAAGTGTACACCCAAAATTTTAAAGAAACCTAAACTATTATCCGATTTCAGAACAGGGTAGAATTTGGACTACATGCCGGCGAGTCAAGTTCTACGCGTTGAATTTTATCGTTAACTAAGTATAAATTCTCATAATGTACTCATTACATCTACCAGCTGAGGTTTTCACTGGCGGATGCATTATTTAAATTTGATAAATGAATTATTTAAAAATTTACCAGTACTAACTAACTAATTATATTTTACAGAGTGCCTATCCCCTAGGGGATATCTGCTCTTTCATCGCATTGAAATAAATAATGGGTGGGGCGGAAAAGGGGGGTGCCTAGTCACTAATGACAGTATATTAAAATAAAGAAAACAGTGTATAATCTGGGTTAAGTACGTAGGTATATCGCAATTGAACATATTATAAGTACAAGTGAAAATTAATAAATGAAACAAGTGAAAAATTATTTACAAAATATTTACAAAGTATTTACCAGTCCATGTGATTAAAACTTATATTCATTATAATTTATATTTTGATGTGGTAGATAAAAAAAAATTCAATATCGTTTTATTTCTGTCCACAAAATGAAATCAAATGTAGAAAATGTTTTTGATAGATTTCGCTGACGGCCATTTTGGAAAGCAAGTTGATTTCCCACAAGTTCTTACTCATTTAGATCACTTTGACAATCGATATATTTAGATAACTTTTTATTCTTGATATGAATAGATTTCGATTAGAATGTTCAAGCATTAAGTAAATTTGATTCTTTAGATGATCTTAAAGATCTGTTTACTTACTATTTGTTATAATAAAAATTTAGTTTTTTTTTTGTTGCAAGATTGTTTATCCCAAATAAGAGCATAGATCGCGGTCTCAACATAGATTTTTTAGATTATCATATTGCAAAACTAAATTTCAAATTTTTTGAAAAGACCATAAATTATGACACCGTAGGTTTTAAAAAAAAACTTTTACTCTTGAAAACTTAAGATAAGACATAAACCTCAGGCCACGGTAGCTTATTTTTGCAGCTACGCAACTTTATCTAAAATACAAAATATTTGATTTTCTTTTCAGTCCAAATTGCAATCAAATTACCAGAAAGATCCACCTTAAAGATAAAATTTCAAGATGAGTTAGAAAAGGGCCTTTGACGGTCTCAGGCTCCCAGATAAATTTTAATGATAATGATGATCATCATCATCCTTATAATTTGTTTTATATAGTTAAAACGTTTCTGCCCAACTTCATGCGTTATTATAATAAATAATTTTATATATAACCGGTTTGTTCTTGCTTATGTCGGTGTATCATTTGGTTAATATTGTAATGCAATACGTTAAAAATAAATACAAATAAGAAGTATACACAAAATCTCCTGAATAAAAACCCATTACTTATATGTTTAAATATAAAAGTTAAAAATACTTGTGCAAAACATGCAATTATTAAAACACTACGGAGCATCTAATAATTTGGTTTAATTATTATATACAAATATAATACTTAATATAATAATTATTTCAAATTTATATGATATATCGTCTAAATTTATCGATTCATCGAATTTTTATTATATATCGTCTAATTTAATCAAATGATACACGAACGCTGGTTGCAAGTGCCAAACCAGAGTAAAAACAATAAAGCTGTATAGTATCACATGATAATTAAGATTTTACATGAAATCTTACAGTGCGTCTAATAATTTGTTTAGGGATTTCATTAAGGTTTATATCAAGCCTTAATATATACCTTAATATTTTAGCAACCGCCTTCGGTGATCATATTTAGTAGAATTTCAAAGCAATCTTTAACAATATATAAACTTTAATGATATCCATGTCTTACGTACAACACAACTGAGGTTAATTGAATATTCTAATTCTTCAACCCGTTTTCCAATCCTAACAAGTAAATTAGTTTTAAACAATGCATTAGCCAAATATTTTCTTCGTTTAGCTGTTACCCGCGACTTTTCCCTCGCGAAAGTACTTTGATTTCAGTTTTAACAAGTTTCAAGCCATGACCGCAATATTACCGCAAGCGTTGGTGGCGCCCAACGTGTTAAACATGCAGGGATTGATCTTTAATTTTGACCATGCATCTTTGAATTAGCGATAGAGTTTGCGATAAACAATATTACATTTTATCTAATAAAATATCTGATTCTAAATCTGGTAACCACACCTGAAAGCGAGACGGAAAAGAGGAAATACTGGTAGTGGAAATACTATTTCAATGATAGAAAATTTTCGGGAGGAGTAAATCTATTCTTAGCAATAAACAAATCATTGTTGTTGATTTTTTCTAGGGAAAGAAGTAATTCAATATATAAATTGTATCCGTGACAAAAATTTGGTGGCTATGGATATTTTAATATTCCCGAAAAAAACTTGAAAACGAAATTTATTTTCTACCTGTTTTTACTCTTTTCCGTCTTTATATATAGGGAATTTTAGGCCTGTTGGTAACACTGTTCAGCTTGGTGCAACATCTCCACATCACTCATTTAAAAACTCAAAATATGCCAGAATAAAATCCTCAGGAAAATAACAAAAGCAAGATGGTTTATCCGCAATAAAAACATACATCATACAAACATAAGTACATCATATAGTACATTTCGGATAAGTACATCATATATTATTTCGGATTAGTATCAGAATAATCATTTTGAACTTCGTTGGTCAATTTTAGGCATTCTATATAATGCTATAAAATTCCAGATTTCATATATTGGTAAAAATAAACATTCCTGCAAAAATATCAGGACATGGAGGTTGAGGGTCCCAAATGTCTCCTTAGTGGTCAACTGTCATTGTGAAAAGCCTCCGCTGAGAATTGAACAGCATATCTTTGCAATGTCAGCAAACAACTGATCCCTCACGGTTTCACATATATATATTTTCAATATATATGTAACTCAACATAAAAGATTTAAGGCATTCAAACTGTGGTTTATCTATGATATTCTACACGCACAATACAAACCAAATTAAAGCTTTATTTGTACTAAAAACGCGTACTCAATAAAAAGTGTCCACCATATGATTGTGAAGAAACCAAAACAATTATATGATTTCTGAGCAGGTAGCATTTGCATTAGATACCAACGAGTCAAGTTCTAAGCATTTAATTTTACCGCTGACTAAGATTAAATTCTCAATACGTACTCATTACATCTACCATCAAAAGTTTTCACTGGCGGATGTAATATTTAAATTCTCCACACCCAAGTAAAATTCAGACACGTTTTGGTAGAATAAAATACATGTTCATTATAATTAATATTTTGGTGCGGTAGATATAGTTCGTTCACCAGGAGTTGGCACTTGGCTCCACCTCCTCGGACGCAGATTTCATTTCAGCGCGGGGGAGTAACAGGAAAAACATTTCCCCGCTTGAACTCGAGATAACCTCTAATGCGCGAAAAGCCTCCACACGGTCTTTTATATGTAGTCCGATCAGACCACTATGAAAGCAAACCAGTTAACGAAAGAGCCCTTTAATATAAAATCTAGTAGAAATAAGAAAGTGGTAGCAAATATATGTCTAAAAATTTTTTTTAATTTTATAAGAAACCGTGTGGATTCTTTCTGATGTAGATGGTGATGGTCAAACACAAACAGTGACTTCTTTTTCAGTCACTTACTTCGCTTTATCGTCAGCTATTATACCTTTCGTTATTCTGGCTAATTTATATTTAAAAACTTTTTCCCTTCAAAATATCTCAAAAAGAACAAACTATTCAATAAAAAGAGAGAAATATCAACAAGTTTATAAAAAAATAAAATGCACATGTTCAAAATATGCACTTGAAGATTGCGAAATAAATATTTCTTTCATGCGATCGCCAAATAGCAGCCTTGTTCACATCCTTCTCCCCAAAAATGCGAAATAGTATCATCTGATACCACGTGATGAAGGCGGAGCCAAATGCCAACTCCTGGTGAACGAACTATAAACAAATTTCGTTTTCCTTTTCTATGCCTATGCCTATGTGAGGTGTGTATCTAAGTATCGGCCCCGAAGGGGCCCTAACTCATTCATCTGAGTGGGGTAGCAGTGTATGCAGCTAGAGCTCAAATCAAAGGGGTAAAATAAGTAGCAAAATTGCCTTAGTACGTAAACACAATGAATGAAAATAGAACTTGATTAGATAGGTACATATAAATACATTAAGTGAGGGGTATATACAAAATAAGAGTAGAATCGCAACTCCTGACCTGCCTCGCCTCCCCCCCGAAGGGCTTCATTGGTGCACAGGACAGGAGCCTTGATTCAAGAAGTGAAAATATATACAACTATTTACAAGATTAAGTGGCGAACCGTTTGGAAAAAAAGCAAATAAATAAAAGAATGGTAACCATTTCGTTATCAATATATTTGTAAGTATATATACTTTATCAGCTAACCATTATCAATACATCTGTGAGAGAATAATAATATTAGTGAAAACAAAAATTTTCCAAGGCATACTAAGCACTTATAGGTAAAAAGCTAAAATTTTATGTGTTTTGCAATTTTTATACGGTGATAAATCAGAGACAGCGTAAAAGCATCAAAAAATGTTCATTATTCTTAATATTAAAAACTATTGATAACTCCATAGCATGATTTTCAATCTCGTTTAAGTGTTGTCGACAATGCCAGTATTGCAAGGCATGGTGGCTCAGGGGATATCGCTCTAACTTTTCAATGAAGTGACCTGGATTCCAGTAATATCTAGTGGATACGAATTTCGCACCCTGCTCGCAACGACCACAGTTCAGACGTTAAATATCCTTAGTGATATACGGATCATGGGTAGAAGTCCCTTTGTCACTAGACTAACCGTGGGTCGTTTTCCTCTCCATGTGTAACGCAAATGCGGCTTAGTTTGATCCAAAGTCCTCCACAAAGGCAAATTTTTCCCAATAAGCTCAAGCTCTCCTCCAGCTCAAGGAAAAAAAAATTTCTTTACTCAATCAATAACTATTTTCAATTGGTAATTAATAATGATAGCCGTTTAGAAATATTGTCAGTTTATAGGAATTCCGGAAATCAGTGTAAGGAATACCGTGCAATGAATTATACATCTCTGGGGTTATTATCAGGTAAAATACAGTTATTATTATTATATCATATAGTGATTACTAAACTTTTATGCCATTTATATTAAAGAAAAGAAAATAGGATCGCACTCATTGCACCAAGATATTCATTTCAACTAGTACTAATATATATATATATATATATATAAAGCACTGGTGGTTCTTGACTTCCACTAGCGAATGTTGTTGACAATCGCATTGTCGCTTTGGTAGATGTACAAAATATATACTAATTCTAGTTTAGTGCCACTGTCCTTTATACGTTTGCTTGGTATACCCTAAACTTTTTTTAAAGGTTCAGTGCCACTACTCGGCATACATTTGCCCGATATGCCTTACATATTTTTTAAGATCAAGTGCCACTGCCCAGTATGTATTTAACCAGTACTGCGAACAGTGATGTTTCACCTTATCTATTCTAACCAGAAATTCAAATATCTGAAAATATTCACGAATAAATTAATATCATATCAGATATAAATATTTCGGACATTCACTAAATCGACTATGTGATAGTTGAACTTCACTGTTGAAAGTCGACATTATCTTGATTTCGATTATTTACGATTACATACATATATAGTTGTGGTTCCTTAGCTGTTTTTCCAGGTTTTTATTTTCCTATTTTTCGGTGGTTAACTTATGTGTTCTATTTCAAATAACTTATGTATTCCTCAAGAAATGGGCTAAGTTGAAATGAAATGAACGGAGGGAGGGAAAAAAATAGTTTTACATGCATATATTCATAACAACGTAAAATATCTTTTTGCGTGCATTTAAAAAAAATAAATATATATTAAATGTTTTTTTCGACGGCTTTCGGAAGTTGAGCTTGTAGCACAGTGTGTCTTACTTTACATTGTTGCTCATGAAACTACGGCATCAACACTAGCTTACGTGGCTTATGCCCTGGCTTTGAACCAACAATGGCAAGACAAATTAATTGCTGAAATGGATGAACCATTTGAAAAGCATGTGAGTGTGAGTATAATATAGTATGAGTAAATATCGATAAACTAAAATAAAATAAAATCTATAGCAAATGATTGCCTTTCATACAATAAATTATAAAATACCGAAAATCGTAATTGTTTACTTTTACTCTCATTAAAGAAGATTTAATCTCTCGAAGAAGTGTAAATGCGTCACTATCCATAAAATAAATTATGATGGGGTAACGACTTTAACCTAACGTCAGAATAATGCTGCATAATTTTGTAGCAATTTAAAAACACTCTTCCCGCGGGCCTTGTAAATTTTAAGAAATTAAACAATGGCAACAATTTAATTTCTAAGTATCAACCACTAAAAATTTTTTTCCGAAAAAAATTATATATAATGTAAGAAAGTATACTTGCAAAGTTAATTTTTTCGCGCCGACTGTCACAAATACGTGACAGCATAAAAACGTATCAATCAGGGTAAAAATATAAAACTGGTAATCAAAGTATTTCTTTAGCAGTTTATTTGTGGGCGGAGTTATAATTGTTTGATTTATTTAATTCACCATTATTTTGTTCAAAATAAAACTATTTAGTTATACTTTGAATTAACATTGATTATATAAATGATTAAACTAACAATAATTAACGTAAAAGCAAAGTATGTCTGTCAAATTAGCAACGACTACATTTAAGTTACCGTTTTTTATTTAATTACAACTTGATTCTGATTTTGTACGAATGCTTTTCTGAATTGCCCGTCCCCAAGGGGTTAAAGCCCCTAGTGGAGCTGATGCTAAGAAAACCATCGTATATGAGTATTCCATCTTTTAAACCACATATTGACAAAATGATTAAATTATATGAATATAAACGAATTGTATATTAAATAAGTAAATTAAATTATTAAATATCTTCCAGAATTAAAATTAATTTATTACCATTAATAAACTTTTTCAAGGACCGAGGGAATCCTGAATAAGATTACAGTAAGAATTCAATATCAACTTTTAAATCCTTATTCTGCAGTGGTGGGAAAAATGATTTTACTTTATTCTTGTGTGATTTAAAACATTTTTCAGGGATTAAAAATGTAATGTTACAATATTGTTTACTTATTTGTAAAATTTAACACTTTTTATGCCTTATATGAAAATTGAGTACGGACTTACAAATTTCCTATTATTTCTGTTAAACATGGATGGTTATGAATTTAGTAAGTAAACTCTATTATTTGCTGATAAATCAAAATTGCTATACTTTTATGAGTAAAAACTTTATCTAGTTAAAATAGTGACCCCTTGTGATGTTGCTACATCACACGTGCGCTGTTTTTCTACTCCTCAATAGTTTTTTCAGTTTTCGTTCGTTTAACCGCAATAGCGTTTCCCTACTTTAACTTGATCAACTAATTTTTCTTATCGATTACCCCCACCCTAACTTTAACCGTATTTCACTTTGCTCTTTTCCGCGTGCCTTCTTGGCGGCAGTCGAGGAAGCCACCGTGAGAGAGAAGCATCGCTCTCGTTTTTTTTTTTTATAGCTTCAAGGCTCTTGCCTTTCTGCTCAGCAATTGTCCCTTTTTACAAGAAATAACTATGGAGATTCATTAAGTCAAAATTTAACAAAATAATTTCAAGACACTATCACGTTCCATTAATATAAAACGATGAAGTTTGACACGTGTTCCTGATGTGGTGCGATTTCTACAGCCCAAGTGTGCATGCCGCACGACTCAGATAATTTTTTGATTTTATAAGAACTGGAATCCATCTTCATTCAAAATGAAAATTATCCTTTTCGTCTAAGATGTGAGTTTTTTCCCACGAGATCCCGTATGTGTTAACACCACCTGTCCGGAGCCACCTGCATCAAAGAACCAGTAGAAATAAAGTTTCTTAAAATTTCCTGAAAGAACTCTCTTAAATGTTTCAAATCCAAGGTGCACCATTAGACCACACGATCCTGGAGATCCTTCTGGAACGAAGGATCAGGTAAATTCATTTGAACACTGTTTTTAAATATACGATCACATTTTATGTTTTCACTTTTATATTATACATTGCCATTAGTGCCTTAAATGCTTCCTATAATGATATTAATAACTTAATTTAAGCCCCCTGAAACTTCTCAACATGTCAAAAAGTTTCTTGGTGTTTGTGGTTTTTACCGCCACCTGATTCCCAATTATGCTCAACTAGTGTGCTAATTCAATTAACCCTTAAAAACTCAAAATTTCAGTGGAGAGAAGACCATCAAAATGCCTTTAATCAATTACAAAATATCTTTTTCTCTGAACCTTTTTTGTACATCTTCCCCGATGGGATAAGCAGTTCATCCTTAATACTGATGCCAGTAGTACTGCTATTTCAGGTGTTTTAATGCTGGAATTTGATGGTCAACTTAAACCCATATCTTACATTAGTAAAGGTTTATCCCAATCAGAACGTAATTATCCCCCCATAAAACTTGAGCTATATGCTATTTATAGATCAGTAATGGCATTTAAACACTATTTGGCATATAAAAAGTTTACTATCCTCACTGATTCCAAACCATTGATTCACTATAAAAAGGTAACATCCCTTGCTGATATTATTACTCGTTGGCTTCTACAGCTGTCAGAATTCACATGTGAAGTAAAATATATAGCTGGTCCAAAGAATCAATTAGCCGATTACTTTAGTAGAAGTCAAGACCCTGACCATTACACCCCTGCTCTTGATCCACTCTCAGAGAATGAGTTAATTTTACCTTTTGTTGATGCTAATGTTGATGACCAAATTGTAAATTCTATTCAAAACATTGACCCTCAAAATGAAATCTCTATAACCACTTTCTTTAATGAACAACTAAAGGATCCAAATATTTCAGAAATTGTTGATATGATTCACTCACCTTCATTAATTAATGCTAAGAAAACTAAAAATTTTATTATTGATTCAGATACTAAGTTATTAATGCATGTTTGCAATGATAAAAATTTATCTCAATGTATTGTGGTACCTCAAAGTTTACAGGCCAAGATACTAAAGATTGCTCACATTACTCATCTTGGTCTGAAAAAAACATATGAGCTTATAACTAATAGGTATTTCTGGAAAATATGTATAGAGACACTAAAAATTTTGTTCTTTCTTGTGATGTATGTCTACGTACCAAAAATTATAGCATACCCCAGCCTCCTTTTAAGTCTTTACCTATTCCTAAGGTACCCAATGAATTTATATCAATTGATATTGTTTGCCCCATAAAAAACTGTGGATATGTTTTCACCATTTTAGATCACTTCTCTAAATTTGTAAAATTGTACCCGTTGAACAGCTTAACGGCTGAAACTGTCTCTCAACATTTAATTGATTATATTGCTAATAATGGTAGACCTGCTATGGTGTTATCTGATTTGGGAACACAATTCAATTGTGAGATTTTTCATTGTGTAAATAAAACACTTGGTATTCATGTGGCCCATACTACTCCCAAAAATCCGAAATGTAATGGTGCGACAGAAAGAATTAATCTGTCTATTAAAACATCTTTAATTACCTTAAATGAAGCAGGTGTGTCATTTAAAAATTCTATACTAGTTCATCAAAATTTGTATAATGGTACTGTACACCCATCTACCAATTTTACCCCTAATCTTTTGCATTTTGGAAGAGAATTAAGTTTAATTTTTGATACCTTTGACCCTAAAATTCAAACTCTGCAGTTAGATAAAACCCAATATGTCAAAAAACCTTTTGGATGATTTAAATATTATATATAAACAAACTTTTAGTAATTTGGAAAAACAACAACAACGACAAAATGAAATTCAGCTTAAAGCAAAACATAGGATATTTAATGTTAAGGATATTGTTTATTTACATTCTGGTAGTACGTTTAAACCTAAATTTTTGGGTCTATTTATCATAACTGAAGCTCATAATGACATCCATGTCTCAATTAAGAGATTAAATTCCCCAGTGCAAGATGCATTTAAAGTTAATATTAGCCGTTTAAGGATTTGTTTACCAAGACTCCCTCATTTAGTTGTATCTGATCAAAATCCTGTTGTGAGCACTGCTCCTTATCATTACTCTTTAAGACAAAAAATAATTTTCCAGTAATTTCCGCAAAAGTTATTTTTCCAGTCTTTCGACTTAGCTTTACCTGTGAATCATTTGTACTACCTCATTTTAAAGTGAGTATGCTGGCATACTTTCTTTCGGTTGTGTAGTTTTTTGTTGGAGGAAATACGATCGGTTTCTTCAACTGAAAAGCTTTTGTAGTGTTCATTTTTTAATGGTTAAGCTAACGTTTGCTAGATTTAACCTTTTAAATTTAATATAATAATACTTTTTTCAAAGTGTATCAGCTATATCAATTTTAATATAGATGATTTTAATATATATATATCAATTTTAAGCCTTTTCATCTTAACTTAGTTTAATATGTTGAACTTGTAATAATAAATTTTATGTCATGTTTATAGATGCTTGCAAAATTTATTTAAAAATTTGGCATGCATATGTTTATTTGAGTAGGTAAACAATCCACCACCCAAATTTCTAAGGTATAATATGTTAATATACAATTATCCAATTTCAGTATTTAAGCTTTATAATGTTATAAAGCCATGTGATAATGCATGCATTTTTTTCTATTTTTTCCTTTTGTATATATGTAAATATGTAATTTATGTACAGCATTATGTTACTTAAAAATGTGTTAAAGAATTGGATAAAGTATGGTGTTGATGTTTTACTTTCTGGAAAAAGAAAGGGATTTTCTTTTTGGCTGATAGTTTCACAAAACAAATTATTGTACAAAAATTGTAAGTAGTTTTATGCAGCTTTCTACAGTGTTATGTAAGGCCAATGTAAGAATAATAATAATGAAAAAAAAAGCTGAAATTTATGTGACTATTTTAACACAATTATGTAGATTAAGTAACGAATGTATGTACAAATGCATTTGAAAATTAATTTTTGATAATTAATTTTGGTAATCTTGCAGTTATAATATTCTGCATTTAATGATATTTTGCATGTGATATGGAACTCAGGTTTTATGTATAGCCAAGAACTACACATTGCTTGTATTTGATAATTTTGTTGCTATGTTGCTATTGTCAACAATACTGTCTTTTGTATTCTTTGTTTTGGCAGGTTAAAAGGATGTTGCTGGCTCCTCGTGGTCCTCACTCACTTTAAGTAATTGGTTTTATCAATCGATTTTAATTTTAACATGTCAGGTAAGTTTTTTTCTCTTCCTAAGGGGGATAGTGTGATGTAACTACATCACACGTGCGTTGTTTTTTTACTCCTCAATAGTTTTTTCAGTTTTCGTTCGTTTAACCGCAATAGCCTTTCCCTACTTTAACTTGATCAACTAATTTTTCTTATCGATTATCCCCACCCTAACTTTAACCGCATTTCACTTTGCTCTTTTCCGCTTGCCTACTTGGCGGCAGTCGAGGAAGCCACCATGAGAGAGAAGCATCGCTCTCGTTTTTTTTGATAGCTTCAAGGCTCTTGCCTTCCTGTGCTCAGCATATGTCCCCGCACCTCAGAACTACCCAATCCCCCTCTGCAGGCTTCTCCCCCTTTTCTTAAAGAGATGTTTGAGAGAGTGATTTGAGAGAAAAACTGGAATTTCATCTAGATAGGCAAGAGAGGTATTGTTTCTGATGTATTTTGAACGCTTACTCAAAATTAATACTATGCAAATTCTGCCCATTGAAATTAATAGTCTGACACTTTTGAATCGTATACTAACTAATAGACAATGAATTAGCTCCAAGAACAGAGCTGCCAACAACAGCACTTTCATTTGGAGATTTTTTTAGTGGTAGCGAAACAGCCTATTTGGAAGTCTTAGACTATTATAATATTTGAAGTGACATTATTATAAGATTAAAAAGCAGTCAGAAACATTAAAAGAAATTGCCTTAGTTTGACAAATGTGTTAACATTTTACATTAAAAAAACACTGCAAAGGTACATTTCAAAATTATCTTTATTGTAGAAATCTTTGATTCATGATTTGCTACTCAAAATAAAAGATTGAAGACCTTCTAATTGGGTGTTAATCCATTATATTCTACACACACAAATCGAAGTAATGCTTTATTTGTATTAAAGACGCGTTCTCACAAAAAGTGTCCACATACAATTTTAAAGAAACCTACACAATTTTTCTATTTCAGCGCATGTAACATTTGAATTACATGCCGACGAGTCCAGTTCTATGCATTGAATTTTACCGCTGACTAGGAATAAATTCTCATAATGTACTCATTACATCTACCAGCTGAAGTTTTCACTGGCGGATGTGTCATTTAATTGACCGATAAAATTCAAACTAATTGGAATACATGAAGTTGATTAAAATTTTTATTAAATATAATTAATATTTTGTAGTGGTAGATAATGAAATTTCGTTTCCATTTTCTAATGCTTCAATGTAAGTGTTTGATCGAGGTACCTGTCTTGCGTCTCTAGCCTATTCATCTGAGATTAAATTGCCAAATTCAACGGGCGAATGTGGTCGAATGACTAACATACAGAACAGTAAAATGTGTGATATATGCAAAAAAAAATGTTGGAATAATAATTGATCAGATACAAGTGCGATTACAAGAAATCTGAGTAACATAAAAATTTGAAAGTTTAAGCTTAGGTAGTTTTTGAAGTAGCTGTATTAATTATAGTAACATTAGAAAGTAGTCACATTTGTTAAGAATTTTACCTAAAGAGGAAAACCACAATTGTATCAGGTATCAGCAGGTCTGTAATAGTAAAACAACAGTTATTATTGCAAGCATTGATGAGGACAACATTCTTGATAGAACAGGACTGTGACATTTAAAATTTAAATGGGCAGGGAATGTTTGTTATAATTTTTTATGTAGTGAGAGAATTGACATTTTTATGAGTCTTATTGAATAAATTATTTAAAAAAAATTTTTTCTAAGTATTATCTTTTAGTTAACGAGGCTTACATTAGAGTGCAATTTTGTTGTTGTTGCTCTTTTAAATATTTCTAGAGGTATAATAAATCCGCAAAAAGTTATAATAACAACTTCTGACTGCTCTCCCGCCTAAACAATGGGAATCATGCTGCTTTGCAGATTGCGACTGCTTCCTGTTATTTTAGATTTAAGAATCAGAATCCTGTGAAAAAAAGTTTATTCAGTGAATGTTTGTGAAACTGATTTCGGAACTTAAAATATCACCTGCACAAATTACTCAGCCTAGTTAGAACTTCGAGCTACCCGTATAATAAATAAATTTATATTTAGCTTTACACGAGCCTTATTCTGAATTTATGTAAATAAATTTTTATTGATAAATATCTTATACTTAACGCAGAGTTGTAATATAATTTTCTTTGATATTTTTTTTTAATGGCGGGCACTTGGAGCTATTGTCCATTGGCCACAGAAAGTGCCAGAACTGCTAATTCTCTTTTCGTTACCCAGTGGGCACCTGTGGCTAAGCCACGGCGGTGGAACAGCGTCGCCCACGCCACACTACCACAACCCGTTTATAGGGCGGGTCACATTCACACATTCACACACAAAGGAGAAAGGACATAGAACACAGATAGAGGGAAAGAAACATCCATGCCTTGCCCGGGATTCGAACCCAGAACCTTTCTGATGCAAGGACAGTTCCCTGCCCCCTACACAGACTGGTCGGCATTTTCTTTGATATACTGGTAGTTAAAAAATAATTAATCGTTCAACTCCGCTGCCTTGTAATTTTGATCCCAATCCAGAAGACAAGGGAACTCTAGAATCAAGCATTGGCAGAAATTTGTTTTTTATGGAGGATTTTTGATTGAACTATCCTGCATTTGCGTTACATGGAGAGGAAAAGCACAAAAACCTCTCATGTTTGTCTGATAACAAGGGGACCCTAACCCGTGATCCGTCTACCACTGAGGATATTTTACGGCGACACTGCAGTCAGTGCGAGAAGAATGCAGCCAGCCATTGCAAGGATTCGAACCCGGTTCACCATATTGGAAGGCGAACTCTTCTATAAGAGTCAGATTAGAACGATACCATTTTATTGAATTTAAAAAAGTTTTGCACTTTAAAACAAACTTTAAAGTGCAACAGCAACTTCCAGAGTGTTTTTGGCAGCTAGTATGGAACAACACATTTTACTTTTTTTTTAATGTATTATTTTCTCAGTTTTTTTTATGTAAAGTTTTACACAAAAGGGAAGAAAAAATTACTGCTAAATAATGTTTTGTCAAATAATCGGACTAATAATAGGAATAATCGGACTGAAATGATGCAGTCTTAATAGTTCTTCATAGGTAAATCTTAAATATGCTAATCAGTTTAAAAAGACGATATTTAAGGTTAAAATAGGGAGATTTTTCAAATTTACGTTAGCTTCCGTACTCTCACGTACGATTTTGCGCATGCCTCAGTTCTGGCAAAATGAGCATGAGCCTTGAAAAAATATCAAACTCACGTAAAAGAAAATAAGAGGTTTCATAAAAATCCGTACTCTGAAAACGCTAAAGCAGTAGAATATCGTTTTATTTTTGACTACAAAATCAAAACAAATGTAAAAAATGTTTTTGATAGATTTCGCTGACTGCCATTTTGGAAAGCAAGTTGACTTCCCACAAATTCTTAGTTGTTTAGATCACTTTGACAGTCGATATATTTAGATAACATTTTATACTTGATGTGAATATATTTCGATTAGAATGTTCAAGCATTAAGTAAATTCGATTCTTTAGATGATCTTAAAGATCAGTTTACGTTTTATTTGTTATAATTTAAAGTTACTTTTTTTGTTGCAAGATGGTTTATCCAACATCGCGATCTCAACATAGATTTTTTAGATTATCATATTACAAAACTTAATTGCAAATTTTTTGATAAGACCATAAATTGTGACACCGCAGAATTTTTAGAAAATTTTTACCTTTGAAAACTAAAGAGAAGACATAAACCTCAGGCCATGGTAGTATTATGTTTGTAGAAATGCAACTTTATCAAAAATACAAAATATTTGATTTTCTTTTCACTCCTAATTGCAATCAAACTACTGAAAAGAGCCACCTTAAAGATAAAATTTCAAGATGCATGAGAAAAGGGCCGCTAACGGCCTCAGACACCCATATAAATTTTTAATGATAATGATGATCATCATCATCATCTAATTTGTTTTGTATAGTTAAAATGTTTCTGCCCAACTTAATACATTATTATAATAAATAAATTTATATATTCAATGCTATAAGATAACTTTGTTGAAGTCAGTTATTTTTCATTTTTCTTGACACTTCAAAATATTACTGGAAATAGGTTAAAATCAGAGACTCCTATGTCACTTGATTCTCCGTAGTTTCGGAAAATATTTTTTTTTTCTAGTGGATAATATTAATATTTTAATTCATTAGAATTAAATCTCAAGTAATTGAAATAAATACATATTAGGTCTTTTAGACAAATGTTTAAGCTCTAATACTTTTTTTCAAAAAATTCTGCTTTAGTTTATTACAATAAATAAAAAAATATTTCACAACATCCTCAAATATTGATTAAAATATTGCACAGTCAGTGTATAAAAATAAACTTATTAAATTTGTTTAGAAAACAAAACTATTTTTTATGAGGCTAATGATGCAATTTTTGGATTTATCAAAAAATTTTTTAAATTATTCAAAACATGCTCGATAAAAGAAATAACAGTAGTTATTGCTCCAACTTAGATAAGATCCGGATAAAAGAAAATGACGTCGTTATTGTTATGATTTGAGTGTTACAATCGGGCTTCAACCACTGATTACTTATAACCTTGAATACTTTTTTCATTTTTCTCTTCGTAAAGGATCATTTCAGTTTTGTTGTGAATATATTATATTTCCAGTTGACAGATTGCTGTTGCTATAAGACGAACGTAAACTAGTTGCTCTCCAAATAAAGAGTTTCTTTTAACGAAATATCGTTCTTATTCATTAAAATATGTTCGAATTTAACATATATACGTGGTTAATTATAATATTCACTTTGGCTATAGTTGGTATTACCGGTTTTTTGCGGTGAGTGAATTTTTTTTATAAGAAATTTATTTTAATCAATTAATTCGTATTTTAACTTCACATTCGAAACATGTCAGGTATGCCGACTTTGACTTTTTCCGAGGAATCATTTCCGAAGCGGTAGTAAAAGACTAGCGGAAATGCAATTATTGATAAAATTAACTTTTCACTGTTCGTATGATTTACAGTCATTTTGGTTACTATAACTTGCTCTTATGTATAAGTTTGATTTAATTGCATTTATTGATTATCAAAATAACATCAAATTAAACTTAAAAATTCTGAGTAAACTAATGTGAAGAGTGTGAAACAATCAGAAAACAAAATAACAGTTGCCATTCAAATCAAATTTCTTTAAGAAAAATCATTAATAAATAATTTCCAGATGCATTTCAATACATTTATAATTATTAATAATATTATTTTATGGCTTTTTACTGAAAGGAAAACAAAAAATCAACTCATAACAGCTTTGTTACATTAAAGTTCATTACATTAATTCCAAGAAAGAATAAATTTTAGTAAATATTTAAATTTTTTATTATCTTATTTAATAATATCTATACGACAAAATACAAAATTTGAAAGAAATCGTGAGAATAGTTCACGAGAAATTGAATTTTAAGAAAGTGGTATTTTTAAAATTTGATTTTTCAGGAATCGTAGGTAGTAAAGCAATTTAATTAAAAAAAAGTATCTTTAATATTTGAAGCATTTTTATATCCCTACTTTTTAAAAAAAATTTCACCATGAAAGTTTAAGTTGGCAACTAGATTGATTATTTAGCATGTCATTTTTGATTTAAGAAATTTAATCAAGAACAGTATTAAAAATTTCGACTTCCACGTTTCATAACTGTTTAAAAGACATATGCAAATAACTTGTAAATCATGTAATTGAACTTTTAAGTGCTTATGAAAAACTACTGCCTCAATTAATTTGCAACCAGAAAAAATAAAAATAGTAGAAGAGTAACATTGACACAAACAAAAACAAATAGGCATGACTAATTCCTGCGAACCAGAATATATTAGTAAATTTAAAAATTATATCTAGATATCAAAACATGCCAGCTCTATTTCCAAAATTAAAACCTTTAAAATTTACTGCAGCATTTTATTTACATCGTGAATATAAAACATTGTGTACCAGTTTTTCAAAATTTTTGCCGTTGCAGTTACCGGGTAATTGCATTTCTGCCAACTTTTATACCACAGGGGAAAAACCATCCTCCAAAAGATTGAAAGTTGGCAGGTATGCAATTGTAATTTGATTAGCATGTTATTATCAGAGAGAAAAAAAATCATCCTCCAAAAATTGATGGTTGGTGAGTAGTTGTGATTTTTACCAAACTTAAACTTCGCTATGAATATTACGCTTACGCCTCTCCCAACTAATTTTATTTTAAATTTGGATGGAGTAGATAACTCTCTGGGTTAGAAACTCTGTTCGCACTGTATTAGTTAGGCAGTAGTTGTAAATCAATTTACATGTTATTTCCACTGAGAAAAATCATCCTCCAAAAGATTGAAAGTTGATACAATTTACATGTTATTACCACTAAGAACAACCATCCTTCAAAAGATTAAAGCTTCCAGATATATAATTGTAATTAAATGTACATGTTTTAAATATTGAGTAAGAATTATCTTCCGAAAGATTGATAGTTGGAAAGTGAGTAGTTGCAATTTTACCCAACTTAAACTTCGCTATGACTCTCCCCCCCCCCCTACCAAACAGTTTTATTTAAAATTTAGATGATAGAGAGTAGATAACTCAATGGGTCAGGAACTGTGTTCGCACTTTATTAGTTAGGCAGTAGTTGTAATTCAATTTACATGTTATTTCCACTGAGAAAAATCATCCTCTGAAAGATAGAAAGTTGGCAGATATAAAATTATAATTTAATTTACATGTTATTACTCCTGAGAAAAATCATTCTCCGAAAGATGGATGGTTGGTAGATGCGTAGTTGTAAATCTACGATCAAACTTTAAACGCTGTGTGAAGCCTTAATTTCCAGATTGGTGAGTATCCATTTGAAGAAGCAAAACATTTGAAGTCACTGTTAAAAAATACTTCCACTGTAAGCAAGCTATGACTCTCAAACTAGCAAGTCTGAAATCCATCTTTCTTGAGTTACATTTCAATAATCATTAAACTATAATTTATCAAGACCAATTTGTTTCAAAATTTTAAAAAATCTCCTCAAATTTAAATTCTCCTCAATTGTTTCAAAATTCCCTACTTTTCTAAAACTGAACGTGTTAAATCTTGTTTTTAGGTACATGGGAAGAAATGATGATTACTGGAAGATAAGGGGAGTGAAATATCATCCTCGTCAAAGTTTATTTAAGATCCTTAAAGTACTTTCTACATCGGTAATATTTGTTTTTATATTTTTCCCACAATAGTTACTATAGATATGGATAAAATTTTATTTAAAAAAAGGAACTGTTAAAATAAATTAAGCATGCGCACTAGGGTATAAGTTGTAATAGTTATCAAACCTTGCACAAAAGCTTTGTTTATATTATTTATAGTAATAGTCAGATATTTTTGAGCTGTCTCATTCTCAACATTCTTTAACACGTTCACGCCAGGGTGACCCACCGGTGGGTCACGCTAGATTGTCTCATCTTGGCAGCGCACCGGAGTAAAAACTGGTAACAATAAATTTCATTTTTTTCCGGGAATAATAAAAATCCATAACTTGCAATTGTTTTTAGCGGATGCAATTTTTATATTGAATTGCTAATTCGCCATGATAAATTTCCTACAGTGAATTGTTATTGTTGAGAATCGATTAACTCCTCCCGAATATTATCTAATATTGAAATAGTTCTTCTGCCAGTATTTTCTCTTCTGCCAGTATTTTCTCTTTTCCCGTACCAGTATTTTCACTTTTCCCGGCATGAACGTGTTAAGAATGCTGAACCAAAAAAACATATTTCTTAAAAATCATTTAAAATTATGCTACTTGATTCCAACGCTCCATTTGGAAGTATGTTTGTTATCTTCAATTTCAGCTGACAGATACTATAACCTCTTTACATCTTTAAAAACTTCACCGATTTCAGCAGGAGATTTTTCTCAAATATTTAAAGATATTTTATTTTTGGTTTAATATATTTGATTTCTAAATGATTTTGATAGTTTCTAAATATAAAATAATTTAAACAAATATATTAGAACTGTTACGAGGGCAGTAAAGTTTTTGATGCTAGCGAAATTGAAAAAAAATTGAAACTATCCTATGTAGCTACGACGCCCGGGCGAGCATCTATGGTTGTAGTTCATAAGTGCTTAGCTCTTAAGTTGGCGATAAGTTAACACAGACTATATATATACATAGCAAAAAAGAGAGAAAATTAATAAGTTATATTTACTGCGCAAAAGCTGCAAGTATATAGAACTCATAAAATAAGTTTAAAAACATAGGAAAACATGGAAAATAATAAAGATTAATGAAAAGAGAAGAGGAAAATTATTAAAATTAAATATTTTTGAAATTATTTAAAAAAATGTTTATTTCAAAGTTCAATTCTTAGTCAGTTAAATTTCAGAAAAAAATTGTTTTAATCAATGTAACAAGTAAAAAGTTCAGCATATGTCTATACAATAGATTAGTTGGGCAGTTATGCATTTTAGTGTTAACGAAGGAAATTAACTTTTGAAAATTTATCCCCCCTTCATTTAAATATTATTTTGCTAAACATTGCCATAAGAACGTGCAAGTTCACAGCTGTATTTATCTATGAAAATAAAAATTGTAGTAAGGTGATGCAATCCAATGAAATGTGTTGCAACTTCTAGAGTGACTAAACATTACTTTTATGGGGTTAAAATTTTTTTTTTTTTTACCGATAGCGATCTGTTGTTTTGTTTACATAATACATATTGTAAAAAATACTGTTGTGAAAATTATTTTTTTGAAAATTGTAAATTGTAAAAATTACAGTATTGCATTAAAAATTAGATAATTATTCAATACTTTTAGAAAAAAGTGACAACGAGAAAAAGCTTAAAGTTTCAACCGCGTTCCTGACCTAACTATTGAGCCCATATAGCAGTTTTCTCCTATATTTTGAGGATTAAAAAATCAAAATCCGTAAAAAAAAAAGGTTTGTTCATTAAGATATAGACATATTTGTGTCTGATTTTGTTACGCAAAATATCATGCGCCCAAATTAATTGCCATATTTATGGTATCCTTCGAACCATGCATTAACATTGCATCTTAATAAGTAAAAATGTAATTATGAAATTAAAAGTTATTAAATTTTTTCTCTTTTTTATTTTGCACACTGTACACCGAAATGTCTATTTTAAATACCTACTTTTAGCTGTCTCGGGATTTTTGCTAAAATTCTTTAATTCTTTGTATGTTTGTTTTCACAGACTTTTCCTGAACTGGTAAAAACAGGTTACCATGAATATGGACGAGTATATGGGTGAGTTATTTTTTTAGGCCTTTATATAATGTCACGTTAAAATATGTCTGAGATAAAGATTGATTTATAAAAGAAAATTCATTTACCTTATTACACCAAAACTGATTTGTTTCATGAAAACTGCTTTTATAACAACATAAAACTCGATAAAAATTATTCGAATGAAGAACGCTTAACGCACAAGAAAAAAATAACTTTCCAGTGTTGACCTTTACTATTACCAACATTTGTCAAAAAAAAAAAAAAAAAATTCGTTAGTTTTCTTCTTTATTTTCTGAAATTATCAAGAGATGTCCAAACAAATCAGAGGTAGGAATCGGCTTTTAAAAATAAATGAAGTTGGCATTAAATACACTTTCTACAGTCACTTAAAGGGTTAAGGAAGATTTTACACATTGCCTTCAAATATCACCTGCTTTTTTCCACACCGAAATGTTTTTCAACTGTTGAAATATTTGTAAAGCTCGAATACGGCATCTGGGAAGAAACCCCGTTCCATGTCTTGACCCTCCCCCCTTCCTTCTCCTCCTCTTCTTAACTGTAAAGGAATGTAAATATGATATTTTCTCCTTTCTTAGTATTTTTCGTATTTACGTGTCAAAAATATTTTTTCCAATTTCCACTACATTTTCTTTTAGAACTATGTTCAATGTAGTTTTAAGTCCCATATAGTTTCCTAACTTAAAAGTTTTTAATCTATTTGAAAATCAAAACAGAAACCCACGTACTTCCGTCTCCTTTGACTCTCCACTCGCAAATGGTGAAAGCAAGCGAAGTGTTGCTATAGGTAGAGAGTTCTACTTTACGCCACCTGTAGCCCATTTTGATCGTCAACAAAGAATGTCATACTTCCAAATTACATCGTTTTGCTTACCCAAGCAGTAGGAAAAACTTGTAGAAATTTTTTTTTTGTTTCTTGGCATAATGAATTACAATGCAATGCAGGGGGACACAAAAAACAGGAATTTTTTAAATGCGTATGAGCAGGTGGCAGCACTGTGGGCTAATGACCTTGCACAAGTAAACAATATACTATTTTAGTAACCATGGATCTGTAGAACGTGCAGCAGCGTGATCGCCTTAAAAATGTTTTATAGAAACAGTGATAGATTATAAGCAGCGCAGAGGGAGTTCCAATGATTTTGCATTTTAAGACGACATGATACCGTCCCATCAAAACACACTGTATGAAGTTGGAATAATAGCTTTAAAGAGATGAGACTTATCCAAAAGAAAAAAACCAACAGGGCGACTAAAAAGTGCTCGCTGAGATATTGCAGTGGTCAATGAAGAATCTGGTGCTTAATGTTTACCTTTAATTATTCATATGTACTAGTAGGTGTAATAGCTTTAAACATTAGTTAATGAGAATCTTACATTAAAACACAAATTTCACTACAGCTAGAAAAAAAAATCCACAGGGCAAGGCAAGTTAGTATTTCTGCCTCCAAATACTAAGGAATTTTGAGGAATATTTTTTTGAGTTGCAGAAAAACTAATGCATTAATATTTTAATGAATAAAAATTTAAAGTATGTTTTCCACTGCTATTATTAATAATTTGTACAAATATTTATAATAGGTCAAACATCTTAGTGATTGTTCTAGCAATTCTTACTAAGAAGAAATGTAATACTGTTTCTTTTTCTTCTTTTCTTATAATACATTTGCATTTGTACACGACCTCGGAAAAAAGTAATTCACAATAATAACGGCCAGCAAAGTTGAACACCTTTGAAGCATCGAGTTGATGAGGTTATTAATAAAGGGTTGGGGTTCTCAGTCCCACTTCTCCAGAAGAGCTCAGTTTGTGGGGGTGGTAGACGTCCAGCAATTCATCTGCCTTGGATGTCCCAGGAATTCTCAATTGGGTTCATGCCAATTCACACGCTGACTAATCCATTCGCATGATTCCCTCCTTCATAAAAAAATCGTTAACCAAGTTTGCACGAAGCTGCCTGTAATTGTCGTCCATTAACACGAAGTCATCTCCAATTGCTGCAGCGTAAGGGACTACAGTAGGTTTCAGGATCTCATCTCTATATCAGCTATCTCTATATCAGGATCTCATCTCTATATAGAGATCGGTGCACCCATCAATGGAGATGCCAGCCTTGACCATCTCTCCCCCATGGTCAAATCTTACACTTTCTTGCGCGAACGCAGGATTGTTTCTAGTGCCACGATCCCTCCAGTTGAAAATACACATATTATCAGGATGAACAGAAAAACGGGACTCGTCAGAGAAAATCATTCTGAACCACTCATTTCTCCTCCAGTTTTCCTCCCAGAATTCTTGAAGATGATAAACAGAACTTAAAATCTATTACAAAGTACAACTTACGAAAAAAACTTTATGTTTTTTTCTTCTTTTTTTTAAGAAAGAAAAATCCTTCATAATTTTCGTCCTGCTGGTGAAACCTGCCTTAAATTAAGCAAGTAGCACAACTGCCAACTTTCGGTAGCAGTATAGCAACAACCACTTTCAACCGTTATGACAGTCACTTAATTTATGAAAATCTAACCAAAATTTATTGAAGGTGGTATCTTTCTTTTATTTTGTGCGCTATATTTTGAAGCTTTATGAAATGGTGCAAATATCTTTCTAGTGAGTGAGCGTCGAAGATTAATTTTTTTTTGTCAAACACACAATGCAGTCCAGGTAGCTAAATTATTTGACACAGAATCTTGGAAAAAATTGTTTATCTTCTAGAGCGCTCGATCGCTTTTAAATATTTTACAGAATGGGCTGCAATCATACCGTCGAATAACGATGAGTAGCACCTATGATCAATTGAAAGCTTTGTTAAGTTCAATGATGAAACTTAAGCTATGACGAAAAAGTTAAGTTCTATGACGAAAAGTGGTCTACTATATATGAGGAGGCGAAACAATATTTGTTTCAAATTTCAAAGCTAATTAAATTTAGGAATGAATTTTTAAAAGGGCTTGAATGAATTTTGAATTTTGACATTCAATCAATGTATTCTAAGAACATATTGCGTTTACCAAATAACGAAAGTATTTGTGTCGAACTAGATTTATTGAGCAAATATTTCCTTAGGGAAGTCAATGCTATTCAAGATTTTAACCTCCAGCCCATCTGAGCAATTGCGAGCTCACAATTCAAAGAGGGCTGTTTTTAATTAGTTAATTAGCGTAGTCAGCACGATACGAACAAATGCAATAAAAATATGTAAAAAATAATTTATTTTTATATAACTTGTATAAGAAATTTAAATAAAACTGATTAGTTAATTTTTTGATGCATTTTAGTGTGTATCATCTATTCACAAATGGAGCAGATAATTTCTAGGAGACATTAAACGAATAAACAAAAGTATTATTTAAGTATTATTAACCTGTTTTCTTAATTAAAATTTGGAATGAAATTAAGACAGAAAAAAAGAAACATTTGTAGCAAATTCCTTTCCCTAACATGTTTCGGGAAGACTAAAATAAACTTTCACTATTCCCAATTATAAAGTATTTTAATTATGCTAAAATAAAATTAAAGTGAAAATAATTCCATTGCATTAACATACCCACATTGATGCTGCAAAGTCATGTTATTTTCTCTGATTTATAAATACCCTAAAACTAACCTGCTTTAAGTCGGCAGATAAACTTGTCTGTTTTATCCACTAAGTTCTATTTCATGATGATAACGATAGTTGCAAAGAAAGTTTATATCATTTTCTGATAGTTGCAGGAGGGATTGATGGTTAAAGAAAATTTCATCCACTTTCTGATAAACTAAAGTGCTGAAATTTTAAGTGGAGCTCTGTACCCGACTCTAATCAAAATGGTTAAATTAGTTTTGTTTTTGTTAAATTAAAGACAAAATATAACTAGAACGTGTCACTTTTGAAGGAAATAAAATGTTAATCGATCGATGGTGATAACAGTTTACGAAGGAGATGAGACCTATAGTATTTGATTATTGTCCGATAAAAACAGAATCTCTTTAGACCGTTTAAGAAACATAGTTTTTTATTACATTTTATAGTTTCATTTTATTTTATTATCATTTTTCAGGACTTTTTCGTTTTCGCAGCCCGCCATTACGATTTCAGATCCAAAACTTTTGAGAGATATATTTGTGAAGGATTTCAATTACTTCAGCCACAGGCAGGTTAGTGATGCATTTTATTCTTCAGGTAAAAATAAAAAAAGCTCTGAAACACAATACTAGTCATTTTAATAACCTATAAAATTATAAATATGAGAGGGGACATTATAATGATAAGCCACATATATTGTTTCAAATTGTTTGAAACAGCAGTTTAAATGAAACACCTTTTACGATTCAGCTCTGTTGTTGATTATCTCTGTTGTGACTCTGCCGGAAGCTGAAAATAACAAAAAGGTTTAAAAACTTGAATATTTGATGCACCTTTGTGTCAAAGTTGTAAAATAACAGAGGTCGCCAAATAATAACTCTATGCTTCCGGTGCCATGGACTCAATCAGGTTCAAAAATCTCGTTTTCATGCTCAAAAGAGCATAAAAATGCGGTTGAGACAAATGGACATACTGTGAAAAACCTAAAGAAGAACAAACAAAATGTGCAAACTGGGTAGGAGCACATCCATCTACATACCCTCAAAAGATGCGTTAAATTTAAAACAAAGGCATGATAAATCCAGAGTGCGAACTCAAACAGTTCACAAATCACCGAATGCGAGTCTCATAAGTCGAATGAAAGACGATTCCTTGTAAGTCGAATGTAATAAGATTCCAAATAATTTCTTTATCGTTGTGATCATAATTACAGAGGAAATGGTATTGCAATTCTAGCCAAAATTAATCTTTATACGGAATACAACAGTAACAAAGAAGATTACAAGAAAATCTCTATACTTCTTAAATATGACAATCATAAACTTAAAATTACCGCTGCTTACTATTCGCCAAGACATAGCCTCACTGAAAATAATATAATAAATACATTACCCTCTCTGAACTTAAAACGATTATTGCCTTTTTTTTTATTTATTTATTCTCTTTTTTGTTACTTCAACATTATTTTCAAAGCCGCAGACGAGAATACATGCGTTTACACTGTGACCTACAAGTTTTCATGCACTTTCAAGGTTTTATTAAAATAATACAAAATAAATCAGGCAAAAACATTTTGCATTAAAGTAGCACTCATAAAGTTTCTTTACAATAAATTCTTTGGAATAATACCGCCTTATATTTTCTAAGCAAGCTTGAGCATCCCCTCCTACATCAAACAGCTCTTTCTATGAGTTTCCCACCAGAGATCATTTTTCAAAATATTTAAAATTGATTCCTTTGATATTTTGAGCTCTCGGGCAAGCTTTAGACCGCAACTCTATATGCTTCCTCATATCTTTTCCCTGACTCTTTTCACAGTTTCTTTTGTTCGAACCGACCGCGGTCAGCCAGTTCTCCTGTTAAAGCCATATCATGATAATTTCTGCTAGTTCTGTAAATAAAATCTTTCATCATTCCCAGATCTTTCAAGTCTCTGAAAATTTTGCCCCACTGCTCTCCTTCGATGAATTTATTTATCACTCTTTCTCTAAATTTCTACACTCTACCGAGAAAAAGGAAATCGTAAGTAATACAGGATATATGCTTGCAATAGCTTATATATTCCTTACATTAAAGTGTCGGAAATGAATTGGAACTACATTAACACTTTGTAATTGTTTGATATGCTTTTAAAGTTGTATGAGAACTTTTTGTTCACTGTGTGCATAAAACAAAACGTTTCATAGAAATGTATGCATTCAGACAAAAAATTAAACTAAACTAAAAAACATCATTTTGAATTGAATCTGCAGCTTTGCAAATCAGATTTGAAACCCCCGAATTAGGTAACATCATTGCATAAATGCATCACAAAATTTGTTTCCAGGTGTAATTTATTAAATACAAATGTTTCAAATTTGCCTTTTTCTTCAATTGTAGGATCAGGCATTTAACGATAAAATTCTGGACACCATGATCTCCGTTTTAAATGGAGAAGATTGGAAAAGAATTAGAACCATCATATCTCCTGCATTTACTTCAAAACAGATGAGAAAGGTAAACAACACTTTTGGAAAAAAAAGGATCAAAGAATTTCTGAGAGTTTTGTCAAATATTACTAATAAGGAAACAGTTTTGTGTGTTTTTTTTATTTTCAACCAAAAAAAAATCCTTCTGAAGGTTCCAATCTGCATTTATTCCCGTTTTCAGCTTCCAAATTTTTCGCTTCTCGAAAAAAATATTTTGCTACTTATATTTTTCGGTAGACTGTAAAATTGTATTTTCACAGCTTCGGTTTCGACTCTAAACCATTTGAGGTTGCTGGATTGATGTTATAGGACAACCTACACGGTAGAAATGAAACTCGCAGAATTCGCTAATTTACCTAAGGTTAGGCTTAGCTTTTATGTTTGACATTAATGGACGTGATTGTACTCTTATGCAGAGATGCATGCCAACTGCTCCAATATCATCGCGTTGTTGATTAACAGGACTTCCCCCAATAGTTTTTTCCCCCAATGGTTATCCGATTGACAGTCCGTGAAAATCCGACCATAAGATCAAAAGTTATTCTGGGTTGTCCGTTTCTTTTTTTTTATTTTGCTCACTGAACATCCTTTGATTTACAAATATTTTTTTCTTCTTTTTGCAAATAGGAATGAGTAAATATCTATTGTTATCTATGAAGGTTTTTCTTGAATTTAATTCCGTGAGTTATGCAAGGTTTTTTCGGATTAAAATAGTCTTGTATTAATATCCTGTGATTTATGTATGAGTCATTTTCACGATATAGAAGAAAATCATAACTAGTCGAGCGAATAAAAATATATTGTTTTGTAACTACTTTAATGTTATTTTTTAAAATTTAATTTTAATTCAAACGTAAATATGTTCTTGTAATTTGAAACGATGTTATTATTAGCACTATTAAATATTGACACTATACTATTAAGTAAAAGCTATGACACTGTTTCAATATTTCCGTGTAGTGGTCAAAAGAAAATTTTACCAAAAGGAATTCACAGTAATCAGTTATAATCTTCATACAATATGCATCAGAAATAAATTATATTTTTTTATAGATGGAGAATATCATCAATGGCTGTTCCAAAACTGTTCTGAAGACATTTGAAAAATATTACGAAAATGGAGAACCGGTTGATTGCAAGGCGTAAGCATCATTTCAATCATGACGTTTTGTTTTCTTCAGTATATCTAAAGTAAGGATGCCCCTATCCACCCTTGGCGGTGACTATGATAGTGAGGTAAAACTATTTCAAGTCACTGTTTTGGACAGATTTTGGTTCCGGTCTTCTCTTCTAGGGCCAACACAATAGACCGCAGAAAAGGAATCTTTTTCTTCGGTCTATTGTGTTGGCCCTAGAGTGAAGAAAAGCTACAATTCTTGAAATACGCTATTCGTGTCTCCATAGCAGCAGATGGCCTCGAACTTTGTGGTGGAGGGCGTTCTTATCGTAGACAAATTATATATTGATTTTTATAAAAAGCACTATAATATATTTTTTTTTTAGATTTTACTAAAGAATTCTCAATAAGCAATATTTTAATACTTTGTATGTTTCCCAAATATAAAAAGCTCACGGGTTGTAATTTTAGAAATTTTGGAACAATAGTAGCGAAACATTCAGGGTTACATATTAATATTAGAGGAGTTCACCACAGTAAAGTATATCTAATTAATCAGTTCGCATGAGGGCATATAAAGTAAATGTAAAGTCCTGCTTAAATCGATGAATCAGAACAGAACAACGCGCATAAGAGTGATTTTTAGTGACAGATGATGGGAGTAATGAAGGTATTTGACTTGAAATGGTTATAGCTCTAGGCGAATATTGTCTAGGTTTAATGGCTGTTTACAAATGTTGCAAAAGTATTCGTCAAAGATGTTATACACAGAGATGCCAACTTGCTATGGACAGCGAATAAATTGTTATTTGTATAATAAGCGAATAATTTTATTAATTGTAAGTCCTGGTTTAATAAATTCAATTTATTAGGTTTTAATCCACCACTATTTCTACATAATTTGAAGGCTTATATAATTCTCCACTTCGTCATAATTAGGTTAAATTAAACCTTTTAAAAAGTAAATAAAATTAGTCAATTATTTGCAAATTTTAGTTTGTAAATAATTACCATTTTTTAAATTATTTTGGCGTGTCCGGAGCAGTTGGCATCTCTGTATACGGATCAGCCAAAATACATGGCAAGTTAAACGTCAGATTTCACATGAATGTTTTGCTGTTGCTTCTAAAATGATAAGGTGTAATGGATAGTTATGTTTCTGACATTTCTTTTCCGATATGAGTAAAATTATGGTGTCTCCATTTTGTGTCTCGAAATACGTTACTTCTTCGCATTGTTCTGTTCTAAACGCTTATTCCCAATTTTTACTTTAAAACGTGTCACGTGAACTGCTAATGACTTACAAAAACTTTTCGGAGCACTTTGTTATTGAACCAAGTAATGGCGCTATTAACCTTAGTAAATATTTTTTGATGCTGAACTGCGTGTTCATTTTTCATTTGAATAACCCTCATGCATTTGTCTTAAATGTCAATTAATATCTAAGAATTTTCTAAAAACAATCAGGTATGGAGACAATTTTCTTTAAAAATGGTTTTAAACATTATGTTAAATAACAGAAACGATCAGAATTTAAAATTATGAATCCAAAAGTAAACGAATTATTCGTGGTGCTGTATTTAATGAAATATTTGCGCTAAGCACAGATGAATTCAGTCTTGTACTTTATCATATTCCTGTTTTTGTAAGCGTTTGAATCATGACTTGATGCACTAAAAAGTCCATATGAAAAATGACGTCAAATATTTACAGGATATTTGGAGCATTTGTGACAGATGCCATAGCACTTGCAGCTTTCGCAACAAAAGTAGACTCTCTTAACAATCCTGACCATATTTTCGTCAAAATGATTAAAGAATGCAATCAGGCATTTGATATAAAGCGGGTTATTTTCCTGAGTAAGTATACTGCAAAATATCTTAACTTTCTTTTGTTTTTAAAATATATGAGTATCCAACCCTTACAAGATTATTCATCAAATATTATTTATGATTAAAGAATTATTTATCAAACATTTTCATTAGGCACACTTATCGATTGATCAAAAAATAGAATTATAAGAGAGTGAACAAATTTTAGTTAATGTAAGTTATAGATATAGAGAATATGAATTTATTTATTGATACTTTTATGAGAATATTCGTTAAAACCATAAAAATATTCTAGGAATTGAGGAAATATGTTCCGGGAAAATATTGTACATAATATCCCAACAGCTTCTTCTCTTCTCATTAGAAGGATAGGATACATTTTTTACACACGTACAAAATTCTAATGTGAAAGTATTCTATGAAATAGGTTCTCTTATCAGCTTTCTCTCATACCTTGGATACACTTTTCACACAAGTACAAAATTCTATTCTGAAAATATTCTAAAAAGTATGTTCTTTCGTAATCTTCTCATTGAAACGCTTGGATACACTTTTAACACACTTACGAAATTCTAATGATTATCGTTTGTAAATTAAATAATATAAAATTGTAGGTCTTACGGGTGTGTCACATTCACTTCTATTTTCGAAATTTACTTCTAATAAATTTTCAGTTTAATGAAATGGTAATTTCTTATTCATACATCTTACAGTTTATATAATTAGTTCAGGATACGTTCATTGTTATGGCGAGATTCGAACCCACAACTCTACTACAGAGCGGTTTGTGGAATGGCAAGCTTTAATTTTGCATGTACCCGAGCTTTAATTTTGCCCGCACTTTTAATTTTTAATATAATGGTAACAAATTAGCGCTAAAGCAAATTTATTAACGAAAATAACTTTAAACCTTTGCTTACGGTATACCATATTGTACCATCACAAGTGGTCCACGTGTTGTACCATCCGTAAGAAAAAGGTTAAAATACATGGTGTGATATCAGATCGATATATTGCCATTCATTTTATTAACTTATACTGGGGTGAACACCGTAACCCTTTCTTCATTAAAATAAATTTCTCTTTTATTTTGGAGGATGGGTGGAAGAATGCTAAACGAACGGTGTGGAGGGAGGTTTACTGGCTAAAGAGTGAAATAATAAAAAAAAATAGTAGTGTATGGAAAATACAGAAATTTTCAGAGAAATTTACAGAATTTTCAAAGCAAGGTAAAGAAAATACCTAATATTTCAAAATATGTCTGGCATTTCTTTTGTAGGTGTCATTCCTCGGCGACTGCAGGCATATTTCAGGTTAGGAGCACTGAAACCAATGGATTTCTTTAAGAAAGTTGTTGTAGAAACCATCAAAGAAAGGAGAGAAAAAGGAGTGGTAACAAGCTTTTAAAAACTGTAGTTCGTTAATACTTTTGTTTTTGTGTCAAAAACTTCATCGATCAAGAATCAACTTGAGTTTAAACTTTACTAGATAAAGAACGGGAGTGGATGAACCATACAAGTAACATTTGCAAAGAGCTTAAATGATTGTAAAAAGAGAAAGAGAGGTACCCGAACTATTTTTATGAAGATTAATTAGAAGATGGGGCTAATAATTATTTCCTTCATTTTATTTACCACTACCTAATTTGGAACAAAAATCATGCAAGCATACTCAAAACTAAAGCCGATTAATGGCTAAAGTAAAACTAACTGGGCTATGTAAAACATGCGCATAATGCCCTGATTAATCGGGGATAACCCTTAAAACGTCACTTCCCTGCTATATCCTCTATGTTCCTTCTGTATACTCATACTCATATGTGATGGTTATCTTAGCATCAGCCCCGCTAGGGGCTCTAACTAATTCATCTGAGTGGAAATAAATAATAAATCGCCGAAGCGCAACTGAAAGGTGAAAGTTGGGGTTCAGTATCTTTTACTGAGATAAAATTAAAATGAAGTAGTGAGATTGAACAAACAAGTTTAAGAGAGAGAAGAGGTTTTGCCTTCGAGGTATTAACCCCGAGCTTCTCAGGTGCACAGTAACCACATAGCCTTAGAGAAAAGGAGAAATACATAATAAATGCTCAAAATTATTTACAAGTATTTACAGCTATTTACAAAATTTACGGGACAAAACTCCGTCGGATAGGAAAAAGGAGGTTGCCGGGCTATATTTTATGTTGTCTTTGATGAGTTCAAAATCAAAATTTTTAAAGTAATTGCACGTATGACAAGAGAGTGCATCTCTGAAGAAACTTGCACATAGTTCAGCTATGTGCTCATCTATTTTGTTGATTTTTAACTCTCGTCTTAGATCTTTCATTCTCATGGATCTGGGGGCTCCAGTGATATATCTGATGAATTTATTTTGAGTAATCTCCAGTTTCTTTTTTTGAGTAACAGTGGTTGTGCTCCATGCAGGGGCTGCGTAGCTGATGATCGGTCGAATGCATTGCAGGTATAGCGTTCGTTTTGTTTTGAGTGATAGTTTTGAATTATAGTTTAATATTGGTTTCAGAGATCTATAGGCTCCTTGCGCTTTGCTAAGAATATTTTCAATATGGGTATTCCAGTTTAAAGTACTAGTAAGAGTGACGCCTAGGTAGGTGGCCTTTCGAACTAGTGGTATTGCATCATTGAAAAGAGTAATATTTGGATAAATGACTTTCTTTTTACTTGATTTCCTAATAATTAGCAGTGAAGATTTAGTGGTGTTGATGGCTACCTTCTATTTTGTGCACCAGTCTTCGATATGAGGTATGATATTACTGAGATTAGTAACTGACTTCTTAGGATTTATTGATCTGCTCATAAGTGCTGCATCATCTGCGTAGAAGGCTGAGGTGATGTTTCTCATATTATTAAAATTTGGAAAGTCCGCTGAATAAATTAGGTAGAGCACAGGGCCAAGAATTGAACCTAGCGGAAGAAAATACTGTATTGATCTTAATATGAAAGGTTCTGTTTGTCAGATAATTATTAATTAGTAATATTAGATCTTTGGGGATATTGAAATTTATGAGCTTATATATGAGGCCCTGATGCCAGACTCGGTCAAAGGTTTTGGCCACATCCAACATCAGGAGCGCTGTTGTTCCTTTTTTGAAGAATCCTTGGGTAATATTCTCAATAATTCTCACTAGTCTTTTTGTATAATCTGGGATGCCAGACTTTTATACTTTATGGGAAAACTTCTTCTAGTGGTAGCATACTGTATGTGTGCTTGATGTTCTTTGAACGAAAATTTAATTAAAATATTTTTTACACACCACTACTTGTAAATGATTTAAAACTTGTCATGAAACACCACTTAGTAACATTTTCGTTCTGAGGTTTATATTAAACTGTTAGCAAAATTAACCAGAATTCTGAAAGCATAAGGTTTTCCTAAACACTATAAAAGATTTTGAAATGGCGTAGTAGTTGGCAGCCATATAAAACATATATACGTGTGTTGCAGAGATGACAACTTACTCCGGACAGCAGACAAATATTTTCGAATGGTAGTCTTTCAATGTGCGATCGTTAATTTAGTAAATTCGATCTATATGGTATTTAAATACCACTTCTTTTAAATTATTGAAAGGCTTATGTAATACGCCACTTCAATGCTTATGAGCCTATGAATGCGAACTAGTAACTGTCACCGAAAGGTTACCGGTACAGCTTCTATCAAGCCAAGTGCATATAAGTCATGTTGAGCGTTTTAAAAAGTCGGCAAAATTGGCTAAAATTTTAAAAAGTTTAGTTTGTAGATCTCACCCCTTTTTATAATACAGTCAGACCTCGCTATAGTGAACTCGGTTTATAGTGAACGAAATGTTCGGTCCCGTGCCTTGCTATACACGTTATAATGTTATTTTTTGTGGATATTGTGAACCAATAAAAGTGAAGAAGTTGGATCGAATGAAATTTTTTCTATCTTTGACTGATATTTTTCTTCATTTTTTTGTAATAATCTTGAAATTTCCACTTCAAAATAAATAGATATACCGACTTTTAAAACCATCTATAGAGGAGAATGTAGCGATAAGTATTTTTTCCTGTTTGATTCTTTTATCTCACTTCCCCATCCCTAAACATAACAAGCAGATGTTTCCAACCCAGGTAGATGATGCACCTGTAAGGTGTCAGTGGGATCAATATGCATTTTCTGTCAGAGGGAATGAATAATTATTCATTTTTCTTCAAAGGGTTGGACACTAATCTGTGTTGATAAAGCCTCATTGCAACTCCTTTTTGCTCTCAGTTCAGTTAAAAAAAGCTTGCAAACCAGTGTCAAAAACTATGGCGAGTAGTAAACGTAAAACGTTCTCCATTGATGATAAAATGGGCATAATCAGAAAAATTGAAAATTGATGTAATCAAGCTGATATTTTCAGGGAATATAAACTCTCCAAATCTACAGTCTGTCACAGCTGAAATAATAGACAATTTCTGCTCATGAAAAAAAAATTACATAGCAGAAAAAAGTTGAGAAAAGCAGATCACAAGGATGTTGAAGAAACATTACTGAAGTGGTTCAGCATTCGAAGAAGCCGCAATCTTCCAGTATCGGGACAAATGTCGATGAATTTGCAAAGTGATTTTGTGAGACTACTTTTATGTGCTCGAATGGCAGGTTAGACAGGTTTGAAAAGCGGAATAACAGAAATTCAAGATCTGAGAGTCGGGAAGTGTTTCCATATTTGATATTCAGGATTGCTCATCAGCTAAAGATTACTAATTTTTTTTTGTGCGCTAGACGAAGAGTTGTAAAAAATAACGCATTTTTTTACTACTACATAATATTTTTCAATCATTTATTTGAATAATGTGTAATAAAAGGGAGGAGTATGGGAACCATTAATTAAATTGCCTGCTTAACGGATATAGTGAACTCCCGGTTATAGTGGACCGAAACTTCGGTCCCTTGAAGGTTCACTATAGCGGGGTTTGACTGTATTTTGTCTTATCCGGAGCAGTTGGCATCCATGGTGTGTGTTTAAAAAAAGTGGTCTGTGTTAAAAGGTTTGGTGTTCAACAAACAATTATTTTGTGGTGATTTCGACTGTTATGATTTCCAGTTTTTCAGTTTATTTATTCATATATATTCATATTTCCCACTCTTCCTAGAATAAAAACATTTTCCTCCTTTTTTCCAGAGGTATGATGACTTTTTACAAAGTTTGATGGACGCCGTGGAAGAACAAAAACCTGAAGTGAAAAAAACGGACACAAAAGAAGAAGAGGACGTACACGATCAATATGGTAGTGTAACGAATACACAGATGCCAAAACAACTTAAGTATAAATGTAGGTTTAATTATGAATATTTTTATTACGTTAACGGAATTTACTTTAATTATGAATAATGCGAATAGTTTCGCTAAACCGCATTCAAAGGTGCCTATTTACTCCCGACTGCGAATAAATATTTTCTTGTGGTAGCGTTTTCAAGTATGATTCCTTGTTAGTAAGTTTGATTTATGAGTTTTTACTCACCTCTATTTCTAAATATATAGCAGGGTTATGTGTAACGCCGCTATGCTTTGCTGAACCTTTTAAAAAAGTTGGTAGAATTAACTGAAAATCTACAAATCTATATTATATAAAACGCTAATACGTACGTATGTATGTATGTATCAATAAAACCGATGATATTTCTTTTCTCGCGCTGGCAACAGTTTTCATTTTTACTTGATTGGATTCGGCGCGCAAGAGCACGTAGTGAGCAACCAGATAACAATAACCAGAGTGAGCATTATCAGGTTGTTCAATTCAGATTCATGCACTAAAAACATGACAATATTTAATTTAAACTCAATTAGGAATTAATTAATTAATTAATTGAAGTGAGAATGCTTTAAAAGGCCGCTGTTGAATTGATACTTTTCTACTGGGAGCTACCTAAACGTCTAAAAAACGTTTAAGTGTTTGTATTGAATGCATTGAATTTTTTTTATATTTCGCGTTTATTTAAGCATTGAATTTTTAACGCGTTTATTTAAAATGCAGAATATTAGTGAAGCAATATTTGATAATTTATTTTGCTAATATGTTTCTTATTTAGCTAATGTTTTGATTTTTTCACCATGTACAATCTAAATAGCTAATATACTTTTTTAAAAGCCAATAAGAACATTGGTAGAATTCTTCTACATAAGTACAATACTGTGTCTTTGATGATAAAATACTATGTCTTTGATGATAAAATACTATGTCTTTGATGATAATATATTATGTCTTTGTGCTAGAACATTGTGTTCATTGGCGAGCGAGCGTAGCGAGCCATGGTTCACGGCGTGAACCACATAGGATTGCGTAGCAATTCTCGGGGGTTGGCGAGCGTTAGCGAGCAGGGGGCAGAGCCGCGATTTTACACATTGTCGACTCCCGGGCACTTCTTGGCACCCTATTTTGAAATTCGCCAATCTTAAATTCGCCAAGTCGGGTTTCAAATTTTCTCGCGAAAATCTTCGAATATTAATTCGCGCATGTTTCACTTGCGACATACGATTTAAGAAACGCATGAGTGAACATGAGGTGTGAATAAATTTAGCTGCTTTAAAAATTTTTGTGTATTATCATTCTCTTTTTATTCGGACTTCCTGAAACACATATTTATTTCTTACTTTTTAATTTCCTTTTTAGGATAAAGTTTTGTTGTGGGTGTAGGATATATGAGTAGGGTATAGCTTTTTAATTATTTTTATAAAATTATTGCAAATAATTTATGGTGTCTTTACCAAGTATGTGGACACAATATTCTATAATGCAGCAGGGTTTTGTACCTTATTGTTTAGTTTTTAGAACCTTTAATTTAAGTAACTACACAATTTATGAGTTTTAAGCATTTTCTTTTTATATACGTGTAATGATGAGGAGATTGTTGCTGTCAGCTTTATACATGAATTTATTCTTTTTTACTTTTCTGACATTGATATATATGATTAAATTTGATGTAATGATTCCCATTTGCAGTGCCAACAATATTTGCGTCCAAACAATTGTACTTAGATTTGACACTTTTTTGTAAATGTTATGTCCCAAACGATAAATTCCTTCATACGTATTAGCCAACTCCACAGCTTTGGTAGCAAAGACTGAAAAATTTGTAGCAGTTAAAGTATATTTATGATTACAATTTTGATTAAAGAAAACTGTTTATGATTTGTAAAATAAAAATATAATGTAAACAGTAAGCATCAACTTTGACATTCTCATATCATAACTGTATAACAATATAAGGACAATCTGTTTATTTATTTCTGATTCATTAAAGACAAGATATTGAGTCAATTAAGAGAATCTTAACAATTTTTAAATTTAATAATTTTCTTTAAGTAAAGAAAGTAGTTTTAAACCAGTTGGGTTGAAAGGCTGAGGACTTACACTTTTCTCAAAAAAATTAATCGATGTTATGATAATAAAACAAAACTCCTGCGATCAGTTATCTCAGCAAAAGTAAGATTTTTATTATCAAATAAGAAACAATTATTACCATTCTGCAAGGAACAAATAAAATAAAATAGGTCATACAGTTTTCAGACTCACAGACTGCATGACAATCCAAGAATAAATATTTGAACTTTTAAAGCAAATAGCATACAATAAAAGCTATTGTGTAAAAAAAGATTAAAAAACAAGTTGTTACAAATGAGACTATTATATGATTCCAGCAACTGAAAAATTCTTTTGGAATTTTAAAGACTAATGAAGACTATTAAATAATAACAGAAAAGTTTTCTGTGTCTCTTTTGTCTCATTTTTGAAGCAGAATTTAAATTAAAATACACATCTCACTTTTTCTGATTCTGCTTTTCTCTGAATCTTTCTTATTAAAATAGATGAATCGTGTTAAATTACGTTACCTTAAGTTAGTAAATGTGTTTTCGCACTTAGGAGGAAAAAAAGGCCGAATTTTAGATTGATAATAAATGTAATAATTTTCATAGTATTTTTTCCATATCTTATTTAGAAGCCCAAAAACTGAATAAAAAAAATTATAAAATATATAGACCAATTGTTGAGTTAAGCTGAAGTTGTTATAAAATTATGAATAAAAAGTTACAAGATGGATATGTTATGAAATTAATGAAGCATAGAATGAAAGGATAAATATATATAGCAAAATATATGATAAAATTAATTAGGAAACAATTAAAACGAAGGTGAGTAATTTCAGATATATACAAATAATAGTGATAGAAGCAAGAAAAATGGAAAATATCGGAATTTTCCCTGACGAATTTAAGAAACATTAAAAAAAGTTAAGCAGCCACAACTTTAAGTTTCAATATATATGATTTGATGTTATAAAAAATAAATTAACTATACGAAAATAGTAGTGAATATGTCATAGATTTGTTTCTTTATGTCATGGCCTCACTAAAAATATTTTTTCTCCTTGTTTTCCTAATAGCACGCATTTTACAGATAATATTTGAACAAATTTAATGAAAATATTTTCAAATTTTTTTAAAGACTCTCTTATGAAGAAAATACTGTCAATCAAAAGTTGTTCAGTATAAAATATATGCAATTTTTTTAAGATATTGTAAGCATTTTGAAGAATACATATTTTTTCCAAAATAGAAATAATTGATAAAACCTTGTAAAAATGAAGGAAATGAAAATAATTATTTTTGAAACTGAGTAAAAGTTTTTTTAATACTTTTATCTTTAAAAATATGTACACTTAATAATGTGATGATTTATGTAGGGAATTACTTTTTTAAATTTTGTTTATTAATTAAGATACTCAAAAGAAATTGATTATTCTGAATAATTGACTATTTTATTACTCCAGATTTTTATTTAATTTACAAGAATAGTTTCTATTTGAAATTTTTTTAAATCGAAATATGTATGTAATCAACTGAAATAATTGTGTGTATGTAAATTTTTCTTCCTCTTTCTTTAAAGAAGGACGAAGTATTTTGTTCTCGTTATTTGAATTTTTCTAGTCTTAAACGAGGATAAAATTTTAACTTAATTCAACAAGCAACTTTTAAAAATATCCATGAGCGCGAAGATTCATTTATGACTTTTGCGAGTGCTGTATTGAGGCGAGCGTAGGGTTGCCTCTGAGTGAGGGTTACTAGATGAGGCGGTGAAACAGTTGACAAATAAAACCGCGGCGAGTGGAGGTGCCCGGGAGTCGACAATGTGTAAAGTCGCGGCGGAGCCTCCTAGTTTTAGTTAATAGTTCTTTACCGTTTTTAAAATCAATTTGTAGAACCCGGAGCAGTTGGCATCTCTGCTGCATTACAAGCTTCCTTTCTTTCTTTAAACAAAACTGGGTGCCTAGGCCGCGCAGCGGCCCCTACCCCATTCATCATGAAAATTATATACAGTGAATAAAACATTTTGAATTATGTAAAAATGTGGTAACATTATAATAAAGTAACCATGATTAAAAGTATGTACAAACTTGATCGGAGATTTGCATTAATTGCCATTGAGAAATGAATACGGCCATGATTAGATGGATATACATGAAATCCGAGCTTTATCTGTGATATTTACATTAATTGCAGTAGAAATTTGAAACTGAGCATTAATAATTGATCATAGCATATATACACAAAATCGTGATTCAAAAACATGAAATACATGCTTAATCTGTGATATTTACATTAATTGCAGTAGAAATTTGGAATTGAGCATTAAAAATTGATGATAGCATATATACAGAAAATCGGGATTCAAAATCATGAAGATTCTACATAAATTTTGCTAAGCCTTAGTGCCGCCATCTTGTGTGATCAGCATTCAAAAATATTAATTTGTATAGTAATAGAGATACTAACTAAAGTTCAAAAAAAGAGTTCAGGTTTAGTCCAAAAGTGATATTATTCAGGAGTGGACTCACGCATGATTGTTTGCAGCTGTTGTAAAACTTCTCTGTTTTTTAAAAGTTCTTTGATGATTGAAACCAGTCTATGGGCTTCACCTGTCGTTGTAGATGGAATTGTAGCTGTAGTTGCACTAGAGCAGCTCCTTTGGGGACGGATGCTGCATCCCGTGTGGTTGGCAGTGTGTGCCTCCCCACAGTTGCAGCACTTTGTTTGTGTAGTTATGACCTTGTGGCACTCAAAAGAACGATGGTCTGCGGCACATTTGAGACATCTTGGTTATGAGTTGCAAATTCGCTGCGTGTGACCGTAATTTTGGCAGTTGTAGCATTGGATTGGGCTTCTCCGGCCGCGGAACCTTTCAATTTTCACCGGAAGGTAACAAATATTGGTAACTGAGAAGATTTGTTGATTTTGATCTGTTTCGATTAGTATTGTGAGAAAAAGTGGGAGAAGCCTGTAGGCCTCGCCCACTTTTCTATTGAAGTGTATTACTGTTTGTGTTTTAATGCCTGTCTTGGCCAATTCAAGTATGTATTGGTGGCAGAAGGAAGTCCATGGACTTGAACTTTAATATGCTTGATTGGTAGTTCTGTTTCTGAAGTTGGGGGATTTTATAGACGTTGTTGAACAGCAGACCGATTATTGAGTTTGCGACTACCAATGCTCAACTCCGTAGCCTAGTAATTTTGAACCTAATCCAGAAGACAAGGGAACTCCTGGATCAAATATTGGGGAAAATTTGCTTTCGTGGAGGACTTTTGATTAAACTAGCTCGCATTTGCTTTACATGGAGAGGAAAACAACCCACGGTTAGCCTAGTGACAAAGGGACTCCAACCCATGATCCGTCTACCACTGAGGATATTATACGTTAGCACTGTGGTCAGTGCTAGCCGGATGCGAAATTTATATCGACTTGCCATTACTGGGATTCGGGTCACTTCATTGAAAAGTTAGAGCGCTATCCCCTGAACCACCATGGCTTGCAATACCGACATTGTCGTTAACAGTTACATGAGATAGAAAATCATGCTATGGAGTTTCCAATAGTTTTTTGATATTAAGGATAGTGTCCATTTTTTGATGCTTTTGCTCTGTTTCTGAATTATCACTGTAAGAAAATTGCAAAACAGATTAAATTTTATTGTTTTACCTATAAGTGCTTAGTAGGGTCTGGAAAATTTTTGTTTTTACTAGTATTATTATTCTCTCACAAATGTATTGATAATGGTGAGCTGATAATGTTAATTGATATGTACCTACAAATATATTGATAACGAAATGGTTACCATTTTTTTTATTTCGATGCTTTTTGTGGAAATTTACTTCAGATTGTAGAAAAGGAAAACGATATTTGTTTATGTACCACAACAAAATATTAATTATAATTAATATATATTTTAATCTTCCGCACTCTAGCGATGTTGGATAGATAACATTGTAGATTTAAATAATACATCCGCCAGTGAAAATTTCAGCTGGTAGATGTAATGAGCACATTATGAGAGTTTAATCTTAATCAGCGGCAGGACATAAGGCATAGAACTTGACTCGGCCTATAATCCAAATGCTAGCTGTTCTGAATAATGATGAACTCATCATCTAGTTTTGATAATCTATCCCTTTCTAAAGCCGTGGTAAGTATCCTTTCCACCAATTTTTTAAGGCTATGGTGAAACTTTTACCACTTTAAATTTAGGTTTCCATTTGTTAATAACTTCAGCTTTCTTGAAGTGCGTTTAAATAGAATTGGCAACCATTTGTTAATTTAAGAAAACGTATAAAAGTTATAAAATGCATTATTCTTTTTGAAGATTGTAGCATTTATAAAATTTATTTTATAAATAAAGAAAAATAAAAGTCAAGTTCCTAATAGGTAGTGTTAAATAAAATTACCACCAAAAAATGGCTTTTCTATAAACTAAATGAGTTTTTTTTTCTTCTATCAATTACTATTCTTATAACTATTTCAATTCCAAAAATTTAAGATTTTGGGGACAGTGTTTTCCAAAAGAACTAATATTTATTATAGATCTTTTAAAAAGCAGGGTTCTCTTATAATTTATTATAATTGCCTCATTTTATTTCCAACTGCATAATTTGAAATCGAAATTCTGCAATCATTATGTGAAAATTAAAGTAAAAGCAAAACCAATTCTGTTACATTAATCATACTTATATTGAAGTGACTACTTTATGTTATTTTCGCCGATAAATAAATTCTCCTGAAAATGTCACTTACCTGATTCATCCACTAAGCTTTTCATATATAATCCACAGAATTTACTTGCATAGTTTCTTAATTAACGTTTCAACTGAGCTTAAAAATTTTTGCGATTTATTTATTTTTTTAATATATGTACTTTTTCAATAATTGGCTCAAAAACACACGCGTTAATTAAAAATTAATCAGAAGTTTGCACGCGATAAATAAAATTTAAATTCATTAAAATATCCGTCACATTATTAAGTTGAGTGACAATGTTTCGGTAAGCATTTGACTCCTAGGATACATTAATGTATCAAGCAATCACATTAATGTGTGAAGCATTTTACTTTATTTCAATTTTGATTTAAATCTACTGTAATATATGAAGTTATAGCATAGGTATTTTATGTAATTGTAGTGAACTAAAGTATAAATGTTGAAACAAATTGATTTTTTTTATTGTTTACCAAGGCTTCATTTGTCCTTTGGAACTATTACATAACTAACTAGACCAATTTATATGCACTGATGACCAAATTCTTTTAAATCTAATTTACAAATCCCTTATACCCCATCTTAGCTACCACAGGTACATGCATTTTCTGGAACTGCGGAAATTCCGCAGATGTTGGACAGTATGCATGAAGTAGTAGTACTATTTTTTTTAAAGTATACAACTTCTTTTTTAGGGCTGTCAGAAGATGAACTCGTGGCTCAATGCATTCTATTTTATTTTGTTGGATACGAAACTACAGCTTCAACGATAGCTTACATGGCGTATGCATTAGCAACAAACCAACAATGGCAAGATAAATTAATTGCTGAAGTGGATGAGGCGTTCAAGAAGCACGTGAGTACATCTTAAAACAATGCCAAGTGTGTGAAAAATACTTTTTTTTTGTCAGAAGATGAGAAGTGTTAATCTGTATCATAAAGTTATGCATCATAAAGTGTTAAGCTGCATCATATCGTGTGAGTTATAAATAAGAGAGTGTTCCCAAATGTCCCCCACAGTGATAACAAACTACTCATAAAAGCTATTTGAAATTTTCCTGATTTCACAAACTTTTCAATTTTGATTATTTTCATTTAGCATGCATCGAACTTCTATAGATACTTGAAGTTTCTATGCCCTTTCGGTGATCATGAAGAATTTAATAATAATTCTTTCACCCTTTCAATACGGCGAAAAATCAGACCAAGTGCTCCCCATTGACGGGATCAGTTATTTTTCCTCCAAGCGATTATTAGATAAAATAACTTTCATGCCCAAAAGGTTGAAGGTCTTGGAGACGCATAAGCGTCCCCATAACAGCACACCACCAATAACAATTATTTCACAAGCTTCACTGATGGGACAGCATATGTCCCACCGTAAGGACAAAGCATCTAAATCCCAGGACAGGGTATGTCCCGGCCGGAATTCTAGAGTCCATAACTCATTTTTATTGACATTTTACTTAACATTTTGATGATTATTTTAGGCAACGTTTTTTTTAATTAACATTTTCATGTACATTTGTGTTAACATTTTTGTTAACGTATTTATTTATGAACACTTTTCGAAATTAACAGTTATAAAATAAGAAAGGTAAAAAATTGAAAAATTTGAAAGTAGTGGTGGAGGAACAGCAGTATCTAAAGTCTGGATTTCTTGAGGGGGTGGTAGGGCTGGAAACAGTTCTTGCACAGTGCTGCTACGTTGCAAGAGGTGCACACTATTTTCGAGAGTGCCTCTTTATTCATTTTTACGCACCATGCACATCTATTGTGCGTTTTTCCTTCAATTGGGAAATGGTTTCCAACATTGAAAAGTTGTTGATGATGATGATATAGTTTTGGAGGAAGAGGGCCTTTGCTTATTGACTTCCTTGTTCGCATTTCCAAATGTTCTTTCTTTCCATTTCTATACTTTCGTTCGTACATTGGGCAGTGTAAATGGAAAAGCTTTTGGGAAAGATCTTGAAGTAAGAATACACTTTGGTGGCTTCGTTGCCAATAGAGAAATTTGCTTGGCCCTTGATGAAACTATCTAGTGGCATTCGTGGTGCAAAGTTAGTTGAAAGTGACGGTGGATTCTAGTTCTGGAGCTCAACTTCATCATCAAACAAATCATTATGATTGGGTGACACGACTTCATTGCTGGTCTCCTCTACAGTGTTTTCCGAAGGCTCACTAATATAAGCGAGCTGTCCCAACTATTTTTCAGGGTAAATTCTTTTTTGACTCATTTCGACTCCTTATCAGAGGAAGGAGCCTTCGAATAAGCCTTCAAATTGTTTAGAAATAGTGGTGGTTGAAAACCTAATAAATTGAATTTATTAAAACAATAATCGCAGTTAATAAACTACCGCTCGAAAATATGTATTCGCTGTCCGTAGCAAGTTGTCGCTTGCTTGATTAGATCTGGAATGATTGACGTGAGAAATTCATGGACTCAGAACGATGAGACGGCCTTAAAATCGGTTTGGAGCCCAAAGTGGGCGTTATTTTCTGTCCTAGATATTTTTCAGTAACTGGGACATATGTTGTCCCAGCCGTAATATCAAAAATTTACCAGACATGGACAGCACATGTCCCGTCCGGTGCGAAAGGGTTAAAAAAGAAAGGAATACATTTTACAGTATAGATTTTGCCGCTAATTTAAAAATCTGATGGACCTCTGGGCCGTCTGGTAAAGAGATATACTTGACTCTTATGCTGTTTAAGAAACAGAGGTTGCTTTCTTTCTTTATTTGCACCTGGGCCGCGCAGAAGGCCCAGATCCCATGCATCATGAAATAGTATTAAAAGTTTAAATAAAAGACAGTTTGAGTTCAGCAGTCTATGGGGTGGCAGTAAACAGAGGTTGCTTTGAAACGGTGGATGTTTAGAAGTTAATAGTTTTACACTTTTAGTGGTTTGCAATATTTTTGTAATAAGTGTTACTAAATTGAGTGCACTGTGTAGGAAAGGGAGGATTAACTCTTTAATCAGTTCCAGTAATATGAACTTTTATTTCAACTGTGCATGAAACCTTCAAAATCACAAAAACACTCTTAATATTATCTGACCGCAAAGAATTAATCCATTTTTGTTATTAATTTAAGTATAGTTTTGTTTCAGCATCATGGCATTTACTTCTACTAAAAGGAAGCATGTTATGATATCTGAGAGAGAAAATGATAACATATGGAATAGGAATATAGCTTTACGAAGTTTGAAATAGAATATTAATAAAGGTAATTGAATTTTAAAAAAAAGCTAAAGCTTCAGATTAGATTCCATTTGTACTAAGGGTTTAAACAAAAAAAGAGCTAAAAATTATTTAGAACATTAAGACAATTAATTTTAAAATAAAATATATTTATACTTACTCGAAGGAATAGGCAATTATTACGTAGTTATATTTAATTAAAAAATATCAATTTTCGGAGTTTATTATGAAAAATCAATCTAATACCTACGTTAATAATCCATAACCTATACCTGAATAGTTCGATTAATCGATGAGAGTGCTGTCTCAATTATTTCGGATTACTGAGGTCTTGCTGTTTAAGAACGCATAAAAAGAAGCTTTTTATTGTTTTATAATAGGCCATTAAACAAAAAATTAAATTTTTAAGCTCTATGTTTTTTAGGGCGAAATTGGTTACGATGCAGTGAGAGACATGAAACTTATGGACGCGGTCGTATCAGAAACTTTGAGAATGTATCCACCTGGTTTAATGTGAGTACTTTTTCTCTTTTTAATTTTTTAGTTCATATCGCATTCTACTTTAGGACCTGGAATTTTTTAGAGCCTCGATTGTTAAATTGTTTTACAAAAAAATAAACGCATCTAGAATACTTATTGTTATAATTATTTATATTATAAAAGCAAGCAATTCACAACTCCACATTCAATTAGAAAAAATTAATTTAAGAAACGAAAATATTTTTTTACTATACTATTAATATATTATGAGGATATTAGAGATTTTGAATTTTGTAAATCTGGGTATCTTATATCACCATAATATATCAATGTCTACATTATCTCTAATATTTAGATATCTCGAACTGTATTCTAGATTGATCTATGTATAATTCTAGACATTAGAGGTCTGCTTAACACGTTCACGCCGGATGTTGCGCCTGAAAACGGGACGGAAAAGACAAAATACTGGTAGAAGAACTATTTCAATATCAGATAATATTCGGGAAGAGTTCATCTATTCTCAACAATAACAATTCACTGTATGGAAATTTTAAACGGCGAAGAAGCAATTCAATATAAAAATTGCATCCGTTAAAAACAATTGGTAGTTGTGGATTTTAATTATTCCAGGAAAAAACTAAAAACTAAAATTTATTAGTTACCAATTTTAACTCCGGTGCGCCGCCCGATGAGACAATCCAGCCTGACCCACCGGTGGGTCACCCCGGCGTGAACGTGTTAAACGCGTGTATTTTTCTCTTTTTTAATTTACCTATCTTTATAGCGTGCTTCTTTGGGCCTGGATTGCTTTGCGAAACCGATTAATACACCTAGGAAACGTTGTTATTCTTACTTATACTGTAAAATTAAGCAAATCTCATGTCATGTCCGGTCCATGATATTAAATTACTGAAAATAACAAACTTCTTCTTTAGTTATGCTAGCTGGGCACCTGGGCCGCGACGCAGCCCATATCCCATCTACCGTGAGTTATTTAGAATTGTGTGAGTTCTTTGTGGTCAGCAGGCAGTGTGGTAGCTATGACGGGGAGTCACAAGCACCTTGCTTGAATAAATAGAAATAAAGAAAATAAAACAAAGCAGCTTGCTTTAAACTATATGTGGCTATAGAACTGGATGCAGATTGATGGTCTACGTGGGGAAACGCTTGATAGATCTTCCAATATTGTTGTTGTTGAATCTGATGCTATAGGTGGATCTGTGAGGTCTGTGAGTTGAGGCTCTTGTTTATTTTGATGAATGTGATATGAGGCGTCGGATGTAAAGTGAGCGGCTATTAGTCTGATTTTTTTTAAGTAGTTATCAAAATTGAATATTTGGTTGAAGTTAGCTGTATTGCATTTTTTGGCCATTTAATTTGTGAATATATTGTGATACGGTAGGGATCTTGAGGTCTTTATGAATATTTGTATTTCTGATGAACTATCTTGCACAGGTGATTTTTCTTAGTATCTTGTTCTGGCATCGGTTGAGCTTCTTCATGAGGAATTCTGGTATGGTTGTCCATGCAGGTGAGGCATACGAGAGAATTGGTCTAATCATCGAAGTATATATCAGTTTTCTTAGTTTTAATGATACGTTCTGGTTGTAGATGAGTGGTTGGATTATTTTTGTTGCTGTATTTGCTTTATCTATTATATTATGATGTGTTAGATTTGAAGGGAAAGCAAAAGATAAGTTAGTCGATTTAGTCATGCACAAACTTAAGCTATGACTTTTAAATTTTTATCACCCTGATTCTTATTCCGTATGAATACATTCATGACTCGCCCGCTCCAAAGAGGTAAAGTGTATAAATAATTATAATTGGACCTGAAGGTTGAGCTCAGTGCGCTTCAATAGCTAAAGAGAGCTATTAGAAATTTAAAAAAAATATATATAATAATTTCAATGTTGAATAACTGCAAATTTGAAAAGGGCACTGATGTTTCATGCTAAATATAATATTTTTCATTTATTCTGACTTAAATTAGTACAAAATTATGAAAAAAGTATGAAAAATATAATTAATAAAAGCTCCTAGAGATGATTGAAAAATTATTATTAATTATTAGAAATAAATCTAGGTTTTTTCGTGTAAATTTTTTCTCTCTGGCAACAAACTGGGAAGGAAATGGTTAGGTATCGGTAATTTTTTTTTCTTCTGAGTTAGATTATTTGCCAGAATCAGTAATCTTTCTCTATCTTGGACCGTGAAATTGCAATTAGGTTAAGCTTATTGTCTAATTCTTCCTGCTTTTAAAAAATGCACCTCAAGGTATTCAGGTATGTTATATTTCATAACCCATTCAGACCTGGCTTGCAGCATACCGGACATCAGTCTATATTAACTATATTAATAACCATCATTTTATTATAACCATCAATCCCATAAATTTCGTTTCAGTTGATGATAATGATTCTATTGTTTTTTAGATATTGCTATAAGCCATGTTCAGACTGAAGGCGATATCTTGAAGCCAAATGAATATTTTAATGAGTGAAAAGTATTGAAATTGATAACATATTTTTGTTGTTTCAGTTATTGTAAATATAGTTCATGAAATCAAAATTAAATAGTTAACCATAAAATTTACAAACACTTTCAATTAAAAAAAAATATTTAAAAAACACTAGTTTAAGCGTGAAAAATTGGTTCATACTTTTCAAACCGTTTAGTTTCCCAATCAAAAACTTTTAAAATTTGAAATGAAATTAATTTAACCCCTTAACTGCCGCGGGCGTATATATACGTCTCGGCCAGACGATATGTTAACTGCCGCAGGCGTATATATACGCTTTCCCGAAGTACGATGCTTTGCATTGCGCTGCTATAAATAGAACTACACCCCTACTTCAGAATGCAGTAAAATGACCTTGAAAGTGTTTGCTTTGCAAATATATTACTAATTTTGGAGGAGGGGGAATGGGAAAAGGATGTTATGGAAAAGTGATATGGTATTAATCGTTTGCTTGTCTCTTTTTGAGTAAGGTCGGGTTCATTCTTTTTTCGATTTCATTCCTCGTGTGTATTTGGTGCTTTTTATTCTTTCCATCAACGTCTTCAAATGCATCGCGAAAATGTGCTGTTTGTTCAAGAAAAAAATTCGTCGTGAATCCCGCTATCAGTGCAATGAATGTGATGTTGGTTTATGTGTACAACCATGTTTCAGGATTTATCATACAACAGCTAAGTTTTAACATCTTTTATATTGTATTTTTATTATTTAATTTAAATTTTGTATTCTCTTTCTTTCCTTTTTCTTGTCTTGTAAAAGTAAACTGTTTTTAAATTGCAACGCGTGCATCATTTTACCCCACCAAAACACCGCGTAAGAAAGTTCACTTGAGCGAAAAACGGTGGCACTGGGGAGTGAATCGCGTAAATTTTACTCGGCAGTTAAGGGGTTAATCTTTTAGTTTTATTTTATTATCCTTCTTTTTCAGGACAGCACGAATAACGACATCAGATTACAAGTTAGGTGATACAGGTATAGTTTTAGCAAAAGGAATACCTGTGCTTATTCCACTGTACGCAATGCATTACGATGCCGAGTTTTTTCCTGAGCCCGAAACTTTTAATCCCGAAAGGTATGTTTCATTTTAAATGTGAAATTTGTGATGATTTTCATTTTGAAATAAGCAGTTACAGTTAAAACCAGTCTAAACATTGTTCTTCTGCAAACATGAAAGCAAAAAAGACAATAGATAATTGAAATATTTTAATTGTTATAAAAAATGAACATATCAAACGCAGACGAATTTAAAATGAAGTAAGTTGCTTCTTTGCTTTCTGAAAGCAAGAATAAATAGATGTTCTAAGACAACAGGAATATACCCTTACTCCTCATTTACACAAGGTCTGACATCAGGCTCGTGACGTCACAAGAGGAGCAAAAATCTCCGATTATCGTAGCCTTCTTTCAGACAAGCACTGACGGGTGAGGAAAACTTTAAATCAGGCCTGAATTCAGGCGCGGGATAAATGGATCTATGCCTCACGTGCTTATTTTTCGTCAGTCTTTTCAAGGTGAGGTTCTTAACATCAGGAATGATCTAAATTTGACCCACCTTATTTCAGGTTTGTTTATGGATTATAATGATTTTTTTTTCACTTTCTATATGCTAATTACGAAATTGGCGTAAAGTGTCACGATGACAAGAAGCCACAGTTTTCTAAAAATAAAAAGCGTGTTTTTTCTCTTTCCAATTTTTAATGTTTGAAAAAATATCTCAACATTGCATTTCTCTTTCGAATAAAAAATTACAAAAATTGAGAATTATTTATTGATTATAATGATTTTCCTCTAATGAAAAAACTTTGGCAAAATTGGACATTTTTAACATAAATTTAATATCTTAAAGTTGATATAATTGCACGTTCCCTTCCTGCACTGAAAGAGGCATTTCTCGCCCTTGAGTTGGCTGCAAGGCAAATGGTCTTGGTCATAAATGTAGATGAAACAAAATATATGTTATTCTCAAGAAACAGAGTCCCAAATCCTATCTTGAAATAAATTCTTATAGATTTGAAACAGTGAGGAGTTTTACTTACTTAGGATCAATTATTACCATTGACAACAAAATTACTCCTGAAATAAAAAACCGACTATTTGGAGAATAAGGCTGTCTATGGGCAGTGAGGATTTAGTAATTCTAGGTTTCTTTCAAGGAAAACAAAGTTCTTAATCTACAAAACTCTTGTCCGGCCAGTTTTGACATATGCCTCTGAAGCTTGGACAATGACAAAACTGGAGGAAAATTGTATCGCAATTTTTGAGAGAAAGATTTTGCGGGGCATACTTGGTGGTGTAAATGAAAACAATAACTGGAAAAGGATATTTAACTTTGAACTGTACAAGATTTATAAACAACCTGATATTATTAAATACATAAAAATAAATAGAATGAATTGGATCGCCCACGTGATTCGAATGAGCGACTACAACACAATAAAAAAGATACTGCTTTTTAGATCCACTGGAAAGAGAACGCGGGAAAGCCCACGGTTGAGATGGGCTGACTCAGTGGAGTCAGATTTTCTTGTAATTAATGAAAAAAATTGGAAATCAAAGATAAATCGGAGATAGTCGTCGTGGAGAAATCTTCAGAGGAAGGCATTGGCTCACATTGGGCTGTGTGGCCAACTATGATGATGATGATTAATATCTTGAAAAATTTATAAACTTTTTGTCCGGTCTGAAACCTAAATCATTCTTTACTGCTAGATGGTGTGTATTTAGTTTGGAATTATAGCTTTGTTTCAAGTGTGAGACATTTAAAATGCGTCTTTTTTATTTTCTTCGACAAAAGCTGCAAAAAATATTATTTATGATGATACACTTTCTGTTTTTTTTCGTATTTATTTGATTTAATTATTCGCTTCTAGGTTCATGGATTCATCTAAGGTTAAACACCCACAATATACATACTTACCATTTGGCGAGGGCCCACGGAATTGTTTGGGAATGAGATTTGCTTTGTTGGAGATCAAGTTATGCATGGCTAATATATTACATCATTACAAATTTAGAACTCATTCAACAACAAAAGTAAGAATTTTTGTATGTTATAGATAACCCAAATCATGTTTTTTTTTCAGTATTGTTTTTTTTAGGTAATGTGTTAGACAAATTAATAAAAAAAATTACTTGTTATGAACCAGTATCTGTAGTGAAAATTTTTTGTATAGACCACTTTATGTTTCCTGTTATTGATGAGTTGATAATAAATATTGGATAAGACATTTTCTTAAATAATTCGGAAGCTAAAACAGTGGGGCCACAAGTAGAAACGTCTTGAGGCAATTTATGTAGCAAAAGAGATAACAGATTATTTTAATATTAGATTTCACATTCTGTTTCAGTTGTATACTCGAAATAAGGAAATCTATTCCAAATCAGTGTCGTTTAAATAATTGTGTTTATTACACAGTGGACGAAATGTTTAGTTAGAAGAAAATGATTATACAAGGTAGAGGTGATGTGTTTGGGGTACCAGTGGTCGGAAAAAAACTACAATTACTTTATTACAATAGTAGTTAACTAAAATTACTTTTTTTTTAATATAGGAACTGCAAACTACTTTCGAAATGTAGTCAACAAACTTAACTGGAGAACACCAATATTCAAAGTTAGTTTGAATATAATATTGAAAAGCATGAGGAGGTATTAAGAAGTTTTAATTCATGTTTTTATGAAATTATTTTTTATTCTAAGGCACTTATTATGAATTTGTTCTTTTAGCTTTACGCTATGCTTTTTTTAATCAGTATGGTTTTCTCTCCATGCTTTTCGCGTCAGTAATTTAAGAAATGCTAGGAAATTTTCAAATATTTGTGAATTAAGTGATCAATGCTTTTTTATATCCTCCAAAAATAAAGTACAGTGGGAAAAACAAAAAAAAACGGACCACCCTGAATAGCTTTCGCCAGTGATCCGATCTTCACGTTCTAGGATTCAAATCTTAATGGTTTGAGGGGATGACTGCAGAAATTTCAAAAATTTATTTTTACTAGACCCGCTTGCAATGTGTTAGATGGTAAAATCTGAATGAATGAAATGAAATTTACTGAATAAAAACTAGAGATATTGCAAAACACAAAAATGAATTTATGTTTTTTTTTCAGGTGCCTTTGGAATACAAGAAATACTCAGTGTTCCTCAGTGTTACCGAACTACCTTTGGCTTTAGAGAAAATTAATCCAAGTGCGGATTCAACATTGTAAAATTGAGAATGCGCACTGCTTCATATTTTCACCTGTGAGAAGCCGGCATATTCAAGAAAATTAAAAAAAATAACTCTATACATACTTCTTTTTGTAAATATAACTCACTATAATCTTAATCCGTATTAGAACTATTTTTTGTATAAAGGATGGTTTATGAAGGAAAAATAAACAGTACAGAAAAAAAAAGGATTTATTTCATGCATATGAAAGTGATAAATGAAGTTATTTAAAATGTTTGTGTTTAATTTTTTAAATAAAAATAGAAAGAAAAAAATATACAGATTATTGTTTCATTTTCAGTTTTTTGTAATACCATCTAGCAAGTTCTCTAACGTTTATTAACCCTTTGACGCAAATTTATCATGTTTTTCATACTTATTTAACTATTTTGTATTAATTTAGGTCAAAATAATATAATTTACATGTTGCTTACGCCACTACAGCGCCATCTGTCGTAAAGCAGACTTTCCTCACACATTCACTCTCGGGACCGCAACGGGGAGAAGATGTGTTAGCTATGATTATTTTGTGTTGTCTTGTATGGTTTCCTTAATAAAAGCTTTAAATGTAAATCCCCTAGAATGCATTGAAGCTAATCCTCGACTCCATAACATATATGTTGTTGTTGTTGTTACTTTACGTCACACTAGAGCTGCACAATGGGCTATTGGCGACGGTCTGGGAAACATCCCGGAGGATGATCCGAAGACATGCCATCACAATTTTGATCCTCTGCGGAAGGGATGGCACCCCCGCTTCGGTAGCCCAACGACCCCATAACATATATATTTATCAATAAATGCTAAATATATTAATATAAAATAATAAGTTATTTAGCATTAAAATAATATATTTGTGATAGTCAGCATGGAACATCAATGTCTTAAGGGTGAAATCATCACAACACGATTCACTTCCAAACAATAATTTTTCAAATGTGCAGTTATTTAGATGATCTAAGATAAACAGTTATTTATCATTAAAATCTCTCTAATTTACAAAATCAATTGCTGATAAATTTTTGAATGAGAAGAGAAAAAACTTTTACCAAATAATGAGACTGGTGTACAAAATAATGTTACACAGCTAACTAATGAAATCCAAAATGCATTAAATGATGCCACTACAGTTATAAAAGATGCTGATAACTATCAAAAGCTCCCAAGAGACATTAAAGATAAGATTCATTATAAAAACTATGTAAGAAAACAATGGCAAAAGTATAGAAATCCCGCTGATAAAAGAGAACTTAATAAACTTATTAAGGAAATAAAAGAACTTTGTACTAAGTATCGAAACAATAGCTGGCATGATAAAGTTGCGAACTTAAGCATCACAGACCAGACTATCTGTATAATGTCTAAGTCGCTTAAAGCTACCAAAGTTATAAGCAAACCTATTATTTTCAATAATAGCAATATATATATAGTGACGATGATAAGATTAAAATATTTGCTGATACTGTAGAGAAACAATTCTCATTAAATACGTTCCCCAGCAATAACAATGCTGATGAGAAGATCAACTTAATTTATGAAAATTACTTTATTAACAACAAAAGCCACAATCCTATAGATAATGTTAATCAAGAGTTATCAAGTAGTAATGTTAATCAAGATAATGTTAATATCATTAAAAAACTAAATAATAGAAAATCTCCAGGAGAAGATAATGTTAATAATCGAATGATTAAACAACTACCTTTCAATAAACTCAATGATATCATTAACATCTTTAACGCTTGCCTCAACATGAATTATTTCCCCAGAAATTGGAAAAATGCTATTATCATCTTGTTTAAAACCAGGCAAAGATTCAAGACATCCGGAGAACTTCCGTCCAATCAGCCTGCTGCCCAACCTGGGAAAAATTCTAGAAAGAATTATTCTTTCCAGACTTGAGCCATTAATAACCTTTCTACCGAAAGAACAACAATATGGATTTCGGAAACAACTATTCACCACTAAGCAGCTGATACGCTTAATTGATTTTATAAGCGACGGCATCTTCAAGAAAGAAACTACAGCCCTATTTATGCTAGACGTGGAAAAAGCTTTTGACCACGTCTGGTATAAAGCTCTAACAACCAAACTTTTTTCTTTATTTCCAATGAGCTGCACAATCGGTCTTGCCGATAAGCAGACCTAGAGCGTTCTCCAGAGGTGGTATCCACTCTTTCAGGACCACCACAATGGGTGAGATACCGTTGGTCATGTTAATTTGGACGTCTAGTTTCTGCCACACTAGATGGCAGCACCGAGACTCTATTTGGATGCTAAAGTGCACTAGGAATTTAATTTTGCCGGAAATGCCAAGAGCCAATAAGGCACTCCAGGGATCTTTTACATGCCGCATAATCATGCGACATGGCCGCTGAGGATTTTCTGCATCCTGAAAATCCGGTGTCTGGGCCGGGGATCGAACCCGCAAACTTGGGCTCAGAAGGCCGACGACAAACCAACTAAGCCACCCAGCCACGAATAACCAAACTTATCAACCAAAATCTACCTTACAATATCATTAAAATTATAGACTCTTACCTCAGCAGTAGGACTTTTCAAATAAGACTGAACAATCAACTTTCTACTAAAAAGAATATACATGCGGGTGTACCGCAGGGAAGTATATTAGGCCCGATCCTGTTTTTAATCTATACGAATGATTTTCCCTCTTGCAATAGCCAAATGATAACTTACTACGCCGACGACACGGCTATAGCAATTAGATCTCTAAATGCAAACCAAGCTGTTAAAAATATGAACAATCTCACGCCAAACAAAGATACTTGGTGTGCGGACAATAAAATCCTGATTAACGCAGAGAAATCTAAACTAATGCTGATCATCAGAAAAAAGAATAAGAAAAGCATCAATAATAATGTTATTCTCTTTGATAAAATCATCCCTATAGTCAGCCAGGTAGACTACCTAGGCCTCACTATCAACAACAAACTAACTTGGAACCTACAAATAAAGAAAGTTATCAATAAGGCTCATGCTGCATATAGTTGACTGAGACCAATTATTAACTCCTGTTCTCCACTACCCCTAATCTCAAAAAAAAAAAACTTTACACAATGTGTATAAGGCCTATATTAACATATGCATGCCCCACCTGGGGATGTATAAATCAGACTCAACTAAAAAAGCTAGAAACGACCCAAAACAAGCTACTGAAGCGTATCATTGGAGCCCCATACTATTTACCAAATAATGCTATCAGAAATGATCTAAACTTAAATACCATCAGCGAATATATTAGTAAACTAAATATATCATTCTTCAGCAAGGCCAAAAACCCAGATCCAGTAGGCTTTAATGAACTTTTAAATAAGGAACTACTTCCAGATATGATGCAGCACAATCCTATTACTTCGTTTTTATTATCAGATTGCATCCTCTCAAAGCATTATAAGTTAATAACCCTCCCCCATTATTATTATTACGGATACCCTATATATTTACTTAACTTGTCCCACTTACTCAGTTTTCATTTTATATTGATTTATCATCTCAATTTTACTTAGCCTGACACAGAGTATAAACTTGCGTCTACCATGGCTTCTGCTACTTCTCTAGTATTTCTTGCATAACGACAGTACAACAGGCGCCTACAAGCTCTACTACATGATGGAGGAGTGGAGTGTCCGCTTTTCGGACAGGGATTCCGAACACAACTTCAGTCTAAGTCTAACTACGTCTTGCTAAACCTTTTAAAAAACTGGCAAAATCTGTATAATATTTGAAAATTTAGTTTGTAATCATTTACCTTTTAGCCAGACGAGCAAGGCAAGTAAAATTAGGGTGGCATTCAACGTGTTAGCAAAATATATCCGTTACTTAACACATTGCTGACCGGCAACTTTTTTGAAAATTACCCCATGTGTCCGGCTATAGTTTTGAAAGCGGTTGAGGAAGTAAGACAATATAAATAAACTTTAAAAATTTTTATTTATTATTCAACTCTTAATATTTCCCTTTTTTGTATGACAAAAGGTATAACATTCACCTACGTAGTGTAATGAAACATTTAGAACGTTAGAAATTACAAGTAGCTCGGTACACAGCCGCGTAGCGTCCTTAACCGATTCATCGGATTTTAGATAGATCTATGATGAAGATTCTGGCACTTACCGCTCCTAAGAGAGGAAGAGAATCTCTTAAATAAAAAATATCACAGCAAGCTGCGATTACAAAAAACAAAAAAGCTGAGAAGGCATGGATTCCTCGATGCTGGCTCGTGATTGGCCGATCGTCTAAGTCTCTGAGAGTAGGGATCGAAGAAGCTTAACAAGCTCTTCATCTTTTAAGAGTTCTTTCATCTCAGTAAAAAGTCGTAAGAAACGACTAGCAGAATCAGTTGTTTTTATGGGAAGAGTCTTTTTTCCTTTGGGCACTTTCCTGGGTCTTGCACCACAGCCCGAAAAACAAGCTGGGTGCTCACCGTTGCAGTTGACACAGGTCGCCGGTTCTGAGATAGGTTTCGTACATTCATACGAGTAAGGGACTTTAGCACACTTTAGGCAGGCGGGATCCGCTGTACAGCTACGCTGGGTATGTCCGAATTTATGCTATCTGTAGCATTGAATTTGAAAACGTCTCCCTCGGAAACGCTCTATCTGTACTTTTCTCTCTAGCATAGAACTGATGTTAAAGATGTCTCTGTTGACTCTGGTATCCGATTGGATGATGAGGAAAAGTGGGAGGGGCCTAAAGTCCTGGCCACTTCTCTTGAGTTCTTTTAGGTATTTCTCCAATTGAGGTATTTCGGAATCAGTCTTTAATCCTCTGATAAGGGTTTTCAATTTTCTACTCGGTTGAGAGTCCTTAGGTGTTGGAGTGGAATCAGGAGGGTCCACCGTCGCCTCGGCTCCGGGTTCTTTCTCACGTTCCGTCGGTACTGGTTCCACAGGTGTTGCGGGAGTAGGAGTTGGTTCAGGCTGGGTGTTATCACCGTCCGGTGTTTCATGGGCTTGCGACGCCGAGTTGTCCCAAGTTTTCATCTTCTTTTTCTTTCTCCGTTTCGGAGGAGTAGTATCAATAGTTTCCATGTCGATGAAGTTCTGTGGTTGTGATTCAGTCTCTGGGATGGGGTTTGAGTCTGTAGTTTCTGGCCCTAAAAAGGGCCTTGCTTTGTTTGGAGTTGGAGTGTCAGGCTTTTCTACTGGTATCAAGTTCTCGGTCTGCTGGGGAATATTTGGCTCGGTTGATGTTTCCATCTTTTCAGTTAACACTGGCGTTGTTGTTTCCTCAGTAGTCCATTATTCCTTGATTTCCAAGTATCGTTCAAGCATAAATGCGCATCGATTTTGACTTTCATTTTCTTGTTTGTTGAGCCTCCGTCGAGTTTTTCAGAAATATCAGCAATGTAGTTTCGTCGTACTCTGATCATCTTGTCGACGTTATCTGGAGTTTCTATTTTACTGGCGTAATTTTGGCAATCCTCTTTAATCTTTCCTAGGTCGAGAGTTGGATAAGGGTTTGGGATAGACATTATTTTGCCGCCGCGGCCAAATCTATGATATGATGTCGTTTTAGTGATGGAGATTGGCTATAACACAATCGTTCTCCACGAAGTCTCAATGGCGAGAATCTCTGGTCCAAATCTGTGCACTGTTTCAAGAGTTTTCAATTGTATAAGGTCTCGTAAAGTTATAATAAATTGGTAGTATTAAATAGTAAAACTCGAATACTAAGGAAAATTACACCCACTTTTTAAAATAGTCACCACGAGATCACTGCTAACATGATTGATATGACTCGTGACCGGTCACCAATGTGTGATCAGCAATGTGTTAACAAATAAGTACACAAGCAAATTGTACCCATTCATCTTTCTTAATCGTATCATCCAATTTCTTTTTTCTCTCCTTTTTTTACCAAATTTCCTTAAAGTTGCTGATAGAAATAAAGCTCATAGTAATAAAAGAATCTTGTGAAGATTCATTTTGTACCATCTCAGTTTAGCATTTTCAGAAGCAGCACGTTTTCTTTGGGTTTAGGTTATCTCCATTTAGAAGAAATTGAATGCAATATTGAATAACAAAATTAAATAAAAATGTAACAAAAACAAAGAGAAGCGTAATGAAACAATCAGTATAACGTAACAGAAGCAAAATAAGATAAAACAAAAATAGTAACTTTGAAAAAGAGTTGTTTTGAAAATATTGGAGAACTTAATGATAAATAACGGCAATAACAGGTCTATTAATTAAACCAAATTAAAGCATAAACAAAATCTATCTATCAGGTAGGACAATATGTTGTCACTTTTTGTAGGACAAATGCAATTTTAAAATCAAACAATTTAAAGATTATCTGCAATAATTAGTTTTCAGCTTAAGCCGAAACTAAAAATCCGTCTGCTTTCAACTGCTGACTTCAGCACTTACATGAGTAAACAAAGGGGCGTGGCCTAACTAAAATGCTAATATCTCAGTAAAAAATGGTCCAATTTAAATAATTTTTGATTTGTTTGACAGCTTATGATGTCTACTATTCAAATATATAAAAATCGATATTTTGATCATTTTTATCGAATTTCAACGTACGTTAAATCAAATAATGTCTCGCTTACATAATTCTTTCTTACCATCCGCACTTATAAAAATGCGCAGACAGCTTTAATTTTGTGCTAACTGTCTTTCTAAAAGAGAAAATTACTAAAATTTATTAAAATTTATTGAATTTATTAGTGTTAAATACTGGTAGATATGTTCATAGTGTAAAAATATAGTCGCTTTTTGATACATTGGTGAAAATTGATTACGATCATATTTTTAAGAGACTGTTCTTCATAAGCTTTTATCGATAAAATTTTAAGGTCAACACAAGGGCATGTAGGGACGATATAGGACTCCATAGATAGCCAGATACTGTTACGATAGTTTATATTATCCGTGTCGTTGTTAACGCTTAGATAAGAGAAAATTCTCAAAATGTACTGAAGTTTCAAAAATATTTAACAGCTTTAATCTTGTGAACTACATTAGGTTTTTGAAAATCAAAGTTTATTCACCGATTTAGTTAAGATCATCACTTCCATATGCAAGTGGTATACTGTGGAGGAAGTAGGCGTTACTATTTAATGTATGTAAACTATTTTTGGGTGATTCACCGTCGAGGAAGTGACCGTGTGTATAAAATAGTCATCGCTCTATGGATGATTCACTATCAAAAAAGAAATAAATAAAAATATTGGTTATATTTTCCTCTTTATGCACTATTGGAGCTTTCGTTTCATGCCTGTTGTGTTTCACTTCCTCTTCCATGTCTTGCACATTGCTTTTAATTCATGTGTAACCGTCCTTCGCGCTTGAAAGAAAATCTAATATCAAGTAGATTTTTTTTTTTTTTTTTTTTAATTAAGAGAGGAATTTTTCCTAATGTTCTGAAATTTCACAAAATTTTCACAGTTTTAACCTTGTCAACTATATTACATTTTTGAAAATGTAATTTATTTTTTTACGTTGCTTGTGGTTTAACTTAAGATATTACTATACGCCATCTGTTCGTACTGCAGAGTAAAGCTAAGAAGAGAAAGTAGGCGTTATTGTCTAATGTAAGTTCAAGATTTTTGGACGTTTAAGTGTGTATAAAATTCATACATAAATATTTTTCCTTACTCAAAATTGCAGCATAGGGACTCAATCATGACTTCCATGTCTTTGTGTTTGACTCCATGTCCTGTAAATTGCTTTTAATTCATGCGTAACTGTCCTTTGCCAAGTCGAAATAAAATATTAATGTTGTCGCAGTGACCTGTGACTATATTTTGATCGGATAGGTACTTGAAGATTTTGATTCTAAAAATTTGTTTTTCCTCCAAACAAATTTGTCTTGTAATGAATAGTATGTTTAATTTTAATAATTTTATGCTAGTATGGTATTGCTAATAGCATTCATCAGAATAAATTTACGTAAATTTTCTATTAAAATAAATCCTAATACAATTTTGCAGCCATTTAAATTTTATGTTAATAAGGTTAGATATAAGTAAACTAATGTCTATGATCTCCATCATTTAATTCCAGTAAAGAATTAAGTAAAACTTTGCTATTTAAGAGCGTTCTAAACAAATTAATTATAAACTTTGTTTTCTTATTAATTACCAACTTTTACTAGGCCCAGTTTAAATAATTTTCTTAAAAAATGAGTCAGTTAGGTTTTTGATCTTTTAATTTGTGAGCTGCATTTATGTCAAAGATTCTTCAAATATATATTAAGAGTGATAGTTATAGAACATCGAGTTAAACCGCCTTCCTACTCACCTACTATTTTACTTCCAACCCAGAATCTTTATAACTATATATTTAATTATTTATTTTAAAATCAAAAATTAGTATTGAATTAACTTAATAAGAGACTGAAGTCTTAAAGGCACAGAGAGTTAATTTCACAGAACTCGAACTGATTTAGCGATTGAATTTAAAAAATAAATTGACATAAATTTCCTTGAAAATTAAAATTTTGAAGTATCAAGAATTTTTTGCTCCCTAACAACCGGAATAGTTTTTGATTAATCTTTTTTATAAAGTTTTTAAACGTGAGCAGTTCCTGCAAAAGCGCAGAACAATTTGGCTTAAAAACATACAATTATTTTTGCTTTATATGCGAACACTTTTTAATAGTAACGAAGTAGGCGATTACTAGGATTTGAAAAATATATAATCACCTTCATTTAAGTTACCGTTTTTTGTTTAATTACGTCCTGATCCTCATTTTGAACGAATGCTTTTCTAAATCACGGCCGCTACAGTGTTTTCGCTGCCTAGCCTATGGACATTCACTGAGTTCCTGCACTGAAAAACGACGATGCATGAAATGGGCCGAAAGGCATTTTTTCCTTTCAATGCAAGAAAAGCAAGGACACTCCGGCAACTTGTTGCAACTGCAATAAAGCCCACACATCCAACTTCTCAGGGTGCGAGGCCCGCCCCAGCAGAAAGAGCCACCGAGGGAAGAAAACCACTCCAACGTCATCTGCTCACAGACTTGTCTCTCTAATTTAGGAATTACAAGAGCTGATAAAGAACGAAGAAAACATTCGCCTCCTTCAGTCCATCATCAAGTAAGTGCGCTTGCGTACTCATGTCACCCCCTTTCCACCCTCATTGTTTTCAACATCTTCGATGGAAACGCAGATAGCCCTACAGGCTAGGTACTTTGAAAAATTAGCTTAAATCGGTTTTTTAAATCACCCGTCCCCAAGGGGTTAAGGAAAGACTTCTCCCCTATTTGTTGATTTCATGCGTTTCAATGGATTCACAGACCTTGTCTCACTCCGTCAGACTAGGTGTAGAACTCAGAAATTCTAAAATCAATAACATCTACTACAAGTTATCTGGGCCACACCTATGTTAGAATTTAAAGCACACTAAAAAAATATAAATTATTTCAATTAAACACATTACCAGTTTTGTTAAAAATAAAATATTTTTAGCATTTTTTATATTTTTCTATTGTTTTAATGTAAATGTTACTTGTTCATGTTACACAAATGATTAAAAAATTTATTATTTATAATTAATATTTTGATGCGGTAGATAAACAAATTTCGTTTTCCTTTTCTACAAACTAAAGTAAATTTCAACAAAAAATCATATAAATAAAAGAATGGTTACCGCTTCGTTATGAATATATGTATTTGAAAGTATACATGAATCAACTTTATGAGTTAACCATTAACAACATATTTGTGAGAGAATCAGCTACCACTTCTACCAATGATGGCGAAGTTAAAGCTATTATCAAAAACCTAAAATATAAGGAAAGCACATGGGGCAGATAGCATAAACGTTAAAATGATCAGAAACCTTCCTCGGTGTTTCCTAAGTCAGCTGACAAATCTGTTCATTAGATGTATTCATTATAACTATCCCCCCCCCAAAAAAAAAGGAAGCAAGCTGCTCTGATTTTAACACCTAGCACTGTGGGCCAGAAGACCATGATCTTAGGCCAAAAGTCAAACATTAAATTTTCAACTAAATTATGTGCAGGCTGTTTTATGTGTAGGCAGCCCAAATTCAGTATTCATAATCATTCCAAACATTATAATTCACTTTTTGGACCGACGAGAGTACAATATAATGAAAATATGTTAATTTTTTTTTTAATTGTAACTTTAAAATTTTTATTTCCGAAATATATGTAGGAATTTCACCTTATTATTACATTTTTATCAGAGTAATTAGTCTGAAATTATAGTACACTTTTTCAATTTGTTGGATTAGTTAATACTCTTGACAAACTTATAGTTTATATCCTATCATTTGACGTTTTACAATGTTTGAATGACTTTTGAAACTTAGTTCCAAAAAGTTCCACGAGGTAATTAGTTAAACTTTTTTCTGTTGTCTTCTTCGATGTTTCTTCTTTCGAAAAAACCTGCCCCATTTTGCCAGTATTGCAAAGGTGGACTAAATATACCAAAAAACAAAAAGTATGTTTTTTTTTCATGTTTTCGCGTTATTTCTTAATTAATTCGCGCTATTTTGTAATATTATTTCGGAAATATAATCTGATTTTCATTTTTAATATAAAATTTCGCAGATTATTATATTTTCATTGCTATAATTATTTAAACGTACTATATTATTTTTTTTTATTTTTGCTCGCCATATTTCAGCTACCATTTTGTTTTTTTTGAGTAATTCTCAGAAAAGGACATAAAAGCGGCGGAATTTTCTTTAAGATTTTCTTTTCGAATAACTACTACTTGGGCAAAACAGCTCTTCTTAAATTAAAGAAATTGAAAACGATCGTGCCCATCGAAATTCAATTTATTGGAGAAAAAGTTTAAGAAAATATGTGTTTGACCTTGTGTTTTGAAATCCGCAGTTTTGAGAAGAAGAAAAAAAGCCAGCAAAAAAAAACAGGTAGCAACGTTAAGAGAATTTTTTTTTTACAAGAACAAATAGTATTACTGCAATTAGAATAAAAATTAAAATTGTTTTTGAATCTTTATTGAAAAGTAAAAATTTAAATGGAACCGTCTCATTGCAAAGAAACAAGCTCAGGGTTCTCATTGATTTAACGTACTAGTAAGTTAAAATGTTAAATCCTTTTATATTTATTTTTTGGTGTAACTGTATTTTAATTTGAAGGTAGGTTTAAATACAATTAAATTAAAATTAACAATTCAAAATTATCTAAAATATAAGCAATCAACGCCCCCCCCCATCGGGTCGCGATAAAATTATCAAACGTTGACAGGTCTGCGGTGATAAAAAAAGTTGGGGAACACTGTGTTAGAGCATTCAAAAAGTCTTTGATAGTTCAAAAAGTATTTTCTCCTTATAATTCTAGATCTAATCAGAAATAACTAAATCATTATGGTATCTGAGAATCAGGGCTCGAAAAACCGCCCATCCGCCCGCCCTCGGCGGTCAAAAATTCCCCGCGGACAACAAATTTCTCGAATCCAGCTTCCGCGTAAACGGCCATTTTCCCGTTAATGTTCGTGATACATTTTCAATTTTTGTTATCTTACAAGAGTCTAACTCCTTACTTCTAAAATGACCCTCTAATCTCGAAATACAGCAACATACTGCGCATGGTGGAATTGATGTTTTCTCTGTCTGGGAGTAGTGCAGCGGTTGAAAGGGGCTTTTCAGCAATGAACTTACAAAAAAACACATTACTTACTAGTCTTAAACAAGAAGCGTTAAACGCATTTATGAACATCTACATAAATGGAAAACCTCTTTCAGATTTCTGTGCAGAAACTTCTGTAAATCATTGGCATGATTGTGGAACCGGCAAAGGTCATATTTGATTCATTTAAAAAACGCAGTACCATCGGATAAATTGACATGATAATTAACAGATAACTTGACCTTTGTTATTTAAATTATTTCATCAAAGAAATAAATTATTTCATAATAGAAATATGTACTAGGTTTTACTATTAGCATACCCTCCAACTGCTACGGAATTTCCGTAGTTTCAGAAATCTTCTTTTGAGACGGTAGCAAAATTAATGTCTTAATATTTAAAAAAAATTAACTTTTGCGTAACTTGTCCACTATTACTTCTAAAAGTGCAGGCCATATGGCTAGATTCTTAAGTTCTGATAAAAGTTTTATGAGAGATCCATTTGCTTTAAAAATTTCTACTTTGGTTCGCTACCACTAGAAAGATTTATTTTCAAAATCTTCATAAGTTGGAGGGTATGTAATAGTAACTTAGTATTTCTTTTATTACTGTATAATGTAATCCTAGTAACTACTAATTCATTGTGCAATTTATATAAATGTTTGTAATAAATATGATAAAATTATATTTTTATTTATTTAGAAGCGACGGGTTTGTTTCAAAGGAGGACGGGTACATTGTTGGACAAGCCGTCCTCGGAGACGGGTAAAATTTCTGAGTTTTTTCCAGCCCTGCTGAGAATCTTTTATTTCACCCAGATAAATGAAAATACTGAAAAAAGTTTCACGTCACAATGAATGTCTTTGAAAAACCGGTTAAAAAGACATTGACATTTTTAACATTCACACCGCCATAAGTAGTTACGCCCTTTTTCTTAAGTCGAGTCAAATTTCAATATTGTCGTGTATTGTCTAATCGTAATCCGAAAATTGTAAGAAATTAATTCAACTATTTTTTTTTTATCAAGAAAGATTCCACAAAAAAAAAAAATTCATAAAAAATCGGTGACTTGATCTCGAAGAGTTTTTATTGACCACGAAACGTAACGCCTACTTTCTCAGAGTAATAAATAATCATACTATGAAGCGTAACGCCTACTAATCTCTACCAAATTGCAAGGAGCATCAGTAAATAATTGCACGGTTGAAGAATTTTTTAATTCAATTGTGCATCTGTATCTTATTTTTGCATTTTCGCTTACAACGTGGAATGCCTCTCCATGCTTAGTAAGCTTTTTTTTTTAACAGGAAAACAGCTTCTGTGAATTAATATAATGATCAAGTAAGCTGAGATAAGTGAGCGGATGCTTAACTTTCGATCCGAGCTATCTAGTAAAAACTTTTTGTCGAGATGAATGCTCGCCGTCAATCTTAATAAATAAAGAATATGATAATTAAGAAACTCAATAAACACTTAATTTACTCATTCACCTTTTGCTCTCCATAAGTGAGGGATGCAAAAGGCTTTTTGAAGTTTTTTTAGTTTATCAAGGACAATTACAACAGATAATATAATCTTAGAAAATAACATAAAATTGATCGTAGCTTTTTACTGGTAGATATTTTAATAATATTTCAGATATTGTTTTTTTTTTCAGTGATGTATTAACTCGATACTTTCTGAGAAACTATTATCCATTGCGTCTTATCAATGACAAAGCAATAAGAACAGAGTAGTCTGCTTTGACGATATAGAATTCACTCTGATTCTCAGAATGCTAATAAAGTTACGATATTTCATAGATACTTTTTCGTCCGAAATAAAGGATAATTCACGAAAGTTTCTGAATTTTTTAACAATTTTATCCTGTTTTTAGAGAAGAAAAGTTTATTAACAAGGTTATCACAAAAAATAATATCAAATATTACTCAGATTATGCAAAGTGGAACTTTTGGCAGATACCATCGAGCAACAATTACTCTCCCCAACGCTTTATCTATTTCAGTATTGTTCGTTAATGAGACTGAATCTGGCAATGACGATCTCAAACAGAAGTTTATGAGTGAATCAGCCACCACTCCTACCAATGATGGCGAAGTTAAAGCTTCTATCAAAAATAAAAAAATAAAGAAAGCACACGGAGCAGGTAACATAAACATTAAAATGATCAAAACCCTTCCTCAATGCTTCATAAGTCAGCTGACAAATCTGTTCATTAGATGCATTCATTATAACTATCCCCCCCTAAAGGAAGCAAGCTGCTCTGATTTTAACACCTAGCACTGTGGGTCAGAAGACCATGATCTTTGGCCAAAAGTCAAAAATTAAATTTTCAACTAAATTATGTGTAGGCAGCCCAAATTTAGTATTCATAATCATTCCAAACATTATAATTCACTTTTTGGACCGACGAGAGTACAATGTAATGAAAAATATATTTAAAAAAAAATTTTTTTTAATGTAACTTTTATATTTTTATTTCAGAAATATATGTAGGAATTTCAATTTACTGTTACATTTTTTTCAGAGTAATTTGTTTGAAATTAAAGTACAATTTTTCAATTTGTTGGATTTGTTAATGCTCTTATGTTTTGACAAATTTATTGTTTACATCTTATCATTTGACATTTTACAATGTTTGAATGACTTTCGAAACTTAGTTCCAAGAAGTTCCACGAGGTAATTAGCTAAACTTTTTTCTGTTGCCTTCTTCGATGTTTCTTCTTTCGAAAAAACCTGCCCCATTTTGCCAGTATTGCGAAGGTGGACTAAATATACCGAAAAACAAAAATTATGTTTTTTTCATGTTTTCGCTTTATTTTGTAATTAATTCGCGATATTCTGTACTAGTACATCGAAATTATAATTTGCTTTTCACTTTTAATGACTATGAATTCAATTTACCTGCACATAAAAACACCTAAATAAAAACACCCAACAAATTTTATCGAAATACTAATTTTGGCCACGAAACTTTGGATGCTGGCCCACTGTGCATAGGCCTTGGAAAAACTCAGTTCCTTTTAAGTTGGACAGATTTGTTGACCTTAAAGTTAAAACCTTTCCCGGAGCAACTCGATGAACAGTTCAGGGCAGTATGAAAAAAAAACTCTCAACTGTTAAATATCTTATTAGATAGTTCTCATATGGCTTTTAATCAAAACAGACCTCAGCTGTATAACTACTAGAGGTTTCTAAGGCTTTTGATTACGTTTGGCATCAAGGCCTTATAGTAAAATTACATAGTTTCAATTTGCATTTAGACTTAGTTCAGCTACTAGACTCCTAACACAAATAGAACTTTACATAGCAAGTTAAATAAAGCGAACTCTACAGTCAGAAACATATATGCCGGAGTACCCCAAGGAAGTATCCTTGGGCCCTCCTTGTATATTTTGTTTACATCAGATTTCCCAAAGAAGAATGGAGATTCCAATCTTCTATGTCGATTACACGCCAGCTGTCCAAAAGTCTTAAACTCTGACTTTGTTATTTTAAGGCTTTGTGACCAAAATTGAGGAGTGGTACAAAACTCGGTGTGTAGCTATAAATTCTGATAAAAGTAATTCATTATTAAATCAAAACTCAAAATTGTGTGCAAAATTCACTGAAAGAATACAATTCTGCAACCAAACTATTCCAGTGGTGAGAAAAACTAAACACCTTGATCTGACATTCATAATAAACTTACATAGAATTAACATATAAAAGAGATTATCTCAAAAAACCTGAAAAGTGCTCAATGTTCCGATACCATTCATAGGAAAACACTTAAATATACCACTTTACTTATAGAAACTACTACTTTTACGTACCATTAGTACAAACCATTAGACCGATAGTCACTTTTCCTTCACCAGCACAGTGTCAGATCACTTGCTAAATAAACTTGATGTTGAAAAAAATAAAATATTACGTTTAATTACAAATGCTCCATACAACGTTTGGAATCAATTTTTAAGAGATGACTTAAAACTTTTAAAACTCTCACAATATATTGACTCATTAAATCAAATTTTTTTTATCAAAGCAGAAAATGCTGCAAGCAAAAATTTAAAGCTATATTGAGAAAAGAATTCGTAATTTAAATTATTACACACAATCCATTGATAGCCTTTTTCTATTCAGACGATGATATACTGTCCAAAATGTATTGTATTTAGTGTAAATATTGTACATAGCCTTCTTCATCCATTTTATTTCCATTCCTATGTATCAGACTGGTGTAATTGGGAACTAAACAACCAAGCTCTGCAGACAACCGCGGAGAATATGAACTCATCGGTCCTGCACCTAGAATGCCATTGTTTTTCATTATTAATGTTTGTGCCGTCCATATAGTAGACTTTATGCCTTCTGCCAATCCTGAGTTAGATGAGGAGGAGTGCAGATTCCTCAAACAATACCCCAAATCGAAGAATCATGCACATTAGTTAGTTAAGTCAAAATTAATGTGAAAGCAAAAACATTTCTGCTACAATAAAAGTATACACACTGAAACTACCACGTTGCTAGTTTTCTGATTATTAAATACACTTAAAAACACCACCTGCCTGCTTCGTCTACTAATGACTTCAATTTTTATTTTAATAAATCATTCACTCTAAGAGAATTGATATTTCTTTGATTAGTTATTTCATTCTTTCAAAATATTTTTCTTTCTTCAGTTGAATATTATTTAACTTCCATGTCATTGAAAACTAAAAGAAAAATATCTATTATGGAGAAACAAATAAGCATAAATATAACGTGGTAATCCCAATAATAATTTCAATTTATTTAAATTACACACGCACCAACGCACTGGCTACAGACCTGTAGGCAGTTGTAAAGCTACCGAGATATTTCGGCGCAGGTATTGATACGGAGATCTGCCCTATAAATTTTTTTTTAACCGAAGTCACAATTTTCAAAAACGTTTTCAAATTGAACAATTAAAGTTTTGAATATTGAATTCTTAAATTTAGTGTTTTCAATGTAAATATTTATTTTTTCTCTTATAATTTTAGTTTTATCTTCAAGCTAATCTACTAGGAAGGAACAATTCAATTTCGTGATGGGCTACTGGACCCTGAAAATGGAAGAGATACACTCCGGTGGAAGACTGGGACTTGTAAAATCGATTCTGACAGCAAACGTTCTAATATGTGGCTGAAAGTCCTTTTGTTGGATGTTATGAAGAAATTTGGATAAGAGACGCATACCTGTGTGATTCATCCCTGCTGCATGTGTTTGTGTGGTATACACATTATTAACTGTTGCGAATCCTTATATAAAATCTTTCTAAAAAGCACTTAAAAAATTTTCGGTTTATTACTCTGAAATATAGTTGCAAGTAAACAAAAACTTGCATTTGAATGAATAAAATTCTAAACTGCACGAAATGGTTGTAAAGTCATAGAAAATTTATGATTTAAATATAATGAATAAATTAAAAGCACTTATTCGAACTGTTTCTTTTTGGATCACAGAATAAAAATTATTTTATTCAATAACAAATATGTGTTTTTAATTTGTATTTTAACAAAAGATTATCGATATATTGCTTTTATAATTGAATGAATTTTATTTTATAGTGTTCTGCTTTGAAATAAAATAATTATGATTTGAAATGATAATGTTTGTTATGATTTTTTTTTAAATACGTTATTGCTGCAGTGAGTAATTTATTCTACAACTTCGTAATAAATCTTAAGAATTTTAGAAAATGAGGGTTGACAGATATGATATATGCACTAATGAAACTTTATAAATTATAATGTTGAAATTATTTTCTTATTGTACTGCTTAGGTGTTATGAAAACAGTTAGATATATTAATATTTAGTTGATGTTAATTTTTAAATCTATCGGAAATAATTTTATCATTCATTCACTGAACCTCTTAGAGTAAGGTTGTGTTGTGACCGAGCTCTGCGATTATGTCTTATAAACGTTGTGCCAGAGGCGGGAAGCGGCTGTCCGAAAGGCTCAGGTAGCTCTCTGCCTACTTCGAAGACCTTAAGACCCATGAAGAGCGTCTCAAATATGTTGAATTTTATACTAATGATTACACGGGGGCCAATGTCCAAGGGTTCGTGGGTTCGATCCCCACCGGCCGAAGACTCCCCGTGTAGTAAATGGGGACTGATGCACGTTAAATCTGTCGAATCGCAAAGTCCTCCATGTTCACATAACAAATCAATACCTCTTAGGGTACTGATCCAGGAGTTTCCTTGTCATCTGGATTGGGCTCAAAATTACAAGGCTACGGAGTTGAACATTAGTAGTCGTAAACCCAAAAATTGGGTCGGCTGTTCAACGACGGATCAAATAAAATAAAATGATGATTGCATGGAAAAAGACGCAATCAATAAACGGATCAGTGGTCTTGAGTTATTGGTTACTTATTCTCGTGTATAAGATAAACCATCGCTTCTTGATGAATATAAGCTTCTCTCCTTAACCCTTTCGCACCGGACGGAACATGTGCTTATCCCACTCCATGGGTGAAAGCCCTTAAATAGCAATACGGAAAAGAGAAATACCTGGTACGTAAAACATTTCATTCCAGCATTTTTTTCGAAAAAAATGAAACATCTGTAACTATCAAGATTTCTTTTATAATTCTGGCATATATATAAAACTGCTTCTTTTCCAAGATAAAGTAGATATTGTTGAAAAATTTAAAAAAAGAGTAAGTAAACTCCTCCCCAAAACTAGCTATAACTGAAATGGTTTTACTGCCAGCCTTTCCTCTTTTCCGTCTCACTTTCACCCCTGCTGATTTTTCGCCGTATTGAAGGGGATAAAGATGAAAAGGAAGGAACTGTATCCTGATGAACCTCTTGAAACGATCATCCCCATTGAAACTGAAATAACTAGTCAACCTGAAATGCCGACGGAGTCCACAGCTACAGTTCCCACCTGCGAACCATCAGTGGAGCCCACTACTAAGACTAGTGAAGAAAAGGAGCCTGATTCCAAAGTCCTCTCTCCCGAAAGACCGAGGAAGAAAAGCCAGTGGAAACAAGAAGTCTATTTCAACCAGTCTTGAATTTTTTTTAAAAAAAGGATAGAAAATTAAATGAATTTATTCAATTTAACTAGTTTTAGGCAAGACAATATTTTTCAAGACTTTGCCACTACGTTCACTTTTAAATTATAATTTGAATATTTTTTCCTTCAGTGATGTCACAAGCGACTAAAAAAAGAAGAAAAAAATGGTAGAGTCGTAAATTTTAGTCCTGATTTCCACTATGACTTATACTTCAAATTAATTATATTTAAAACACAATTCTTTACGTTTACTTTCAAAAGTAAACTATAAAAAAATATCGTATAAAAAAGTTATTATTTTAATTTCTTTTTATAGAGTTTTGACTTTTATCCTTCGCCACGTTTCGCATTCTTAGTCGCGTGTAGCAATCCTATCTCTTGCTTCAATCAACACAAAAACTAAGTGCTTCGCCAAATATATGTTAAGTCTGCCACTAATAAATATTTTTTTTTTACAGGCAATGCTGTGTTGACTATTTTTTATATATTCAACCAATTAATTTTAAAAAAGTTTAAAATAAAATATGTTCTATACTTCGACTTCTTCTGAAGAATCACTTTTACTATCCATGTATCGTGAACGCAATGCTTGTACAAGTTTTCTATATATTGTTTTTTTTTTTTTTTTTTTTTTTTGGATGAATCGCTGCTGTTTGAAAAAAAAATTTTTTCTTTAAGTAAACAGATAGGTAGATTGTGTAAATGCAATGCGTAACGATTCTGACCAATTGTTTTTTCTTTAAAAAACGCTCTTTAATCGGATATTTTTCATTTCATTTTATTTTTTTATTCATTCGTTTATTTTTTCTTCTTCGTTTGATTCGTTTTATATTTCCTAAATCAAACTCGCTTCGGAGAATTCTCAGACACCCAATACGTCTAGCGTAATCTAGTCTATTTAAAAAAAAAAACAATGCGAAAGTATTCCTGAAGATGATAACTTACAAATCTGACGATAACTTACAAATCTTAGATGATAACTTGCAAATCTATTGCAAAGTACAACATAAACATAAAGTTTCATTATTTTTTACATTTTTTTAACCGAAAAATCCTTCACAATTTTCGTCCTGCTTGTGACCAAACAAGTGGCACAACTGCACACATTCGATAGCAGTATAGCAACTACCACTTTCAAACGTTATGACAGTCACTTAATTCATGAAAATCCAAACGAAATTTATTGAAGGTGGTATCTTTCTTTTATTTTGTTCGCTATAGTTTGAAGCTTCGTGAAATGGTGCATATATCTTTCGAGTGGGTGCGAGACGAAGATTTAAAAAAAAAAAAAATTCTCCCACACACGATGCACTCTAGATTAATAAATTATTTGACCCTTGGAAAGAATTTTTCATCTGCTAACGCACGCGATCGCTTTTGGGCTGCAGAAATGGCAGAATGGGCTGCAATCATATCGTCGTACAACGATGAGTAGCGCCTATAATCAATTCAAACCTTTGTTAAGTTCAGTGATGAAATTTTCCTTAGATCTATGATGAAAAGTCGTCTACTATATATGAGGAGGCAAAACAATCTTCGTTTCAAATTTCAAAGCTAATTAAATTTAGGAATATATATTTAAAAAGGTTGTCCATTCAATCAATGTATCCTAAGAACATATTGATTTTGCCAAATAACAAAAGAATTTGTGTCGAACTCTATTTAAGGAGTAACAATTTCCTTACGGAAGTCACTGCCATTCAAGATTTAACCATCATTAAACGAAATTCCCTTACCTAGTATTCCGCCCTTACGCAAATAAGGTAATACAGAAACGGTCTCACTTTCATAACTCATCATATCATCCACATAAAATTTGCGCAGACAGCTTTAATTTGTTTCCTGGAATTATCACTTTTAAACCAAGACTGTTATCAAAATAATAAAATAGTATTAATTCTTAACAGTGTTAAATACTGTTAGTTTACCTAATAGCGTATAATATAATTGCGTTTTGATACATTGATGAAAATTGATTAAGATCCTATTTTTAAGAGACTATTATTATCCATTATCTTTCATCGATGACTTTGCAAGGACAAAACGGTGGCACGTAGTGACGATATAGAATTCCCTATGATCTGCCCTATGATAGCCAGATACAGATACGATATTTCATATTATCCGTTTCGTTTTTAACGCTTAAATAAGAGAGAGTTCTCAAAATGCTCTGGAGTGTCAAAAATATTTAAGAGCTTTGATCTTGCGAACTACATTAGGTTTTTGAAAATCAAAGTTTATTCACATTGCTAGCCGTTTTAGTTAAGATCATCATTACCATATGCAAATTATTCGTACTGCGGCGGAAGTAGGCGTATGTTTAATGTATATGAACCATTTTTGGGGGATTCACTGTCAGAGAAGTGACTGTGTATATGAAATGTTCATTGCTCTTTGGATGATTCACTGTCGAAAATAAATAAATAAAAATGTTGGGTGTATTCACCTCTTTACACCCTATTGGATCATCTATTAAAGCTTTCATTCTTCTCCATTTGTGTTTGACTTTTTCTTCCATGCCTTGCAGATTGCTTTTAATTCATGAATGACCGTTCTTCATCTATTAAGAAGAAAATCTTAACAAAGTTGAATTATTTTTTTAAACAGGAATTTCTCAAAATGTTCTGAAATTTCACAAAATTTTAACAGTTTTAACCTTGTCAACTATATTACATTTTTGAAAATGTAATTTTTTTTTTTACGTTGCTCGTGGTTTAACTTAAGATGATATTACAATACGCCATCTGTTCGTACTGCAGAGTAAAGCAAAGAAGAGAACGTAGGCGTTATTGTCTAACGTAAGGTCAACATTTTTGGACGTTTAAGTGTGTATAAAATTCATACATAAATATTTCTCCTTACTCAAAATTGCAGCATAGGGACTCAATCATGGCTTCCATGTCTTTGTGTTTGACTCCATGTCTTGTAAATTGCTTTTAATTCATGTGTAACTGTCCTTTGCCAAGTTGAGATAAAATATTGATGTTGCCGCAGTGACCTATGACTATATTTTGATCGGATAGGTAATTGAGGATTTTGATTCTAAGAATTTGTTTTTCCTCCAAACAAATTTGTCTTGTAATGAATAGTATTTTTAATTTTAATAATTTTATGCTGGTATGGTATTGCTAATGGCATTCATCAAAATAAATTTATGTAAATTTTCTATTAAAAAAAATCCTAATACAATTTTACAACTATTTAAATTTTATGTTAATAAGGTTAGAAATAAGTAAACTACTGTCTATTCTCTCCATCATTTAATTCTAGTAAAGGTTAAAGAAAAACTTTGCTATTTAAAAGCGTTCTAAACAAATTATAAATTTTGTTTTCTTATTAATACCAACTTTTACTAGCGTTTACATTGTGATAAGTTACTAACTCAATACTGTAATAGATAACGCAAATTATGAAACAATTCAGGAAGAAGCAAAGTAGTGAATTAAATATTCGATTGTTAAAAAAATTAACTAACTATGCAGAAATATTAAACAAGATTGCGAAAACTACAGAATTGAAATATGAGAGGGGGAATTTGATTCCGTAAATATGGAAGTTAACTCAGTTTAGAGCATGTCAAAAACACTTTGAAGTGAAAAATTTATCAACAAGCCTATCTCGAAGAATAATGTCAAATATTAATCAGAATATGACGAAGTGGAAATATTTGCAGATACCATCGAGAAACAATTTACTTCTTACACCTCAACTAGTTCAGCATCTTTCGTTAATAACATTGATATCAGTTATGACAATCTTAAACAAAAGTTTAATAATGAATCGAACATCACTCCTACAAATGATAACGAAGTAAAAACTACCATAAAAACCAAAGTTATAAAAAGTACCTGAGGCAGATAATATAAACAATAAAACTTTTCTCAATACTACATAAAACAGCTGGCAAATCTCTTTAACAAATGTCTTCATGTCAACTACGTTCCCTGTAATTGAATCATGCTGATGTGATTTGAATTCCCAAACCTGGAAGAAACCACTCTGATCCCTCTATTTTTAGACCCATCTGCCTGCTCCCAACTATTGGAGAAATGCCTGAATAATCCTTAATAGATTGAAGTTTTTCCTGTAGCTACTCCTCGGTACGGCTTTAGAGAAGAACTCTCAACTGTCAAACAGCTTAGTAAACTTTCTGAATTTGTTTCAAATGGCTTTTACTTAAAACAGGCGTTAGCCGTACTACTAGATGGCTCTAAGGCATTTGATCTCGTTTAGACTCAAGGCCTTATAGCAAATTTTCACGGTTTCAATTCGCTTTTAGACTTACTTCAGTTTCTAGACTACTATTTAACAACTTGAACTTTCGATATCAAGTTAAATAAAGCATTCTGTACTATCAGGAGCATATATGCCGAATAATCCTGGATAAGTATCCCTGAGACCTACTTCTATATTTTGTTTTTACACCAAAAAAAAAGAAAAAAGAAAGGGAAAAAAATTAATGATTCCATTTATCTAACTGCTTTCTATTCTGCTGACAAGGCAGTCTTCTAAAATTCTGCAAACCCTGATTTCTCTAATTCAAGACTACAAGACTTCATCTACTAAATTGAGGAGTATCCATAAATGCAGAAAAATGCATTTTTATTGTTAATTAAGAACTCAAGAATCAGTGCAAAATGATGTAAAAGTGTAAAAATCTTCAACCTAACTGCTTTAGTGGTACTAAAAATAAAATATATTGGCTTGATATTAAACAATAAGCTTACAAGTAATAATCATATGAAAAACCCCAGGAGCGCTCAAAACTCTGAGTCCACTCATAGGAAAATACTTAAATATGCCACTTCATCTAAGGAAACTACTTTGTGTACAAACCACACGTCCAATAGCCAACCCAACTTCACCAGTATAGTGACCAGCACCAGATCACTCGCTGCGTTAACTTGACATTGTACAGAATAAAATATTACGATCAATTACAAATGCTCCAAAATACGTTATGAATCAAACTTCAAGACATGACTTAATTTTTTAAATATTCTCTAAGTATATTGTCTCACTGAATGTCAATTTCTTTAGTAAATCAGAAAAATGCGAAAAGGCAAAATTTAATAATATCTTCAAAGATTTCTCAAAGGAAAATATTATACACAGTCCATTGGCAGTTATTTTCTTATCAAATAATAATAGAAATAGAGTAAACAGTGTTAATATTGTACATAGCCTATTTTTCCATTTTATTACCATTCGTATCTATGTGACTGGGGTAATAGAGGAGTGATCCACCAGAAGCTGCGGAGAGTCACAGAAAAATAGGCCATGAACCTACATTGCTAATGCTTTTTTCTTCTATATTATCGTTAAGCTGTCCAATTACTAGACTATATGACTAGCTATGTCATTTTCTCATCTTTTTAAGAAATATCAGATAGGTTGAATCAATCAGAACCCACTTGTGTGCTAAGTATTCTGAACAGCTTTAAGTCTAAACATCTTCTGCATTTTGAAGAAATAACATTACACAAAAAATACATAAATAAAGTAAATAAGAAAATAAAAGAAAATAAATAAATAAAAGAAAATTTTGAGTTATATACTCGCACTCGGCATGGGTGAAAGCCCTTATATAGCAAGACGGAAAAGAGAAAAACCTGGTACGTAAAACATTTCATTCCAGCATTTTTTTCGAAAAAAATGAAATATCTGTAACTATCAAGATTTCTTTTATAATTGGGTATAATATTAAAAAAACACAACTACTTCCACTTAGTAGGAATAACATTTACCATGAAGCAATGCTAAATTCTATGCCACTGTCCACATAAATGCCACTATCCACATAAATCAATTATTAATCAAAAATCGAATATCAATTACTTTTCTTTTTTATGCAATAAAATCTGGCGAGCAGCTATTTAAACGATCAAACACTTCGTTTGTTTATTTGTGGCTTGAAGTTAGGCTCGCAGAAAATGCCGTTCATGGGTTAAATTTAGTAGGAATAACACAACCTGTGACGTAGGCTATAGTATACCCAATTCTGGCATATATATAAAACTGCTTCTTTTCCAAGATAAAGTAGATATTGTTGAAAAATTTAAAAAAAGAATAAGTAAACTCCTCCCTAAAACTAGCTATAACTGAAATGATTTTACTACCAGCCTTTCCTCGTTTCCGTCTCGCTTTCACCCCTGATACTCGGTTGGTCGGTGAATGTGACAGATTATAGTGTTATCTGGCTGGGGCTATTCTAATGCCAATTGCATGCTGCCAACTTACATACACATAGAACTTCCTAGCTGTTGCCACTCTTAATAAAGAATCTCTAGTAGTTGCTCCTGAACGCAAGTTTTTACTTTAAATAATAATAATAAACAATTTAGTCTTAGTGTAATGTGTGAAAGTATAATTTTCGCATTTCGGAGAAAAACTTCACTTATGGTATTACTTATCCTAGTTCTTAATTTCGGGGTAATTTGTATATATTTCGACTCAAGTTTTTAATGACACATCAGCTAAAAAGTGTTGAATTGTATAAGCCTACGAGTTGTTTAGAAATAGTGGTGAATAAAAATTTACTAAATTGAATTTATTATAGCAAGAATCAAAATTAAAAAACTACCGATTGAAAATGTTTATTCGCTGTCCGGAGCAAGTCAGCATAGCTGTGTATAAATAAAACTATTTTTGTGTGTTCTATATTGCATTAATTTCTTCGCACCATTTTAATAACGATAATAATATTTATAAAATTTAATCGATGCATTAAAAATTTACTCGAATTATGTATTTCTAATAATCATGGCTTCTCCGGTGAACCCCATGGTATTCAACGTGTTTATTGTCTACTATATTCTAAAGGCCGAAAGATCTAGTTAACTTGCCCTAAAAGCCACTATTACTGATATTCACACATCTTAGACTGCTCTGCACTTTTATGGAAAGGCATCTATACTTCTTTCCTATTTGTTGTTGATTTCATACAGGATCAATGGATTTACAGACTTCGTCAGACTAGGTCTAGAAGCAACAAATTATTAAAATCAATAACGTCTACAAGTTTTCTGGGCCCCGTTCTATGTCATACTTGAAAGCTCTCTAAAAAATATAAATTATTTAAATAGTGTATCCTACCAGTTTTCTTAAAAATATTTTTTATATATAATCGTTATTTTGTGTGTTATAGAAGTAGATATTATAAACAAAATTATATAAAAACATTGTTGCTTAGCTCTCTTGGAGAAAGCATTTTCTCAGATGGGCAGGAAGAAATGCAGAGGAGATTGGTAACTTAACTCTTACTTCAGATGAATATTTTAAAATAATATTTGCTCCTAACAAAATCGATTAGACTGCCGTTTTAATTGGATGTAACGCTTATTTCATTCCTACAGTTTTACTCTAAATTTGAAACACCACGGGCTATTCATTACACATAGTATCCAGAATAAATATGATTTTATTTTGCTAAAACTACGGAGTAAAGTAACGTTTTTTATATTATATTTAATTCGTCTCAAATATAATGTTGCGAAAGGTAAGATATTTTTCATTAATTAAATTGGTTTTGAAATTAGTAACGAAAATTGTTTTACCCTCATATTGTAGACAATTTTCCTCATAGAGAGAGGAGAGTTTAATCTCTGCACATACTAAGCTTTGAATTAATTGTAGGCGTTACTCGTCATTGCACCGTGGTAGGATAGCAGCAGCTGCTGCAAGATATTCATAAAGGTTTCGCATGCCATAGAGCAGTGTTTCCCAAACTTATGACTTTTGTGTACCCTTTCTAAATTTTTCGTAACGCTGAGTACCCCTAATAAAAAAATGAATGAATTTTTTACTATGAAAAATCGCACAAAAAGTAAAAATCACAACTGGCTGTTGACGCCACTAATTATTAACTGTTAACTCTGCAAAAAATATCCAATAGAAAAATACGTAATCGTAAATTTTCATGGCTAGCTTTGTTTTTAAATAAAATTTTTTGTAATTTTCGTTTGTTGCAAGATATTTCGCATAAGAACGCGTACCCCTGCTAAACTGTTCCCGTACCCCTGGGGGTACGCGTACCACACTTTGGGAAACACTGCCATAGAGGATGGATATTCTTTCTAACGGTCTGTGACAAATAACTTATCGTATATATCTAGAGTGCATTGTGTATCAAGATAAATGTTCGTAATTTCTGTCTCACACCCACAAGAAAGACATTTCCGCCATTTCATGAAACTTCAACGTATTGTACATATAATAAAAGAAAGATTCCACTTTGAAAAGATTTTGCTTGCATTTTCAGGAACAAAGTGCCTTTAACAACTACTAAAAATAGTTGTTGCTATTCCTCTATCTAATGTTGGCAGCTATATTTATTATTTGATTAAGGTAGATCATCAGGCTGAAAAATTTAAATATTTCTTTCGATGAAAAACATAAAAAAAGAAGAAGAAAAGAGAAATTAATAGTTTTATAAGTTTATGAACTGAAAATATTTTACGGGATTTTTTTAAAAGCTAAAATGCAGTGTCTCTCTGGGCCAATGAGAATTCTCCGATGTCAGCTTACTTTAGAGCTTATAATACAAACAAAAAGAGAAGAAATATAAATTAATGAATAAATGAAAAAAGAAATTCAATTAGATGGGTTTGAATTTTTAGAGAGAAGAAAATTCCCCTGAAATTGACAAATATATTCTTATGGGACACAGCTATCATCTCAAACTGATGCTATAACACCAAAACTAGTTAAACAATTCTTCTCACAGTAATTTGAATTTAAACTAGTTAGCAGCTTGCTTATTGTTGTTGTTCGCTGATTTATAATAAATTGTTCGTTGATTTATATATAGAAACAATTTTCCTCTGTAAAAAACAAAGAAGTTTAATGAATTTACGAGTTCCCTGTGTGAAATAATAGTTTTGTTTAATGTCTGCTAGACAAGACAGATTTTCTCTTAGGCAATGCAATTTCGACTTCATTGAAATCTCTGTGTTTCAAAGTGAACTGTTAGTAATCGATGCAGGACTTGAACTCGTCCTGATTGAAGGCAACCATTCCTATCTTCTGATACTTACTTACAGCAGCAGCTCGATTCAACTCCTGAGCAACTGGACCCTCATAAGAGACACAACAAGTATTTATTTTATGAACAAATTAAAGCTCACTCCAATCAACATGATATTCATTTCCATTTCGTACCTCCACATGTTAACATCTATGGGAATGTAATTGCCATATTACTGCTCTGCTAACAGCCTTGGTAACTGACCGCCTTGCAAAAGAAGGCTTAAGTCATCACTCCCCTTCTTCTACTCAACTGGCTCAAAAGATACTCTCTCGAATAAAACCAAAAAAAATGAAAACTTGTCACCTTCACAACGTCACTGGTAGATGGAAAGGAAGTCGGGTCTTTCTCCAACACTTCCAGCTCTAATAACACCCTCTCACTTCTTGCCAGCGGCCGCATTAGCCCACTGTATTCTAAAGGCAGGAGGACCTAATCACCTTGCTCAAAATGCCATAAAACTGAACTTCTTAACCTGCTCCGGAGTTATAAGGAAAGGCATCTATACTTCCTCCCTATTTGTTGTTGATTTCAATGCATTCCAATGGATTCACAGAGCTGGTCTCACTCCGTCAGAGTAGGTCTCTAGAAGCAACAAATTAGTAACAGCAATAACATCTACTACAAGTTATCTGACCTATGTTAGACTTTAAAGCTCACTGAAAAATAAATTATTTAAAGTGTATACTATAACAGTTTTATTAAATATATACTTTTTTTTATATTTTTTCAATTTTTTTTTAATAAAATGTTAGAGACATTAATCCTCTGGCAGTCAGGGAAATGAGCAAGATTACGAGCTAACAGTAGTCGAAAGTGGCAGCTGTTTTTACCCGCCGTTCTTATTAAAATGTCACCCTTCTCTAGCGAGGCCAACTGCTCCGCATTCTGGAATTGTTATAATAAAGTGGTAGCAAATTCTGTAGTAAAATTAGTTGGAGAAGGACAGTTACGCTTACTTTTTAATTGAGTAACCAGTTAATTGTTGCTTTAACATTGCATTTTATATGATACTTATAATTTTTGATATTTAGTGGTGAAAAAATTACTTAAAAGAAAAAATACAAACTGAAAATAACTTGAATTTCGCTACCTCTAGAAAATACTATTTTACAAAGCGGAGCAGTAGACAGCTCGCCTCACGCGTTTTAAAAATTTCTTAAAGTATTTGTAGTACATAAATAACAGTTTTTACGTTCTTCAAAATAATGAATGATAATTATTAATAGAAAATTATAAATAATTATAATCAATTATATAAATAATAGTTAATTAAAAATATAAGACAAATATATAAAATGAAGGGACTAAATAAATACAACTAATATAAAACTTTATGAAACATTTAAATACAGTAATTACCTAAATACTCTGAACAAGGTCTACATCAGACTCAAAACTTAACAACTTGATAAGCTTTCTGCATCACAATCATAATCATCATCATAATTATCTAACTTTCGGTTTTCACCCATTTTACTTTACAAACATCCGAAAAAACGCTCCGAAATACGCATAAAAAGAACAAGGTAAAAAAATTAAATATCTAACCTGCCTTCTGTAGGCAGTAAAACTAACTACAGGGTGTCTCAGTTAAGCGTTTCAGAACTTCTAAGAGGGGTAGGGGGCATCCTGACGACTCGAAATCATATAGCAATGTGGGATCGGAAATGCTTTCCTGAAGCGGTGACGTACACAGAAGCACCATGAAGAAAAGAGACCGTAAGTGAAAAATCGCTATAATAATACATTGAAAAAATTATATGGCTTCATCAGTCACCCGACCTATCATGTCTTGATTTCTGGAGTCATATGAAAACACTGGTTTAAAACACCCCTGTTGATAATGCCGGTTGCAAGAATCGCAGTAGCTGCCTGCGAGATATGCCTGGAGTATTGCAGAATGTTCGAATGTCCATGCGCCGGAGATGTGAGGTGTACATGGTAGCCGGTGGCAGAAGCTTCGAAAACTTACTTTGACCCATGTACCATATAAATTTTTCAATGTATTATTATAGCGATTTTTCACTTACGGTCTCTTTTCTTTATGGTGCTTCTGTGTACGTCACCGACCCCACATTGCTATATGATTTCGAGTCGTCAGGATGCCCCCTACCCCTCTTAGAAGTTCTGAAACGCTTAACTGAGACACCCTGTATGTTTCGAGAGTAGGATTCGTTTTTAACATTGTAAATGCAGAATAATAATGGCGAAAGAGCTCAGCTCGTCAGCGCGCATTGGGGAGAAATTTCACTACACGAGTAGTGCTCGTTACTAACCATTACGGACGAAATATTACTCCCGAGCGGAACTCGTTTGCGCGCATTATGTATGAAGCACGATTCGATTGCGAGCTGAACTCGTTCATAACCGTCAAAGGGTTATATTAGACGGCCACTTATTTGGAATAAGAGCTTAAATGAATGTAACGCCTATTTCTTTCTTACAGTTTTACTCCGAATTTTAAAAACTCCATGCTACTCATTACACATAGTATCCAGAATAAATTATTTTATTTTGCTAAAACTATGGAGTAATGTAACGTTTTTCATATTGTATTTAATTCGTCTCAAATATAATGTTGCGAAAGGTAAGATATTTTTCATGAATTAAAATGTCTCTGAAATTTTAAACGAAGATAGTTTTGCCCTCGTATTGTAGGCCAATTTTCCTCAGAGAGTTTCATCGTTGCGCTTACTAAGCTTTGAATAGATTGTAGGCGTTCCTCGTCATTGTACGGTGTTAGGATTGCAGTCGCTGCTGCAAGATATTCGTAAACCTCCCGATGGTGTTCCTGCCTTGACGGGGCGGTGAGGATTGATCAGACTAAAAAGAACACCACCAGGAGCTAAGACAGTCTTCTACCTCAAGGTGGTCCGGTCTTTGGACAACAGAAGCTGCATACCCCCTCCCTTGAATCAGTTGACAAACGAACGCGATGCTGCATCGTCCGTAGCGCAGAATAATCAGGTACGCGCTCAAGGTTTAGGCAGAGGACCTTGTCCGAAAAGTAAGTTACAGTCTCCCCATTCACTGAAGTTCTTGAAAATCTTACAGTGTAACATTAATGGCTTGACCACCCCAGCCACCAGAATCAAATTGGACCAATTGTTAAATATAGCAGAAGTTAATAATGTTCAAGTTATAGCTATACAAGAAACTAAACTAAAAATGAAAACAATCTTGAAATACAAAGGCTTTAATATCTATAGGAAAGATAGATCTACCACTGGAGGAGGAGGCTTAGCCTTCTTTGTCCGTGGGCTCAGTTATCAAAGCATAGACACTCCTTCAATTGGAAATTCCGATCTCGAAATCCAAGGTATAAATATCAACTGGAGAGGTAAAAACTTACGAATTTTCAATGTATATCATCCTTCCAATCAAAGACAATTGCCTAATTGTTTTCCTGTATTTATGGACAAAAATACCATCATCCTCGGCGATCTTAACGCAAAACATTCTTATTGGGGATGTTCCAAGGATAACGACAGAGGCTCTGACCTTATCCAAATCATTGATGACAACGACTTTTTGCTTCTCAACGATGGAACGCCCACACATACCTCCTTCAGTTACAACACTTCTGAGGCTTTAGACATAACCATGACCAGCTCAGACTTATTTCCCCAATGCTCCTGGACAGTCCAAGACAACATTGGAAGCGACCATCTCCCAATTATCACTGAATTTAAGAAAAGACAAAAGACGTCAAGCTCTAATGAGAAATTCTGGAATTTCAAGAAGGCAAATTGGACCTGTTTCAGAGAATATTTGGAAAAAGAACTGGAATCTTTGCAACTTTTGGAAGATGTAAACCAGTGCTGGCAGAACTTCAGAAGAATTATTTTTAAGTATGCTAAAGCCTTCATCCCTAGAGGGAATGTAAAAAGCTTTATACCGCTTTACTCCCAATTTACTGCCACTCTAGATCCCCTTTTTGTAAAAAGAAAACACCTCTTTGAATCTACCAGATTGTTGGGAGTCAACTTGAGACCAGAGATTAGCAAAATCAATACAGAAATAAAATTAGCTTACTCCCAACTTAAGAAATCTAGATGGAACGAAATTTGCAGTAAAATTGACTTTAGGACACCGGACTCAAAGCTTTGGAAACTGCTTAAAGGTATTAACAAAGAACAAACACTATATGAGGAATGCAACACAATTAAAGATGACAATGGCCAAATGTTTACAAATGATAAATCTGCTGCCAATGACCTTGCTGCTCACTACCAACAAATCAGCAGACTCAACTTCTCAAACGAGGACAAGCCGGTAATGCACAAGGCAAGAAATATTGTTCATGGATGCCGAAGTACTGATTATGGTGATCCTTCTCTGGCCACTAAATTTAATTTGCAAGAGTTACTGTTTGCATTGGCTTTTCTCGACCTTAGCAAATCCCCCGGTCCGGATGGAATTCATGGCTACATGCTCGAAAACCTTGGACCCTTTAGAAAACAAAAACTGCTTGACTTGATTAACCTCTCTTGGAGTAAGAGGCGTTTATCTCAAGAATGGAAAAAAGCCACCATCATACCAATCAAGAAACCTAATAAAGATTCTTGCTCACCTGGAGACTTAAGACCCATTGCATTAACCTGTATTACGAGTAAAATGGTCTTATTCAGACTCCATTTCTTTCTTGACAAGAGTAAATCTCTCCCTAGAGAGCAATTCGGATTCCGAAGAGGCCACAGCACCATGGACCAAGTTTTTTTCTTCGCCCAAACTATCAGAGATGCGCAGAACCACAGGCCAACCCATCACAGCGTTGCGGCTTTATTAGGCCTCACGAAAGCTTTCGACAGAGTATGGAAGATCAAACTTGTTATAAAACTTCACAATTCCTACTACATCCGAGGCAATACACTGGCTTGGATTTCAGACTATCTTCATCACAGACAAATCAGGGTGAAGTTTAATGGAACTCTCTCAAATTCAGTTCACCTCAGTCAGGGTGTACCCCAGGGAACTGTCCTCAGTCCAACTCTATTCACTCTGTACATGGCCGGAATTGAGAAAACTGTTTCTCTCGGGACTCGCATCGGAATGTTTGCTGATGATATTGCTCTTTAGGGTAGCGGTGACGACGCTGCCGAGACGAACAACTCATTAGAAGCCCTGTCCAAGTACGCAGATGAACTCAAATTGAACTTCAACCCAACCAAATCGATAACCACCTTCTTCATTACTAATAAGCAACTTTATAAATATGAACCATCCTTGTTTCTCAAACACCAGAAGCTCTCCTACGAGAAACACCCAAAATACCTGAGATACATTCTCGATCCCGAATTTACAAGTAACAAACATATTGATTATATTGTCTCGAAGGCTAGGAAGCGCCTAAATATTATTAAGTGTATCGCTGGTAGGGATTGGGGAGCAGATGTAACTACTCTTAGGACTTCCTACCAGGCTCTTGTTAGACCAATTCTTGAATATGGCTATCCTGTCTACTGCTGTGCTTCTCAATCTAACTTAAACAAATTGGAAAAGGTTCAACTGAGCGCGGCTCTCATCATCACTGGACTGAAACGTAGCTGCCCTTCAGAGATCGTTCTTTACGAAGCAGATCTGCAACCTCTTCACTTCAGAAGGCAAGCTAATTTAGTGAAATATTACAATAAACTTTCCAGTTTAGACCAAGGCAATTTAACTGCTATTTACCTAAATAATTGGACCTGCAATCAGAGGCTAAAGAAAAACAGTCCTTTTAGTCATGTTAAATCACAACTGTTAATCGCTGAAAATATTGAACCTCTTTATCTTCATAGCAATCTTAGTACTTGCTTGGATCTTTCCAATGTTAGTTTCCATGAAAGCCTCCCTACCATGCTTGACAAGAAAGACTGTGTGCCTGACTTCCTCAGACAATTGTCCCTGGAAATCATCAATTAAATCCCTCCAAACGACATCAAAATATTCTCTGATGGCAGTAAAATGGATAGACAGACTGGCAGTGGGGTATTTATTGAAACACCTCGAGAGAACTACACTCTTCGTCAACGAAACCCCGATTTTTGCTCCGTCCTTCGAAGCGAACTAATTGCAATTGACAGGGGACTAGAGAAAATCTTGAGTGGAGGGTACCTTGGAAATACTTGGATACTATCTGACAGCCGTAGTTCTATTCAACACCTCAAAAATTGAATCCTCATTGGAGATAAGACCAGTTTTTCGATCTTACAAAAAGTAAAGCTCATTTCCCAACTGTATGAGGTCCACTTTCAATGGATCCCGTCCCACGTCGATATCCACGGCAACGAATTAGCTGACACTCTTGCAAAGAAGGGACTAGACCATCCAGTCCCCTCCACCTCAGAGCTTACATACCTTGAACTTTTTGCAAGGCAAAAGGCCCAGAACAAACAAAAGTGGCTGCTTCCACCTATTCACTACCGGTATAAAGCAAAAAGACCAGGACACTCTCTATCTCTTCCTGGTGACAGGCAAACCAACACCTGCTTATCCCGACTGGCCAGTGGACACCTGAAAAGTCTCACATTTTCTGCAAATCAAAAGATCTTTCCTCTTTGCCCTAAAAGCCAACAAAACCAGGCATCACCTGAGCACATCTTGAACTGTTTAGGGCTGGACTAAAACGACATTCATTCCTCTCCCATTCTGGTTTCGGATTTTCTTAATATCAACGGATTCATTGATCTGGTCTGACCCCGTCAGACCAGATGGGAATTAGCAACAGCAACAACAACAGATATTCATAAAGGTTTCGCATGCCACCATAGAGGATGGAAATTCTTTCCAACAGTCAGTTACAAATAACTTATCCGTCTAGAGTGTATTGTGTATCTAGATAAATGTTCGTAATCTTTATCTCACAACGTCAAGAAAGACATTTCTGCCATTTCATAAAACTTCGATGCATTATACGCACAAGGAAAGGAAGATACCACTTTGAAAAGCTTTTGCTTGGATTTTCAGGAACAAAGTGCCTATAATAACTGCCAAAAATGGTTGTTGCTATACTACTATGTAGTGGTGGCAGCAATGTTACTTGTTTGATTTAAGGTAGATGTTATCAGCAGGCAGAAAAATTTGAATATTTCTTTCGATGAAAAACATAAAGAAAAAAATGCAATATTAGTAGTTTGAAATAGTTTTATAAGTTTATGAACTGCAGCGATTTTACGTGATTTTTTGAAAAGCTAAAATGCAGTAACTCTCTGGAAAAACGAGAATTCTCCGATGTCAGCTTACTTTAGAGCTTATAATACAATAATACAAACAAAAAGAGAAGAAATATAAATGATTGAATAAATAAATAAATGAATATAAAAATTCAATTTAGATGGGTTTGAATTTTTAGAGGGAAGAAAATTTACCTGTAATTGACAAATTAATTTTTATGGGACACAGCTATCATCTAAAACTGATGCTATAACCCCAAAACTACTTAAATAATGCTTCTCCCAGTAATTTGATTTTAAACTAGTAAGCAGTTTTAATAAATTGTAAGCTGATTTATAAATTGAAAAAATTTTCTTCTGTAAAAATCAAAGAAGTTTAATAAATTTGCGAGTTCCCTAAATGAAATAATAGTTTTGTTTAATACCTGCTAGACAAGACAGATTTTCTCTCAGTCAATGTAATCTGGACTTCTTTTCTGTGTTTCAATGTGAACTGTTAGTAATCTACGCAGGACTTGAAGCTGTCCAGAATGAAAGTAACCATACCCAATCTTCCGATGCTTACTGAACACCCATTCAACACCTGAGCAACTGGATACAACAACTATTTCATTTATTAACAAATTAAAGCTCATTTCCAATCAACATGATATTCATTTCCATTGGATCCTTTCACTTATTAACATCTATGGGAATGACATATGACATCTATGGGAATGACTGGCAGCCTTGCAAAAGAAGGCTTAAGTCGTCACTCCCCTTCTTCTACTCAACTGACTCACTTAAGAGATACTCTCTCAAATAAAACCACAAAACTGAAAACTTGTCAGCTTCACAGTCTCTGTTGTATAAGGGTAGGAAACTGGATCTATAACACTTCCTTGCGACCGGAGCCACTCGCTTCTCGCCAACGACCACATTAAGTGCCTACTATATTCTAAAGGCAGAAAAACTTAACCACGTTGCCCTAAATGCCACCATTTCTGAGTTCACACAGCTTAGACTGCACCGGACAATTAACCCTAGCGCACCTACTGTCACAAATACGTGTCAGCATAAAACCGTATCAACCAGGGCTAAAAGATAAAACTGGAAATCAAAGTATTTCTTTAGCAGTTTATTTGTGGGCGGAGTTATAATTGTTTGATTTATTTAATTCACCATTACTTTGTTCAAAATAAAACTATTTCGTTATACTTTGAATTAACATTGATTATAGATATGATTAAACTAACAATAATTAAAGTAAAAGCAAAGTAAGTCTGCCAAATTAGAAACGACTACATTTAAGTTACCGTTTTTTATTTAATTACGACCTGATCCTGATTTTGTACGAATGCTTTTCTAAATCACGGCCGCTACAGTGTTTTCGCTGCCAAGCCTATGGACATTCACTGAGTTCCTGCACTGAAAAAGCCAATTGAAGGCCAAAAGGCATTTTTCCTTTCAATACAAGAAAAGCAGGGACACTCCTGCAACTGCAATAAAAGCCCACACATCCAACTTCTCAGGGTGCGAGGCCCGCCCCAGCGGAAAGAGCCACCGAGGGAAGAAGACCACTCCAGCGTCATCTGCTCACAGACTTGTCTCTCTAATTTAGGAATTACAAGAGCTCATAAAGAACTATGAAATGCTTTGCCTCCATCATCAAATAAGTACGCTTGCGTACTCGTGTCACCCACTTTCCACCCTTATTGTTTTCAACATCTTCGATGGAAAAGCAGATAGCCCTACGGGCTAGGTACTTTTAAAAATTAGCTTAAATCGGTAAATCGATTTTTTAAATCACCCGTCCCCAAGGGGTTAAGGAAAGACTATTTGTTGATTTCATGCGTTTCAATGGATTCACAGACCTTGTCTCTCTCCGTCAGACTAGGTGTAGAAGCCACAAATTCTAAAATCAATAACGTCAGCACAATAAATCAATAACATCTACAACAAGTTATCTGGCCCACACCTGTGTTAGAATTTAACGCACACTAAAAAAAAATAAATTATTTAAATTAAACATATTACCAGTTTTGTTAAAAATAAAATATATATAAGATTTTTTATATTTTTCTCTCGTACCAGTGTTGATATTCACGGTTACTGTTACTAAGCCCTCCTGGAGAAACTATTTTCTCGGATGGGCAGGAAGAAATGGATAGGAAATTGGTAATATAGTTCTTACTTCCGAAAATTAGTATAAAACTTTATTTTCTTCTTAAATAAACGAGAAGATGGCCTATTTATATGTAACAAGGGCTTATATGAATGTAACGCCTATTTCTTTCTTACAGTTTTACTCCTAGTGCCTGTTCATTACACACACATAGTATCCAGAATAAATATGATTTTATTTTGCTAAAAGTTTTAAAAACTATGGTGTGATGTAACGTTTTCCATATTGCATACCTGCCAACATTCTTTCTTTTCGAGAATGGATTTTCCAAGTGGTAGTAAAACAATTACCGAAAAGCAGTTTTACTCAAAAAGATATTTGTATTTTAACCTGGTTGAAATTTTCTATAATGAAGACTAATATGCTTTTTATATATTTGTTGTAATTATTTATAAGTAGTTGTGGTCAAACTCATTCATAATTATTAATATAATCAAAAGTTTAGTGAAATAGCATGAATTTTGCTAGCACTTTAAATATGAAAAAAAAATCTTCCGGGAGAACTGGAAGAGTTGGCAGGTATGATATTATATCTAATTCGTCTCAAATATAATGTTGCGAAAGATAAGATATTTCTCATGAATTAAACTGGCTTTGAAACGAAGATTGCTTTGCACTCGTATTGAAGACCACTTTTCCTCACAGAGAGAGAGGAGGGTTTCATCGTTGCACTTACTAAGCTTTGAATTGATTATAGGCGTTACTCGTCATTGTACGTCAAAGGTAGGAAAGCAGTCACTGCTGTAAGATATTTATAAAGGTTTCGCATGCCTTACAGGATGGAAATTCTTTTTAACGGTCTGTAACAAATAACTTATCCATCTAGAGTAGAGTGTATCAATTTAAATGCTCCCAATCTTTGTCTCACACCGACAGGAAAGTCATTTCCGCCATTTCATAAATCATTAATGTATTGTGCCTATAATAAAGGGAAGATACCACATTGAAAATATTTTGATTGGTTTTTCAGGAACAAAGTGGCTGTCGCTATCTAATGTTGGTCTATGTTACTTGTTTGATTTAAGGTAGATGTTATCTGTAGGGCGAAAAATTTACATGTTTCTATCGATAAAAAACATTAAAAAAAAATAAATAAATAATGCGCAATTAGTAGTTTGAAATAGTTTTATAAGTTTCTGAACAGAAAATATTTCAAGTGATTTAAAAAAAAAATGCAGTGTCTCTCTGGGCCAACGAGAATTCTCCGATGCCAGTTTTCTTAAGAGTCAAATGATATAAATGAATGAATAAATAATATATGAATGAATAATATATGAATAACATATGAATGAATAAATAAAAAAATAAAAATAAATTGAAAGATGACCAAGTAAAATAATGTTTTGTTAATGCACAATAATTGCTCGGAACCGTTATACATTACATTTAAACCATCTACCTGCTTGCTTTAAAAAACATTCTCTTGGAAATTGTAACGATCCATAATATATATATATATATATATATATATATATATATATATATATATATATATATATATATATATATATATATATATATATATATATATATATATATATATATATATATATATATATAATAAAAACTACAATAATAACATTAAAATAAAATAAATAAATCCTAGTTACTATAAAAATTAAATGAGTAGTTGCAAAAATGATCTTTTTTGGTTGATTAATGATTAAGAATGAATAGATCTTTCTTTTATAGACCAACTCGTATGACATATAAAATGAAGTTCTTCAATTTAGCAATATTGTCTCAAATTTGGATGAAGTTTCATTGCAATTCCGTAACTAATTTTCGAATTCAATTTGTTAGCAATTTATTATTAGTCAAATGGCATGAAAATCTAGGTATGAATTTCAAAAAATCTAAAATTAGTGAAAACAGAAAAAATTTTGCACTCTACTTTTTTTTTCAATTTTTAAAAATTTATTAATAAAAATTATTTAATTTATCTAATTGTTTCATTATTTTATATATTTGTCTTCGGGAGGAGGACTTACAACTTTCTGTGAAAGAATTATTATGAATGAATTTTGTGAAAGAATTTTTTAGCCTATTTTGTTATTATTACTATTATATTATTACTATTTAGCCTTTATAAGGTATGCAGAAAAACGTGACACGTTAAAATAACATTACAGCTGCAAAACTATGAATCATGGTCAAATAAATTCTTTTCATGCATTTTTGTAATAGACCTTTGATTCATGGGCAAAGCTGGTTCAGTTTTTAACTTCAGGTTTACGGACGTTTCTTACATACCTACCTCTACGAACACGCTTCAATTTGACGCATGAAAGAATACATCGCTAGGTTTACAGGCGTTTCTTGTAACATGTAACAGCATGTAATACATATAACAGCACTTACAGAGAAGCCAACTTGCTCCGGACAGCAAATATATATTTCAAAGCGGTAATTTATCAATTGTGATTCTTGGCTTAATAAATTCAATTTAGTAGATTTTTATCCACCACTATTTCTAAATAATTCATGGATTTATGTAATTCACCACTTCGGATTGCAAACATTTAATTACTTGTTATTTACCGTTTTTTTTAAAAAATTATTTTGGCGTTCCGGAGCAGTTGGCATCTCTGCACTTAAAAGGCAATGTAATTATATACTATAAGAAAAAAAATGAAAATATGAGATATATATTTATGAAATATTCTAGCATTTTATTTTTCAATACTGGAACTAAGCAACTGAAACCTTCAAAATCTGACACTCTGACATCAATTGACATTCTGCGTTTGTTCTTTCCATAATTGCTTATCGGCAATAATTGTTTATCGCTCGTTTCATTTGAGATAACGGATCGAAGTATTGTCGGAACATTCCTATTTATTATTGATATACTCAAAATTTCCATATTTACCCATATTTATTTCATATTTACTCAAAATTTTGTCTAAATTACGATTGTGTCAAATTGACGCATATCCTTAGAGATAGGTATACTACAACGAGAATTTCAATATTTCAACGCTTTTGAAGAAAATAGACTTCAATATACACTGGTGGGCAAAACTTAAGCAACAAGTGCGTTTTTTGTTATAACTCTACAAGAAATCATCCAATTGACATGAAATTTGAATATGATGTACATTATTTTGTACTTAAACGATTATAAAAGAATAAAGGCGCAGAAATGATTATAAAGCTTAAAGTAGGGTACGGAACAAAAAAAGGCTTTATTTGACATATAGTGGCGTTACACATGATTGCCTGAAGAAGCGTAAGTACTACTGGCAGATGTTCCCTAGTATGGGATATGCCCTCCCCTTACTGTAATTGTTGCTTGGCATCGTCTCTCCATGCTAAGCACCAGATTATCCAAGAGTTCTTGGGGTAAGCGTCTCCATTTCTCCTTTAACGCATCTTTCAGCTGATGGGTGTTACCAGGAGGATACTGTCGCGTCGCAAGACGTCCCCCTAATGCATCCCACGCATGCTCCATAAGATTTAGATCTGGAGAGTAAGCTGGTCAATCCATCCGTGTGATATCTTCACTTTCCAGTAGCTCTTGAACATTAGCAGTACGGTGTGGCCGGGCAATTTCATCCATAAAAATGAAGTCCGGTCCAATGGCCCCTCGGAACAGACGCACATGGGGTAGGATTACCTCATTGCAGTAGCGGTCTCCAGTTACAGAACCTCGGTCGAAGATCTGAAGCTCAGTCCGTCCGTTCAACGTAAAGCCACCCCAGACGACAACTCCAGGATAACCGTAACGATCTCTTTTCGCGATGTTATTGGGATGAAATCGTGCTCCAACCTCTCTCCAGATCAACTGACGTTGAGAATCGCTTGTAGCACTAAAACGACTTTCATCTGTGAAGAGGACGCGACTCCATTGATGAGGTGTCCAGGTTTCGTGTTCTCTGCACCACTCTAAACGGTGCCGCCGTTGGCTAACTTTTAAAGGTATGCAGCGTTCAGGACGTCTAGCAAATAAGCCCCCTTTTTGGAGGAGTCTGGGCACTGTAAATCTTAATACTTGTCGTCTTGTGGCTGTGCACAGTTGCTGAGATGTGGCGCTCGCTGACTGAAAACGGGTTCTTTTCGCCTGGAGGACAATGTAACGGTCATCTCTTGGTGTTGTTTTCCTTGGACGGCCACCACCAACCTTCCAAACAGCTGTACTAGTAGTTTTAAAGGCATTCCAAGCACGAGAAACAACACTTCTGTTGATCCCGAACTCTTCGGCGACACTAGTCACACTACGCCCCTCCTCAAGCTTCCCAGTCATTCTTCCTCGAGTAAAGTCGTCTAAATGATTTCTAGAAGACATGTTTCACAAAACAAATCACTTGCACTTGCAACGAATGTCTTTAACTACGGTATTCTTCATCCTTTTATCGCAGCTTTGACCTGCGCGAGCCGACCCACAAGGTTTACGTACACTTACATCATCTACGACGTTTTATTTCCAAAATTTGCATACAAATAATTTTTCTACTGAATTACGTGCATATTATACTGCAATTTCATGGTTATCTTATACTTTGTTGGGGAGCTGTGGCAGAAAAACCACTTGTTGCTTAAGTTTTGCACACCAGTGCATATTTACCTCGATCACTGGATAAAAGTCATTACAAGAGATAAAATAAATATTAAAAAGGGATTTGTAATTTTCCTTATAAAACTCGAAATGCGTCGAAATGACGCGTCCCGTAAACCAAGTGTTAAATAATCTGCGCAGTCAACTTTTAAGAAACCATGTGGAAGCTTTCTGATGTAGGAGGGGAAGGTGAACGCCTCGGGTGAGACCCCAGACACCCATATCCTTACAAACAAACGAAAAGTTCTTCTCGGTAGAGTACGTTGTGTTCAAGCGTTGTGTTCCCGATTACTATAATACATCAAGAATACCATTAACTCAAAATTATGTTATAGACGAATAGAAAATAGGATTTTTCAAAATGAGCGACATTTTATAAAATGAAGTAGAAGAAAGAAACATGTGCATTAATATTTTATTTACTTATTTATTCATTTATTGAAGTTATACTTCTTATGCGACTTCCAACAAGGTTGCGTTAAACGTTTAACGCTACATTTTTATTGGCCGGGAAATCACGTGGTAGGATCCAGTTTTCCCTCATTCGCTTCCATATTGTTTTGGTTCTCACTAGCATAAAAATAATAAAAGTCATAAAAGTATTGTTTTTCTATAAATATTTTAGTTTGATTTGATACACATATAATTTAATAGGGTAGTATTTTTTATTTTCAAACTTAGTGGATAACAATTGTAAGAAATGAGTGAAAACAATCCCACGGACGATGCGACGGAATTAAGGTTATGTCAAGGTACGTCTCTTGTGAATATCAATTGATTGTTAGGTTTTCTCTTTTCTAATTGCCATTTATATTTCACCAAATGCAGCCATGAGGGATATTAAATTATTTATTGCAAAATCTTTATTGCCACTATCCACTGCAGGTTCACTAGCTCTGGCAGACGTTACTGGTGAAGAAATTGATTATTGTGAGCAGCCTGTGATCCTTGCAGGAGATTTTAATGTGAATTTCTCGTTACCTGAAGCTGAAACATTATTAACCTTCCTTAAAGACAAATTTGGATTGGAAATGATAAATGGTAGGAATGATCCAACAGGGGTAAATACCGTTGATGCAGTTTTTGCGAGAAATATTGAAAAAATAGAACTCAAACATTTCGTATCTTACTTTAGTTATCATAATCCCATTGTAAATGTTATAGATTTGGATATTTCTCCACTCGAAAATGATAATTAAAAGATGCGATCAATTGTGAATTGTAAGCATTGTTAATAAAGTTTGTCTTAAAGAAACATTATGATTTCACTAAAAATCAAGTTCTACCCTTTCCCATTTTCATTTCCACGTTACGAAGCTTAACTTCTTCCGCGCGGAGAAACTCCAAGCACTATTTTTTTTATCATTTTTATTTATTTTTTATTTCTTTATTATTATTATTATTTTGAAATCGGGAGTCCAAATAAAAGTAACCTAAACAGCAATTTACTTAGCTTATCAAAACATATTTTATCACTGACGCACTTAACATATATTTGACGAAGCACGTAGTTTTTGTATTAATTAAGGCAAGAGAAAAACATTCAAATTATAATTTAAAATGGGACAGTTGTAGCAAAATGACAACCATTCAGAAGCAAACAATTCTGGCTGGTGTTCTGAAATTTTCAAGATAATTAGCAAAAAAACTCTAAATAATTCGGTGAGATAAGTATGAATTTTTAGCGGGAAAGTTAATTCTTCTAAAATTACTCTTCCATTTTTTTATTTATTTTACTATTTATTTATTTATTTATTATTTATTTACTTATTTATTATTTTACTTATTTTTTTTAATATTTTTTTATTATTTATTTATTTCTTTATTATTTTATTTATTTACTTTTTTATTATTTTTTTATTTTATTTTTATTTTTCACGGCTAAACATACTGATTATCCAAAACTAGTTAGGCGAAGTTTCTCTCAAAAAAATTATTTTCTTCCTGTAAGCAGCTGTAATTAAATCGATGCATATTAAGGAATTAAAAAAATAGTGTCTCTGAAAAACCAAAATGTTAACGAATTCTTATGAGTTATCCAGCACCAAATGATAGATTTGTTTCTTCTTTTGTTAGAAGCAATCTCACGCATTTACAATACTTTAATGAAGGTGAAATTATACTAAATAAATAAATTTCATTGTATTATATTACATAAATGAGGCATTTTTTAAAAAGAAATTCATTATTTATAATAATTTCTTTTGGGATTCCATGAAAGTCGAATACATACTCGTAGCAGTTAACAAATTGTAAAACGCGCTAGGGGAATTTATTTTCTCGGATGGGAGGGGTAGTTTTAGAGTCGTAGTTTGTTCATTAATCGTCATGTGCATTGGATGGCCTCAAATTACTTCCACTAACACATTAGTTGACTCTCTGAGCACGTTGAATGAAATGGGAGTCACCGGTGACCTGCGTTGAGATTCATCGTAGCACTAAGGGTGTCACCGGTGAAGTCACGATTATTAAAAACACATAATTCGAGTAAATTTTTTTATATTATTATCGTTACTAAAATAGCTTGAAGAAAGTAATGCAATATAGAAACACAAATATATTTTTTTGTTCTATACTCAGCGATGCCAACTTGCTCCAGCCAGCGAAAAAATATTTTAAAGTGGTAGTTTATTAATTGTGATTCTTGGTTTAATAAATTTAATTTAGTAGATTTTTATCCACCAGTATTTCTGAACAATTCGTAGGCTTATATAATTCACCACTTTTATTTTTTGCATTTTAACTATGTCTCATCACCACTCCCATTCCAGAAGAAGACGCCTTCAGAGACGGACGTGTCTTGCGAGTTCTCCGAGCCGGGGACTCGGTCGTCACCCAGCGGGATGATCAAAGATGAGTTCCGACAGCCAGTCGTCACCATCTCATAGTTTTAGCTTCCTCTCTTCGTGAGCGTTTGTTGCAAGCCTGATGACTGCAATACTTCTGCGACGTCGATCACTGATCAATGTATGAAAGACAGAACACCAAGATGAAATATTATTCAAATCCAGCCAACGTGAACACACCGTGTAAGAGGCAGTAGTAAGTTGTTTAGCTTCGACGTACATGAACGTGATGATATCTTTGACCTTTCGTTAGTAGCATCCAGGACCTGTCCTATAAAACTGTTAATGGCGGCCATTTTCGTTTGAAACCGACTGGTCGAAGCATGTTTCACAAGTAGGAGTCTGGCTTTACTAACCTCTATTGTCCTTCGGGTCCTAGCTCAGTTTAGTTACTAGCGGAGACTGGAGATGTTAATTATCTTATCGAGATAAGTAACCTTAAAAACAGCGAGACGTTTTCTTAAAGCAGAGCACAGTGGACTTCATTTTTGTTTATTACACTCAACTCATTTTCAAGTCATCTCACAGCTTTTCCTCACCATGGCAATCAGCCATTTCCCCCCCCCTCCCATCTCATCTTTAGCTTTATGCTCCTGACCTCAGTGTTCCACCTCATCGATCCTCATCTCATGATGAAGGCGTGAAGGGCCATCTCAGCCTCTGGCACCCCGACCGACCAACCAACAAGACAAGACGATAACTATGTCTTGCTAAACCTTTCAAAAAAGTAGCAAAATCTGTCTAATAATTGAACATTTAGTTTGTAGATATTTACCGTTTGACCAGACGAGCAAACCATGTGAAATTAGCGTGGCATTCAATATGGTAACAAAATATATCCGTTACTTAACACATTGCTGACCGGCAACTTTTCTGAAAATTACCCCATGTGCCCGGCTATAGTTTTGAAAGCGAATGTGGAAGTAAAACAATGAAAATAAACTTCAAAATGTTTTATTTATTATTCAACTCTTAGTATTTCTTTTTTGTATGATGAAAGGTATAACATTCACCTATGTCGTGTAATGATACACAAGTTTACCAATTCTTTTTTTTTCCCGAATGGCAGGCACTGAACTTTATTCGTTACTCATTTCGCTTAACCCAGTAGGCACCTGTGATCCAAAGTCACGGATTTAGCAATTGTATAAGGTCTCGTAAAGTTATAATAAATTTTTAGTATTAAATAGTAAAACTTGAAAAGTAAGGAAAATTACTTGTTAAAATAGTCACCACGAGATCACTGCTAACGAAAACACGAGTTAACTTGAGACCGGTCAGCAATGTGTTAACAAATAATTACACAAACAATTTATACCCATTCATCTCTCTTAAACGTATCATCCAATTTATTTTTTTTATTTTTTTACCAAATTTCCTTAAAGTTGCTCATAGAAATAAAGAAAGGTCAATATCTTCATCGTTCGTTTCGGATATGTGCTAGTTCACATAGGCCTTTTAACCATCCATCTGGGATTGACACATCAGGTAAAAAAAATAATAAGTTGAGGGAAAAGTTAGAAAGCAAACAGCTTCCTGAAGAAATGAAGCAGTTTGCCCCTCGTGAAGAAACTATATAAATAAAGATAATACAACATGACATATAGAAAACATATAAAATCTATTTTGCTACTCTTTATAATTATAAAAACTGTCTAAAAGTAGCAAAAAAAAAAAAAACAGTTTGATTATAGGTAGTATTTTATTTGTATTATAATATAAAATACGAAATAAGTAGTTTGAAATTTTTTCCCCTTCTAATTCAATAAGTTTATCAGCAATTGATTTAGTAAATTAGAGAAATTTCAATGATAAATAACTATTTATTTTAGATATAAATAACTGCTCATTTGCAAAATTATTGTTTCGAAGTGAACCGTGTTCTGAAGATTTTGTCTTTAATACAGAAAAAGACATCGATGTTCCACGCTGTCAATCTCAGATATATTATTTTAATGCTAAATAATTTATTATTTTATATTAATATAGCTAGCATTTATTGCTAAATTATTTTGACTTAAATTATTACATAATAATGAAAAACATGATACATTTGCGGCAAAGGGTAGAAAACGTTTGTCAACTTGTAAGATAGTATTACGAAAAACTGAAAGTGAAACAGTAAACTGTATTTTTTTTTCTATTTTAATTTAAAAAATCAAACACAAACATTTTAAATAACTTCATTGATCACTTTTACATACACGAAATAAATTCATTTTTTTTCCTCTGTACTGTTTATTTTTCTTTCATAAACCATCCTTTATATACAAAATAGTTTAAATACTGAAGATTACATTCATATTTACAAAAAGAAGTATGCATGTTGATATTTTTCAATTTGCTTGAATATGTCATCTTCTCACGGGTGAAAATAAAAACCAATGTGCAATCTCAATTTTACGATGTTGAATCCGCACTTGGATTAATTTTCTCTAAAGCCAAAGGTAGTTCGGTAACACTGAGGAACGCAGAATATTTCTTGTATTCCAAAGGTACCTGGAAAAAAAAACATAAATACAATTTTGTGTTCTGCTGAATTTCAAATTTTTATTTAGAAAATTTAATTTCATTCAGGCAGAAATAATTTTTTATTAAGATTTCAAAAATGTATTTTAACGTGACCCGCTTGCAATGTGTTAAAACATTGCAAGCGGGTCACGTTAAAATACATTTTTGAAATTTCTGCAAACCATGCAAAAGTTTAAAAAATTGCAGAACTACTTCGTTTCCACTCTGTTTCTCAAAGAATTTATCCATTCGTGATTACTACAAATATAAGTGATGCAGTATATACGTAATCAATCCCCCCTAAAAAGAATAATGTTTTTAAAATTCCGCTATAGATTCTAAAATAATTTTAATGTCATACTTTCGAATTCAGCTGGTAGCTAACGTAATAAAAGGCCTGCTTAATTTGATTCGAAATATGCTACCACTCATTTTATGAAGTCACTTTCCTCATTATTGCTTTTTGCATTATGTTTTGTAGAGACAATTAAGAACTAGAGTATTGAGAATTTTTCGCTTATTTCGCAGACATCAGTTTATAAGCAACGCCGAATTGTTTCCCCTCTCTCACTGCGGGGCTCTTAACACCAGGTTTACGGGACGCGTCATTTTGATGCATTTCGAGTTATGTAAGGAAAATTATAAAACCCGTTGGAATTTTTATTTTATCTCTAGTTTTAACCATTGATCGAAGTAAATATATATTGAAGGCTATTTTCTTCAAAAGCGGGGAAATATTGAAATTCTCTAGGTGGTATACCTATCTCTACGGATATGAGTCAATTTGACTCATTTCCGCCCGTTTGATTTGAGTTCCTCAAACACACAATCGCCACAATAATATACAATTGTCCAATATACAATCTACTTACAAAACAGATTGACGGTTTACGGATAAATAAATAAAAAAGTCCGATTGTGTCGCTTTTACAACAGCTTATGTGTCCGGATCAGCTCCATTTACAGAGTCATACAATTTAAGGATAAAAACTAAAACAAACGATAATGTGCGTATTTCGACCATTGGTAGGAAGTACCTCGCTACTACTACTATAGTCGCTATATTACTGTAACTAAAACTACTATAGTCGCTATACTACGTAACTAAAACTAGTATAGTCGCTACTTTTTTCCGTAGTTTGTTGTGTATTGCTCTACTCTTAAAAAGAAGTAGTGTAGTGAGTTGTGTGATACCAAAAAACAGTAGTTTGTAGCGATTCCTGGCAACTACTTTTAACGTTAGTTAAATGAAATTCAAACTCAAAACAATTGTCGATTCTGATTGGTGCAAATCCGCAGTAGGCCCTACAACGTGAGCAATGAGAATCCCGCTGTGGACGAGCGTTAATAAGATCTGCGTCAGTTGCTTAGAAAAATCGGTCGAATGGGTTTTGAGAAATTGAACTTTAAATAACTGTCTTTTTAAAAATTCGATTTCGCAGGAACTATAAAGTGTCTGAATTTTTGTGCCTGATTTGGTTAAATAAAATATCGTCTGCAGCAATTAATTAACATATTTGCGGTGACCCTCTCAAACCATTAAGATTGGGTTCTAGAGCTTGAAGATCCGATCATTACATCAAAAGTTATACAGGGTGGTTCATTTTTTGTTGTTGCCCTGTGCTTTATTTCTCGTATTATATAAGAAGGCATTGATCACCTAAATCCAAATATTTAATAACTTCTTAGTATTTCTTAAATGAAATATTAAGCGTCGAGAAAAGCAGAAAGTTTAAATGAGCAAATTCGTAAAAAGTGCTTTGGAATAGAACACTTTTTCATGTAAACATGAATTAAAACTATTAAAACTTCTTAATATCTCCTCACATTTAATCAAGTCAATTTTATTATTCAAAGTCATTGAGAATATTGGGGATAAATAAGTTCTCAAATTAAGTTTGTCCTCTAAAAGTAACAAAAAGTAGTGACTATATATCGAGAGCAGTTTGTAGACGTTACATTTAAAAAAATAAATAATTGTAGATAACTTGAGTTGTAATAAAGTAGTTGTAGTTGTGGTTAACTACAAAGAAAGTGTAGTTTTTCCGACCACTTATTTTAACCCTTTTCTAAGTCATATGCCCCATTTGGAAACACCACTTTCAAATTTATTACATACTACTAGAACTCCACTTAGTGCGACTACTTTCTTCTATATGAAAATTTCGTTCGATGTTTAGGAAACTCAATTAGTGAAATGACACGGATTATAAATAGATTTCCTTATTTCCAATATACAAGTCAAATAGAAAGAAATATATTATAATATTCTGTTATTTCTGTTACTGTGTAAATTGGCGTAATTGGCGCAAGATATTTATACTTGTGACCAGCCTGTTTAAGTTTCCGAATTATATAAAAAAATGTCCCCTAAAATATTTTATATTCTACCACACTAGATGGTGCTGCCATCTAGTGTGGTAGAAACTAGACATCCAAATCAACATGGCCAACGGTATCTCACCCATTGTGGTGGTCCTGAAAGAGTGGATACCACTTCTGGAGAACGAATAAGGTCTCCTCATGTGTGCGCACTTGTGCAGCTCATTGGAAATAAGAAAAAAATATTTTATATTAATTCCTCAATAACAGGCCACATAAAGTGACCTACACATGATAAAAAAATGAGAATACATGATGGTTAAAGCTAAGTAGCTTTTCTTCATCTGTGTTGCTTTACACATTAAGTAAAAAACAAAACAAAAACCAATACCGAAACAAATATTATAATTTGGATTATCTATAACATACAAATTCTTACTTTTGTTGTTGAATGAGTTTTAAATCTGTAATGATGCAATATGTTAGCCATACATAACTTGATCTCCAGCAAAGCAAATCTCATTCCCAAACAGTTCCTCGGTCCCTCGCCAAATGGTAAATATGCATATTGTGGATGTTTAACATTAGATGAATCCATGAACCTAGAAGTGAATAAATAAATTTAAAAAAAAAGAATTACAGAAAGAGTATCACCATATATAATATTTTCAAAGCTATTTCGCCAAAGAAAATAAAAATGGCACAGTTAAAGTGCCTCAAACTCGAAACAAAGCTATAATTATGAGCTAAATACGTACCATCTCGCCGTTAAGAATTATCTCGATTTTAGACCTGACAAATAGTTTATTATTTTTGTTAAAAATGTCCAATTTTGTCGAAGTTTTTTCATTTAGAGGAAAATCATTATAATCAATAAATAATTCTCAAGTTTTGTAAGTTTTTATTCGCACAAGAAAAGAAGCAGTGCTAATATAATTTTTCAAACATTAAAAAATTAGGGATAAAACGAATTTTATTTCTGGAAAACCTTGGCTTCTCTTCCTCCTCATTTTCATAATTAGCACATAAAAAGTGAAAAAAAAGTTATAAAAAATAAACAATTTTTATTTCTTATAATAGTCAAAATTTACTCGAAAAGTTCTTAAGGTAATCAAAAATCGTGAATAATTGTTGCGATTCTCACAACTAACGACCGTTATTTCCTATATAAGCAGAGACTTCGAAGAAAAATGTCCTTTGGATCAATATGAAAATCTTGTGTTATGTAGCAATATGCAATTAGCTTTTAGTAAAAAAGTGACTGACGTTTCGTGTAAACGTATATTTAAATATTGTAATACTACCATTATTTAAACGCTTAATGCCACGCTAATTTTACATAACTACAAACTAAAATTGCAAGTATTCGACAGTTTTTTCTAGTTTTCTTAAAAAGGATTGGCTTGACATATCAAGTGGTTAATTATATAAGCCTACGAATTGCTCGGAAATAGTGGTGGATAAAAATCTACTAAATTGATTTTATTAAATCAAGAATCACAATTAATAAATTACCACTTTAAAATATTTATTCGCTGTCCGGATCCAGTTGGTATCTCTGTGTATATAAATAAAACTGTTTTTGTGTGTTCTAAATTGCATTGATTTCTTTAAACCATTTTAATAACAATAATAATATTAAAAAAAAAAAAATTTGCTAGAATTTTGTGTTTCTAATATTCTTGGCTTCACCGGTCACCAATGACCATCATGGTGTTCAACATGTTAAAAACTGGCAACTCTTTGCCTATTCTAGTGCTCATTACTTTCAAACCTCGCAGCAAAATTACGACGAGGTTTTTCGGTGCATAAACAAATGCTTTCATTAACCCCTTGGGGACGGGTGATTCAGAAAAGCATTCATACAAAATCAGAATCAGGATGCAATTAAATAAAAACGGTAACTTAAATGTAGTCGTTTCTAAATTTGACAGACTTACTTTGCCTTTACTTTAATTATTGTTAGTTTAATCATATATGTATATAATCAATGTTAATTCAAAGTATAACTAAATAATTTTATTTTGAACAAAGTAATGGTGAATTAAATAAATCAAACAATTATAATTCAGCCCACAAATAAACTGATAAAGAATTACTTTGATTACCAGTTTTATCTTTTTACCCTGATTGATACGGTTTTATGCTGACACATATTTGTGACAGTCGGCGCGAAAGGGTTAATGATATATAAAATATTATTTCAGGAATAATTCATATCATAAAATTAAAAATGCTAGTGGTAAAAATTGGCAAGTTAAAGTTGGGTGAATTTCTCCACATAAGTTAGAATGTTGATCAACGAGAAAATAATTAAATACAGCGCCGCATCACACAATGACTTTTTTGCAATATAATTTTTTGTCTTTTACTTAACTTAGACTTATTATTTGTTTACGTATCTTATTTTAACCGTGATATATTTTTGTTTTGTGTACCTGGCAACTTCGATGCATAATTAATTCGTTTATGTTCTACGTGCCTTCGTGCCTGTCATTATATTAATTAATAAATATTTAGAGGATGAATTGAAATCCATGTGAAAGAATCTTTGTGTCAGAATATAGAATGTGTCACTTAAAGGAATTGACACTTGACAGGCTCGACGTATTTGAAATAGAATGGAATGAATATCTAGTAATGTAAATAACGTTGGTAATGTCACGTTTCAACACCCGATCGGGATCGAGCTACCCACACAACGTCACTTGCAGATATCTCATTACAAATCGGTTTAAAAATGGTGACGACCATAAATATAAGCGGTAGAAAGTTTGCTATATTTTAGTTTCTAATTTTTATCTTTTTTTTTTCCATAAGAAACTATATGAATAAAATTAAATAAAATTTTTATTTTTCCCCCCGCGTGGTATATATTTACTGACCTTTCTACTACTACGCTTTTAGCAAAATATTTCGTAGAGTAGTAAACATTTAAAAACTAAAGCTTTCTGAATTTGTATCAAATTTTCAACATTTTTAAAGTCTCACCACGATATAGTTTGAATAAAATGGCGTTGCATACGATCTCTTAAATAATTTAAAAAGTGGTGTAGAAAATAAGTATAACTGAATAAAAAATAATTCAACACAAACTTAGTTACTATCACTCGAATAAGTTTTTACAAAAAGTTCAAAAAGTTGCAGCCCTGTATTGAAAGAACAATATATAGTTGTAGAGATATTCGATTTTGGGACTCAAGGCTGAAAACATACCATTGAATTATAATTAGATTTATATTTCAAACGGGTTATTTTTAGAATCTTTTCCTCTTTCACTTCCATATTAGGAAGCAGTAAATGATTTCCCATAATGCGTAAGGATACAAGGAATGCGAAGACTGAGTCTTTTTACCTCATTCTGTGTTAGTATTTAATACGTGAGCGATTGTTTTCACATGACTCTTGCTGTGTGATGTATTCCATGTAAGATCTGCCGGAACCATTCGGAGTTTTGTCCACCCCCTCCCTTGTGGAGAGTGGATATGAAATGATATAACCACCAGCCTACCTGTAAATAAAACTAATGAAGGAATAATTGGTTCACGACAGAATTATTTGAACTAACTGTAACCAATGATAACAGGGATGTAGCCCTGTTATTACATATATATACTGGTAGGCAAAATACTTCGATTGCAGTTTATTTGGGGGAGGAGTAATAATAGTTTGATTTACTTAATATATTACAACTTAATTCAAAATAAAAATTGTCTAGTAACACTTTGAACTAACAATAAATAGATATGTAATAATTAAGGTGAAAGCAAAAAATAAGTCCCCTGAAATCACGTGCTTGATGTCAGGCCTCGTGTAAATGAGATGTAAGGAAATATTCCAGTAGCCTTAGAACAGCTAATTATTTTTGCTTTTAGCTTGCTGCTGCTAGGAAGCAACTTACTTTGTTTTAAATACGTCTACGTTCAATATGTATTTTTTATTACAGTTAAAATAGTTCAATTAACTATTGTCTTTTTTGGTGTCATGTTTGCAGAAGAACAATATTTTAACTTGTTTTAACCCTAACTGTTTATTTCAAAATGAAAATCATTACGAATTTCACATTTAAAATAAAACATACCTTTCGGGATTAAAAGTTTCAGGGTCAGGAAAAAACTCGGCATCGTAATGCATTGCGTACAGTGGAGTAATCACAATCATTCCTTTTGTTAAAACTATACCTGTATCACCTAACTTGTAATCTGATGTCGCTACTCGTGCTGTCCTGAAAAAGAAAAAAAAATACTTGTATGTGTTGATTAAATTAACTTTATTTCTAATTTTAAAATTTTCACTTGGAAAACAAAACTGTTTTTAAAGATTGAACTCACTCTAAGTCAACTTTTTACACTCATACGAGTGTTTTTTGCATCCATTTTCTTTCAAATTCAAAACGGCTGTAAATTTAATGTTTAGCTATTTAATTTTTCAATTACAATAATAGAAACTGCAACAACATATTATCAGTATCAGTTCTTTTCACTCCTTCAGATGAAATAAGATAAGCTTCAAGGTATTCCCTTCATTGGAAATATCCCTATTGCGTCCAGATATTGCCTTCAATTAAAATACCAATTTAGTTTCAAGATATTCCCTTCATTGGAAATATCCATTCAGCTTCAAGATATTTCCTTTATTGGAAACATCCATTTAGTTTCAAGATATTCCCTTCATTGGAAATATCAATTTATGTTCAGTATATTATATTCATTGAAAATATCCATTTAGACTCAATATATTCCCTTCACTGGAAAGGCCCATTTAGCATCAAAATATTCTCTTCATTGGAAATATCCATTTAGTTTCAAGATATTCCCTTCGTTGGAAATATCCATTTAGGTTCAAGATATTCCCTTCACTGGAAAGGCCATTTTAGCTGTAACCCTTTAATGAGCCCTTTATTTCTAGTAAAGGTAAATTAAAGTATTTTTGGAATTGAAATTGTTTTAAGAACAGTAATTGATACAAAAAAAAACTCATTTTGTTTATAAAAATGCCATTTTTTTGGTGGTAAATATATTTAACATGACCTATTAGGAACTTACTGACTTTTATTTTTCTTTATTTATAAAATAAATTCCTTAAATGGTACAAACTTCAAAAGGAATTATGTATTTTATAACTTTTATACGTTTTTTAAAAGTGACAAATGATTACCAATTTTATTCAAACTCACTTCAAGAAAGCTGAAGTTATTGAAAAATGGAAACCTAAATTAAAAGTGGTAAAACGTGGTGGTAAGTATACTTACCACGGCCTTCAAAAGGGTTAAAATATTCCCTTCATTGGAAATATCCATTTAGCTTCAAGTTATTCCCTTCATTCGAAACATCCATTTAGTTTCAAGATATTCCCTCAGTTGGAAATATCCATTTAGGTTCAAGATATTCCATTTACTGGAAAGGCCCATTTAGCTTCAAAATACTCCCTTCATTGGAAATATCCATTTAGTTTCAAGATATCTTCTTCGGTCTAAATATATGGCCTATAGCAATATTTAAAAAGCAGTAGCGCTATCATCATAAAATGAAGCTAAAATTATGTGATTCAGAGGATTGTTAATAAAGTTAATATGGATTGAAATTGATGTGCGGTATGCTGGACGCCAGGTTCGAATGAGTTAAGGAACATAACATACCTGATTATCTTGAGGTACATTTTTCAAGCGCAAGAAATTAAACATTAAATTAACCCTAAATGTTATTCCAAGATTGTGAAAAATTACTAATTCCGTTAAAGCTGAACCTCAGGAGAGAAAAATAATTGATACTTAACCTTCCTAATTTGTTTTCAGAGAGATAGAATGTACATGAAAACCTAGATTTTTTTTATACCTTTAACGCATAATTTTTATTAAACACTAAGAAAATACCAGTTCTTCGTACGGGAAAAATAAAAAAAGGAAAAGACTCAATAAATTAGTATTGAGAAACACAACGCAGTTATGCCCATAACCGAAAGGAATATACCGACACAATTAAAGAGCTTGGAAAGAACCAGATGAATAAAAATTTCAGAGCAATTAATGAATTCGATAAATTTACATACTGTGGTTGCGTCACTATAGGCATGTTTAATTTAACAGAACTGTTTCTGTTTTCATTTTTATCTTAACATAACTAATCCATATTAGTTTTTGGTATGCTTACATGATTCTTATTCAAATCAGGCTGTGGTAAATAAAATAAAACAAAGAATTATTAGTCCCACCTTCTAATAAATTGGTCACAAAATAATTCGGATACAACTTCTTTTTTTCGTTCTGAAAATTTCACTTACCTGGCTCTTCCACTACGTTTATTCCACTTTCTTCCAAAAGTTTGAATATTAAATAATAGCTAAAATAATTTGGATTTTATATGCTGTAATCTTTTGTGGCTTTACGTTATAGAAGTAATAAGTAATAAGTTGAGTAATAAGTAATAAGATGTATTTATTTTTCTGTAAAACAATTTACCAATCGAGGCTCTAAAAAAATTCAGGTCCTACAATAGAATGCGATCAAAACTAAAAAATTAAAAACCGAAAAAAGTACTCACATTAAAGCAGGTGGATACATTCTCAAAGTTTCTGATACGACTGCGTCCATAAGTTTCATGTCTCTCACAGCATCGTAACCAACTTCGCCCTAAAAACGTAGAGCATAACAATTTAATTTTTTGTTTAATAAAGTATTATAAAACAGTAAAAAGTTTGTTTTCCGATATTCTTATACAGTAAGAACTCGATTATCCGAAGTAATTGAGACCGGACAGATGATCATAATATTCAGGTGATATGTAGTTTGTAGATTAGCATCGCTATGTGTTTGACTTTCTTCTATTTACTCTGAAAATCGATATTTTTCAAAAAAATTGAATATGACTGCTTAATAACTGTGTTTTTTTTTTCTAGTAAGTATAAATATATTTTATTTTAAAATTTGGTTTTCCTTAAGACTTAAATAGTTTTTATCTCTTTTTTGTTTACACCATTTATACAAACCTAATCTAATTCGGAAGCTTTTCCTTCAAATGTAATTTTTTTTATTAATATTCTATTTCAAACTTCGTAAAGCTATCTCCCTGTTCCAATCACACTGATGTGTTATGCTTTTCCAGCACAGATATCATTACAGGCTTTCTTTTAGTAAAAGTAAAAGCCATGATGTTCAAAATAAACTATACTAGAATTGATAACAAAAATGGATTAATTTTATGTGGTCATATAATATAAAGGGCGTACGTTGGTTTCCAAGGTTTCATGCTCAGTTGAAATAAAAAATCATATTATAGGAGCTGATTAAAGAGCTAATCCTCCCTTTCCAACACAGTGGGATCAGTCTGGCAACACTTATTACAAAATTATTGCAAACCACTAAAAATGTAAAACTTCAAAACACCCACTGTTATAAAGCAACTCACCTGACCAAATGCAGCGCGGAGGACCCTTTCTTATACTTAATATTTCTCCGAACTTAATTTAAAGAATTATACCAAAAATAAGTTCTTTATATGCAAAGAAAATATGGTGAGAGAAAATGCAAATTTAATTGTCTATGAATTTTTTAAAATATTATTAGAAAGAGAGGTAAATAATTACAGAGTTATTGATAACTATATCCTTGTTAATAATGCATTAAAATTTCACGATCAACGAATGTACTGGTCTTTTTTACTGGTGTCTAAATAAACCTCCATATTTTTGCAAAATCTTGAGGATGTGAAAAGTCGACTTATACACCGGACGAACCATCACCTCCTACATCAAGAATCCTCCCAGGGCTAAAGAGAATACAAGGGCTAGTTCACTCCGCTCTTAGAGCTGAAGCTACGATTTCCCTCCTCATGACGTCACTGTGTCTACAGATCTCGGAGATCGCAAGCAAAGATATGATAACTTTGCATCTTTCTCTTGTAAAAATAAGTTAGACTTTTTCTGGTTATTAGCCTTCAAACTTTACGTAATTAACACATTATTTCAGTTCATAAACATAGTTCAAAAAAAAACTTTCTTGTTTATTATATTAAAAAAATACCATTTTAAACTTATAAAAATGTTTTGCTAGTTGGTGAAAATGACACGATAAATACTTTATTTTAAAAAGTTCAGTTTTAACTTTAACTATTAAGAAAAATGAAGGCATATATCGACACTTTTTTTATCTACATATTCTTTTATAAAGATAAGTTAAGTTAAATTTAGAATCCATGATTTTGAAATATGTCGTTAATAGCAATTTGTTCATACTTAATCATTAGGAAACATCAACCTTAAACGCTAATTACTGAAACAAAATAATAATTTAGGTTCATAATGACATCAGAAATTTTACAATTGTTTATAGACATTTAAATTTACGATGATATAATATATAGATATTTAAATTGAAGAGAATATAATTTTTAAAAAAAATCATAAATATTTAGAATAACTACATTAAAAAATATGTTATGAAATTAGGAGAATTTCAACTATATACTATATATTTTATTTATACCTTTTACTTACATTTTAATTTTCTTTGACTTTATCTATTTTTTAATTCTTTTCACCTGCCTTTCTTTATGAAGTAGCGAGGCGGTTTCTATTTAGATAATGAATTTTTATAAAAGTTCTTTACGACAGAATAAACGTAATGCGGTTTTATATTAACTGTGTCATTTCGGAATCCATTCTTTACATAGTTGTTCATTTACTTTAGGGAACACGAGAAAAATTATACTTTTTCCTTTTGTTTTTATATCAGAATTTTTGGAAGTTGCAATCGCGCAAACTGGCATTTAGATAATAGTTTTAAATTCTTGTAAATTCACTGCAAAAACTGAGGAAAGTCATTATAGAAAATAACAAATGTCTTAGAATATCTCGCAAAAAGAAATGATCCAATATTAGTTAGAGCTAGTAAGGCCAAACGCTCCGTTCTTGAAGTAAAAGTGCGAGCTTTGCGCCAAAGTGACGTCACTAGAGTGACGTCGGAGGATCGGCGCGGCAAGAGATACTTCAAAGGAATGAACCAGCCCTTCTATTCTCTTTAGCCCTGGAATCCTCCACACGGTCTTTTATAAGTGGTCCGCGCAGACTGTTTAAAAAGTAAACCAGTTGTGCGCATGAACCCAAAACCTTTCATAAAAGTATTTCATTTCATTTATTAACAGAAAATTGGGTACCTGGGCCGCGCAGCGGCCCCTATCCCATACATCATGAATTAAAAACATTGTGTGATGACATTTTGATTTTGCAACATTATGGTATGCAATGATTTTCATAAAAGTAATTGAGAGAAATTTATCATACATATTTGAGAATTGAATCTGTAGTGGTTGACAAGTGAATAAGGCAAACCAATAATATTCATAAATAAAACAAATTTTTAGTCATATATTTGTTACCACTTTCTTATTTTAACTAGATTTCGTATTAAGTGACTCGTTCGGAAAGTGGATATCCTTCACAGTGGTCGGATCCGACTACCTATAAAAAACCGTGTGGAGGCTTTCAGTTATTGGAGGCGTTGGACAAACTGTTAACTGTTTAGTCATATGTCAGACATGAGGCTGATTAATACTTCTTTTCTTCTGACAAAAAAATATTTTCATACACTTAGCATTGTTTTAAGATGTACTCACGTGCTTCTTGAACGCTTCATCCACTTCGGCAATTAATTTATCTTGCCATTGTTGGTTTGTTGCCAATGCATACGCCATGTAAGCTATCGTTGAGGCAGTAGTTTCATATCCAACAAAATAAAAGAGAATGCATTGAGCCACGAGTTCATCTTCTGACAGCCCTATAAAGAAGCACGCCTTAAAAATACAGTACTACTACTTCATACATACCATTCATCCAACAACTACGGAATTTCTCTAGTTCCAAAAAATATATGCATCAATTAAACTAAGATGGTGGTTTTCTATGTATAAAGGATTCGTAAATTAGATTTAAAAGAATTTTGGTCATAAGTACATATAAATTGTTTGAAAAGTTATGTAATAGATCAGACGATCAGACGGACAAATACTCACATTATAAAGAGCTAGTAAACGTTTTAAAAAAATTCAGTTTGTCTTAACTTTTTTACTTAAGATCACTACCTTTAGATAAAATATGTTGTCCAAACTTTAACTTATGCTATAACTTCATTTTCATACAGGAGGTGGACAAAATAATGAAAGCACTTTCTTCTTAATAAAAAAAAAATTCATATTTCTCAACATATACTTAAGGAATCATTTGATAACTCCAGAAAAGTTAGGATCAAGCAATTTCACATACTTCTCAATGAAATTTATAGTTATTAGAGGTTTAAGGATCGACAATGAATTAATTACAAATGGAAAATAGTGTTTTTGAACACCCTATGCCAAAAAAATGTAGCAATAAATTTTTTAACGTATATGAATTATTTAGGTATTTTTATGCAATAAGTGAGCAAACTTTCGTAAGCTCTTACTTTACCTTTAACTTAACCTTTTCGGGACGTGCGAAACATTAGTATATTCGTATGGAATCATAAATGGGATGAAAATAAAATAAAAAGCGGTAGCTTAATTTTGGGCATGGCTAATTTGACAGCCATACATTTGCTTTCACATTAAATCTAATACTTCCAATCTTTGTTTGTTAAAAGTGTAACTATTTAATTTTTAATTTGAAAGAAGTCTTGGTGATATAAATCAAGAAAACTCTTATTACCCAGCACACAAATAAACTGCTAACAAAATAGTTTGGCTACCAGTTTTATATTTTTTAACCGTGATTGTCGCCACCCTGAGAATGCATATATGACTCGCCCGTCTCGAAGAGGTTAAATATTTAGAGAGATATTTAAAACAAACTAATTTTTTGCCTTACATTCGTTTGCTATAAATTTTAAAATATTACATAATATAACAAAATTTTTAGAGCAATTTAAAATTAATTACGCAATTTTTATAGTTGAAACGTTTGCAATATATATATTTAAAATAGTTTTTTAATACTGCACATGCAAGGAAAAAATTTAAAAAAGCTTTTAATAAATTGTTTGATTTGAATATTTTAAAATTTTAAAAAATTTCAAGCAATTTTCTAAGTAGTTTCGATTTTAAAAAAATGAAACTTAAAATGATAAGGGTTTTCTACAAATATTATTTTGCATCATATCTCAAAATAAATAACAAATGATATTACCTTACATGAAATATGATAGTATAAGGAAAGAAAATATGCAAGAGAAAAAATACTTTTATGCGACATGATTACCAAAAATGCCAGTGTCATTTTTAATAAATTTTGCTTAATAGAACAAAATGAAATTGTGGAAAACATCCTATCAGTTTGAGCATTCTTTTAAAAGTACAAAAACTACTTTGAAATTGCTTGAAAGTTTTTAAATATTTAAAAAGTTTTGTATATCTTCAAAATCGGACAGGACTTATTTTTATAGTTTCCCATTACGATTCACTTCAAATTTAAGGAAAAACAATTTTAAATTTTTTGTAACGCATGCGCTTTAAAAAGGAACTACTGAAAGAACTTTTCTATAATAATTTCCAGAACTCCATAAATATTTTAGCTGGGCTTACGATATTTCGAGCAATTCTTGGATTTAATAGCAAAAGTAAATGCTTGAAGTTACAAATTTATTGCTACATTATTTCGGGTGTACAAAAACATTATTTTCCGTTTGTAATTTACTGTCTATACCACAAGGATCTAATTTTTTACACTGTTACGAAAAAAATGTACTCTTAATAAATTTGTTTTCTTTATTTTAAATTTGTTTTTTTTTTTCAAAATTATACAATTTTGTTAAATAATTTTTACCCCGAGGAATCAATCTTGCTTCGTAATAATGATGATTATATTAATTTTAATTTATTGGATTTCAGTATTAAAAAAGAAGAAAATATCTGTATTTTTCATACAATAAAAGAAATTATTTTAAATTTAATATAATTAAACTAATGACGTGAAGTTCTGATACTTCTAAAGACATTGATGTAAATACCATTCTGAATCAATTGAACATAATTAAAAGAGTTTATAGTAGTGTTTATTTATCCGGAAAAAAAACAAATAGACGAACTGTTTTTAAATTGAATAAAACACAATGGATATCCAACAATGTGATTAAATTCTACATAAAATCATTGAGTTAATTGTATGTCATAATTATTAATAATTTCTTTGTGGTCCAAATTTATATTTTTACCATACGCAAATCCAATACTGGCAACTCCGGGGCTAAAATCTTTTAACATTTAATAAAGATTTTTTTAAAACAATTATTTTTAATTTAAATGTTAATGACTTCTATAAAACCACCAATGTTAAAGTTTTATGATTTAAATTCAACCTTATTAATTTTATTTTCGTTGAACAGCCGACCCAATTTTTTCGGTTTACGGATACTAATGTTCAACTCCGGAGCCTTGTAATTTTGAGCACAATTCAGAAGACAAGGGAACTCCTGGATCAAGTATTGGGATAAATTTGCCTTCGTGGAAGACTTTTTGATGGAATTAACCCGCATTTTCGTTAGATGGAGAGGCAAGCATCCTTATTAATTTTTATTTTTTATTTTATGACCGCCGTTGAACAGCCGACCCAGTTTTTGGGTTTACGACTACTAATGTTCAACGCCGTAGCCTTGTAATTTTGAACCAATCCAGAAGACAAGGAACTCCTGGATCAGTACCCCCAGAGGTATATCCTTATTAATTATAAAATTTTGAATTATCCAATGTAATATTATTACCTTGCTCACATGTAATTTCGGGCTAATCCAAGGAACTAGCAAATCAAACGCGCTTATGTACTTCAGTAAAAACGAGCCGTAAAATATACCCATTATCCTCTATTAGCTCTTCTACTTTCATATTTTTTAATCTGGCTAACTTGTTAAGAAAATATTTAAAATCATTTTCAAAGTTGTCGATTAGTGAAAATTCGTATGAATTTGCTACTTGCTTTATACATTACATTTTGTGTTTTATTCTGTAATTTACGAAATTCTTATTTTCTATTTTTTGTTTAAAATGTTTTTGCTTGCATTTTCACTTAATTTGCTCTATTTTCGCTTCAATATTTTTGGAAAAGTTTAAGATGCATTTTAATATCAAAAAGAAAAGTAAGAAAGGAAAAAAAAAACGGATAAGTTTAAGATACATTATGATATCAAAATAATTTCGATGCGAGTTGTTTTATGGCAAAGTTAAGGATTTTGTTTTTGCAAAAACTTAGTTTAAGTCTATAATTATAGTTCATTAGTGTAATAAAAGTATTCATAGCCTACATTTATATTTAAGCTGTTTTGGCATCTGTGTATTCGTTACACTACCATATTGATCCTGCTCGTCCTCTTCTTCTTTTATGTCCGTTTTTTTCACTTCAGGTTTTTGTTCTTCCACGGCGTCCATCAAACTTTGTAAAAAGTCATCATACCTCTGGAAAAAAGTATTTTTTTCTAAGGACAATGTAAAATATTATGATATGAATAAATGCCCTAAGAACTGGAAAAATCTTTTCTTTTTGTCCTATATATATATATATATATATATAAATAAAAAAAATACAAGAAAACACTAAGAAAGTTAAGAAAAACAATAAGTATCATTTATTGCGCTTAAGCTGCAAGTAAACAGTAACAGTAATGTTTCTAGGAGCATCTATTTAAATACCACTTTTAATGAAATGAACAGAATTAAAAGAATATGTAGTAATATTTATTTATCCAAAAAACAAATCGATAAACTCTTTCAAAATCTGATAAAAAACAATGGATACCCAACTAATGTAATAAAATTTTATATAAAATCATTGAATTAATCGTATATTTTGGTGGATATATTTTCTAAACATTTTTTTGTTTGTTAATTTTTATGATTTTCCCATGTGCAAATCCATTTCAGGCCAAAATTCATTGCCAAAATTATTTACTAAATAATTTCTTTGTTAATTTATATAATTTTCCATGTGCAAATCCATTTCGGGCAAATCCCTGATTAGAATTATTTACCAAAAATTCCTTTACTAAATAATTTCCTTTGTTAATCTATAAAGTTTTTCCATGTGCAAATCCATTTCGGGAAAATCCGTGGATAAAATTGTTTGCTAAAAATTTCTTTATTAATTTATACAATTTTCCATGTGCAAATCCATTTCGGGCAAATCCGTGGCTAATATTATGTACTAAAAATTTTTTTTCTTTGTTAATCTTTCCATGTGCAAATCCATTTCGGGCAAATCCCTGATTAGAATTACTTACTAAAAATTCCTTTGCTAAATAATTTCCCTTGTTAATCTATACAGTTTTTCCATGTGCAAATCCATTTCGGGCAAATCCGTGGATAAAATTGTTTGCTAAAAATTTCTTTATTAATTTATACAATTTTCCATGTGCAAATCCATTTCGGGCAAATCCGTGGTTAAAATTATCTGCTAAAATTTTTTCTTTGCTAATTTTTCCATGTGCAAATCCATTTCGGGCAAATCCGTGTTAAAATTATCTATTAAAATTCTTTCTTTGATAATTTAAATAATTTTTCTATGTGCTAATCCATATCGTGCAAATCCGCGGCTAAAATTATTTGCAAGGCAATTTATGTTTCTCTTTTCTATTTTATATTTTTTCTTAAATAAACATCTATCTTCTAAAACTATTTATGATCAATTTTTGAAATTATCCAGTATAATATTACCTTGCGCATATCCATTTCGGGACCATCCTTGGTAACTAACAAATCAAAACTCAGAATAACAAATCACTTCAGCAGTGCAGTAAGAACGACACTTTAAAACCCTCTTGTTACACTTGATTTGCGCTTTTGCTTTCATCTTTTGTTTTCATATTTTGTAATCTGGCAATCTTTCTGCGAAAACATTTTTAAATCATTCTTGAAAAATTTCTGTCCATGTAAGTTGTTATGATTTTGCTACTCGCTTTATAGTCCCCCCTTTTTATTGTTTTTTCTTTTTATTTTATTTTATTATCTGTTTTTACATGTTATTTTTACTTTTTATGATCTTATTTTATGTTGTTGTTTTATAAAAAATTTTTTGAGTGCTCCTCACACTATTGTATTAATATATTTTGCTTTGGCTTTATTGATACAATATCAGAAAGCACTCTGTTTTGCGGATATAATCGTGTGGGCTGAAGAAAAGATTATATCTTTTTTTTTTCCGGTTTTTTAATTAAAATTTCACATTTTTTTTTTTTTTTTTTTTTTTTTTTTTTTAAATAATATGTTGTTTGTTATTTTTTTACTTATTATTTCCCACCCCCTTTTTTTCATATGTCTATAATTTTTCTTTGTTTTATTCTTCATTTTGAACTTATATATATATATATATATATATATATATATATATATATATATATATATATATATATATATATATATATATATATATATATATACACTAGCTGACCCGGCAAACGTTGTTTCGCCATATGAATTATTTCTAGAGTATGAAAATATATCTTATTTATTGTAAGTGTGGTATATGAGTGAGAGGCATGGAGCGCTGTGACATGGGGCATAAGAGGCATGGAGCGCTGTGAACGATGACGGAATGTGAAACAACACACCAAATAATAGTTTTTTTTAAATGTATTGTAACTTTTTTTATAAATTACATATACAACGAATTCTGAAAATATTAGTCAACAATGTTAATCTCTTAGTGCAATGGAGTGTACAATATTTTTTGTCATTCCATCTTTAGCTAACACAAATAAGCTGGATGGTTTGCCCACTCGAGAGCATGCCACGTATAAATTGTCTGTGTGAAAAACATGGTGTGCTCAAATCTAAGACACATAAAGACATTGTTTGGCCTTGTCAATGCAAATGCCAATCTAATGGGGATCTGATTGCGTTTTAATGGAATTGGCACATGTGTGGGTATAACAGGGATTCGTGAAAGTAATATACTTTCACCCCGGAATTTGTCATTTAAAATAATGACTTCGATAACATTGTTCATAAATTCTTTAACGACTAATCGCGTGCCGTTGCGCACCCGTGGTGGGTCCAAATTAAGAAGCAAAATAACTGGAGATCCAAATTTGAGTTTTAAATCATGCGGTAGTATGCCTGGTAAATCCAATGAGTTTAAAAACTCTGTTGGAAAATTTGCAGCTTCAATAGGATCGCAAACTGTATCAACGGATTTATATGTCACCAAGTTACCTGGCAATAACTGTTGTATCTTCAGATTCAATTTGTTGACGTCCACATTTTTTTCTGCTAAAATCGCCCTTTCTGCCAGTGAACATCGGGAAATATTAGGTTAATGAGAGCATCTTGTAAATCAATGATTGTGCAGAAATCGTCCGGTAATTTTATGCATCCAGTCTCATCCTTAGTAACTTTTTCATCACCGATATCTAACAATTATTTTGAGAATGTTTCAGTAGATGGATCTTGAAGCATTTGGACGTGCATATTTACTTTTAGTTGAACATTTTCAACATTACTCCACAGTGGAGATGATTTCAAGCAAGCATTGATCTCATCAGCGCACGTTGAACGCGGAATGACGGTAAGTGTTTGTCTGAAATCACCTGAACTGCCGCCAAATAATTTGTCATTGTTTATTATATCTTTCAATGTCCTGTTTCCTCAAGCGAATGTTTGTGTGCCATAGTGCATTCATCCCAGATGATAATTTTACAGTGTTTCAACACTGTGGCCATAGAGCCATAGTAGCTTCATTGGAGGTGATGTACCGGCCAATTTGGAACAGCGTTACTTCATCGTTGTTATTCACTGGAAGAGCAGTCACATTGGTATTTTCAACTCGAAATATTGCCATATCACTGCCTTTATTCACATACTTGCAAATATATTTGATGTTCTTCTTTTAAGGGCGAGCATAAGTATTAGAGTTCAATATGACTTGTTGCAACGTGCGTGAATATTGTATTTGATTTATCATGTTTCAATGTCTAGTTTGGATTGGAATATGATTAAATAAAGATATATTTAAAATATACGTTAAATCTGTCCAAAAAATGAAAAAAAAATTTGTTATAAACCTATTCTCAGACCTACTGAATATACATATAAAGCTTCATCAAAATCGGTCGAGCCGTTTAGGAGGAGTTTAACCACTAAAACTGTGACAAGAGATTTATATATATATACTAGCTGACCCGGCAAACGTTGTTTTGCCACATGAATTATTTCTATAGTATGAAAATATATCTTATTTATTGTAAGTGTGTGCGTATGTGGTATATGAGTGGAAGAGGCATGGAGCGCTATGAACGATGACGGAATGTGAAAATAACAACACACCAAATAATATTTTTTTTAATTTATTGTAACTTTTTTTTATAAATTATATATACAACGAATTCTGAAAATATTAGTCAACAATATTAATCTCTTAGTGCAATGGAGTATACAATATTTTTTGTCATTCCATCTTTAGCTAACACAATTAAACTGGGTGGTTCGCCCTCTCGAGAGCATGCCACGTATAATTGTCTGTGTGAAAAACATGGTGTGCTCAAATCTAAGACACAAACTGACATTGTTTGGCTTTGTCATTGCAAATGTCAGTCTTATATGGTAGTGAATGCGTTTAAATTGAATTGGCACATCTGTGGGTATCATAGGGATTCGTGGAAGTAATATACTTTCATCCCGGAATTTGTCATTTAAAATAATGACTTCGATGACGTTGTTCATAAATTTTTTAACGGCAAATCGCGTGCCGTTGCACAACCGTGGTGGGTTCAAATTACGAAGCAAAATAACTGGAGATCCAACTTTGAGTACTAAATTATGCGGTGATATGCCAGGTAAATCCAATGAGTTTAAAAGCTCTGTTGGAAAATTTGCAGCTTCAATGGGATCGCAAACTGCATCAACGGATTTATATGTCACCAAGTTACCTGGCAATAACTGTTGCATCTACAGATTCAATTCGTTGGTTCGTTCAATAAAGTTGCAGCAATGCCAGATGATGCAACGGCCAACGCGAAATAATTAATGTTTTGCCAGTTCCACCTGGTGCATCAGGAAAAAAAATCCACCTTGCCCTGCCGAAACTGCGAGCATAATGCGGTCATAAATGTTCCTTTGTTCCTCATTCATTAGTGGAACATTGCGAGTAACGATCGCTGCTATTTCTATCGTATTGCATTGAAGTTCACGATTCATGCCAGTTTAATAAATCAGATGCACTTCGATTTGGCGAAGGCATACCGAAATGACTGAGTGGCAAGTTGGCAATAATAATGCAAAGATCCCCAATAGCAATCAGTGCTTCATTGTACATGGCATCGCTGAATGTTATCGTTAGATCGTTGCAACGTGTGCGATGTTGATACCGTATATCATCAGTCATCGAATCTTTGTGATTATCCCATAACGTTTCTATACAGGCCGGGAAACATGTAGTTAATACTATAGCGAATAGTAGACGAATTTGCTTTGCAGTACAGTTCAATGCTGTTTCAGCAATCATACATTCCCACTGGTTGTCGTCTTCCAGCAAGATGAGTGCAAGGCATGCATCTTTATACGTTGGATGCTGATGTCCATCAACTTTACGTATATCTTGAAATGACAATGAGCCGGTGACATTAACCAACAACAGTCGAAAATAAAAGCACTCAGTCTGCCTTGAATTGACTGTAAATATTCTCCCCAAGGCGTTTGATTTGAATAAACCGGGACATGCATCAACCGGTGTGCCTTGAGTGCGGGTTATCCATTTTTTTGAACCCGTGTGAATTAGGATGGTACTTCTGAGTAGAGTAATGTCTGTGCAACGGCACCAAAAGCATCCGTACGATTACCCAATTCAAAAAATTTGGCGAGTGTAGTTTTCGGTGGATTTGCAGCTCGGTCAATGGCTGTCTCGTTCGTGAAATATACGCTCTGACCGTTTTCAAGATGAACGGCTAAAATGACTAACGGTTGGATCCCGTTCATGAATTGGGAATCCAAAGATACGCCAAACAGCTTCATTGGAGCTGATGAACCGGCCTATTTGGTACAGCGTTATTTCGTCGTTGTTATTGGGTATACTATAGCCTACGTCACAGGTTGTGTTATTCCTACTAAATTTAACCCATGAACGGCATTTTCTGCGAGCCTAACTTCAAGCCACAAATAAACAAACGAAGTGTTTGATCGTTTAAATAGCTGCTCGCCAGATTTTATTGCATTATAAAGAAAAGTAATTGATATTCGATTTTTGATTAATAATTGATTTATGTGGATAGTGGCATTTATGTGGATAATGGCATAGAATTTAGCATTGCGTCATGGTAAATGTTATTCCTACTAAGTGAAAGTAGTTGTGTTTTTTTTATATTATACCCAATTCACTGGAAGAGCTGTCACATTGGTATTTTCAACTCGAAATACTGCTATATCACTGCCTTTATTCACATACTTGCAAATATATTTGATGCTCTTCTTTTAAGGGCGAGCATAAGTATTAGAGTTTAAAGTGAATTGTTGCAACGTGCGTGAATATTACTTTTTAATTGTTATGTTTCTATGTCTAGTTTGGATTGGAATATGATTAAATAAAGATATATTTAAAAAATACGTTAAATCTGTCCAAAAAATGAAAAAAAAATTAGTTATAAACCTATTCTCATACCTACTGAATATACATATAAAATTTCATCAAAATCGATCCAGCCGTTTAGGAGGAGTTTAACCACTAAAACTGTGACAAGAGATTTTTATATATATAGATATATATATATATATATATATATATATATATATATATATATATATATATATATATATATATATATATATATATATATATATATATATATATATATATATATATATATATATATATATATATAAATATGTTTCCAAAATTTTAAAACTCTCTCTAAGAGACAGCTAGAACAAAGTAGTTTTTTTTATATGATCTTAGCTACAACTCGAAGAAATTATCCCAAAAAACGCAGTAGGTTGGCAACCCTAAATGAAGTGGATGAATCAGGTAAGTGACATTTTCAGTGATATTTATTAATCAGGTATAAAGTGGTCGCAGTAATGTGGGTAAATTGCACGTGGCAGAATTGCTTTTGTTTTCACTTTAATTTTGACCTCACAAATCCGCATTATTTTTTAGTATAGTTGCTTTGGTTAAAATGAGATAATGGTAACTAAAATGAGGCATATAATTATTAACCCTACTGTCTAATAAATGTAAAATTAAATAGTTCAGGTACCACTTTTTCTCTTCTTACCATGATTTTTGCCTTTCTGAAAATGTTACTTACCTGATTCATCCACTACGTTTCTCATCTTTGAAGGTTGATTCTTTTTTCGATGAACAAAGTTTTGACACAAAAGCAACAGTTTTAAGCGAATTGCAGTTTTTAAAAGCTTTTTACCACTCCTTTTTCTCTTCTTTCTTTGATGGTTTCAACAACAACCTTCTTAAAGAAATCCATTGCTTTCAGTGCTCCTATCCTGAGGTATATCTGCAATCGCCGGGGTATAAGACCTATAATAAAATTGCCAGTCATATTTCACAATATAAGCTATATATTCTTTTATTTCTTTGAGAAAAACAGTGATGAAATATTCTATATTTTCCGTAACCACTTATATTTTTGAAATATTACATATTTTACCTTTTTAACTATTAATCCAAAATATTCGCATATCATTGTGTATTTTTTAAAAATTAAAAAAAAAACGGTAAAGCTGTTATTATATTTCTAGAAATCTATTATAAATTAAATTCAGTTGAGTGAAATAAGCTCTCCACCGGAATAAATTAACTACATGAGTGAAAATATTTTGATATCATCGTAATGTATTTTAAAATCATCATCAGCATTGGCACGACTACCCTTTGTAAGCCTGGGCCTCCCTCAGAAGCTTTTCCCATTTTGCCCTTCTCCTAGCAACTGTTTTCCAGTTCTTTACTTTTAGGATGGCAAAATCCTCATCCACACAGTCCTTCCATCTCTTTTTGGGCCTTCCTCTTGGCCTTTTATTGGAGGGGGTTGCATTAGAGACTCTCAATGCTGTTCGTTCTGGGCTCATTCTCACTACATGCCCGACCCATTTCATTCTACTTAATTTAATAGATTTAATGATATCATCGCCATCAAAGATTCTATATATTTCAAAATTACATCTTTTCCTTCAGTTGTCGTTATCGAGTATAGGGCCAAAGATGGTTCGTAGGACCTTCCTTTCGAAGGTTGCTAATAACTTCTCTTCCCTTTTTGTTAAAGTCCATGTCGTATTTTAAAATGGTTATCAGTAATATCTTTGCTTTAGCATTAATTTTAAACATTTTGCTAGAAAAAAGATAGTTACAACAGCAGTTTAATCCATATATTGCAAAAGGGGAGGAATAGCATCATTTGCAATGTTGTGAAAAGTGTCTAGGTATGTTAATGTCATTAATCACTTAAGATTTTCAAAAATTCCTCATTCATATTATTATAGAGCGAAAATTATACCTAAGGGCCTCCCTGAAACCAATCTTTGCAGCTCCGCTAAACGCTCTGTAGCGTAGAGACAGTGGGTTTGAATCACACGGTAACTCTTAATGTATTATATAAACAGTTCTCGTTAGCTATATAAATGTGAATTAATAATTTTATTAAACTGAAAATTTACCATTTTTCAGTAATAAATTACAAAATTAGAAGAAAAGAGTAAAATTGATATGACCTGCAAAACCTGTAATTTTAAATTAGGTAATTTAGAAATGATTATAAATTAACATTAGAATTTTGTATATGCGTTAAAAGTGTATCCCAGCTTTCTCGAATGGGATGAGATTATGTTGACGAGAGAACATATTTCCAAGAATATTTTCACACGAAAATTTGGCAAGCGTGTGAGATTTCTAAGTAGAAGAATCCAAGCTTTCTAATTGGAAGAAAGAACATATTTCTCAATATATTTTTTGTTAGAATTTTGCAAGCGAGGGAAAAGTATATCCAAACTTTCTAATGAGAGGTGAGAAAGTTGATAACAGAACGTATTTTTTAAAAAAAATTTAAATTAGAATTTTTTTTCGTGTGCGAAATGCGTATCTGGGCTTTCCTATGAAATGAGAGAAAGCTGGTGAGAAAACATATTGCTTATGATATTTTCATAGTGTTCACGAATAGACCTATAAACTTACAATAAACCAATTCCCATTCTTTAAATTTATTATTTACATTAAATCATATTTGTTTACAATTTCCCCTTTTTTTCTCCGATAAATGAGTGTACGTAACGAAAATGATTGATAAATAACTCTTTATTCTAGTTATTCAGTATTATGTATTCAGTATTATTCAGCATTATACTTACTTAGTAAAATCATTCGGATAAGAGTGAAAGCCTGATTGCTTTCTTTAATCATTTTGACAAAAATATGGTCAGGATTGTTAAGAGAGTCTACTTTAGTTGCGAAAGCTGCAAGTGCTATGGCATCTGTCACAAATGCTCCAAATATCCTGCAAATATTTGACGTCATTCTTCTTGGGAACTTTCTAAATGCATGTCATGACTCAAAGATACACAAAAATAAGTTAAATGTGTTAACTTAGATGAATGTGTTAACGTACACGAATGAGTTCATTTGTACTCAGCACAAATATTTTATTAAGTACAATAGCAAGAATACTTTATTTTCTTTTGGATTCATAATTTTAGTTTTAGATCGTTTTTGTAGTTTAACATAATATTTCAAACCATATTTAATCTAACAAATTATACGGTCATATGTTGATTAACTTCCCTGTTATTAAATGACATTTAGTATAAATGTATAACTGTTGCTCAAATGAAAATTGGACGTACGGGCTAGTGCCAGAAATATGTTGACATTAATAATGACAATATTTGGTGTTGCAACGGACTGCATATTAACATGTAAGGTTAATGTTAAGCTGAGCTAAAGGGACACGATGAACAAAACAATGCTAGGTCATACGATATTTAAGGACACAATGAGATTGCAGAGGTAATCCTGAAATATGTTAACGGTAATAGTGACATTATTTGGTGTTACAATGGAGTGCGTAATGACAATTAAGCTAAATGTTAAGTTTAGCTAAAAGGATGAACAGAGCAATGCTAAGTTGTACGAGTTTTAAAGATACAAGGTGATTGGCCCATAACTTTACTCATATCAGAAAAATGCACGAAACGTAACTAACGATTTCATGCTATCTTTTCAGCAACAGCAGAAATAAGTTTACGGGAGATCATGACGTTTACTTGCCATGCGTCTTGGTTGCTCCGATATTAATGTACAGTCCGCAAAAAAAAAAAGATATCACCCTGAATAACTTTTGTTCTAATGATCGGATTTTCACGATCTAAGCGTCGATCTTAATGGTTCCCGGGGGTGACCTCAAATATGCTAATTAATTAGTGCTAACTATTAATTAAGTTACGAAATCAGACACAAAAACGTACTTTCTCTGAATAAACATGTATTTTTTTTTACATATTTGGATTTCAAAGCTTCAAAATATAGGGGGTAGCCGCAATCTGGGAAATATGGTCCCCATAGTTTGGTCAGGAGAGCGATCCAAAGTTCGTACCCGTTAATGTTAATTTCACTTTTTACGTTTTTAGTCATATTTTCAAAACTAATGAAGCAATTTGAAGAAAATTGCGCCCACTCATAAAACTCATTTACCCAAAGATAATTTCATGAAAAAAATAATTTTTAGTAATTATTAATTATTTTTTATTATTTAATTAAATTGAGGATGAAAAAATTTTGAATTATAAGGTATGAATTTTTTTATACCATAATAATCTACATATTTTTCAATACAAAAATCTAAAGTTTCAACTGTTTTTATTTATTAGAAGCTGAAAAAAATTAAAATTAATTATTTTTGAAAAAATAATTTGGCGACAATAAAAAAATGATTAAATGGGGCGATTAATATTAAAATGTGATAAACTTGCGAGGAACTTGACTTCTCACGCGTAGTGTAAAATTTCATTTATATTTTTTTCGCTAATAATCGTTTGCTAATCCTTTTATTTTTATTTCTTTCAAACTATAAAATACGATGTTTCTTTTTAGTCATTTAATAATTTATTTGTAATTTAGTAAAGAAATTATAAATAAAGCATTTTGAATAAAAAATACTTTATTCAACGAATGTCTAGTTTTATAAAGGCGTGCTTCTGATAGAATATGATTATGCACCAGATTGTGCTTACTTAATGTGATTATTTTTTAATTTTTGATTTTCTTTTTCAATAACTGATACAATTTCAATAATATACATACGTATGCATAGATTTGGAATAATATATTTATCAATTTCTTGAATATATATTTTATAATTATTAATACGAATGCGTAGACAACATTTTTAATCATCTTAAAACTTCGCCCGGTGGCTGAGCGGTAGCGCTTCGCGCTGTCGTTCCTCGGGCCGGGCAAGGCTGACTCAGCCTTTCATCCCTTCAGTGGGTCGATAAATAAGTACCAAGCATGATTGGGAACTAAACACTGGGGGTTCCGCGTTCGGCTGACCACCCGAACGGAACATCTGCTCCTGCACCCCAGAGCCCTAGGTCCAGAAAACTGAGATGGGCACAGTAGGCCTTGGCCCTCCATGGGCTGTCGTGCAGCTGAGTTTAGAGTAGAGTTTTTTAAAACTTCTTTACATCTTATATATCGCCTTAATCTTAAAATAAATTTGTAAATTACCTGTCTGTGCGTGTTTCGCAGAATTATTTTTCTAACTTTTTTATTGAATTTTAATGCAATTTTTTTTAAATTCTATTATGTATATTTTTGTCCAATAATATATTAATCAATCGTTTAAGTACTTTAATTTATGTTTTTCTTTATAATAAAATTACTTTTTAAATTATTGCTAAGTTCTTATTGAAAGAAAACTTAGAATTATTGCCAGCTATCTGAGAATTAAATCTTGTTAAGAAATTAAAAATATTCTACTGATCACACACAATATCATTCGAAGCAGAACAGCTGACTATTTACTAAAAATACTATTGTTTACGAAAAATGAAGATAAATTATTAATTTTATTTTTTTTATTGCTTCTTATTTATTCGAGTAATGAAAAGTAAATGCGTATGTGCGCACAGGGGAAAAATTTAACAGATTGTTTTGTTTTTTAAATGAACAAAAAAACTATGGGCATGCAATTTTAATTCAACATTCAAAGAAAATCTTGTGCGCTAACCCTTTTGTCTTAAAAAGTTGAAAATATTTGCTTTAAAAGTTGTTTGTATGATTTCTCAACTTTTGCACAGTTCAAAAAAATATTGCTATATCAGGAAAATGTTTGATATGCCTTGTTTTGTTAAACAACTACTAAAATAAAAAATTGTAAAAAGATTAGAAAAACGTGCTATTTTTAGAATCATCATCTCAAAAATTGTTCTTTTACTCCATTTGACTTTCTTCTTCTTAAATAACTTATAATCATAGTTTTAACACACGTTTTGAAGAAATTATGTAAACAAATTCCTAATATTTCGTAATAAAAAAACAAGAATATTAATGATTTATTTATACAGTGAAACCTGCCAAGTTGACCACATTTGTAAGTTTTACATCTGAATAAGTTGACCTCAATTATCAAGAACGGAAATTTTCCTACATAATAAAGAAGCAAAACCTTTGTAACTTGACCACCTGTCTATCTTGTATGTTGACCACTGAAATAAGTTAATTTTGTCTAGGAGTATTATGAAATTCTATTCTAAAACCCTCATAGGTTGACCAGAAAAAAAAATTCAGAAAAGTTTCTGTCATTTTGCAATGTATGTTAATATTTCACTTGTTTGGTGAAATAGTGTAAAAAGCTAATCTAAACCCTTTTGTGAGTTGACCATCTGGGGAAACTGTAGGGACTCAGCTTTTGACCATTCATTGAAAACAGGTGTGCTAGTTGAAAAGTTGCTCTTCCAGTTGCAATAGTGAGCAAATAGGCTTATATGTGTAGTAATAACAGAATAAATTTTGAAGTGTTAAAATAATTTTGTTTTGTTAAAGTTTTCAATGTTTTCGTGTTCTGATATTTTAAGAAATTATTTTTATTAAGCACTTCACATACATAACTAACAAAATAATTTTTTTAAAAAAGTTAGTTAAATATTAAAATTATTTCTGTGTAACAAATTGAAGTTCGTTTAGGTTTAAACACATTTCTTGAGATATTCATTTGGCCATTTGCTAAATCAAATTTTTAAGTCAAGTAAAAAAAAAATTTAAATGTATAGCAACATGTAGGAAACGAAAAAGTAAACAATGTCCCACCCCTTCTATAAGTTGACCACTTGTCTACGTTGGCCACTAAAACAATGCACATGAAGTGATCAACTTACACAAGTTTTACTGTAATTGTTTCATTGAACCAGAGTAGTTAATTGTTTTCGTAATAATCGGCCTTACAACTATTTAACTTAGATTCTTTGGACTAGGCGTCACTTCATGCATGTCTTTCGAGATTGAAATTTCAAAGATAAAATGTAAAAATTACAAGAATGCGTAAGCTGGTTTCAATTAACAAAAAAAAAGGGACAAAATCGTTGGCAAAAGAAGTTATCTCATGAAAAGAGTGTCAGAGTTGAAAAAGTATTGTAAAAACCGTAACAATTGTTACTCTTGTTTAATTAAGGGTATTATAAACCTAATTTTCTTTTAATCATGTTTTTTAAAGAACTAACGAAAGGAGTGTGTAAATAACATCAACTCGTAATTTTCTTCGTGTTTTTTTTTTGTTTTTATTTATTATAATATTGATATATATATATATATATATATATATATATATATATATATATATATATATATATATATATATATCTCAAAATGCTTTTAAAATGCCATATAAACTTTATTAAGTTTTACAATTTTATCGAAAATAAATACCGTGATTTCTATAAAATTTTGCGATTATGCATCAGAATAGCTATCTTTTTTCAGGTCCACCTTTGCTTGATCACTTTTTTTTCCTTTCCTAAGAAACTCGAAGTGAGGGGCAAAAGCATTTAACCCTACAACTCTTCATAAATTTATGATAACTTATGAAAATTGGTTTTAATTCAAAACTGTCCTACAAATTACATTAAAACAGCTTTAAAAAAATAAATAATGTCAGATAAAAAGTCAAAGATTCTATAATCTTGGAGAATCAAAAATAATTTATTAATTTATTTAAATTTCCTTTTTAAAGGAGATTTAAAAAAAAAAAAAAAGCCCAGAAAGCAACGCGAAAAATTCTTTTCGTTACTTAGCAACGAGAAGCACTATCTTTTCCCATCTTGTCATTCATTCAGTTTCTTTATGGTTGTTATAAATTATTTCCCCTTCTATGGCGAGGTAATTTGGCATATTTTTAAACCATCGCCAGATATATAAATCCTTATTGCGACCTAATTTACAACCCATTTTTTTCGAAATTTTGTCTACCCCCCCTATTTTAAGGGTCAGGATTCCAAATATGTAAAAAAAAATGCATGTTTATTCAGAGAAAGTACGTTTTTGTGTCCGATTTCGTAACTTAATTAATAGTTAGCACTAATTAATTAGCATATTTGAGGTCACCCCCAGGAACCATTAAGATTGACACTTAAATCGTGAAAATCCGATCATTAGAACAAAAGTTATTCAGGGTGATATCTTTTTTTTTTTTGCCGACTGTACTATGTATTTTACGAATACCTTTAATTTGTTCACAGCCATTGAACTCATGCAGTAATTCCATAGTCAACAATCATTTGACGATAAATACCCTTATTACGATCATTTTCTGTCGCAGAAAAATCGCACTGATTAGCTCTGTCCTGAATGCACTCATTTTAGCGTGACTTTATATTCACTTTATATGCTCTCATGTAAGCTGGTAAGTACCTTACTGTGGCGAACTCAACTTAATATATAACCTTGAAGGTGTTGTTACTATTGGTCTGAAATATCTAAAATTACTGCAAGTGCCTTCTTTTGACTTAAGGACCATGTAAAATATTTAAATATTGCGATTTGAGAATTCATGAGCACCATAAAAAACAGCAAATTGTTTTTTAACTACCACTATACAAAATTGAAAAAAAAAACATTATGTAGTAAATGAAATGATGCGTACGCCTTGCAGTCAATCGGTTCTCCATTTCGGTAATGTTTATCAAACGTCTTTAGCACAGTTTTGGCACAACCGTTGATGATATTCTCCATCTATAAAAAAGTGTACAATTTATTTGTGATTTATATTATATGGCGATTATAAATGACTATTATTAATTACACATGAAACTAGTGAAAAAAAATTCTTTTTCTTGATTTTCTTAGATTATGTTCTTGGCACGTCCACATGCAAAAACTTACATTGTGAATTTTACACATTTTAACAAATTGTAGTTTGCAAAAGAGGCCGACCAGGTGGCAGAGTGGTTAGCGTGCCTGACTGTGGAGCCGATGGTTGCGGGATCGAATCCCGCTCAGGGCATGGATGTTTCTTTCTCTCTGTGTTCTATGTCCTTTCTCCTTTGTGTGATTGTGTGAATATGTGACCCGCCCTATAAACGAGTTTGTGGTTGTGTAACGTGGGCGACGCTGCTCCTCCACTGTGGCTTCGCCACAGGTGCCCACTGGGTAACGAAAAGAGAGTAGCAGTTCTGGCACTCCTGGCCAATGGGATAATAGATCCCAAGTGCCCGCAATTTAAAAAAAAAGTTTGCAAAAGAGAAATACTAAGATTTTTTTGCAAAAATATTTTCCTTAGTCTCATTAAATTAAAATAATTTCTAATTGTGGCGTTCGAATTTGAAAGGCAAATACTAAATTATATGGATTCCAACTGCGGATAACTTACGAAATATTTTTTATCCAAAAGTATAAAATTTGAGAAGCCGGAAAATCATCCGAAATGAGTAGTAAATACCTGGAACCACAAGAAATATTTCTTTGGATAAAATTTGAAACTAATAACTAAATTTTTTTGTTAGAAATATTTGACAAAATTAATAGAAATTAGTTTATAATATATTTTTCAAAAGTGTTGCGTACCTTTCTCATCTGTTTTGAAGTAAATGCAGGAGATATGATAGTTCTAACTCTTTTCCAATCTTCTCCTTTCAGAACGGAGACCATGTTGTCCAGAATTTTATCGTTAAAAAGTTGATCCTAAAATTGGAGACGAAAGGAGTTTTGAAAAACTTGTAATTAATAATTATAAAAAACATGGAAACAAATTTTTTATCACTTTCATGCAGGTGATTCCTGATTCAGGAGTGGGGATTTCAAAACTGAAAGTAACGTTGTATGGAAAACTACAGATTTTTTTTTCTTTATCGAAATGGTAATGCTCCAATTTAGTTTATTTTTTCCCTGATTGTGAAAGTTTATAAGCAACGTGTGGGTTTATTTACATACATATATAGTCAATCTATAGAAAAAAAAAAACACCCCTCTTCGTGAAGTCTAAGGCCGCCTGCTGGTATGGAAACAAGAAGTAGCGCATTTCAAAGAGGGGAGCTTCTTTTCCCCCTGATACCCTTTCACTTGCAGAGCCGAGTTAAAATCAGTTTCGAATAATGACCAAACTCCCCTACTTGAAATAGTTAAACATGATAACCATAGTCACCGCAATCATTCAAGATGGATAACTAGGGGAGTTCTTGATATAGACAAAGTATACACTTATCTGCTCCTTTGAAAATAACATTTAAGACAAAAGACATTCGACCGCATCATAAACTGATATGTTATATCTCCTCTTTCTTACCACGAGTTGTATACCAAATTAGTGGGGACCATTAGCAAAGCAGCCAACTGTTCCACGCTTTTTGTAAAAAATTTATTGTCGTGGTAGCTAAGTTTATGTTTTATGTATTATGTTTTATTCATTTAAACTTATTTTGCACACCACTACATATAAATGACTTAAAAGTTCATATACAAGGCCACTTTGTTAAATATATTACGTGGTAAGGCATTCAATACATTGGCAAAATTACCAAAATATTCTGAAAACTTTGATTTTTAAATGTGCATCACTCTGTAAACTATGTTGCAAAAAGCGCAGTATTTGACAGATCTGCTACTAATAGTCACTCTGGTGAATTTAAGAAAAAAGTCTTAGTTGGAATATTTAGTTTACCTCAAAAACTGTAGCTAATAGAGTGACACCTATTGCGGATTTTTTTTTAATAACAGTCGTTGTACAGACAATGTACATTGTACAGATGAACATTAGTAGTCGTAAACCCAATTTTGGGTTTACGACTACTAATGTTCAACTCCGTAGCCTTGTAATTTGGAACCTAATCCAGAAGACAAGGGAACTCCTGGATCAAGTATTGGGGGAAATTTTCCTTCGTGGAGGATTTTTTGATGGAACTCACCCGCATTTGCGTTACATGGAGAGGAAGACCACGAGAACCTCCCTCGGTTAGCAGAATGACAAGGGGAATCTAACCCATGATCCGTGCACCACTGATGATATTTCACGTCAGCACTGTGTTCGCTGCTACCCGGATGTGGAATTCGTATCCCAGCCAACGCCGGAATTCGAACCCGGTTCACCTCATTGGAAGGCAAACGCTCTTATACCTTGAGCCATCACGACTCCTTAGTGCAGATTTGAAATCATCTATGATTTATAAAACATATCATGTAACAGGAAAAAAAATGTTCCCTAGTGTAATCAAACTTAGCCCTACTGATTCGAATTAAAAATATTTTCTTTATATCCATAAATTTAATGTTAATTGTCTGATATTACAATAGGAATAAAGAGCAGTTTAGACCAAACACAAAACTGAGAATCAGACTCAAATGCTTTTCTTTCATATTCAGAATTTCATCGTTAAATATCTAATCCTTCAATAGGAATAAAAAACAGTTTTAAAAAGCGTAAATGCTGGTCAGCTTGCATAGGTCTAATCTTTATGCTCTGGCCACAATCAAGTTGCACCGTAAGATATTAAGTGTAAATGTATAATTCTTTTTCGACTGACGGGAAGCAACACCAAACTATTAAAAAAAAACCAAAACCAACTCTCAAAACATATCCAAAACTCCAAAAACAAAGTTAGAAGTAATGAAAACAGGTAAATGCCTGGGAGGTCATCGGTCAGACATAACATTAACCCCTTGGGGACGGGTGATTCAGAGAAACATTCGTACAAAATGAGAATCAAGTTTTGATTAAATAAAAAACGGTAACGTAAATGTAGTCGTTGCTAATCTGACATACTTACTTTGCTTTTACTTTAATTATTGTTAGTTTAATAATATATATAATCAATGATAATTCAAAGTATAACTAAATAGTTTTATTTTGAACAAAGTAATGGTGAATTAAATAAATCAAACAATTATAACTCCGCCCACAAATAAACTGCTAAAGAAATACTTTGATTACCAGTTTTATCTTTTTACCCTGACTGATACGGTCTTATGCTGGCAAGTATTTGTGACAGTCGGAGCGAAAGGGTTCAATTTTAAGACTATATTTGATAAAACGATGAAAAAAATTAATTTTTCCTATTACATATTTTAAAAATAATTTATAGATTTATTTGTGAATGTACCGGGATCGATCCAAATAATGGAAACACTTTTGTAATAACTCTATGGAAACAATTTTACTTTTGGCAGCAAGTATATTGGAAGATTTTAGACGGAAAAACTGTTGACACAAGTTGAAAGAGCAAGCTTAAAGCTTTCAGAGAAGGCTGCTTTTTTTAGCCATGTGAAATTTTAATCTACCGAAATAAGATCAGAATGTGAATAGTCGATTTATTTTTCCAATACCATTTGATTAAGTTTATAAATTAAATTAAGTTTATAAATGCGAGAAAAATACAGAAAGCATACACTTTACTACCAATTTAAATATGGAAGTAAAGCTTCATGCCAAATGCGTATAAGTTGGCACGTGTTTCTGTATTTAAGATAAATGTTATCATAGGTGTTCTATTAAGGGGCCGTTCAAAAAGTACGTACACAAAAATGGAGAAATTTTAAACCCCTCCCCCCCCCCTTCGTACATTACCGTACATAAGGTCTTACTCCCCCCCCCCTTAGAGTACGTACATTTTATTAGTCTACCCCCCCCCCCTTTTTCATAAAAATTAAAATAATTATGTTTTAAATAAAATTAAATATTTACTTAAGGAGGGTGTAGGATAAAGTCAAATTTAAATTTGGTGTATGTTTATAAAGTACGTACTTTGTATAATACCTCCCCCCCCTCCCCATCGTACAAAACCGTACATAATAGCAAATCCCCTCCCCCCCCTTCGGGATGTACGTACTTTTTGAACGGCCCCTAAGTATTTATTTAACAAAAACAAGGTAGTTCTATCTACCACCGTATATCAACGATATAAATATTTATAATTTGATCGAAATGATAATAATTATAATTTGATTTTTCCGTGTAAAATTTGGTGTCAAAAGCGACCCGATTTGAGTGGTAACAACCAGGACTGTCAGGTCTCTAATTTAACAGAAGTTATTGTGAACTTAACGTTATTCATAATGAATATTAGTTAAATCTTCCCATTTATTTGCAAATATTTTCCCTACTTGAAAATATGTCTTGTCCTTTTCTATACATTCAACTATTTGTTACTTATTAAAATGGCAAAGTGCATACCTGCCAACTCTTCCGAATTTTCCGGAAGATTTTATTTTCATATTTAAAGTGGTAGTAATTATACACTATTTTTTCTTTTATAATCTTAATTTTTAATTGATATTGATCACCACTATTCTTACAAAAATGAAGCACATATATTAATATGCGTTACTGTCATGGTTGTCAACATAAGTTTTCTCAAATACAACGTATTTGTTTGCTTAAAATTGAAGTTTTAATTCCATTTTAATACCACTGGGAAAAATAATAATGGTAGGGATTAAAAGTTGGCAGGTATGAAAGTGTCATTTTTTTCCCACCTTTACCGGTTAACGCCCAGCGTCATATATTAAATACAGTTCCATTTTTCAAAGACATTCATTGTGGTGGGAAACTTTTTTCAGCATTTTCATTTATCTGGGTGAATTAAAAGATTCTCAGATACCAGAATGATTTAGTTATTTCTGATTAGATGTAGAATTATAAGGAGCAAGTACTTTTTGATCTATCAATCACTTTTTCAATGCCCTTACAGTAGAAAAACCAATTAAATTCGATAATATATTATACCACTTTTTGTATAATTTCAATGTTCGGGACAAAACGGGTTAACATGTACCATTATTTGTCGCATTTCATGTAATCTGTCTATTGTTTTTGCTGAAGTTCTCATTACAGGATGAATGGGAAAAGGGCCATTATTGACCTCAGGAGCCCAGCCAGACCAGACCAGGCTTTGGGATTTTTAAAATCTAAAAAAAAAAACAGAAAACATCCTCTTGGTGTAAATAAATATGGACAACAACTTTTTCGAATAAATACTTTTCATATAAAAACCACTTTTCAGAATTAATTTCGAATAAAATTTTTATTAATATTTTACGTATTTTAAAACTTTCTGGTTTAGTTCAGTTCCACTTGAAGAACATTCCTCAATAGTTTCAAATGTTATAGGCTATGGAAGAGATCTAAACCAAAACAAATATATAAGATAAAGCATCAAACATTTTTTCTCAGAATGAAATATACGAGAATACGAACCCATAATTTAAATTACCACTTGAGCATCCCGCTGAGCGAAAGCCATAAGATTTACAATAAACCAGAGGTTATCAATTTTTTAACAACATTTTCCTAATATCGTGTGTTATGAATGTATTATTTGTTATTTATCCGAAACGTAAAAGTTTTTTGAAAGCACATTCATTAACAAAAATTGACCACTTCGTCATTAAAAACAAACAAATTAGCTTAACCTGATTGAAAACTTCATTTTCTTCAAAAATATACAAATATAAAATGACAGTCGACATGTTTCAAGCTCATCATAAATAGACGCTCATTTTCAAGACTTGCCAGACGTGAATGAGAAAAAAAAGTAATTTAAAATAAATACAAAAAAGTAAAGTTGCCAATGATAAAGGGGAAAATGAAGATGAGAAACAAAAAAGATAAAAATAACATTAGAAAAATCGCAGTAGAAAGAGAGTAAAAGATAAAAATAAACAAAAATAATTATAGTTGCCGAGAAAATCAAATCAGGGTAAAATACATTTCCACTCGTTATGAAGAGATGAGGAGAAATTGATATATCCTTAATAGGAGAATAAGCATTCATATGAATAACCCTCTAAGATAGATCTAAACAAGATTCCAGGCACCATATAATTCACATGAATGAATAATATGGTGCTGTTTATGATATGATGCTGCCCTTGTTAACGACATTAGTTTCTTCCCACCTCTCCATAACGCGTGGGAGTGCAATTTGTCCCCCCCCCCCCTATACCACCGTAATTTTTCTTGTTCCGTTTTTTATCTTTATCAATCTCGGCCACAGTGGTTTTTCGAGTTTTGTTTGTAACTTTTATCTTTCTATTCTTTGTTGGCAACTTAACGTTCGTTCTTTTCTTCTTAAATATTAAATAATTTTTGTTTCCTCCCATTTACGCCTGGCAAGTCCTAAAAATGGTCGCCTATTTTTGAAGTTCTTGAAACCTGTCGACTGTTATTTGTATAGTTTTAAATCGAAGAAAGTTTTCAATCAAGTAATATCTTACAGCTAATGAACTTCTTTCATGAAGTCGAAAAAAGAAGGTCGTTTTTTTAGGGTTCCGCAGCCAGAACTAACTAATCATTCAAGAAATACGAACAGAAACGTAACCCATTAATAGAACATTAGAGTAATTTACTTTTGAACCAGTATAGCGGTTTAACTGTAAAAGACAACCCCCTAGTTTGGGAGTAATAAATCCGAATATGAAGAAAAAAATGCATATTTCTTCTAAAAAAAAGTGCATTTAATGGTCGAGAAGAAAAAAATGTATGACTAACCTGCCTGTGGCTGAAGTAATTGAAATCCTTCACAAATATATCTCTCAAAAGTTTTGGATCGGCAATCGTAATGGCCGGTTGCGAAAACGAAAAAATCCTGTAAAAATAAGATTTTAAAAATAAATTATTAAAAACAAAACTGAAAAAAGGGGGGGAGATTCTATATTTATCAGACTAAAAACGAAAATTATCGGGCTCATCGCCTTCGTATTGTTATCATCACTGAAAGATTGCTTTCCATCTCTTTCAAAAGTAAAGGCGCCCTACTTCTATTTTGTCTTTAATCTAACAAAAGCAGAACTGATAGAGCGTTTTTGATTGGAATTAAGCACAGAGCTTTACCTACAATTTCATAACTTGCTCAGAAAGAGGTTGAAATTTTTACAAATTCTTTCGACAACAGTCAAAAAACGATAGAATTCCATGCGGGAAGTTTCGGTAGCTGACCTTCTATGGAAAGTGAAAAGCGGAATTCACAACAATTTTTTTGATATCGAAAAGGTGAAAATGTGGTTTAAGAAAAAAAAATTTCTTTTTTAAATATTATCCGATATTTAGGGATAAAATGTATTAGCAGAACGCCAGTGTCATAATTGGATTTCAAAATTTCGATTAAGATATGCAGTTTAAGCTAATGAATACATAATTAAGGCATTAATTGATACAAACCTGCGAATAACAGCTCGTAAAATCGCCAAGACACTATATTTATTGAAATTCGATCAATCATTATCATTTGAAAGCCCTAGAATTTAACACGTTGAACGCCGCATCAGCCATCGGTGGCTCACACTGGACTTTTCATTTAGGCCGCGTCAACCACCGATGGCTGACACTGAAATTACATTTATTCTGCGTCTGCCGCCGCTTGCTGACACCGACTTTTCACAATGGCCGCGAAAAACAGCAGGCTGACAGCGTATAGCGTGATATAGAAATATAAAATTTACTCTCTTTTATGGAATTGCAGAAAATGTATTTAAAATTTACTTAATTATTGAGATTCTTGATTTAATAAATTCAATTGAGTAGATTCTTATCCACCACTATTTTTAAACAATTCGTAGTCTTATATAGTTCATCACTTTTTCCGTATGTGTCATGCTAAACCTTTAAAAACAAGCAAAATTTGTATAAAATTTTGTTTTTAGTTAATTACAGTTTGGCCAGGCGGACAAGCCATGTAAAATTAGCGTGGCGTTCAACGATTTAATGTTAAGGCTGGACATATGAATTCCTTGTGTTCTTACGAAAAAAAATTTGTGGCTCCTAAATGTAATTTTAGTGTCAGCCACCGGTGGTTGACGCAGCCTCAATGTAATTTAAGTGTCAGCCACCGGTAGTTGACGCGGCCCAAATGTAATTTCAGTGTCAGCCACCGGTGGTTGACGCGGCCTAAATGGAAAGACCAGTGTGAGACACCGATGGCTAACGCGGCACTCTACTTGTTAACTGATAAGCCGAATTTTTGAGACATCTAATGGTGGAATGTGGTTGCCAAGCACCAAATAGTGAAGTCATAAGTGGGAAACCAATCGGTTGAACATATGAAGAAATCGATAGGAAATTAAACATAATTGAGGTTAAACTAGATTAGAATAACGACAAAGAAGAGGTTATGTGAACGATAGATAGCCTGACAACAACCTTGTCTGCGACTCTGTTATAATGATAACGGCGGTATAATGGTAATACCACTCGTTTCTGGGTTCATCACACTTAAGTTACCGGCTGAGATCTGCTTGGTTCGCTCGCTTATGAAGGCTTATTCGTTTTAATGCATTTATATTTCGCTTAAAAAGTCTAAGATTTAGTGATGAGCACATATTTATTGAACAAACGGCGATTGTTTAATTTTATTCATCACCTTTTAAACCTGGATAATTATATCCTCCAACTGCTACGAATTTTCCGTTGTTTCAGAAAATATTTCTCTAAGTGGTAGCTGATTTAATGTATTAATATTAAAAAAAAATTATAATTAATAGTATTTTATCCACCTATGGATATAAATAATTCAAATTGATACGATAATGGTTGAAAAGACAAATAGTCATTCCCTTAAATTCTGATGAAAGTATAAAAAACGGACCTGTCAAATTCGCTGGCTAAAAACCGGAGATTTTCCTAGTTTAATATTGCGTGGTTATCTGAACATTGTACTCCTTGCGGCAAAAAATAAAATTATTCAACTACAGATGTTTTTTTCTCTCCAAGATTTGCCATCTGCTGAGAACTTTAAAAAGTAATTATCAAAAATAAACGAATGGTTTTTATTATGTAAAGTGAGTCATGTTAAAGGGAAACGCAGGTGAGCTATTTTTTATTGAGCGTTATGCGTTCCTCCATTTTATGTATTTTCATCAAGTTTAATTCTATTTATAGACAAGGAACTTATAAATTCCGTCACTTATAAGGACGGAAATTCGAGTTCATGACCAATTCTTTACAATAAGGAAAAAATTTGAAAACCCTAGTCACTACCCCACCAAAAATGGTTTTGAAAAATCATAATAGTTTTGGGGTAGTAGGCTTAGCAAATTTCTTTCTATAAATCACTCTAAATAGCAAAAATATTTTATCACAGCATTAGGAGAAAAGAAAGGCTATAAAAAGGGTAAACTCACCCATAAACTCGTCCATATTCAGCGTAGCCTTTCTTTATTAGTTCGGGTAAAGTCTGTGAAAATAAATATACAAATAATGAACTAATTTAAGCAAAAATCTATCAAAACAGCTGAAAGTAAGTAGCGCAGACATTTTGATGTAAAGTGCGCGAAAAGAACGGATCACCCTGAATAACTTTTGATCTAATGATCGTGTCTTTACGATCCAAAACTCCATCCCAATGGTTCAAGGTAGTGACCTCAAATATGTTTATTAATTAGTGCAAAACGATATTTAATGTAACGAAATCAGAAACAAAAACGTACTTTATCCGAATAAACATATCTTTTTTTTTCAACGGTAATTTATAGGTGATAGTGTTTTCTTCAAGTCCGTTTGAAAGCAAGGGATTATATAATTAATAAAGCAAATGGCCATTTCCCAGTTTGAGCAACTGCTTAAATAAAATAAGCTTCGTTCAATGGATATTAAGTGTTTTAAAAATGTTTTATATCAGCGATTTATTATTGTGATTAGGATCTTTATATGTTAAATTTATCTTATAATGTAAACAAGAAACATATTTTAAACAAGAAGCGTAATTTATAATTTAAAATCTCTGCTGCCATCTTAAATATTAAAATTGATACAACTGTATTTTATTTATCTCGTGGTAACTCTTTTAAAAAGAAGGAGTAATTATCCTCTTTCTTCAAGTATTACAAATTACTTCACTACTAATTTATTAAAACTTTTGCCAGAGATGCCAACTTGCTCCGGACAGCATATATATATTTTAAAGTGGTAGTTTATCAATTGTGATTTTTGGTTTAATAAATTCAATTTAGTAGATTTTTATACAACACTAATTCTAAATAATTCGCAGGCTTATATAATTCACCACTTTATAGTACTTATGTCATACTATACCTTTTAAGAAGCAAGTAAAAAAAATCAAATACTTGCAAAATTTACTTTGTAGTTCTTTACCGTTTTTTTAATTATTTTGGCGTGTCCGGAGCAGTTGGCATCTCTGCTTTTGCTGAAAGCGGGGCAATTGGCAACCCTCATTTAATATTCATTTTGAACTAATATAAACTACGTAGTTCAATATCTTCATATTATTTCGAAAATTCATAATATAATGTGGTTGCTAACAAATTAACCGGTTAACGCCCTGCGTCTTATATATTTAGGACAGTTCCTTTTTTCAAAGACTTTCATTGTGGTGGGAAACTTTTTTCAGTATTTTCATTTATCTGGATGAATTAAAAGATTCTCAGATACCACAATGATTTAGTTATTTCTGATTAGATCTAGAATTATAAGGAGCAAGTGCTTTCAGATCTATCAAAGACTTTTTGCATGCCCTAACAGTAGAAAAACCTATTAATTTCGATAATATATTATACCACTTTTTCCATAAAACCACTTTTTGTATCATTTCAATTTATAATTTCGGGACAAAAGGGTTAAGATATTAAAAAAAATAAGTTTTAGAGTGCCTATTTTCGATGCCTATTCAGAGATGACATCAGAGTGTAAGAGGTTCATGTAATATAACTATATTTTTATTTGAATATATGCATGTTTCTATAACCGTCATTGAACTGCCGGTCGAATTTTTAATTTACAACTACCAACGATAAACTTCGTAGCCTTATAATTTTGAACCAACTGCAGAGGTCAAGGAATACTTGGATCAAGTATAGGGAGAAATTAGACTACGCGGAAAACTTTTAGATGGAACTGCCTTACATGGGGAGGAAAACAGCTAAAACTTCCCATGGTTAGCCTGATATCAAAGGGGCTCTAACCCATGATCCGTCTACCACTGAATATATTTTACGTCAGCACTGTGGCGTAAATTTCGCACCATGCGGGCTGGGTGCGAAATTCGAATCAATCAGCCATTGCCGGAATTCGAACCCGGTTCACTTCATTGGGAAGCGAGTTCTCTATTCCATGAGCCTTTACGGCACGAACCCATGCATTTTTGAAATATAAAGTGATCGTCACATTTTTTGAAACTGAACTTGTAACGCATTATTTGCTTAGGCTGATTTCCGAGCGCTTTTTTTTTCTTTCAGAAAGGAACTTTTTGCAATACTACAAAATGTTGTAAAAAATAAAATTTATCAGTTCGAAATCGGTGTTAAGAGTAAAACTTAGTCACTCTAGTTGTTGCGTCACACTTCATCAGATTGCATCGCCTTACATCAATAGTTATTTTTACAGATAAGTGGAGCTGTAAACTTGCACGTCCTTAAGGCAAACAAAGTCGGAGCAAAATAATATTTAGAAAAAGGATAAATTTTTGAAATATAAGTTACTGCTCTAAGATTAAAAAGTAAACTTCCTAACTAATCGATCGTATACACACGTGTTAGAATTCTTTGTTACGTTGATTGAAACTACTTCTTTTTTTAAACTTTAACAGCAAAGAATTAAACATTTAAAAAAATTTAGCTAACATTTAATAAAACGACATCAGGGATTGTTAAATGTAAAGAGGAGAAAAAAAGTAAATTACAGGATTACATCAAAAGCCTGTCTGTGAACAAATGATAAGTTTTTGTCGACTTAGGGATAAATGCTAAGAGCTAACAACATAAATGATAACCCGATTACCGAAGCTATTTAAAATATTTAGAGTGGTAGCGAAATAAAAATCAGTTTTAATTTTTTTAAATTTCGTCATCAATCGAAAACTATACTGCACTCAAATCTCGTATAATTTATTTGTTTAAATCGTTTATGTTTAATGATTAAAAATAATTATAAATCAAATTTATTATAAACCAAAAATAAAAAGACTATAAATATTTGAGAAAAATCTCTCACCGAATGGGAAAAAATTAAAGATGTTAGTATCTGAAATTAAAAATTACAAACGGGGATAGGGATAACGGCTTGGTTGTAATTAAGTAGCATAATTTTACATGATTTTTTTAATGAATTTATATTTTATCGTTCAGCATTTTCATCAAATGTTGAGGAGGCGAAGAGATGTTGTAATACGAGTATCACAAAAAAATATCTGACTATAACGATAAACAATATAAACAAAGGCTTGGGGTGTGAGGCTTGGTAACAATCAAAATTTATGCCCTAGTGCACATGCGCAATTTCTTCCATGGCCATGGTAATTTAAATATAACTAGTGGGCTGCGCCCCCTGCTCGCTAACGCTCGCCAACCCCCGAAAATTGCTACTCAATCTTATATGGATTGCTTCGCAAACCAAGCTCGCTTCGCTCGCTACTAACTTAGGTACATTGCAAATGCACAAAATTCTAAGAATTCAAAACAATCATTCAAATCCATATAAAAACTTTTTAGTAAATACTAAGTTATTAAAATCAATTTGAATTCAAGTAAATGACATGTAATTCGTTAAACCTATTAGAAATGTGCTATAGTATAATTCGTGATATAAATCAAAAATCGTCAAATAAATTCGTAATATATAAATTCGTGAAAAAAAGCGCTTTTGACAAAATACTAAAAGAAAGATCCATCAACAAAGACTACTCACTTCTGCTTAGCTTAATAGTATGAGATTGCCGCAGGTGATGCTCTCTGGTTATTTCAGTTTCCGTTTTTAAAAGCGCTATATGTTGAGTCACCTCAGTAGATTTGGCATATGACATTTTTAGCGGCAATCATTGGTCGATTTGCCGTGAAAGAGAAATAGTAGCGTAAACAAAACAAAGCAAACGTTGCCACCGCGGAAAAGAAATACAGCCAAAATTTGGGAGCCACGTAAGAGAATTATATATATTAGATTTTAAGCACATATACGTGAGAAAAATATGAAAGCAAATATTACCGAAGCAGAAAGTTCTTTAATGATGGTAAACAAACTTTGACGAGGCTGATATTTTACTCCTCTTATTTTCCAGTAATCATCATTTCTTCTGATGTACCTAAAAACAAGATTGAACACGTTTAGTTTCCGAAAGAAAAGGAGATGGCTAAAAATATAAAACAAATTAGTCTTAATAAATTTTGGTTTAATAATTGAAATACATTTTAAAGAAGATCGATTCCAGGCCTGCTAGTTTGAAAATCATATAGCTGTTAGCTTTTGTGGTAGATTTTTTCAACAGTGGCATTAAATGTATTGCTTTTTTTCATACTTACCAATTTGAAAGTTGAGGCTTCTCACAATATTGGATGTGATCGTTTAACCCCTTGGGGACGGGTGATTCAGAAAAGCATTCGTACAAAATCAGAATCAAGTTGCAATTAAATAAAAAACGGTAACTTAAATGCAGTCTTTGCTAATTTGACAGATTTACTTTGCTTTGACTTTAATTATTGTTAGTTTAATCATATATATAATCAATGTTAGTTCAAAGTATAACTAAATAGTTTTATTTTGAACAAAGTAATGGTGAATTAAATAAATCAAACAATTATAACTCCGCCCACAAATAAACTGCTAAAGAACTACTTTGATTACCAGTTTTATATTTTTACCCTGATTGATACGGTTTTATGCTGTCACATATTTGTGACAGTCGGCGCGAAAGGGTTCATTATAGTTACATATGTGCCAATTTATAAATTTTTCGGAGGATGATTTTTCCCAGTAGTAGCAACATATAAATTGGATCATAGTTATCTGCAATCTTAGATATCTGCAATCAAGATTTTTCTCAGTGTTAGTAAACATGTAAATTAAATTACAATTACATATCTGCCTGCTTTCAATCTCTCGGAGGAAGGTTTTTCTAGTGGTGATAACATGTAAATTGAATCACAATATCTACCATCTTACAACCATTGAAAGAATAATTTTTCCAGTGGTAATAAACATGTAAATTGAATCACAATTATATATCTGCCAACTTTCAGTCTTTAGGAGGATAGATTTCCTCAGTAGTAAAAACATATAAATTGAATCACAATTGTTGAAAAAAATACACTAAGTATTTTTTAAAATTTCCTACACACAACTGTGACATTATCATGTATTTATATACATGTTTAATTTTTTTTTAAATTTTGTTGTGCATTCATAGTTAAAAACTTACAAAAGCAGGGAACAAATTTAAGGAATAGATTTAACTACCAATCTAAATATAAAAATAAATATTTACTCAAAACGCGTAAATTGTACGCGACGATAGCTAAGGAAGATATTTAGATAAAGTGATAATTGATTCCTGATAAGGCTGTTGGAAATTTTAACATTTTAATTTTGGAAATTAAGTTCATACTTTTTTTTTTATCTAGATATTCTCTTTTGATTTGCTTGTATGTTTTAATTGGTATAAAATAGTAATGTCATTTTTAAAAAAAATCCTACTCTACCACTTTGCTTATTTTTCCTGGTTGTGCAATTCTTAACTTATATTTCGTAAGCACTCAAAAGTTGAATTATACGGTTAACAGATTATTTGTATATGTTCTTTAAGTAGTTATGCTTCGCAGGAAACGAAGTCAAAATCAAATTTCTTTAATAAACAATGACGTGTTAAATTATTCACATACTTGCCAACTTAACTTTCGTATCGAAAATAGCTATATAAAAAGGCTTAAACATATTAGGAATATAAAGTTTTTTGCTGCATTACCTACAATTCCTGAAAAATGCGACTGTCTCAAAATTAAATTTCTCAAATTCTTTTTTAAAATTCGGTCGATTTCGCTCAAATTTTATATTTTGCCACGTAATATTACATTTCTTAAAATGATGAAAAAATTGCAAGTCAAGAATTTTCAACTATAATTAAATAAAAAAAACGAAACATAATGAATATTTATTAAAAATTATTTTTTTCCGTTGAATGACTATGAATAAATGAATCTTAATAAAAATAAATAATAAATATTAACTAAAACATATTTTTTCACTACCTTTGAATAAACTAATTTTATAATTTTATGCAAAAAAAAAATTTTAAATTTGTTTTGAAAGTTCTGGAGCTAGAGTGAAATATGTAAAAAGTAAAATTAACATTAAGAGGTCAAAACTTTGGACCTCTTAATATGAAATCAAGGCTCTCCTATCCAAACTATTGGGATCATATTTTCCGGATTGTAGTTCGCCCCCTATATTTTGGGAGTGAGAAACCGAGGTTCTGATAGGTTGATATATTAGGGGGACCGGAAAGTAATGTAGTTTCGATATTTTTGATATTTGTTGCTAAGATTTTATTTTTAATAAGCAATGTATTCTCCATCGGTAGCAACAACCAACTAGGAAGGATTTAAAATGAATCGAAATGGATAAAAAAGAATGAATCGGTTTTTAAGACTTACGAATATTTAATGTGCCGAAACAACATTACTTTCCGGTCCCCCTAATAGTTAAATTTTTAACCACTCCTCTGATCAAGCATGTTTAGAACTGTGATAAACATGCTCTTATGTTTCAAAAATAATGTTTCAAAACAAATTAATCAAATTATTAATAAAAATAAATTTTTTATGAAAAATTTAACTCACCACAAAAAACCAGTAATACCAACTATAACCAAAGTGAATATAATAATTAACCACGTATACACGCTAAACTCCAACATATTTTAATAAATAAGAGCGATATTTTGTTAAAAACAAACTCTTTTTTTCGGAGAGCAGCTATCGTTTATAGCAACAGAAATCTGTCAACTGGATGATGTAATCTATCTACAACAAACTCAAATTATCCTTTATGAAGAGATGAATAACAAAAGTAAGTATTCAAGGTCAAATGTAATCAGTAGTTCATGCCCGATTGTAACACGCAAAACATAACAATAACCGCGCAATTTTTTATTTATTTCACGGATCTTATCTAAATAGATGCAATAACTACTTTGGTTTCTATTATCTGGCATGTTTGCAATAATTTGAATAATTTTTTGATAAATCAATAAGTTGAGTAATATAAGACTTCATAACGGCATTTACATCAATAGGATCTAGTTTTCTAAAAAAATATAATAAACTTAATTTTATGCTTTGACCGTAGAGTACGTTTAAGCCAGAGATACCAACTGTTTCAAGCTGTTGCGATTTACTTTTCAGTGGTAATAAACTGAAACAGTTTCTTGCTTTGAAAAAAAAAACCCGAATATTTTAAACAAATTATTAAACTTTAAGAACTTGAAAATTCATTTGTAAGACCGACTATTTTAATTCTATTTTATTAAAATATTAATATCACTCTTGCTACCCCCAGAGAATGTGTCAGAAGTCGAATTCTTGCTCATAGATGGCGCAACTGAGAAACAAGAACAATCGCACCCCCTCTGCCTAAACAGGCATACAAAAAAAAAAAAAAAAAAAAAAAAAAAAGAAAAAGAAAAAAGAACAGCAACCAGAGAAAATATTTTTTGATAATACGTGGAATCCGTATTAGATGGAGTAACTTATTTTAACCTATTTCCTGAAAACATTTTAAGTGACGCAAAAAACTTCCTTAAAACATATTTGTGCTTCAACAATGTGGGTTACCTCTGTTTTTAGCAGCAGCCACTTTTTTAAAAACAGCCTGTAGCATCTATTATTGATATAATGTATGTATCCATATAAAATTATATGGATATATACATTATATCCTTTCTATCCATATAAAATTAAATGTTAACATATTGAATGCAATGGGGGTCATCGGTGACCGGCACTGAGTTGGTTCGTAGCGCCACGAGATCACCGGTGACCGACGAAGACAAGATTATTAGAAACACATAAACCGAGTAAATTTGAAATTTTTCTTAGATTATTACCGTTACTAAAATGGTTTGAAAAAATTAATGCAATATAGAACACATAAAAATAGTTTTGATTATCTACACAGACATGCCAACTTGCAACGAACAGCCAATAAATATTTTCAAATAATAGTTTATTAATTGTGATTCGTGATTTAATAAATTCCATTTAGTACATTTTTATCCATCACTATTTCTAAACAATTAGTAGACTTATATAATTAACAATTTTTAACTAATATGTTATGCTAAACTTTTTAAAAAACTAGCAAAATCTGTCATACCCTCCAACTTATGAGGATTTTGAAAATAATTCTTTCTAGTGGTAGCGAACCAAAGCAGAAATTTTTAAAGCAAATGGATCTCTCATATAACTTTTATCAGGACTTCAGAATCTAGCCCTATGGCCTGCACTTTTATAAGTAATAGTGGACAAGTTACGCTAAAATTAATTTTTTTTAAGTATTAAGACATTAATTTTGCTACCGTCAGAAAAGAAGATTTCTGAAACTACGGAAATTCCGTAGCAGTTGGAGGGTATGTCTGTCTAATATTAGCAAATTTAGTTTGTAGCTAATGTACCCGTTGGCCAGACGGGCAAGTCATGTAAAACTAGCTTGGCATTCATCACGTTAATAATATATAGCTGTAGTCAGAATCGTCTTCATTTTTCAAAATTAATGATAAAAATGAAAGAATTAAGTTACTTTATTAAGTGAAAGATACAGAATATTCTCAAAATGGGGCATATGTTAAAATCCTAAAATTGGTTATATAATCCTAATTAAATGCTGACTTGAAAATGAAACGGAAAATGGAAAAAAAACTGGTAGTAAAATCATTTCTACCGCAGGGATGCGACTGATGACTAAAAATGTTGTTAAAAGTGGTTAAAACTCAATTCATATTTGTTTATTAATTGTTTATTAAAATCTTTTTTATTAATAAACAATAAATTACAATTTATAAACAATTAATTTAATGTTATTTGTTTGTTAATAATTTCTTTAATTATTCAATAGCAACAACAATTTTAACATACTTTTCAAATTATTCATATTTAACCCTTTCTCGCCGACTGTCACAAATGCGTGCCAGCATAAAACCGTATCAATCAGGGTAAAAAGATAAAACTGGTGATCAAAGTATTTCTTTAGCAGTTTATTTGTGGGCGGAGTTATAATTGTTTGATTTATTTAAATCACCATTACTTTGTTCAAAATAAAACTATTTAGTTATACTTTGAATTAACATTGATTATATATATGATTAAACTTACAATAATTAAAGTAAAAGCAAAGTAAGTCTGTCAAAATATAAACGATTACATTCAAGTTACCGTTTTTTATTTAATTACGTTCTGATTCTGATTTTGTACGAATGCTTTTCTGAATCTCCCGTCCCCAAGGGGTTAAAACAAGAATAAAATTTTCAATCGCTACTGCTTAAGTAATTGACTTCTCATTAAAGGTCAACATAGATCCGATATACAGCTTCTTCGTATTCAATAGTAAACTGAAAAAAATATGTACTAGAAAAAGCTGCTTACATTAATCTCGTTTAAAAGAACTTTGAATTCTCTTTTTAGTCGCCCGTCGCAACTCTGCTGTATTAGTACTTATGATTAAAAAAAAATTTTTTCCAGGAAATTGCCTCTTTTTACATTTTCTCTAAGAAGAAACAGTTCTACATATTTATTATAACTGTTGAAATCTTAGTAGAAATGAATATTTACTTCTGCTAAACATAAACAGATATAAAATGATTTTCTTACCAGTTTATTCTCTTTTTTGTCATAAAATATATAAACTTTCATCCCTGATTGGTGCTAGTTGTATTTTTTATTTAATATATAGTTTAATTTTAATATAGAAAGTTAAATTCTGCAATATTTAAACAAAATCAACATTTACGGCATGAAGGAAAATTTTGTATTTAAAAAGAGGACTTCAACTACACCTTGACCGGGTCTTGGACCAAGATTCAGAAGCCGCCATTGATCGTACCAATACTGAACAGTTCTATAAGAAGGGGTTAATTCAGTTATTAGCCATGTCTTCTTCTGTAAATTCATCTTTCAACTGCAAAACACCTTCATGATATTTACAGGATTGAATAATCTGTAAATTCATCTATCAACTGCAAGATACCTTCATGATATTTACAGGATTGAATAATACTCAGATCATTATTGAAATATTCCTTGAACTTTTCTTTTGAGTCGATATAGCAGGGGGGGGGGGAATTGCGCACGAGATTTGAGGTTGAAGTTGGAGACACAACTCAGCAGTGTAATTCGATTATAATCTTTGAAAGCAGACTGATTAGAATTAACAAGTGATTAAATTCAATCAAAAATTTGAAATAAATTAAGTGAACTCATTTGATAGATTCGAATAACTTTGGTGCTGTGTTTTTACAAAACTCGATTTGGGTGTCGCCCCAACACCACCGAGATAGGGGTGTTGGGTGGTGTTGGTCGCCCCCTGTCTCAAGAGGTGGAGCGGGGCCAAATTTGTCACAAAATAGATTTTATAAAAATCACCCTCGTCTGTTTTCGATATTTGATCTGACATATGACTCAAGATATCTCCATTTTAAACAATTTGAGCTTCATTTTGAGATTACTGAGTGCCAAAACCTGTATACCTAATGGATGGTGTTTTCTACACTAGGGAACGCTGCGAGATCGGTACCGCCTAAATTTCCGGGTTACTGTTTCCGTTGTATTTTAAAACCATTTGGCATCATTGTGTTTTGAGATTCTTGCAAACAATGTATTTGATTACTTATTACTTGTATTTACAATGCTAACAATACTTGTGTTTACAATGCTAAAAGTGTTAACACTAAAGTGAGATGGTGCACAGCTTGCAACAAGAACAAACAGTAATAAACTTAAGGAAAGAGGCCATATCAAGACTGCCAAAAAAGCGAGTTATTCAAAATCTAGCAACCATGTCACCTTTTTAAGCAATGTATCCCTAAATAACTAAAACAAATTTTCACTTCAAACTCAACAGAATTACATAATAACATTAATATTTTATAGAATACGGCAGATTTGAGCTCAGAAATTATCTAATTTATTTTTTTTATTGAAAACAAAATAATCCGTTTGAAAATATCGCCTCGCAGAATAACATGTAGTTAGCAGCTGCAAACTTTTTAACCGGAACTAGAGCAGGCATACAGCTCGAGACTGTTATTATTTACATTTCTACTGGAAACACCATCCATATGGGTACTTTTTTTTGAGGAAAATCCAAATCTGAAATTAAAAAATGACATTGAAGTTGATTCCTACTCCACTCCAACGACTGAGTTTGGAGGACAGAGTTCGGTATGCGTCTTCTAAAAAAATTTCCCCCCCTTTATGTTTCTAAATAGATCCTTTGCATATTTTTCAAGAATGCATCTATTACTTTTTGAACTACCTGTATCTAAGTGAATATTATGAAATGTTTCTACACCCATTAAACTAATTTTTATAAAGGAATCTGATTCCCTTGTTGATTTTTTGTTCAACTTTACTTTTATATATATTGTTGCTTGACAATGAGAATTTTTTGAGAAACTTCTTTTACATTTTTCCTGCGGCACTTTCATACCCGCACTGCGGTGACAAACAAATAATTTCCAACAATTAAATAATTAAAAAAAATATTTACAATCCAATAGAAATGTGCTAGAATTAAAATATATAATTTTTTTAAAATTTATTCTTTCGTTACTCAAGGTATTAATTCTGGATAATTCATAATTATTCACTTTTATTTAGATATGAATTATGCATCAAAAATGAATAAAATAAGCATATTAAAGGACAATAGTTTGATTTCATAGATGTCAATTAATAGTTTTACAGTATTATAAAACATTTAACAAACAAAAGAAAACATTAAAAATAAGTTACGAATAAGAAGACATAATGCTGATATTTTAGTTTTAATTGAAAAAAGCATTTCTCATAAAAATTAAAATACAATTTTTTTCTTAAAATAACTAAGCTAGTTTCTTACCTACAATTAAATCTTTGTCCGTGACATTTGGAAGTTCTAGAATTCCATTTCGTATTGAGAAGTTCCCCAAATTCTATTACCCACTTGTTGCAATCTTTTAAATTAAGAACATTGCTTCTAAGGGTAATGATATTTGAGGAAATATTTTCTACTTCGTTTTTAAATGAAGAAGACAGTTTCTCGTTTTAAAAACTGACATTTCAATTTTGCAAACAACAGCTGGAGTATAGAAATCTCTCTCTATGCTGAAAAATACGATTTACCAGCGTGCTCTCCGGACATGAACTCGAACGATTGGGACATTCTAGGCAGATCGATTGTTTGGAACATTCTAGGCAGACGAATAGCTAGACGCCTATTACCCCCTGAAACTCTCCAATTATAAAATAAAACATAATGAATAAAATTGAAAAAAAATAGAAAAGAAAATTCAGAGTAATTCGTAAATAATTAAGAGAGGCATGTAGGAATTTAAGTAAAACTTAAGTTTCTGTTTTCATCTACTTTTTTGATTTTCTTTTAATTTATTTATTTTAGTATTATTTTTTTCGGCTAGACACAGTGATTATTTGATATTTGGAAAATAATGTTATACGTTTGTTTCAGTAATTTTTTTAGCCTGTTACAGTTTGAAGCACTATAAGGTTGAAGCATCAGCTATAATAAAAACAATGTAGATTTAGGAATAAACACGAAGGCATCTATACAAATCATTTTACTAGTACGAGAGGTGACACTACCGAAGAGAAACGCCTACTTTGAGTCATGATGTAATAAAATGAACGCTGATTCACAGAATGAAATATTTTCTCCTGAAGAAAAAAAAAAAAAGAAGTTTAATAATGTTTATGAGTTTGACATATGAAATAATACTTTTTGCTTCGTTTGATGTCTCCTAGAAGTGAACATATGATACACCATCTATTTGTGAACGTATGATATGCAATAAAATACATAAAAAATAACTAATCAGTTGTCATTTAATTGCTCTTACCAGTTATATTAAAATAAAATTTTTTGTAAGTTTTTCATTTCTTCTTTATGCAATATGTTGGCTGCGCCAGTATTAAGTGCTATTCAGAGCCCTCTTCGAAGAATTGCGATTCGCAATTTCTCAGATGGGCGGGAATTGCGGTAAGGAAAATGGAAATAGTTGCCCACTAAATTTACTGTACACAAATACGTCAGTTATTTGATAAAGCAATATTCCATGCTAGGAAAATTAGTTGTATTATAGACATTTATCAGCTCACTTACTACTAAGCGGTGTGAAAAGGTTTATTACTTAGGGCAGGGGTAGCGAACCTTTATGCACCAACGTGCCATTTTTTCAAAAAATTGTTTAATGAGGTCATAGACGTGCCGTCAAATAATTTTTACTTCGTGATTATTGGGAAAATAATAATACTATCAACTCAAAACTCTTCATTTACTATGAAAACAAAAACATTTTGCAATGTGTAAGTCATCAGCGTAATTCAACTTAAAGTAACATCAGTGTGACTTCTGTTGTTGCAGATTAGATGACAAATAACTTATATTAGGTAAGATGTTAGTTTAAGCAGGACTGCTAATTTTTTTTTGCCGGTTATTTATTGTTAGCTTGGTTTTTATGGTCATAAATAGTTTTTTTGGCATTAATTGTTAATTTTTTTGTTAATAATTGTTTATTTATTTTGTTTGTTTTTTGTGAATTTATTTTAATTGTTAATACGCTGGCGTGCCCGGAATAGTGTGTCCCGTGCCATAAATGGAACGCGTGCCATTGGTTTGCCATCCCTGACTTAGGGTTTCTGATTTTTTACTTCGTCATCATTTGTAGAAGTGATGTTTGATTCCTTATTAAACTTCTTTTTGAGATTGTCATGACTTGAATCAATGCCACTAACGAAAGATGATGAAGTGTTAGGAATGAATTGTTGCTCGATGCTTTGCCATATTCTCAGTAACATTTGTTTTATTTTTGGAGATAGGCTTGTTCATAATTTCTTTTTCTTCAAAGTGCTTTTGACATGCGCCAAACTGAGTTACTTTCTACATTCAGAGAGTTATTTCCCCATTTTTCCCCCTCAGTAATTTCGCAATCTTTCTTAAAATTTTCATTTAGCTTATTCAGAATGTTTAATGGAGTGATGCAGTGCGCGTAGATTTAGTTTTCACCTCTTCTTTAATTTGGACGGAAAGTTTCAGGTAGTCAGGATCTATAGTTTCCTTTTGAACAAGGGAGTTTAAGGCAGAGTGAAGGTTCCTGTTAAAAACTGTAATAGCCTTGTCAATATCAAAAGTAGCGATGTTAGATTATGGAGATTTGATACTTTATTTGGTAGGGTAGTTTTTTAAAAACAACCTGTCAGTCTTATTAATTTCTTCAGTGGTTATACTTATAGTTAGAAATGAGGGAATAATAATTGGGTAGTGATCGCTGGTTAATTCATGAATTATAGTAAATAAGAATGGTAACACAGCATTTCTTTTTAATTCAAGGATATAGACTCTTCTATTTAGCCTTCCCATTCTTTCTCTTCTTACAGGAATTTCAATTTATAATGGTATGAGTACTTCTAATGGCAGTACTTCTTTTCGGCCAAACTTTATCCACCACTTTCATTCATCTTTCTTTTTTTTTATCAGCCATTCTCCACCACCTTTTATCTCACTTATCAGCGAAGCGAATGAATCTCAGACTGACATCTTTACAATCACGAGCACAAGCGTAATCCTAATGATCTTCCAAAGAAAAAATTAATAATCCTGCTCTAAAAACAGTCATAAATGAAATAATACTTTATGAAATCGATAAAACAATACAAATATAACTTAAATAAGCATAATATATATATATATATATATATATATATATATATATATATATATATATATATATATATATATATATATATATATATATATATATATATATATATATATATATATATATATATATATATATATAATACAAAAATAATAAATACTTTTGTATTAATAAAAGAATTAAAACTCTTTCGGTTTCATAAAATGTCTTTGTTAAAGAATAAGCGTAGAGAGATTCTATTTTGGGAATTCAAAGCTGAAAGCATACCATTGAAATATAAATAGATTTATATTTCAAGGGAAGAGTTATTTTTAGAATCGTTCCCTTTTTCACTGCCATATAAGGAAGCAGAAATGATTTTCCTTAATGCGTAAGGATACAAGGAATGTACGAAGGTGCCTTTTTACTTCAAATCTATGTTGGTATAAAACGTAAGAGCGCATAGTTTTGCGTGTCCTTTTCATCATAATGTGATCCTGATAAGCTGTGCCGGAATTGTCCGGAGTCTTGTCCATTCCCCTCCCGTAGGGAGCTTGGACGTCATCTGTTAGCAATACCAGCCTACATTTAATAAACCTGTTTAGAACGTCTGATGGCTTATGACTGCAATTATTTCAAGCTAAATACAACACTGATAACAGGGTTGGAGCCCTATTATTACAAGTCGACAGGATTCGTATAAAGCAATGGTACTGCTCCGGTTAGATGGTGGTGTTTGGTTTGTTGCTGTAGTGTCGTTGGTTGTTTTGGAGTAGACGACATTAAGGAGGGAACTGTTACACTCAGGTAATGTGAACTTTTCATGAAATTGTGATACTGAGTCAGTCATACTGAGATCTTTTTTTTTTTTTTAGACACAGTGATTATTTGAAATTTGTAAAGTAATGTTATGTTTCTCTCAGTAGATTATTCTTTATCCAGTTATTGTTTGAAGCATCATTTAATGAAATTTACGCGGATTTAGGAATAAAAGCAAAGGTGTCTATACAAGGCGTATAGGTTAAGGATTTTTTACAAGTACGAGAAGAGATATTACCGAAGAGAATCGACCACTTTGAGCTATGACGTAACAAAATGAAGGTTGATTCATAAAATGAAATATTTTCTCCTTTAGAAAAAAAAAAAAGAAGTTCAATAATTTTTATGCGTTCCATACTTGAAATAATACTTTTGTTTATTCGTTTAATGTCTCCTAGAAATTATCTGTTCCATTGTGAACATATGATACACATTAAAATACACCAAAAAATAAATAAATAAATAAGTTTTTTTCAAATTGCTTTTATCAGTTATATTAAAAAGTTATTTATATATTTCATTGCATCTCTATAAAACTTGTCCTACTTGATTGTCAATGATTAATTAATAAAAGCCTGCTTTGATTTGTGTGTGAGCTCACAATTTCTCAGATGGGCGGGAGTGAAGATGATGAGCAAAGGAATCGGAATATTTGGGAAATTTCATAGAAGGAAGGTTTATATCTTGAATGGCGGGGACTTATGTCAGGAAATTGTTGCCCATTCTACACAAATACTTTTGTTACTTGATAAAAGCAATAAGTTCTTAGGATTCATTGATTGAATGGAGAACCCTTTTAAATATTTATTCCTAAATTTAATTAACTTTTAAATTTGCAACGAATATTGTTTCACCTCCTACATCAGAAAGACGGTTTCTTATAAGTGGTCTGCGCAGACTAGGGCTGAAAGCCCATATATATCGAGACGGAAAAGCGTAAAAACTGGTAACAAATAAATTTCATTTTTTAGTTTTTTCCCCAGAATAATGAAAATCCATAACTACCCATTGTTTTTAACGGATGCAATTTTTATATTGAATTGCTTTTTCGCCCAGAAAAATTTCCTTACAGTGAATTGTTATTGTTGAGAATTGAATAACTCCTCCCGAATATTATCTAATATTGAAATAGTTCTTCTACCAGTATTTTCTCTTTTCCGTTCCGCTTTCAGTCCTGGCGCAGACTAGTTATATAGTGTACAGTTTGAGAGCATGAAACCAAATTCTCTTTTAAAGTGACTGAGCGGAGTTTATCATATATATTTGAGAATTAAATCTGTAGTGGTAGACAAGTAAATATGACAAACAAATCATATTCGTAAATTAAGTAAATTTTTAGACATATATTAGACTTATTTTTACTAGATTTTCTATTAAAGGGCTCTTTCGTAAACTGGTTTACCTTCATAATGGTCTGATCGGACTGCCTTTAAAAAACCGTGTGGAGGTTTTCAGTTGTAGGAGGCGTTGGTTAGACACTAGTTTTTCGAGACAGGGTCGCCTTAAAAATTGCCCCTATTGTTTATGAGCTCACGCATGCGCTCTAAAGATTTCTTGGAGGCGAAATTCGGGAGAGGGACAGCTAACGAGGAGACAGATTCCCGTTATTTTAGGCTCCCATTGTTAAGCAAATTGCAACCGACTCCTTTTGATATTAACTCTCATTTTTACAATGTTACAAACAATATTGAAGCTTAAATAAATTATTAAAAAACTATCATAAGCCACCATTTCCTTAAAAAAAATTTGTCGTCTCTAGGATATTTTCATTATGTTCTGAAATTTAATTCTGTAAAAAGATGCAAATATCTATAATAAAAATTGCCGGATCTTCAGCTGGTCTAAGGCCAGGGAGAGAGGTAGCAAAGAAAAGATTGACAGCGGAACAAACTCAGGTGTTGTGTGAGAAAAGATTAAATTTCACATCACTGTTACTTTTCCAAGTGAGACTCATAAGTAGCTGCCACTGCCCCATGTGCTTTCTTTATTTTTTAGATTTTTGATAATAGATTTAACTGCGTCATCATTGATAGGTATAGAGGCTGATTCCTTAATAAACTTTTATTTGAGTTCTTCATAGCCGGATTATGTCTCATTAACGTAGGATACTGAAATAGGTAAAGCTTTGGGGGGATTTGTTGCTGAATGCTATCTGCGAAGAGTTCTACTTTGCATAATCTGAATAATATTTAATATCAATTTTTTGATAGGCTTGTTAATAAGCTTTTCCCCTCTAAAAAAGCTGGTTGAAATTGTTGAAAAAATTCAGAAAATTTCGTGGATTTACCTTTATTTCGGAACTTCTGACGAAAAAGAATCTATGAAATATCGTAACTTTATGAACGTTCAGACAATCATAGTGAATTCTATACCGTCAAAGTAGGCTACTATGTTTTTCTCGCTTTGTCATTGATAAAACGTCATGGATAATAATTTCTCAAAAATTATCCATCATTGAAACATAGAAAACTGAATTTAAAATATTATAAAATTATCTACCAGTATTTAACTGCAAACAATTATAAAAGATATTCGTAAACAATTATAAGGCCTTTTGCTTGTTTCTTTTGATAAGCGCAGTGCGAAAGGTGAGTGAGATTTATAAGATTAGATTCGACCTCGAATTATCGAAAACGGAAACATTTAAGGAACAAAGCAAATTCAACTCCAGGTTCTACAAGTCCTGGAATTTGCAAAGCTGAGTATCTGAAAACACATCATAAACAATCCTGAATTATGTTTAGCATTTCAGAGATGCCAACTGCTCCGGACGCGCCAAAATAATTAAAAAAAACGGTAAATAAACACAAATTAAATTTAGTAAATATTTGACTAATTTTGCCTACTTTTTAAAATGTAAAACATGATATAAGTACTTTAAAGAGGTGAATTATCTATGCCTACGAATTATTTAGAAATAGTGGTGGATAAAAATCTACTAAATGGAATTTATTAAACCAAAAATCACAATTGATAAACTACCACTTTAAAATATATATTCGTTGTCCGGAGCAAGTTGGCATCTTTGAGCATACATTATCCCTGGTATACAACTATTAGATGCTTACTTATCAGAAGTCAACCTTATAATGCACAGTCTAGAGTTCTAACAGGCAGAGTATAGTATTATATTTAAAATTATAACACTTTTAATAGCTTCAGTTATAAGACTTTATTAAAAATGTTAAAACAAAATTTATTCATGGTACAATTGTAGGAGATAGTTTTTTTTATCTCCCTTTTAAACACACACTACTTGGTTACATTTTAAAACACATGGCCTCCATCTCAGTCACACGTTGCCACCCTCAGCAACAAGTGAAGGAAAAATATCACTATGGTGATTTTGGTTGGTTGGCGCGGGGCCGGAGGCCATAGCGACCAACCCGTTTGTGATAAAATTAATTTAAATTATATAAATAGATTAGAAAAGGAACTAAATAAAATGTGTAGTTAGCTAATCTGTCCCGTATGATTAAATAGGCTTGTCGAAAAGTAACAACAATATTTAATAAGCTATACCAAATACCTAACTTATTAATAAACCATTTCTATTAAATACAGAACTTAATAAAACTTAGAAGAATAAAATGCTAAAAATGATAATTAGCAGCAGGGATTTAACAGTTACAAAAAATTAACATTGAATGCAGAAATACTATGCTGTCATTTCATAATATAATATTATTTTCAAAGTATTAAACTAAAGCATTTTCTAGTTACGAAAACATAGGGATCTGCAAATGATTTTGACCAGTTTTTATTATTGATGACTAATAAATATTCGTAACAAGTTCATATTAGAAATAGAGTACTATTCTTAACCCTTTACTATAGCTACCCTTACACTTAGACACTTTGATAAATAGAACGCCATTTTTATTTCTGTTTTTAAAAAAAAACCCAGCTAAGATGTATCCCTTGCCGGATATATTATTTCATTGGTGAAATATAATGTCAGACAATAATAGTTCTTTTCAACTCACTTGAAGTATCTTTAAATAACTTGGCTAAAACAAGCGTAGATTTTAGTTCTGAAATTTAAATTAAATTTTTTACCACCATTTCTGACGATTTAAATCTAAGCCTAACCATATCATCATGTGGAAAAATTATACCAACTCAAATAACTGTAAGATATCAAAATATTGAAAGAAAAGATTTTAAGCACATCCTTACAAAAACTTAAAACTAAAAAAAAAAATTTATTTATTTAAATAACTTACCTTAATTTTATCTATAATGGAGAAGCATGAGACGACATCATTTCACTGCCGGTCATAATCCAATAAACTCTACATCCATCCATATCTATCCCTAACTCACAGTTTAAAATGCCAAACATGAGTGGCCGAGCTCATAACAAAAGGATAACTACTGTTTCTCTAAGATAGGTACTCTGACCGCCACATGGGTGAAAGCCCTTATATAGCAAGACGGAAAAGAGAAAAACCTGGTACGTAAAACATTTCATTCCAGCATTTTTTTCGAAAAAAAATGAAATATCTGTAATTATCAAGATTTCTTTTATAATTCTGGCATATATATAAAACTGCTTTTTTTCCAAGATAAAGAAGATATTGTTGAAAAATTTAAAAAAAGAATAAGTAAACTCCTCCCCAAAACTAGCTATAACTGAAATGGTTTTACTACCAGCCTTTCCTCTTTTCCGTCTCGCTTTCACCCCTGGACCGCCACTAAGTCTACGGCAGTCTGATGCTATGGAAACAAGAAGATGTCATTTTAGGGAGGGTAGCTTCGATGAATAGGTCTCCTTTTCTTTCGCCGAAACCAGTCCTAAAGAGGGACCCCGCACCCCTACTTGAAATAATCATACCTCGTTACCATAGTCACCGCCACAGCTCCAGACGAATGTCTGGAAGAGTACCTATCTTAGACAAACAGTATATGAGCCGTTTTTACTGGGAATCTGTCTCCAGAAATTATTAGGTGCCCACTGTATAGAACTTAGGAAAGAACTTGGGAAAGTCATAAAACTTAGGAAAGTTTCCTCATTGCACTTAGCAAAGCTTGCAATGGAATGTAGGCGTTACCCATCCTAGCACGATGATAAGATTACACCCCATTCTGTAAAATATTTAAAAGCAATCGCGTGCTTTAGCAGATGCAAAATTATTTCCAAGATTCTGTGTCAAATAATTTAGCAATCTAGAGTTGCATTGTGTGTTTGACAAAAAAGAATTTCAATCTTCATCACGCTCCGACTCGAACGATATTTGCACCATTTCATGAAGCTTCAAAATATAGTGCACAAAATAAAAGAAAGATACCACCTTGAATAAATTTTGTATGGATTTTCATGAATTAACAAGTTGAACGCCGCGTCAGCCATCGGTGACTGACACTGAAATTACATTTAGGCCGCGTCAAGCACAGGTTGCGGACATTAAAATTACATTTAGGGCTGCGTCAACCACCGGTGGCTGACACTGACCTTTCACATAGGCCGCGAAAAACAGTTGACTAACAGCGTATAACATGATATAGAACTATAAAATTTGCACTCTTTTATGGAATTGCAGAAAATGTATTCGAAATTTACTTAACCCTTTAACGGACCCTTTATTTCTAGTAAAGGTAAATTGAAGAATTTTTGGAATTGAAAATGTTTTAAGAACAGTAATTGATATTAAAAAAAAAAAAACTCATTTAGTTTATAAAAATGCCGTTTTTTTGGTGGTAAATATATTAAACATGACCTAATAGGAACTTACTGACTTTTATTTTTCTTTATTTATAAAATAAATTTCTTAAATGCTACAAACTTCAAAAGGAATTATGTATTTTATAACTTTTATACGTTTTTTATAAGTGACAAATGGTTACCAATTTTATTCAAACTCACTTCAAGAAAGCTGAAGTTATTGAAAAATGGAAACCTAAATTAAAAGTGGTAAAACCTGATGGTAAGTTATACTTACCACGGCCTTCAAAAGGGTTAAGTATTGTGATTCTAAGCTTAATAAATTCAATTTAGTAGATTTTTATCCACCCCTATTTTTAAACAATTCGTAGGCTTATAAAATTTACCACATTAGTCAAATTTGCTATGATAAATCTTCTAAAAAAATAGAGAAGTCCGTCTGATATTTGCAAATTTAGTTTGTAGTTATTTACCGTGACCAGAAGGGCAAGTCATGTAAAATCAGCGTGACGCTCAACGTGTTAAGCTACTGTCATAACGGTTGAAAGTGGTAGTTGTTGCTATACTGCAATCGAATGTGTGCAGTTGTGCTACTTGTTTGATTTAAGGCAGATGCCATACCCAAGACGAAAATTATAAAGGAATTTTCATAAAAATATGTAAGAAATCGTGGAGTTTTATGCGTAAGTTGTACTTCGTAATAGATTTGTAAGTAATGTTTATCATGTTCAGGAAATCTTTCGCGTTATTTTCTTAATAAACTAGATTACAGAGACGTATTGGATGTCGGGGAATTTTCCGGTGCGAGTTTGCTTTAGGAACTGTAAAACAAATCATAAGTAAAAAGTAAATAAATGAATAAAGACGTAAAATAAATTTAAAAAAATGGCCAATAAAAGAGCATTTTTGAAAGAAAAATAATTGGTTAGAATACCTTTTTGTTTAAAGAAAAAAAATTTCTCAAATATCAAAGATCCATAAAATAAATAAATAAAAATATGATATGAATATTCTAGCGACGACAAAATTTAAATGAATTGTGACCAAACTTATTATTTTTTTAAAAGACTTATGATTAAAGAAAGAATAACTCTTTCTTTATAGGCTAATTGAACTGTGTAACGACACCACAGAGAATTTATGAAAAATTCGCGGCTGCAGAGAATTTTTATAAGCGACGCTTATAATTTTTATAAGATACGACGAAGGGTAAAAGTTATTTTTCAGAAGTAAAAGTAAAAAAACATATTTTATTATAAACTTATTTTAAAATTAATCGGTTGAATATATAAAAATTAGCCTACACATTATTGCCTGTAAATGATGGGTAGGATGGAAAATTTAAGGAATTTCAGTGAGATAAGAATGAATATTTTAAGGTAGGGAAAGTCCGCCTCAAACTGGGAATTTTTTTCAAACTTATTTATTAATTTTTAGTTGTTCATTTTTATTTCATTATCTCTAAATTGTAAGCACTATAAGGTAAAGAAGACGGAATAGTAGTGACGACTGGAAAAATATTTTTACTCTGAAGTTAATTTAGAAGCAAACTTCTTCAAATTGTTGTCCGAATAATTTAAAAATAAATACGAAAGGAAATTTAAAGAATTTCTGTGAGATAAGAATGAATAATTTAAGGAAGAGAAAGTCGGCCTCAAACTGGCATTTTTTTTCTATTTATTTATTTTAATTTTATTATAACTAGATTCTAAGCAATAAACGCAAAGAATGTACTAGATAATATAGTATCCAGAATGAATATATTACATTATTAAAGGTTTTAAAAACTATGAAGTAAACAATGTAAATTTTTTATATTGCAATTTATTCATTTCAAATATAATGTTACAAAAATATGACATTCATAAATTAAAAAAATAACCATTTTTGCCACCATTTATTTAATTTTCGTCGCTACTAGAATTTTTTTTATTATTATATTTTTCTTTCAAAATTGTTTTTATTTCCTTTCATTATTATTTTTTTAATTTTTTCTTCTTTGATGGATCATTAATATTTCCAAAGAAATTGATTTTTCAATCAAGGAAGAAGATTATTTAAATGCAATGTTTTTCAGTTTTGAGCAATTATTTCGCATTGAGAAAAAATTCTTTTACTTAACCAACTTTCAATTTATTTTTATTTATTTATTCATATTATTCATTTATATTTCTCTTCCTTTCTATTGGCTTTTAACCCCTTGGGGACGGGTGATTCAGAAATGCATTCGTACAAAATCAGAATCAAGTTGTAATTAAATGAAAAACGGTAACTTAAATGTAGTCGTTTCTAATTTAACAGACTTACTTTGCTTTTACTTTAATTATTGTTAGTTTAATCACATATATAATCAATGTTAATTCAAAGTATAACTAAATAGTTTTATTTTGAACAAAGTAATGGTGAATTAAATAAATCAAACAATTATAACTCCGCCCACAAATAAATTGCTAAAGAAAGACTTTGATTACCAGTTTTATCATTTTACCCAGTTTGATACGGTTTTATGCTGGCACGTATTTGTGACAGTCGGCGCGAAAGGGTTAAGTAAACTGGCATAGGAGAATTCTCATTGGCCCAGAGTGCCACTGCATTTTTAAAGTTTTTAGACTTTTTTCAGTCAGTTGTTAAACTTATAAAACTATTTCAAAGTACTGATTGCGCAGTAAAGTTCCTTATTTCAGTTCATCGAGAAATAATTTACATTTTTCCCTCTCTCGATAACATCTGCCTTAAATCAAGTAAATATCATAAGTGCCAACATTAGGTTGCAGTAAAGCAACAACCATTTTCCATAGGCATTTTGTTCCTGAAAATCCAAGCAAAATCTTTAAAGGTGATATCTTTCTTCTATGTGTTATCTTTTCATTATATGCACTATACATTGAAGTTTTATGAAATGGCGGAAATGTCTTTTTAGTGTGTATGAGATGAAAATTATAAAATATTTGCAAAATACATTATGCACACAAGATTAATAAATTATTTGTCACAGTCTGTTGGAAAGAATTTTCTTCTGCTATTGCACGCGAACCCTTTATGAATAGCATATGCATAGCAATCATATTGACTTACAATGATGAGTAACGCCTACAATCATCTTAAAGCTTAGTAAGGACAAACTCTTCCCTCTCCTTATGAGGAAAAGTGGTCTACTGCATGAGGGCAAAACAAACCTTCGTTTCCAGTTTCAAAGCCATTTTAATTTATGAAAAATATCGTATCTTTCACAACATTATATTTGAGAGGAATAAAATACTATATGAAAATTTTTGCATTGCATACTCCATAGTTTTTAAACGTTTCAGCAATAAATAAAAATCTTTTTTATTCTGGATACTATAATTAATAGATAACCTACAGTGCTTAAAATTTGGTTTGAAACTGTAAAAAAAAAATAGGCGTTACATTCATTAAAAGCTCTTATTCTAAGTAAAACGGCTGTCTAATCCATTTCACTCGAGCAAAATAATGTTTTATACCAATATCATATATCAATCAGAAGTAAGAACTTTTTTCTGTTTACTTCCGCCCTTCTGAGAAGGAGATATCTCTAAGAGGGCTTTAATAGCTTTTTTATGGTCAGTAAATTATTACAAACATAATACTAATAAAAATAAATATTTATAAAAAAATATATTTTAAAAAAACTGGTAGAAGTGACAATTTAAAAATTAATATTTTTTTAAGTGAACTTCAAGGTCTAACATGGTCTAGCTCAAAAAACTTTTGTTGATGTTACGATTTTGTTGCTTCTTGACCTAGTCTGACGGAGTGAGACCAGGTCTGTAAATTCCTTGACGCGCTTGAAATCAACAACCAATAAGTGGAAAGCAGTTTTTCCTTAGAAGTACCGAGCAGTCTAAGATGTGTGAAGCTCAGTAATGGTGGCTTTTAGAGTAAGGATGGTTGGGTCTATCTGCCGTTAGAATATTGTTGGCACTTAATCCCTTGCGGACGGGTGATTCATAAAAGCAAAATCAGAATCAGGATGCAAATAAATAAAAAACGGTAGCTTAAATTCAGGCGTTGCTAATTTGACAGACTTACTTTGCTTTTCCATCAATTATCGTTAGATTAATCATATACAGGGATGCCAACTGCTCCGCTTTCTGGAATAGTTTTAATACAGTGGTGGCAAATTATATAGTAAAATTCGTTAAAGAAAGATCGTAACGCCTACTTTTTATTAGAGTAATCAGTAGATTGATGCTTTAACGTTGCATTTGATATGAAACTTATAATTTTTGATATTTAGTGGTGAAAAAATTATTGAAATGAAAAATACTTAACTAAAAGTCACTTAAATTTCGCTACCACTTGAAAATACTGTTTTACAAAGCGGTGCAAGTTGGCATCAGGGGTGAAAGCGAGACGGAAAAGTGGAAAGGCTGGTAGTAAAACCATTTCAGTTATAGCCAGTTTTGGGGAGGAGTTTACTTATTCTTTTTTTGAATTTTTCAACAATATCTACTTTATCTTGGAAAAGAAGCAGTTTTATATATATGCCAGAATTATAAAAGAAATCTTGATAGTTACAGATATTTCATTTTTTTCGAAAAAAATGCTGGAATGAAATGTTTTACGTACCAGGTTTTTCTCTTTTCCGTCTTGCTATATAAGGGCTTTCACCCATGGTTGGCATTTCTGCATGTATATATAATCAATGTGCGTTCAAAGTATAACTAAATAATTTTGCTTTGAACTAAAGTAATGGTGAATTAAAGAAATCAAACTATTATAACCCCGCCCACAAATAAACTGCTAAAGAACTACTTTGGTTACCAGTTTTATCTTTTTACCCTGATTGATACGGTTTCATGCTGGCACATATTTGTGACAGTCGGCGCGAAATGGTTAATGTTGCCGTTGGCAAGAAGTGAGAGGCTGTTATTAGAGCTCCTGTCGCAAGGAAGTGTCAGAGAAAGACCCGGTTTCCTACCTTTCTACCAGGGATGGTGTGGAGGAGACAGTTTCCAGTTTTATTCGAGAGAGTATCTTTTGAGTCAGTTGAGTAGAAGTGGGGGATGACTTAAGACTTCTTTTGCAAGGCTGTCAGTCATTACATTACCATAGATATTAATAAGTGAAAGGATCCAATGGAAATAAATATGTTGATTGGAGTGAGCTTTAATTTGTTCATAAAAGAAATGTTGTATCCAGTTGCTCAGGTGTTCAATCGAGCTGCGGCTCTCAGTAAGCATCAGAAGATTGGTATGGATACGTTCATTCAGGACAGCTTTAAGTTCCGCGTCTATTACTAATAGTTCACTTTGAAACACAGGAAAGAAGTCCAGATTATATTGACAAAGAGAAAATCTGTCTTGTCTATCTGTTTGTTATTTTCTACAGAAGAAAATTGCTTTAATTTATAAATCAGCTTACAATTTATAAAATCTGCAAACTAGTTTAAAATAAAATTACTGAGAAAAGCATTATTTTACCAGTTTCGGAGTTATAACATCAGTTTCAGCCGATAGATGTGTCCCATAAAAATAAATGTGTCTATTTCAGGGGAAATTTCATTACCTCTAAAAACTCATCTAATGGAATTTTATGTTACGAAATATCTTGGAATTTGTTTTGCAAATTATTTCGAAATCTTCTTACGGCATGCTAAAAATATATGCTTCCAAATTAACTTGCGAGTAAAAATATCTTGAATAGTCGTCATACCCATCGAGACAGTAATGATGTCATGACGATTATCTTTAATTCTCAGCACCTATAAAGCCCGTTTCTTCAGGTATACTGTACAATCAAATTAATATTTGTAGAAGATAATTCGAATTAACCCCAAATTAAAAACTAGGATAAGTAACACCTATTTTTTGCTGAAGTTTTTCCCCAAAATGCGAATATCATACTCTCACACATTACACTGAGATTGTGTTGATTATTTATTTCTAAAGTAAAAACTTACGTTAAGGAACAACTACGAAAGATTTTTTATTAACAGTGTCAACAGCTCTGAAGTTCTATATATATGTATGTTGAAAGCGTGCAATTGATATCTCAATTACCCCAGCCAGATTACAAATTAAAGTATATAACAAAATATCTTCCGAAATGGTAAACAAAAAGTATAATATTTTATATGAAATAATATAGATCTTAAATTAAGATAATATTTTATATGAAATAATATAGATTTTAAATTAAGATAATATTGATAAATATAGAAAATAGCAGAGATGCCAACTTGCTCCGGACAGCAAATATACATTTTGAAGTGGTAGTTTATCAATTGCGATTATTGGTTTAATAATCTCATTTCAATAGATTTTAATCCACCACTATTTCCAAATAATTTGTAGGCTTATAAAATTCCCCACTTTATAGCACTTGTAACTTGCATCAAATTTAATACCAATCAATGCTTAAATATCAATTGTGCTTTTTATATTCACGAAAATTTCTGATTATTGCATAAATCATGACTTATATTAAATATCAAATCATGTTTAATTTTACAAGCAAATATGCTTGATCTTCTGTAATGCTACCTAAATGCTGCATAATTCAAAATGTTTTTTAATTCAACTTGTAAATACTTCATGATGAATGGGTTAGGGGCCGCTGCGCGGCCCAGTCACCCAGTTTTAGTTAAATAAAGAGAAGAGAGCACTTGTAACATACTATACCTTTTAAAAAGAAAGCAAAAATTTCCAAATTTTACTGTGTAGTTATTTACCGTTTTTTTTTTAATTATTTTGGCATCTCTGTAATAGGTGGAAGATATAGATAATATCGATTTTTATGAATTTTTGTTTTATAGGAAGATATGAATATGTAATTTTACATTGCATAGCCCAAAGTTAACTAAAATAGTCAAATAAAATATTCATTCTGGTTACTACGTTATCTTATAATAAATACCCTATAGTGTCTACAATTTAAAGTGAAATTTTAAGAATGAAATAGGTGGTACTTTCATTTAAGATCTTATTCAAAGTAAAACGGCCGTCTTCTCGTTTTATTCCAAGAAAATGTTTTTTTATACCAAATATCAGAAGTGTAACTAGTCCGGACAAATGGTTTGACAAACTATACATCTTTAAATATCTTGAACGAAGATTCTCGAATGTTTCTGTCTCTATTTCCTCTTGCCCTTCCAAGAATTTGTGATCTCCAAGAGGACTTTTAATCTTCTAGGGATGATCGAGTCATAAATGTATTCGTACGGTACCAGAATCAGGATGGGGGAAAAAAATGCGGTGGCGTAAATTTAGACAAGGCTATTTTTTTATAATTTAAAAGTCTTATTTTTGTTTTCCCTTTAATTTTAACATATCTAATGAATGATTGTTCAAAGTGTTACTATATAATTTTTATTTTGAATTAAATAGTGATATGTTAAGAAATCAAATTATTATTGCTCCTCTCCCAAATAAATTGCTATAGAAATATTTTGCCTACCAGATCTATTTTATTTACCCAGATTGTCGCCACTCTAAGAATGCATGTATGACTTGCCCGTCTGGAAGAAGTTCATTGGAATTTTAGTTTGCGAAATGTTTTGGAATTTTCATTGCAAATTACTTTGAAATCTTCTTACAGCATGCTAAAAATATATGCCTCCAAATTAACTTGTGGGTAAAAATATTTTTGATAGTCGTCATACCCATAATTATGCCATGACCATCATCTGTAACTCTCAGCACCTATAAAGCCCGTTTCTTTAGGGATTCTATACAATCAAAATTTTTTTCTTCATTTTATTACCTTTCAGTTGCATCAGACTGGTGTAACCGGGGAGCACCCCAACAGAAGTTACAAACTACCTTGTCCTAGGTGGGTCCATCGGTTTTGCACTTACATTAACATTATTATTATTATTATGTTAATGTTAGATAGGCTATACTATATGAATAGCCATGTCATTATCTTATCTCTTTGAATCATCTCAGATCCGATGAATCAGTGAGAGCCCACCAGTTGCTGGTACAGAGTAACCGGAACTATTCAAAGACAAATATAGTTATCCCATAGTAACTCTTTTAAAGAGTAGGAGTAGTTATCTTTATTCTACAAGTTTAACTATTTAATTGGCTATCAATTTTTGACCGTTAGTGTCGTAAGTACATCTAGTTTTTGCCCTTGGTGTTGCCAAAATGAGCTAATATGGAAGATGGGAGCGAATTGTAAACCTGGTCACCAGAGGATCAATGTTTTAATGTACCTGTTCAACTTTAATGTTTGAAAATCCATCCTGCAGGGTTTGTTTCAAGGCTGACGGCTTGAACAGTTGAAATGTTCATAGGTAAATAACAGCATTAACAGGTACGCACTAATGTTGGATAACGGTAATGTCTGCGCACGGATCACAGTGGGTTTAAATTCCCGTATTATTGCTATAGTAACAAGCTTATTCGTGTGAGTTATACAATTTATAGAATGTCAATCATTTTCATTTACAAGTACATATCTTGTAGTTGGAAGGTTGCGATTTGCGCTGCAACGAGAATCTGAATAATTTGAATTTTTGGTGCTAAGTGGTTCATTATTATGTGTTTATGGTACAAGAGAGCTGAATTTTCGGTACGTTGTTAGATTCTTGAGTAAGGAATTCCGTGATTGGGCTTTAGGCGAACCTCGTTGAGCTGGACGGAAACTGCACTTAAAAGAGGAATAGTCAATTTGTTCACATCACCAGCAATCAATATCTTCAGCAAAGAATTCTTAAATAAAAATATCACACCCACCCCATAGGCTGCCTTCTTCTAATTGGATGGTATACCATCCAAGAAGTATTGCGAATAGTTTAAATATTATACATAGCCTCTTCATCCATTTTATTACCTTTCATTTATATCAGACTGGTGTGACTGGGGATCAAACCGCTAAAGCTGTGGACATCAGTAAGGGGGGGGGGGTCCATCGGCCGTGTACCTATATTGCCCTTTCTATTATTAATATTTTATTTTAATGCTTGTATCGTCCATTTACATGTGCTCTGAAAAGCTAAAAATTATAGCATTGTAATGCGCCTTTTAAATGTGGCAACGAGGGGAGTTTTCCACGCTGTCCAATCATTGTAAATTTTGCCTCGACTCATTGGCCAATTTTTTGCAGCTCCAGTGAGGTGAGAAATAGAATTAGTTTAAGATTCGGGTGTCTGGGGACTCACATGGGGTCTTTACCATCACCTTCTTCATAAGAAAGCATCCATTCAAGCTTTTATAAGTTGACAGCGCAGACTATTTAAAAATTTAACCAGCTTTGCGATTGAATCGTAATATTTTCGAATCGAATTTTATAAGTCTTACGAATTAGCTTATGAAAAAAAGATTTATTCTTTCTTTAATCATTATCCTGAGGAAAAAAAGCATTTTTACCGTCATTTGTTTAATTTTTATCACTATATTTTTAGTATCTTTTTTATCTTATTATAATTTTTTTATTTATTTATGTATTTATTTTTTGATGGATTTTCAAAGAATATGTAATCAATCCAATTGCAAGCAAGTGGATTGTGTGAATGCAATGTATAACGCTCCTGAGCAATTATTTTGCATAAAGAAAACGAACGTGATTTTACCCTTGGCCAACTTATAATTTATTTCTTCATTCATTCATATTATTCTTTTTTTCCCATTCATATTTTATTCATTCATATTTCTTTATTCCTTTTGCTCGTATAATAGGCTCTGAAGTACACTTGTATCTGGAAATTCTTGTTGGCAAAGAATGCCAATGCTTTTTAAAGAACAATGTAAAATATTTTCTGCATATGTTAAACAGAACTTATAAATTTGTACTAAGTACTGATTGCGCATTAAATTAATTTTTTTCCGGTTATTTCTGCGAAAAAACATTTATATTTTTCTGCTGATAATATCTGCCTTAAATCAAACAAGCTGGATATCTGAAAAACATCCGATAGCAGTATGGCAGCAACCATTTTTAACCGTTATTATAGGCACTTTGTTCCTGAAAAATCTTTTCAATGTGGTATCTTTCTTTATATATTTTCTTTGTGTTATCTTTTCATTATATGCACTATACATTGATGTTTTACAAAATGTCTTTTTTGTGGGCGTGAGACGAAATTTATTAAATATTTGTAAAATACACTCTAGATCAGGGATGGGCAAACTTTTTTGGTCGAGGGCCAAAAATAGAAAGAAAAAATTTTTGGTGGGCCAAGTAAAACTTTCAAAATTTAAGAAAAAAGCTATATACAAGTTTTAATTTAAATATTTAGTGAGATAAATGAAATTGCGATTTCATTTTTAAAAATTCTTTACATTAAGGTTCGAAGTGAGATGTGCTTATTTTAAGGAACAAGGCTAAATGCTTTTCTGTTAGGCTACTTCTGAAATGAATTTTTCTAAGGTTCATAGTTGAAAACTCTTGTTCACATATATAAGATTAAGCAACATTGTGCTGATTTTCTGGGCATGAAATATTAAATTTTGGAAACTAGCTTTTGGTAATGATTTGTAAAACTTTGGCATATTTAGAAACAACTGCTTCAGATGATTGTTAGATTGTCCGCTCGCTGGATCCTAAAATGAGCAGTCTGCCAAATGTGAAGTACAATTTACCTATATTAGATTCCTCAAGAAAGACAAATGCTAGTTGGAGCCAATCTAAGGCTATTCTATAAAGAACTTCTGAAGAACTTCTGAATTCTATAAAGAACGTTGAAGCTGTCTGTGCTATTTCCATTAATTTATGTTTTGTAGAACAAAAATAAAAAGGTCATCAGTACTTTGTTAAAAAAGGAAAAACAGAAATAATTTTAAATAGTTGACAAGAAAATGGATGCATATTGTTTATATTTGCCACTGATCGGCAAATTAAAATTCTATCCGCGGGCCGGATAAAACCTTCCGGCGGGCCACAGTTGGCCCGCGGGCCGTAGTTTGCCCATCCCTGCTCTAGATGAATGATTATTTGTCACAGACTGTCGGAAAGAATTTGCATCAGCGATGGCTCGCGAAACATTTTATAAATATTTTACTAGAATCATACTGGCTAACAATTTTGAGTAACGCCTACAATCAATGTAAAGCTTTGTAAGTGCAATGATGAACCTGTTCTCTCTCTCGATGAAGAAAAGTGGTCTACTATATTAGGTAAAGCAATATTTGTCTAAACTTTCAAAGCTAATTTAACTTACCTATTGCTACATCATATTTGAGATGAATAAAATACAATATGAAAAATTTTATTTTGCATACTCGGTAGTTTTAAAAAAGTTTATTAAAATAGTAAAATAAAATATTCCTTCTGGATACTACGCTATATAGTATAATAAATACCCTATGCTGTTTAAAATTTGAAATGAAACTCTAAGAATGAAGTAGGCGTTACTTTCATTTAAGATCTTATACAAAGTAAAACTTTCATCTACTGGTTTTCTTTTCTTCTAAGAAACTGTTGTTTTATATCAAATATCATAATCTGGTCTAGACAAATGGCTTGACAAACTATACGTCCTTAACACGTTCACGCCGGGGAAAAGTGAAAATACTGGTAGAAGAACTATTTCGATATTAGATAATATTCGGGAGGAGTTAATCTATTCTCAACAATAACAATTCACTGTGAGGAAATTTTTAACGGCGAAGAAGCAATTCAATCTAAAAACTGCATGTGCTAAAAACAATTGGTAGTTATTGATTTTTATTATTCCCGGAAAAAACTAAAAAATGAAATTTATTCTTACCAGTTTTTACTCCGGTGCGCCGCCAAGATGAGAAAATCTAACGTGACCCACCGGTGGGTCACCCCGGCGTGAACTTGTTAAATATCTTGGAAGAAGATTCCCAAATGTCTGTATTTCTTCCTGTCTTTCCACGAATTTGTGATTCCATGAGGGCTTTTAATCCTTTCTTGACAGTCGAGACATAAATGTATACGTTCGGAACCAGAATCAGGAATTGGAAAAAAATTAAATGCGGTAGCGTAAATTTAGATAAGGTTTATTTCTTATAATTTAAAAGCGCTATTTTTGCTTTTACTTTAATTTTAACTTATCTAATTAATGTTAGTTCAGAACGTTACTAAATATTTTTTTTTTAATTAAGTAGTGATATATTAAGAAATCAAACAATTCGCTCATGGACTGCAATAGGGGCATAACTCAAAAAACGCGCGATTTGGACTAAGAACAGATGTAAATGCTCATTCTTTTCAGCAGCAACAATAGCACAACTCATAATTCAACTTCGTGGTAATCTTTGTTCAAGAAAACTGAAGCATTTTCCTTCGCAATGAAAAGTTTAAACCCACTTATCTCAAAACATAATTTTTTTTTTAGTTGTTCCAGCCCATGAGCGAATTATTACTCCACCCTTTAATAAACTGCTATAGAAATATTTTTCCTACCAGTTCTATTTTTTTAACCCTGATTACCATCACCTTGAAAATGCATATATGACTCCCTCGTCATGCCATGCCCGAAGTCGTCAAATTAGAAAATCTATTTCGCAATTCATGCCTTTCGTACCTCATTTGAAAAGAAGAAAAGGCGTTAACTTTAGACACTTCCCATTATCTATCATCTGTGAATGGCAATTTTTAAAAACATATCATTTAAATTATGAGATTTATATACTGGTAATTTACAAATATTTATTTAAGATTCATTAAGATGCCTAATGCAAGGAACTTTTTTTTAAATTTTACGTTATTTTAGTATTCGTTAAGTTATTACAGAGATGCCAACTGATGTGGACACTCAAAAATAATTTAAAAAACGGTAAATAACTTCAAAGAAAATTTCGCAAATAGTTGACAATACTTGCTTGCTGTTTATTACAATACAAAGCATGAAATAAGTATTATTAAGTGGTGAATTATATAAGCCTACGCATTGTTTAGAAATAGTGGTGGAATAAAATCTACTAAATCGAACTTATTAAACCAAGAATTACAATTAATAGACTACCACTTAAAAATATTTATTCGCTGTGCCTATGTTAGCTCTTTTCTCCAGCAATAAATGATAAGTCGGCCTGTTTAATTCAGGGGCTCTAGGAAACAGGTTTGTTTTCATATGCGGTGTGAAGGTATTTGCAATCATTTGCAACAAGGAAGCAAAATCGTGTTTTGCGTCGCTGTGCGTTCGGCATGAAGTCACCTTTACCAACGCCTCCAATAACTGAAAGGCTTAAAACGATTACTTATAGGTGGTGCGTTCAGACTACCATGAAAATAAACCAGTTTGCGATAGAGCCATTTAATTCAGATCTAATAAAAATAAGAAAATGGTAGCAAATATATGTCTAAACATTTGTTTAATTTATGAATCTAATTGATCTGCCTTATTTATTTATAAACCACTACAGATTCAATTCTAAAATATGTATTATAAATTTTTCTCAGGTACCATTTGAGTCACAGCCACCCCATAGACTGCTGTACTCAAACTGTCTTTTATTTTAACTTTTTATACCATTTTATGATGTATGGGATATGGGCCTTCTGCGCGGCCCAGGTGCCCAATTTTTTGTAAATAAATAAAGAAAAAAAAACCATTTGAGTAAAATTTTGGTCCTGATAGGGAATTCAGGAAGTTAATTGGAATAACCTGAGTATTGCTACCACTTCAAATATGAAAATAAAATCTTCCGGAAGAGTTGGCAGGTATGTTGTTGAGAATAGATTAACTCCACCCAAATATTAGTTAATATTGAAATAGTTCTTCTACCCGTATTTTCTCTTTTCCCGTACCAGTATTTTCACTTTTCCCGGCGTGAACGTGTTAAATAAGTATTATTTCAGAAACACGTTTACAAGAATTAATATAAATAAAATAAGAGTGCGTGGTATCAAACAAAGTATAAATTTGGTGACGTGGACTACGTGTGCTACCAGGTAATGTTCATTGAATTTATCTAACATTGCGAATATTAAATATTTCAATAGGTGCAGTAAACTATTTTTTGATGAAATATAGCTATAAGCTAGCAATTATCACTGATGTTATCTAATTGATAATAAATGTTATCTAAAATTGAATTGTTAAATTTAAAACAATGGCAAACGCTTAACTAATCAGAAAATTCCATTTCATTTTTAACTCATCCCGCTGGATAGGTTTGTCGTAGAATGTTCTAATGTCGACAGTGACATTCCTCGTGATTTGAACTAGTATTTGTATGCCAATGTTTTTCGGTCTAATGGTTTCGGAGTCTATAAAGGACACACACATCCACATACATTCATTTTTATATATACAGATAAGTATATTTGCTATTTATTTCATAATCCTTCGACAATTTAGTTTATGCATATTTGTCAGTGACAGCCAACTAGAGCCGAAACTGTTTTTTTCTTTTTCTTTTAATATAATTTTTATTAGAACTTGCTAAGGTTTTTGGAGCATGGCTATTTTTCTATTTGACCTATAATTTACTGTTAAAATATTTATAAGAAGCAAAGTTCTAATACATTGAAATATTAATACACTATCTTTACCGCTGAAAAAAATATTTACTGAAATTACGGAAAACCCGTTGTAGAATTCTTATCAAAATTGTACCAATTATCATAATACCAGAAGAACAAATTACCGTTAGTAGTACACAATAAGTAAGCGACATCTGTAAATGGCGATTTTCTACAGCTTATTTTTGCTTTTTAGTTCAGAAGTTACTTTTTTTTTAATTTCAATTAATACATATTACCAACAATAATTAAACATAATTGTTGTTAATGATAGTATGACGATTTCTTACGGTTCTTCTAGACAATTAAATATCTTTACTCCATTTCTCTTGCATTCTAGTGTAAATCTTATTTCGTTTATTTAAATATGTACATATTACCTTAGTTAATTAAACATCATTGGCGTAATTTAACCTCATTCACACCAATTTTTTATTTTTCTCCCAAACCAATCAGTACCACTTCCCACTAATTTTTGCTTTTGAACACATAAATATTTTTTTTCTATTCCATTAACGTTGGTTTCGGTTAAAATAAGTAATTTCTCAGCAACATACGTAAAATATTTCATGAAGTAATAGAAAATTAAAGCTTAGTTAATTTCATTTAATTTCGCTGATACATTTAAACGCTCACTGAAGTTCTTTTACCCATCCATCATATGTTAATTTATGTTGAAGTTGTTTTAGTTATGAATTATTTCGAAGATATCCAAAGGAAATAAAAGAGAGTGAAAAAGAAATAAGTACTGCCAGAAAATAGCACAAATAATGTAGCATGTTGTATAAATATTTGAATTATTTTAATGTATTAGGCGGGCAGCAAACTTAAAATGAAATTATACTAACCCCAGAATATACATAATCTGCAACAAAACAAAAATCTTACAAATAACAAACAAAATAAAAATCTTACAACAAAAACTATTTCCACAAAGTGGGGCAAGTTGACATTCCTGCACGTTGTTCCAGTTCCTTTCCTGCACTTTGTTACAGTTCTTTCGTGATGAAACTTTTGGGCGATATTTCCGTATTGTGATCTATCGTGCCAACTACAATCGCTAAGATGCCAAACAGTTTTTGAACTTGCAAATTTTTTTTAAAAAAATTGTAGATGTTTGATCAGGGCTAGCTACAAGTTATTCCTATCCAGTTTTTCCCTTTCTGTGATGTTTTTTTTTTTGTTCCTCGTGGGCCTCTGCCCGGAAGTTGCCACGACTTGGCGATCACGATATGGAAATCTCCAACTTTTGAAATGTTGGCAAAATTACCAAACAAATATAGCTTCATTTTTTTTTTTTTACCATTCTATAAAATAAATTTCAAAAAGCGTAGTAGTTGCTAAGCCTGTATAAGTACCGAAAGGAAAAAAAAATATTCTCTTTGCTCATAAAAGAGCTTTTCTCATTTTAAAATGTGAATCCGGTAGGTACAAATTCAAAAACTGAGGTCAGGATTACGTTAATTAATATGAATTTTAATACACGCATATCTGTCAACTTTTCCGGATTTTCCGGAAGATTTTATTTTCATATTTAAAGTGGTAGTAAATATATACTATTTTTTTCTTTTATAAACTTAATTTTTAAATGATTTTAATCACCACTATTCTTTCAAAAATTAAGCACATATATTAATATGCGGTACTATCATGGTTGTAAACTTAAGTTTTTTCAAATGCAACGTATTTGCTTGCTTAAAATTGAAGTTTTAATTCCATTTTAATACCACTGGGAAAAATGATAATGGAAGGGATTAAAGGTTGGCAGGTATGTATACGTATTTTTTAATATTAACATCTTAAGTCTTAGTACAAGCGCAAAGAACGGGTGGAAAGATGGGTGAATTGACAATTTATCATCATTTCATTTACTAAAGTTAATTGTCAACCAATCCGGTAACAAAACCGTTTACAAAATTTCATTCCAAACAAAATAAATGCCGGTTTTGGAGCTTGCTCTAACAGTAAGATTCAAGCTACCTCGTGACACAATGTATCTCGTTTCGAAAAAGCTTAGTTGGAAAGTAGGCGTTACTTCAAATTAAAAAATGTGAAAAACTATTCGATAAGACGTATCTGTTATCAATTCAAAATCTCTCTATTTAAAGTATATTGTTATAGTTAACAATTTCTAGTCCTAGTGTTATGATTTAATTGGGCACCTGGACAGCGAATCGGCCCCTATCCCATTTATCTAGAATTTTAACAGTGTTTTGATTGAGCATTGAGATAAGCAGGCAGTGGGGTTGCTTTTATGAATTTTTCTAACACTTTGCTTGAATAACTAAAAAGGAATGAAAAAATTAAATGAGCAGCTTGCTCTAAACTGTTTGTTTGATTTTGGAGTAGTTCAGAATCGCATCAGCATGAGGAAACGTTATTTCCAGAAGAGTTGATGAAATTATTTGTTTTTATAGTTATGATATGAGGCGTCGGTGGTGAAATTTGCAGCTATTGATCTGTAGTTTTAATCTTTGATATAATTTTCAAATTTAAAGATTTCATTAAAATTTGCTGTTATACATTCTATGGTTTTGTCGAAAAAATCTGCGTATAGCTTATATATATGCTGTGATAGAGTTGGTATTTTGAGGTCTGCATGTATATTGGTATTCCGGATGAACAGGTTATTTTTCTTGTCTTGGCATTGGTTTAATTTCTGCAGTAGATGTTGAGGTATCACTGTCCAAGCAGGTGAGGCATATGTGAGTATTGGGCGGATCATTGCTGTATAAAGTAGCTTCTTTAGTTTAAGTGACATATTCTGATTATTACTGCATTTGCTTTATCTATTGTGCTTTTGATATGATCATTCCAGGTGAGTTTGCTATTGATTATAAGGCCAAAATTCTTTTTTTTTACTATTGGTATTGGTATATTGAGCATTTTTGGTTGAAGTTGTGGAAGTAATTCAATTTTTCATTTTTGTATAATTAATATTTATGATTTTCCAGCGTTTACTGCAGTTTTCCATTTTAAGCACCAGTCTTCGATTTTGTATATATGGTCCTGTAGTTTTAGAAGAGCTTGATTTGGGTTTTTGGATTTAATAATAATACCGGTGTATTTAATATATATATATATATATATATATATATATATATATATATATATATATATATATATATATATATATATATATATATATATATATATATATATATATATATATATTCAATATCATCAATATATATATATATCTATATATATAAAAATCTCTTGTCACAGTTTTAGTGGTTAAACTCCTCCTAAACGGCTCGGCCGATTTTGGCGAAATTTTATACGTATATTCAGTAGGTCTGAGAATAGGTTTATAACTAATTTTTTTTTCATTTTTTGGACAAATTTAACGTATATTTTGAATATATCTTTATTTAATCGTATTCGGATCCAAAAGAGACATAGAGACATGATAAATCAAAAGTAATATTCACGCACGTTGCAGCAAGTCATATTAAACTTTAATACTTATGCTCACCCTTAAAAGAAGAGCATCAAACATATTTGCAAGTATGTGAATGAAGGCAGTGATATGGCAGTATTTCGAGTCGAAAATACTGCTCTTCCAGTGAATAACAACGACGAAATAACGCTGTACCAAATTGGCCGGTACATCAGCTCCAATGAAGCTGTTTGGCGTAACTTTGGATTCCCAATTCATGATCCAACCGTTAGTCATTTAGCCGTCCATCTTGAAAACGGTCAGAGCGTATATTTCACGAACGAGACTGCGATTGACCGAGCTATAAATCCACCAAATACTACACTAACCGAATTTTTTTGAATTGTGTAATCGTGCGGATGCTTTTGGTGCCTTAGCACGGACATTACTCTACTCAGAAATACCACACTATTTCACATGGGCTCAAACAAAAAAATGGACACCCTGCAAGCAAGGCACACCGATTGATGCATGTCCCGGTTTATTCAAATCAAACACCGTAGGGGAGAGTATTTACAGTCAATCCAAGGCAGACTGAGTGCTTTTATTTTCGACTGTTGTTGGCTAATGTCACCGGCTCATTGTCATTTCAAGATATACGTAAAGTCGATGGACATCAGCATCCAAAGTATAAAGATGCATGCCTTGCACTCGGCTTGATGGAAGACGACAACCCGTGGAAATGTATGCTTGCTAAAGCAGCACTGAACTGTACTGCAAAGCAAATTCGTCTACTATTTGCTATAGTATTAACTACATGTATCCCGGCACGTATAGGAACGTTATGGGATAATCACAAAGATTCGATGACTGATGGCATACGGTATCAACATCGCACACGTTACAACGATCTAACGATAGCATTCAGCGATGCTATGTGCAATGAAGCACTGATTGCTATTGAGGATCTTTGCATTATTATTGCGAACTTGCAACTCAGTCATTTCGGTATGCCTTCGCCAAATCGAAGTGCATCTGATTTATTAACCACTGACATGAATCGTGAACTTCAATACAATACGATAGAAATGGCAGCGATTGTTACTCGCAATGCTCCACTAATGAATGAGGAACAAAGGAACATTTATGACCGCATTATGCTCGCAGTTTTGGCTGAACAAGGTGGATTTTTTTTGGATGCATTAGGTGGAACTGGCAAAACATTTATTATTTTGTTAATTCTCGCTGAAATGCGATCAAATAATGGCCTCACGTTGGCCGTCGCATGATCTGGCATTGCGGCAACTTTATTGGATGGAGGCAGAACAGCTCATTCAGTATTTAAGCTGCCACTAAATATTCAAAACAATCCAGATGCAGTGTGCAACATAAAAAAAGCAATCGTCTATGGCCACAGTGTTGAAACACTGTAAAATTATCACCTGGGATGAATGTACTATGGCACACAAACATTCGCTTTAAGCGTTGAACAGAACATTGAAAGATATAAAAAACAATGACAAATTATTTGGCGGCACTCTGTTACTCCTTTCAGGTGATTTCAGACAAACACTTCCATTAGATTGGCATTTGCAATGACAAGGCCAAACAATGTCTGTTTTTGTCTTAGATTTGAGCACACCATGTTTTTCACACGGTGTTCCCAAATCTAAGCATTCATACGTGGCATGCTGTCGAGTGGGCAAACCATCCAATTTATTTGTGTTAGCTTAAGATGGAAAGACAAAAAATATTGTACACTCCATTGCACTAAGAGATTAATATTGTTGACTAATACTTTCAGAATTCGTTGTATATATAATTTATAAATAAAAGTTACAATAAATTAAAAAAAACTATTATTTGGTGTGCTGTTATTTTCACATTTTGACACCGTTCACAGCGCTCCATGCCTCTTCCACTCAAATACCACATACGCACACATTTACTATAAATAAGATGTATATTCATACTCTAGAAATAATTCATGTGGCAAAGCAACGTTTGCCGGGTCAGCTAGTATATATATATATATATATATATATATTGATGATCACTGACTGAATTGAGAGTAGGTCGTGTTCACCTAAGCCTAGTTCACAGACCATGCCGTACCATCGAACAGCACGCGGCGGGAAGGTTTCGCTTCCCGGCCGCGATTACGACCTCAGCAAACAGGACGATATCAACGAGCTCTTCGACCGCCACCCCAGGTACGCCAGACGAGTTTTGGATGAAATAATCAAGACTTCAACTACTCCCAAGACGCCCACTCCCGCAGGACCAGCCCCCGAGGAGATGGAAATCCCAGCCGAAGTCCCTCCCGCCTCTGAGCCTGACACCGCAGAGCAGCCAACACCCCAGGATGCAGAGACTTCTACCCCGGAGCTCACTGTCGAGCCAACAGAAGTGATCAGCGCCTCTGAAATAACGACAAAGATAAATCCCGACTCCAAAAGACCGGAGAAGAAGAGGAAGAAGAGAAAGCTCTCCGAACCGACTCCAGACCCTCTCCCGGCTCCAACACTCCCTGAACCCATGAAAGAAATTCCCACCGATGCCTCTCCTGTTCTTATTAAGAAAAATAGGAAATTTCTTATTCGTGGACTTCCAGTGAACTTCGAAAGCAGTAAAATTTCCCTAGAAATAGAGAAACTCAACATAGAGACCCTCAAGATCGTCCAATTCAAGAAGCGGGTGGGCGGGGCCTTACGGCTCCTCCCTTTTTTTCTACTCATCGTGAGGGAAGCAGCCAACCAGCATCTCATATTCCACATCGAGTACTTCGTTCGAATCCCGGTCAAGATTGAGCGTTTCCGCGGCAGAAAAAGTCCTCTCCAATGCTACCGATGTCAGGCCTACGGCCACGCACAAAGTGCATGCTCGGCGCCGCCGAAATGACTAAAGTGCGCCGGAAGCCAGCGCTCATATGAATGCCCCAAGGAAAGGACGACTCCCCCGAGATGCTGCAACTGCAATAAAGAGCACACAGCGAATTTTTCTGGGTGCGAGGCCCGCCCCAGGAAAAAATTTCACCATCATAAAACGGACTCCCCAGCTTCAACATCCATTCGACTTGTTAACATCATCAAGGAACAGCAGGAGCTCCTCAAAAACGAAGAAGCAATCTTGCTTCTCACCTCCATTCTCAGGGGTAAAACCCCTGAACTCTGATGATTCCAACACCCAACAAAGACTTTCTACTCCCAGTTCAAGCTGCCTGCCCCATATTCTACGAAACAACTCTTACCCCACTCATCCCTTATTGTTCCTACATCTTCGATGGAGAGGCAGATAGCCCTTCGGGCTAGGTACCTCGTACAACATAGATTATATCAGTATCAGTATATATATATATATATATATATATATATATATATATATATATATATATATAGCTCAATGTAGACAAAAACGATTAAAAATGAGAGAAAAACGAAGAGAATTAATAAGTTTTTTTAACTGCGCATAAGCTACAAGTATATACAGAACTCATAAAATAAGTTTAAGTATTGAGAAAACATGGAAAATAATAAGGATTAATTAAAAGAGAAGAAGAAAGATTAAAAAAATAAAACGATTTAAAAAATATTCCTCGCTCCTCGCCTCGATTTCGCTCAACGCCTTATAAAATTCCTTTCGTGTTTTGTTATATATTTCCTTTACTTATTATGTTCTATTTTTTTTCTTGATTTGTTTTATTTCATATAAAGTTTTCAATTAATGTGTTCTATTTTCGTTTCATAAATTTTTTTTAGTGCTCCTCACACTATTGTATTAGTATATTTTGCTTTGGCTATATTAATACAATATTAGAAAGCACTTTTTTTGTGTATATAACCGTGTGAGCTGATGAAGAGGTTATATTTTTTTTTCTTCTTTTTTTTAAGATACGTAAGAAAATATTTTACATTTTTTTAAAAATAATTTTATGTTTATAATTTTTCCTTTTTTCTTTTATTTAATCTTTATATGTTTTCTCAATATTAAAACATGTTGGTTCAAAAGCATTGGCTTACGTTTTATCTATTATTTGAAACAGAAAGTTCTCTTGTTAAAAGATATTTTGTGTTGTTCTGACAGAAAAAAAAATAATGTTAGAATTAATTAAAAATCTTACTTTTTGCAGAACCTTCTATCGTAATGAGCCAAAAATCAGAAAAGTAGGAAAATTTGGAATTCTCTTTGGAGAAAAAAATTCACTAATATTTCACGAGAATTTACTATCACAACTCATGAAAAAAGTTTCTAACAACAACAATCTTCAGTTCTCCAATCACCAACTCAGAATATTTGAATAATTCTAAAGTAATACTTTCTGACCTATGCAAAATAATAATACTTTATTGATGTCAGCGATAGTGATTATAATGGTTAAAAAAGGTCAAGTAATCACTGGAAAAATTTATTGTTCACAGTAGTAGTACAGTATAGGGGGTAGTAGTACAGTATAGGGAAATGAAAATAAATTGATGTTAAATAATGTGTTGTTAAAAACAATTATAAAGTTATAGCATAATTTAATTATAAACTAATGGACAATCATTTCGAATTTCCAATTTAACAGTCACATCCTTTGCCTGATATGTAAAGTAACTCCAAGGGTCGAACTCCAAGGGCACCTGAAAATATAAAATATCAAAATTACAATGCATAAAATCGTTACACGTATTTAAAATTAAATTTTCATAAACACATTAAAAATTTGAAAAAAATTATTTTCCTTATTAACTTTTATTATTTCTTAAATTTTTTTTTTTATATATATTCAAAATTTTTTTTCTTTCTCTTTTTTGTTTACTTTCTTGTTTTGTTTGTGTTTTTATCGTATATACTGGGTTCTATGTACCTGCAGCTTATGTGCAGTTAATAAAACTTAATAAATCTTAAATTCTAATACTTAATAATTCTTACATTAATAACAATTCTACACTCTTAATAATTCTTAAATTCTAATAATCTTAAATTGTTCAAATACGAAGAATAATACATAGATGGAAAAATTAAAAACAATTTTTAAAAGAGAATAAAATTATGAAAAAATAATTAAAATTTTTAGAACATTGTATGTTAATTAAAAATATTGTGTTCATAAATTTTACGAAAGGTTAATGAAAACGCTATGATTGCGAAACGCTAACGAAAAACAATTAGCGTATGAAATGTAACCATTGATGATAATTGCAGTTTATTACTCTTGTGTTTTATTTTTAAGGTTAAGTGCCATTGCTCGGTATAAATTTTTCCGGAATACAAAAAGCAGATATGTTTTTTTTAAAGATTAAGTGCTTAAAAAACGAAAACCTAAAGAAAATAATAGAAAAAAAAGAATCATGAAACCTCTTAGAACATAGTATTTTCACTACAAATGAACAACTGGGCAGGCTCCTGCTTCCAAATTAAACAAAAAACGAACATCGTCATATTGCTATTTGCGCGGAAAATTACCATTTCGAACGCGTTTTGGAGATCTCTAGCAAAATAAGTTGAAAATATTACATTAACGAAACTTAATTCATAATCACCTTTCTTAAAGGTTAATGAGATAAATTCTGATAGATTATTCCATTTAACAGACATACTTGTTTATTATTAAGAACCTTGGTTAGTACGAATAATCTATATTATATTAAACGCCAATACGTATGTATCAATAAAACCGATGATATTTCTTTTCTCGCCTTGGCAACAGTTTTCATTTTTAATTGATAGGCTTCGGCGCGCAAGAGCACGCACTGAGCATCATATGGCTAATCTATATTATATAAAACGCTAATACGTTTTAATTGATAGGCTTCGGCGCGCAAGAGCACGTAGTGAGCATCATATGTCTAGTCGGGTGAATTCTCACCGAATTATCAAAAAAATTCTCACAAAATTATCTTCATCGAAGCCGATGCTTTACATCCGGCGTTCAGTACTATTACATATTGTTTTACAACACATGGTTTTAGCCCTCTGGTGGGAAAGACTTTAAAACAAAACTTACAACAGTTACTTTTCTCAACAACTGAAATTCAGAAAAGTGTGATTAAGAAAAATATGCGAACTGTTTGCAATTTCAAATTAATATTGAAATGCACAAATTTAGAATTTTCTACAGTGAAAAGTTTTCGGAACTTCAGTGTTCACAAAAGTATACAAAAGCTAGACGTTAAGAACGTATCCAATGAGCGAGCATCGGATTGCGAAGCTATCCGAAATGAACTGCCAAAGCAGTTCCGGGGGTTGGCGAGCACCAGCGAGCAGGGGGCGAAGCCTCCTAGTATATATTAAATTGTTGGGACGTATGGACGAACCTGTGAATAAAATAAAAAAATATGAGAATTAGGTTTGATCTTACTTTGGTTTGGGAGCATGTCTTAATGTTGAAGCAGCTAAGAACATAGACGAGACACACTTTGGAAGTAAGTCGGGCAAATGTCATACCGATACAATTTCTGGGTCCTAATCCAAAAGGAAAATAGACGTTGGGATCCCGTTTTGCTATTTCTTCAGCTGAAAATCTAAAATCACAATAACAATAGAAAGGCGTGGTAAAATAACACGTTGTTGATGAAAACCAGATTTAGAAAATATCTGTCTAAATTATACAATTTCTTAGAAGATAGCTTATTCTACAGGGTTTTTTAGGAAAGCGTTTACTTTTTTTCTCTTAATGAAAATAAAAAAAGCGATGTTCTTAGAGCGAATGTTGTTTCTAATGCCATTTGAGAATACCAGCTAGCCTGCTTTGTGGAACCAAGCGAATGTAAGGCAGATGTTTTTCGCGATGGTGCCATCTATGAACAAGAATATGACTTCAGTTACACACGCATGCATGTCACAGCCCGTTTTAAGAGGCCGACCCGTTCATACACTCTTTCTTTCACCAACAGATCATAATTTTGATCTGAAACAGAAAACGATCAATCTCCAATTGGGTACCCCCAGAGGTTGTAGTCGTAGGCCATTAAGGAAAGGGTTGCGATTGTTCTTGTTTTCTAGCGTCTCCAACTATTGCCAAGAATACGACTTCAGCCCCACACACCAACCCGTTCATACATCCATTCATTCATCCACAGATCGTAATTTTGACCTGAACCTGAGAACGATTAATCTCCAATTCAGTATCCCCATAGGTGTAATTTGTTATAGGAAACTGAAGAACTTCGTGACCCCATAGATTTAACGTGTCTCGGTCATCATTCACTACAACGGGAGTCTACAGCCGGCTGGATTCGAATTCCCGCTGTCACAAACGCGAGTCCAGAGCCGTGCCAATCACGGTCCTCACTCCTAGAGGTATTGGTTTGTTATGGGAATTTGGCGGACTTTGTGACACGATAAATTTAACGTGCACCAGTCACCATTTACTTCAAGGGTATTCTTTGGCTCACGGGGATTGAACTCACAACCCCTTGGACATGAGCCCGATGTCCTACCAACCAGGTTATCCTGTCACTCTTAGAGCGAATAAATACTTTTTGAATCATATAATGTGTATTCTGGTCTTTTGTCCTCTCTCTGGCAGTAGCATGATTCTACGCAGATAAAAGTTATGTCTTTTGGCTGGTAAAAAAATGATCCAGGTGATTTTTGACTTCCATATAGGAAGCGAAACTTTTACCGTCGAAAACATTTTATGAACATTATCGAAACATTTTATGAATATTATCGTATCTGTTTCTCACCTATAGTGATGATGCTCTCTCAAAATGGGAAAATTTTGTCTTACGCTTCAGAATCAAATTACAGAAGTCAACGGACGTTGCAAATTTCTTTCTGTAAGAGCATGAAGAACTCATGTAACGAGATTAAACGTTCAGGATCTTGAACGGTCGAGTTCGATAAAATTAATCTCTCGGTAATCTCAGTAGTTGTTATTCATCCATTTGTATAAATTAATGTCGTAATTTTGGTTTATGGCTTGTTAGAAATACATACATTTGCAGACTTGTGTGCTCAATTTAGGCTGATAAACCCTTGTCAATAGAAGGACATATAGCTCACTACAGAGAAGAACAGCACGAAAATACATCCAGGGTAACAGTAGGATTCAAACCAGCTACCTCAACGCTTTGCACAGCGCTTTGCGAGCTATACCGCTCGGCCACGGAGGCCCCGTCTAAATTTTGTCTTCAGCTTAAACTGTTGTGGTGTATCGTCATCAAAATGCTAGCAAATCCAAGTCCCGCAGTGGACTGATCGTTAAGACACGGTTCCCAGCAGATCACCGAAGTCAAGCATCACTGGCTGCGGTCAGTGAGCGGGTGGGTGACCACTTGGATCAGCCTGCGTAGGGGCCGAGGGTGTGCGGTATTGGTCCTCGTTAAACTATTCTACCGTAAAGTGCTCGACTTCGCGCGCAGGTCGTCGGGCTACCGAAGCGGGGGAGCTATCCCCTCCGCAGAGGATCAAAATTGTGATGGAATGTCTTCGGATCATCCTCAGGGATGTTTCCCAGACCGTCGCCAATAGCCCATTGTGCAGCTCTAGTGCGACGTAAATGAACAACAACTACAAATTCAAATTTTACAAACCTGTTTCGACATCGGTGTACTGCTAATACATTTCTACAAGCACATCGGATAATTTTTTTTTCTTGCTTAAACAGTAGTTCTTTTTGATAGTAAGAAAAGTATAACATGAAGAAACTTCAGTATATTAGTTTCCATATTTGAAATGATTCCAACCCATAAACTACAGTGTAGAATCAATCGAGCTTTTCCTAAACGTAAGTGTTTTGTTCTGTCAACTTTCAAAATATCGAACTATTATTCGGCTAAGTGAGAAGTTGGCTGCGAAAAATATAATTATGTCCTCAGTTTAAAAAGAAAAAAAAAAGAAAAAAAAAAGGAAATTACTTTCCGACAACCCAATTTCATAATATCAGGCACTGTTCGGAGCAGCTGAGTCAAAAATGCATTAAAAATATACTTAATTGCCTCATTTATCACAATTTGTATTCTAACGGATGTTCTCTATACATTGCGATAAGGAAGCGAACATCTTTAATAATTTTTAAGTTTCTGATCATATTTTCAAATACTCATATTTAATGTTCTAGAGATATAACCTTAAACTGGCAAATTAATTTGCTCAGACAATATTTGTTGTTGTTGTTGTTCATTTATGTCGCACTAGAGCTGCATAATGGGCTATTGGCGACGGTCTGGGAAACATCCCTGAGGATGATCCAAAGACATGCCATCACAATTTTGATCCTCTGCAGAGGGGATGGCACCCTCGCTTCGGTAGCCCGACGACCTGCGCGCGAAGTCGAGCACTTTCCGGTAGAACAGCTTAACGAGGACCCGTACCGCACACCCTCGGTCCCTACGCAGACTGATCCAAGTGGTCACCCACCCGCACACTGACCGTAGGCAGTGATGCTTAACCTCGGTGATCTACTGGGAACCGTGTCTTAACGATCAGTCCACTGCGGGACAGACAATATTTGAAGTTGAGAAATCAGGCAAAAAACCCGTTCTTTCTTTGATTTTTTTATTTTATTTCTTATGGCTAGGCAAATTTAAAAAAAAATAGTCAAACACAAACTAATAAAAATACAATAATAATAACCAGAGTTGACGGAAGTCTTTGCCTTAAAAGTTCTCTGGCCTGTCAAGGGATGGTTGACTGTGTAAATCTAAACTCAGGAGCTAAGGTTAAAATTCGTCGCAAGACTTCCAATTTACTACTTCCGTTTAGTTTAAGTTTTTAAAAACGCACCTTCCAATATTATTATACTTGTATTTTTTTTACAATGTAACGCCTTCTTTCAATCTAACGTTTAACGAAACAAACAACAAATTAATTTGGAAGACTCCGCAAGCTTGCTATGCTGCCACCCAAAAAATAACCGATGGTGCTATTTCACAGAAATATAGACAAATAAAGGCTGACACTCAAAACATGTATAACCTTACAATTTATTTATGTTGTGATATTAATTTCGTTAAGTTTGTCTCAGGCCTGTTAGAATTTATAAATTACAGAAAACTCTTATGAATTGTAAAATTACGTGTAAATTAAAGCACAAATCACAATAATAAGATTTCCTAGAATATTGTCACATTAAAGTGGTTTAACCCCTTGGGGACAAGCGATAAAGCATTCGTACAAAATCAGAATCAAGTTGTATTAAAATAAAAAACGGTAACTTAAATGTGGTCTTTGCTTAATTTGACAGACTTACTTTGCTTTTACTTTAATTATTGTTAGTTTAATCATATATATAATCTATGTTAATTCAAAGTATAACTATATAGTTTTATTTTGAACAAAGTAATGGTGAATTAAATAAATTAAACAATTATAACTCCGCCCACAAATAAACTGCTAAAGAAATACTTTGATTACCAGTTTTATCTTTTTATCCTGGTTGATACGGTTTTATGCTGTCACGTATTTGTGACAGTCGGTGCGAAAGGGTTAATACAGATGACAAGATGAGGTTTAAATGATGCATTTAATAAAGTGAATAAAGTGCAAATGACGAGAACAAGTCTGCACACAGAACTGCCTGTTTACAATGAGGGGATTGCTTATATACTAACAAAGAACGTTCTAGAGACTTCCTAGAAATAACTAAAGAGGAAATGATGTAAATTGAATGTACCAGAAGCTTCTGGAATGTTCATAGAATTAAATAAGAAAAATCGGGAATTAGTGTCCGCTTCCCGTATCGAACCTTGGACCTTCTGCTTTGTAGATTCGAATTATATCTCTGAGCTACTGAGACTTAGACTGCTCGGCAATATTAAGCCTGTTCACACACCACCTCATAAGCATAGCATAAGCGGAGGGATACACCGGAAGTTTTCTAAATTTCTTCCGGTTTTAAGAAGCATTTTATTGTTTACATTCAATCAACCATCCTTAGAGCGCCGTTTCAGAATTGCCTTTAAGAACTGCACAGTCAATGTGCAGTTCTTAATGTACACATTGTCTATATTTACAGAACTATAGAGGGACAACAAGGACTTGAGGCGATTTCAATTCGGTGTAGGTGTTCAGCCAGACACTAATGTCCAGTTAGTGGACGGAACAGTGGAATGCTGTGGATGTCTTCGAATCATCCTAGTGGGGAGTGAGTAGTGTGTCTACCACTACAATCCTCAGAGATTTTTCCCAGACCGTCGACAATATCTCATTGTGCGGCTCGAGAGCGACGTAAATTAAGTATCTACATATTTGATCAAAAATTCCAGGTAGTCTGATTTCATTTTCACAGCAGAAATCAGAATTATATTTTACACCTTCACTTGACGACAAAGAGAAAATAATGTTAAGTAAAATACAGCAGAAATTTAGAAAAATAACAAAATAATACAAATATATTGAAAAAAGGAAGACCGAATTTATACACCCCAAATATTCCAAATAATATTGAATAAACAAGCATTTAATTAACAAACATTGAATTAACAACAGCGTATAACATTTAAAAATTGTTCAACTCAAATTCACAAAAAAAATATGATCCAAACTACGCAACAAACCATTAACCTGAAATACTAACTAATTAATATTAAAAAAAGCTAATACCAAATTAATACTAAATAAAAAAATTTTCATCATATGGAAGACTTATACGAAATGTGAATAATTCCAGCTTATAATAGCGATCGCTGTAGAAATCAAAATGTACCGTGCGCCCCGGGGGTATTAAGTATATTTTTCGACTTATACTAAATAAAATAATAAAAAATAATAAATATTTGCTAACATTTATTTTTTTGGCAGAAATTACCTTTGGATAAACGAATTTTATAATTGTGAGGAAAAAGTTTTGAAATTCTCTTAAAAAGTTCTGGAGATATGGCGAAATGCGCAAAAACTAAAATTAACACGAAGGGGTTCAAACTTTGGACCGTTCTCCTGACCAAACTATGGGGACCCTATTTACCGGATTGCTGTACTTTCTATATTTGGGGGACAAAAATCTGAACCAGTTGAAAAAAGGGTATGTTTATTCAGATAAAGTACGTTTTTGTGTCTGATTTCATATTTTTTTAAAATACGAATTAATTGGTACAGACGTTATTTTAATATCGCCTGTACCAGTTAATTAGCATATTTGAAATCACCCCTGTTAAACCCCAAGGAATAAGTCTTAGAACATGAAGATCCGATCATTATATCGAAAGTTATTTAGACTGGTTCGTCTTTTTTTTTTCTTTCGATCCACTGTACCTTTGATCGTTTAGTAGCGTATTTTAACTATACGAAATAAAGGTTTAGAGAAAGAATTTTACATAGGTTACCTGTCTGGATCAAATTTCTCAGGATTTGGGTAATACTTTGGATCCCTATGGATACCCAGAATAGGCAATTGAAAGATGGTATTTTTCTGGAGAGTGATACCAGTTTCACCCAGCTTATAATCCTTATCAGATCTTCGGGTAGCTCTAAAAAATAAAAATAGAACAATTTATTTGCTGCTGTTGTTGCTTATCTTCAGCGATCAGCAAAGATGTAATCATGTCCATAAAAAATTTAACTCAAGGACCAACAGAGAACGGTCTTCAAGAGCTCAAAAAGAATGTCCTAAGCAGTCATAAATGTGCTCAGTTGAGAACTAAAGTGAAATCTCCAGGCAAACCCACCTCTATGTAGCGACCACTTTCGAGAGGCGCAGAAATTTTTCCACAGATTTTGCATTGAAGAAAACCATTAAAAGAGTGTGTCGAAACCTGTCCCAGCGACCGAGCAAAACTCTGCATCAAAAGCAGAAAAGGTCTATTAAGGAAACACGATATAATATCGAAACAATAAATACTAAAAATTTAAAAAAAATAAGTAATGAAAATATTTGTGTGAGATTCTATTTAGAGAGCTCTTTCTGATGATCTCTGAAAGAGATTACACAGCCCCATGTAGCATTTAGGGTACACTAAAGATGATGATTTATTTTTAGAGTTGAAAGTTTGAGTAAAAAATTAAATTTCATAGAAAAACTAAGCATACAAACCTCTTCTCATTTCTTAAAGCTAACCTCATTTTTATGATATAAAATTAAATGCATACTTAAACAAAATACATAATTGTTCATATATTTAAAATAGATCTATTATTCATAATCGGTAAATTTGTTTTTACTTATAATTAAATCAAAAAGAATCATTTTCGTTAATGCTAAATTATTTCATCGATCCGGTTTTCATGAAGCATGGCATTTCTAAACCAATGAAATGGCACTAACTAAAATTAAAATCGTTTGTGAAAAATCATGTACCTCCTATAACTGCAAGCCTCCACAAGATTTATTGTATGTAGTCCGATCAGACCATTGTGAAGGATATCCACTTTCCGAACGAGTCATTTAATACAAAATCTAGTTAAAATAAGAAAGTGGTAGCAAATATATAAATAAAATTTATTTTATTTCTGAATATTCTTGGTTTGCCTTATTCACTTGTCAACCACTACAGATTCAATTCTCAAAAATATAGGATGAATTTCTCTCAATTATTTTTATAAAAGGTTTTGGGTTCATGTGCACAACTGGTTCACTTTTTAAACAGTCTGCGCGGACTACTTAGAAAAGACCGTGTGGAGGCTTCTTGGTGTAGGAGGTGATGGTTGACCCCTTAGAACAGTGATGGGGAAACTACGGCCCGTGGGACAAGTCCGGCCCGCGGAAAGGTTTAATCCGGCATTCTCACGACGTGCAAACATTCTCACGACAGCACTCTTAAGAGTGCTGTCGTGAGAATGTTTGCACGCGTTCTTACTTCGAAATGTGACGACCCGCATAAAAACTACCTGCGGCGATATTTAAAACGCAATAGTATTCTGGACAAATCCATTAGACCTAAACAGATGACTCATCTTCGCTCGAAACTTCCAGACACTCTCGCATTTTCGATTAATTGTTCTGTTTTCTGGAAAGAACCGGAAAAATCCAATCCCCGAACAATCCTTGCAGGTACAAGCAGGTATAAATACATGCGAGATGAGATACAATCTTTGCAAGTAGGTATAAATGCAAGCGAGGCCGCCCGAAGTTCAGTTAGTTAGCGACTTAGTCATCTGCAACGACCCGCTGTGACTCGAGTAATTGTTTGTGCAATCCCCGAAACTCCCACTGCCTCAATAGTCCGTGGGCCGAAGACTCAAAAGCAGTTCCAAACTGATTTTCGTTCCTACACTCTGGCAATTTTAATCTTCCAAAATAGAACTCAATCTTGCCTGGGAAATATAAATTCACGAAGTTCTCCAAAATATAATAGTCCATTAATTGACAGTTATCAAAATATTGAAGAACCATTTTAATTTCATGAATACAGAATTTTGCCCATGAATATCCAAAGAGGAGGGTACTGTGACGTCACATGAAAATGAATTGACCAATCACAACCAAAAAGCTTCGCGATTTGCGTCTGCTCTAGTTCTTGTTTCCTTTGCTTCAAACTGCTTTACAATTTTTGTATACACGTTATAAAAGTTTAATAAAATTATAATTTCATTTTAAGAGGACCCGCGCAAGAGCATTAGTTAGCAGTAAGCTTTCGTCAATTGCGTTTCTGTGTGTTGTTCTCCGTAGTAAGTAACTTCTAAAATGGATGTTAAAAAAAGAAAAGTGGATTCAGAATGTCGAGTTTTTAAAGAAGAATGGACGTGGAAATATTTCTTTACTTTATTTAAAGAAAAACCTGTGTGCTTACTTTGCAATACAACTGTTGCAGTTTTAAAAGAATATAACATTCAACGCCATTTCAAGAGCAAACATGAAAACCACTCCTACTCATCGTTAAGTGAAGAGGTGAAAAAAATTAAATCGAAAGATTTAATAAAAAATTAATCAAGTCAACAACAATTATTTCAGAGAGCTAATGATTCTCAAAGATGCGCTACGAAAGCCAGTTATGTGTTGGCTTATAATATTGCTAAATCTAATAAAGCATTTTCAGATGGTGAATTTATAAAACAGTGCATGATAGATGTGTGCGATATTATGTGCCCTGAAAAGAAAAATGATTTTCAGTCACTGTCTCTCTCAAGAAGAAGAATCACCGAGAGAATTGAAAATATTGATAAAAATCTAATTTCACAACTGACTACAAAAACTCAAAAATTTATTTTTTATTCAATTACCATGGATGAAAGTCAGATATCAGCGATACTGCACAGTTACTTATATTTGTAAGAGGAATCAACGCCCACTTTGAAATTACAGAAGAACTTTCAGGGCTTCAGTCAATGAAAGGAACAACGACTGGTGCCGATATATTTTGTGAATTTGAAAATTGCATCGATAAACTTCGTTTACCTATTGATAAGTTATGTAACGTAACTACAGATGGTGCTCCTAATATGGTTGGAATCAATCAAGGATTTGTTGGGAAATTTAATTCTAAGTATCCGGAAAATGATGTTGTTTTTTTGCATTGCCTTATACATCAGGATGCTCTCTGTAAATCGGCTTTAGATATTGACCATATACTTAATATTGTTGTAAAATTAGTAAATATGATTCGTTCCAGAGGTTCAATAGTTTTTGGAGTCCGTACATGCTGAGCATTCCGATATCCTGTATTATTCAAAAGTTCGTTGGTTAAGTGCTGGAAAAGTATTTGAAAGAATTTGGGATTTCAAAGACGATATTGTGAATTTTCTTCTTGATAAAGACATTTATAGTCAATTTGACGTCTTAGAAAACGAAACGTGGCTTTCTGATTTCGCTTTTTTCACAGACCTCCTCGTACACATGAATATACTTAATCTCAAATTGCAAGGGAAAAATCAGTTTCTTCACGATATTTGGCAATACCTGAAAAGTTTCAAATTACAGTTATTATTATTTGCTAATCAGATCTCTAAATCTGATTTTTCTCATTTTCCAAGAATACAATCTCTAAAATTCACTATATCAAACAATAAGATTAAAAAATACGAAATTAATTTGAGAAAACTATCTTCACAATTTGAAAGGAGATTTCAGGACTTTAGAAAAATGGAACCAGAGTTTAGTATTTTTGCGACCCCATTCAATGTTAATTACGAAGAAGTTGATGCAAAATTTCAACTTGGGTTAATAGAACTGAACTGTAATACTCTCCTAAAACAAACTTTTCATACAGTACCATTACTAGAATCTTATAAAAATTTAAGTCCAGATAATTTCCCAAATCTAATTACTCATGCAATGAAGATAATGACAATGTTCGGCTCATCTTATATATGCGAACAAATCTTTTCAACAATGAAGCTTAGGAAAACTTCTTTAAGAAACAGAATTACAGGTGAGCACCTTTCATCAATTTTAAGAATTTCTGCTTCGCAAATGGAACCGGACTATGATGAAATTTTGAAGAAACAGTCTCAATTTCATTTTTCTCATGCACCATCAACCAGTAATGACACCAGAAAATAAAGTGATAATACTTCACATCAAGAACTACACTAAATTCATTTTATATTTTGTGCTTATAATTTTCTTACCTTTTCCTTTTTTATTATTAAAATAATAAGTGCATGTAATAATATATGTAAATGTTTATAGAACACATACATTTTTTAACGATTAAGCATTATTCTATTGCCCACTACGATTGTCTAGTTATTACAAATAAAAGTTTAAAAAAGTTTCTCCACCACTGCCTTAGAACGAACAGTCTCCATTAATGCCATTTTCATACCTGTTAACTTTTCCGGTTTTTCCCGAAGATTTTATTTTCATATTTAAAGTGGTAGTAAATATATACCATTTTTTGTTTTCTAATTTTAATTTTTAAATCATTTGATCACCACTATTCTTACAAAAATTAAGCACATATATTAATATGCGTTACTATCATGGTTGTCAACTTAAGTTTTCTCAAATACAACGTATTTGTTTGCTTAAAATTGAAGTTTTAATTCCATTTTAATGCTACTGGGAAAAGTTATAATGGAAAGGATTAAAAGTTGGCAGGTATGCATTTTACTGTGGAACAGATTGTGATAGCTCCCGAGAGGTTTATATATATTGGTGTAATACTTACACGTTTTAGTTTGTAAAATCTGGGTAAAAAAAATGTCTGGTTGAGTGTATAAACCCATAGCTTAAAAGAAGATAGAGAAAGGCTAGTTCATTCTTAACTTAAGGCTGAAGTTACGATTCCCCACCTCATGACGTCACGCCACACACAGATCTCGAAATCACAACTAAAGGATATGAAAACTTTGCTGTTTATACTTTAAGTAAGAAATGAGTTGAATGTTCGAAACTTTTCTGATAATAGTTGCCAAACTTTACTCCGCTAGTAAATTATTTCTGTTCAAAAATATAGTATTCATACATTTTCTTGGTATGGTTAATGGTATTAAAAAATAATATTTTTAAAGTGGAAAAATATCGCAATGGTTTTCGTCATCGTTTCAATATAGTTTTCTAATTTAATTTTTTAACTCTTTTTTGTTAAATCGGACACTTTTATAGTCACGTATTGTGCAATAATAATAGTTTGTTAATTTGGATGACCAATTTTAATATATTTTTTGACGTTTGACAGCAATTTTTTTTAATTCATTATCAGTAGGAAACAACAATGCTAATTTTTTACGCTTTATTTAACAAAAAACTGGGTGCCTGGGCCGCGTAGCGGCCCCTAACCCATACATCATGGAATAATTTACAGGTTGAATTACAAACATTTTGATTTATGCAGCATTAAAGTAGCAAAATAAAATAAAAGATCAGACATATTTGCTTGAAAAATTAAACATGAATTGTTACTTAATATGAATCATGATTTATGAAATAATCAAAAAAAAATTATTCATGAATATAATAAAGCACAGTTGGTGTTGAATCATTGTATGGGATTAAGTTTAATGCAATCATAAGTTGTGAATTTTAAAAATGAATGAAAAAATTTTAATATAAACAAGTACAATTTTAATCTTGAATGGAGTTTAAATTTAATGCAGTCATGAGTTGTGAAATAGATGTGAATAAAATCAAGATATATAGAAATACATTTGACATTTTAGCATTAATTGTGTTAGAATTACGTAATTTGTAAGAAAAATATGAAATGAAACAAAATCATGAAGTTTTAGCATAAGTTTTCATTACCTTAGTGGCGCCATCTAGCGTGGCAATAAACAGTATTTAATTTCGTGTTGATAAATTTACCAGTTCAAAGTTCAGTATAATAGAGTTCTATGTACAGATCAGAGAGAGACATTATTCAGAAGAGGACATAATTGATTGCAGTAGTTGAAAAAGTTCTCTGTCTTTTAGTAGTTCTTGTAGTTCTTTTAAAATTGAGACCAGTCTATGAGCTTTGCCTGCTTTTGTAGTGGGAACTGTAGCTGGAGTAACAGGATGGCCCCTCCTGGGGGGACGGATGCTGCATCCCGTGTAGTTAGCAGTGTGTGCTTCACCACAGTTACAGCATTTTGGTGGTATGTTGATGTCCTTATGGCACAAATAGGATCGGTGACCCGCGGCACATTTAACACATCTGGGAGGTAAACAGCAATTACTTTGAGTGTGACCAAAATTTTGGCAGTTGAAACATTGAGTTGGACTGTTTCCTCCGCGGAACCTTTCTATTTTCACTGGGACATCGCATATGCTATTGATTGAGTAGATTTGTCGGTTATTTTCAGATTCTATTAGTATTATGAGAAAAAGTGGGAGGAGCCGATAGGCCTCGCCCACTTTTCTCTTGAACTGAATTATTTTCTGTGATTTAATGCCATTCTTGTCCAATTCAGGGTAGATATAATCTGTAGGGAAACCCTCTGGAAGTCCTCGTACCAAAACTTTTATGTTCTTGACCGGTTGAACAGTTTCTGTAGTTGTGGGCGGAACTGTGACATCCTCTATGGGTGGAGCTATGTAGGAGGTGACTATTGCATCAGGTAATGGCAAGGAGGTGGCGGCAGCTATGGGTGAAGAAGAGGAGCATTCTGTAATCATAATTTGTGTATCCTCAATAGTTTTGGCTTTGTTGTGCTTTTTCTTCTTCCTTTTTCGTTTTTTTGGAGGGGGTTCTGTATTTGTTTTTGCTGTGCTTTCTGTATCCGTGGTTGTCCTTTCGTTTTTCTGTTCCAAGTTTTGGCCGTCATCATGAGTTTCCAAATCTGTATCCTCAGTTGTTTTAATCGGCATTTCTGGAGTGTTTTGGCTATGCGTGGAACTCAGGTTTGCCTCCACTGTTTTACTCAATGCTTCCAGTGTTTTCCTACCTTCTTCCATTTTTTCCCAATGTTCTTCCGATTCTTTCCTAGATTTCTCCACCATTTCCATCACTTGCTCATATATCTTTCGTTCGCTAGGACTCATGCTTTCCACATCCGCCACTGGCACTCGTAATGTCCTATCGACTAGTCGTTTTCCGCCTCGGCCATGATGATGATAGGTAGCCATATTGCTTGATTTGATTTATTAACTTAATAGTGATGAATCATAAATTGATGACTACAACGGCAGAAAAACTTTAAAACTTAACTTGTAACATACACAAACTCTTATAACAAATCAACTTTAGTAGATACTGGCATAATTGCAAGAGAATGAAATACGTACGACTCACTCGAAAGACACGAGTAAAATGGAAGCCAGTTCTGCACGCAAATGGTCTTGTGCACAATGCTAATTACTAAAAAATCTTTGGGCATATAATAATGGAAATATTATTCTTGCTGGTAAATATTTAAAATTAAGGCGTTATAATTAAAGATTAATTTGAATAATGATATTAAGAAATAGGCAATGAAATTGGAACAATTTTTAAGCATTAATAACTTTTATTTTTGAAGTTCGGAATTTAATTTTCTTCAACCTTGTTCATTTCTGTTTAAAGTTCCGAAACGGTATTGATTTCAATGGCGAAATTTTAATAAAAGTTCTTAAACGTCCAAACGTAAAACACAATGTCTTTTTTGTTCACAGCATTATAAATTCTTCTTGCGCATTTTATAATTCATTTGATGTTATCTTTCTATTTCCTGAGGTAAAACATGGAAAATTACGTTTTCTCATTTTGAGTTTTATAATAATTCTAGCTATCTCGCAAGCTGATATTTGACAGTTAAATGTTTGCAATCTGGTAAAAAGGGAATCATCTCAAAGTAAAAAATACATGGAAAACAATGAATGTATTTAAATTAGTTTCGAAAAGAATTGCAATTTATATTTAAAGTTGTTGATGAGTAGTTGATGCTGTGCCGCCATGACGTTACTGACTAAAATCAGATGCTCACGAGTCTCTTCACCTTTTATTTACTCCTTATCCCTGGTATTAGCCTCCTTATTAACAGAAAAACCTATACAGTCAGATAATTGGGGTCGGAAATTATTTTCATGAAATATTAGAACTAAATGCCAAAATGTTACAGCAAATGAAAACTTTTTTTTTTGAGAGATGTATCAGAACTTACCTTACAACTGGAGGATACAGCCTTAAAGTCTCCGATATAACATTATCCAAATATTTCATTTTTTGCAAAGCTTCATACGTTATTTCTCCCTAAAATATGATATATTTAAATTTGTTTTAAAGGATGAACAGAAAGGCATTAGCATATTGAAATTAAGAATAAGAAAATGGGAAATTCCTGTTACAATTTGAATTTATTCCAGATTTTGAAGTATGCACCATACTTATTTCTCGCTTTCCAGTGGGTTGTATTATTTCATTAATTCATCATAATTGAAAATGTCCAACGTAGTGTTTTATTGGAAGATGTTGGTATCGGCTGTTGATTACCTGATAAGATAAAATTGTAGGACAAACAAAATATGCGCTACGTATACATACTTCTAAAAAAATTCAACAGTTTTCGATGTCTAACTCACGGCAATAGCTTCAAAATTGTCGAAGCATCGGGGAAGCGAAAGAGAAAGACAGTAGAATAGTAACCTCACTTACGAGCGTTTCCGTACAATCTCACGTTCTTCCTCCATCATGAGAACTTATAACTAGCAGAGTAACTTTTATTATTATTTATCTTATTTCTTTCAGTATAATGTGATGTTTGAGTTGAAGATATGTATAACCTCTTCAGTAATTCGGTCCACATTTGTGAACCTCCGCTTCTTAGCTTATTAAAACACGCTAATAAGAAAATTTTCAGTTTTATCCACACTGAAACATTCAGCAACATTTTTAACTTTCTGGGGATTAAAATATAGGCGGAACACGAAAGTTATTTGAGTAGAATTCCAAATAAACAGAAGTTAATTTTCAAAAATTGACACTAAATGCACGAGCTAGATAACGTAAATGATTTTAAAAATTATATAAAGGGATACCTGCAAGGGATGTAGTGTGGGTAACTCGATTTTGATTGGTTGTTGAAACCTGGCATTTGTTTACTTTAGCAACTGTCCTTTCCATTTTACTTTGAGTAAGCTAAGCCTGTTTTGTATCAATTCTCTTAAGTGACCAATTCGAAATTCTTTCTTAAAAAAATTCTTTCACTAAGATTCTCACAGAAGGACGAAGCCATGTAGAATATAAACAAACTAATCAAGCATCGAAGTTACAATAAAATGTATAAACAAATAGTAAATCTAAGGTAAGTGAGAGAAATAGACGAATATTGATACGGCTCTGCATTTAATAAACTTCAAACTGGACGTTAAATATCCTCAGTGGTTGACGGATCATGGATTAGAGTCCCCGTCAATGTGAGAAGTTTTCGTGGTTTTCCTTTCCGTATAACGCAAGTGCTAGTTATTTCCTTCAAAAAGTTCTCCCAGAAGGCAAATTTCTCCCAATACTTAATCCAGGAGTTATCTTGTTTTCTGGATTGGGTTCAAAATTAAAAGGCTACTGAGTTGAACATTAGTAGTCATCCAAAAAAATTGGGTCGACTGTTCAACGGCGGTTATAAAATAAAATAAAAATGCTCATTTAACGTCGTAAGTCACATACACTATCTGGCCATTAATGACCGGACAACCCTCATTTCGGATAGATGAGGTGCTAGTATCAAGTCAGTAGGGCGTGGGACCGCCACGCGCCCGAATCACAGCTTTAACCTTTCTAGGAAGGCTATCCACTAGGTGTTGGTACACGGCGGCAGGTATTGCCCGCCATTCCTCCTGGAACATGGCGAAGAGTTGAGTGGTGGTTATGGGGCGTTGTGGTTTGGCCCTCAACCGGCGCTCCAACTCATCCCAGAGATGCTCAATTGGATTGATGTCGGGACTTTGGGATGGCCAGTCAAGCTCTTGCATCCCCATTTCATCAAACCAGTCCGTGATGGCATGTGCTGTATGAATGGAAGCGTTATCGTGTTGTAACACAAACGGGCCATTATCGAACTGTTGCCACAGGGTGGGAAGCACCGAATTGTCTCTATACCCTTCTGCGTTCAGGGTTCGACGCACTAACACCAAGGGTCCAAGGCTAAACCATGAGAAACAGGACCACACCATAATTCGCCGAACTTCACAGTGTCCGGTCATTAATGGCTAGATAGTGTATATGGTTATCGGTAATCTTCTTCTTCTTGAAGTGCAAGTATTCGATTTATTTATTCTGAAAATATATTTTTTTCTTTTGACTCAGAAGCTCTGTGATCTGTATGAATAAACATATATATTTTTTTACATAGTTGAATTCCTGATCCTCAAAATAGGATATGTAGACGAAATTTCGAAAATATAGGATCATACATCGGGGGATAATAAGTTATATATATTTGGTAATAATCCCAAAAAAAAACAGCCAAGCAAAGTCGCCGCCGCAAATGAATATTTTAAGATAGCCTATAGACTAGTTCGAAAGAGGAATACCTAATTTTACACCGTTGCTAAGCAGCCAAGTTCAATCTATTAAAAGAAAATCCAAATAATATGTTTCATTTGCATTTTATTTGATATCATTTCATCGTAACTTAAAAGTTAAAGAACTTATTAATAATTGGTTGGAACTGCATACATAATCAGAGCCATCAAAAATCATCACTGGTGATAAAAAGTACATACTCGCGGAATTCCATTAACTCCTCGCAGAGAATCCTAGGTTCTTGCGAACACCATTTGGGATAGGTTAATTTACATAATATAACTAACAGTGATCCTTTATTTAAAAAAAAAAAAAAAAACAATAACTGTATCGTTTTAAGGACATAGGTTGCTCCCCGTTTTAGGACGAATTTGCAGAATTTTTGCAATCTAAATTTATTTTAAATTTAAAAGTAGCTAAATGTTAAAATTTTTCAATTTTTTGAACTTTAATTTTGATTTATCTTCAAGTAAATTCTTGCTTTTGGCGAAACTTTTAGTGACTACATTTTGTTAAAATTAACGAGAAAATAAATTTTAAAAGTTCTGATTCTTCATTTATTACTTATCGGATTTGTTTTTCAGCTATTATTGAGTTTTGATTTAGATTTTTATGTATTTATGTAATTTTCTTTATATGGGTTTCTTTCCACTTACTTGTCTGAAAGATCATTTTGTTTTCTGTGAATAGTTATTTCATATTTTTGGAACTTACTTCTTGAATAGATATGGGTAGGACTCTTAAATGAATATTTTTTTGAGTAATTTCGAATATATTTTTAATTGTTGGAAAAGATTCATCAGTTTTGATTTATATATGTTTCATAATAAGATAAATGTTAAAGTTTCGATTTTTCAGCTTGAAATAAGTATTGGGCAAAAGTTATATTAATTTAAGAAATAAACAACTGAATAAATATTTGGCAGAAGGGATTAATTAATGTAATAGGACTGAAAGTATTATCGAACAATTTATTAAGAAAAAGAAGAAAAAGAAATGTTAGATTATAATTTCATAAGATGTAAAGTTGATATAATAATAGGCTGGAAGCAATATAATTAATTTATGAAAATATAATAAGGAATATAATGCATAATAGTTTCGTATATTGCCTCATATGGTTTTTATAAATATGTGATATCGTGCAATGATGGCTTGGATAAAGCTTTCGCCTTGCAATGAAGTGAACCGGGTTAGAATCCCAGCAATGGCTAGGCGATACGAATTCTGTATTTAACTTGTTACACCGACCACAGTGCTGACGTGCTCATGATGGATTAGAGTCCATTTGCTTTCAGGCTAATCGTGGAAAGGTTTTGTGGTTTTCTTCTCCATGTAACCCAAATGCGAATTAGTTCCATCAAAATGTCCTCCACAAAAGCAAATATCTCCCGATACTTGATCCAGGAGTTCCCTCGTCTTCTGAATTGGGTTCAAAATTACAGGGCTACGGAAATGAACATTAGTAGTCGTAAGCGCAAAAAATTGGGTCGGCTGTTTAATGACGGTTATAATATGTGGTATCAATATCTTACTTGTTAAATAATAATTAGATTGAAGTTGGATTGAATTAAATATTGATTCTTAGTTTTAATACAAAAATTTTTAATAATTTCCTTTCATTCTCTTTAAAGTTGGCCCAGGACTACTAGCATTTAATTTTTTGGCTTGTTCTAAGTTTTCTTCGATACATTTAACAAATTAATCTCTGGAAAAGTGTTGAGCTCTGAGATTTCTAAATTTGAAATATGTTTTTTTTCTAATGGCAGGCACTGAATTTTGAATCTTTGCCTATGAAGATGCCGGAATTGTTGCTCATTTAGCGTTACCCAGTGGGCACCTGCGAACCAAAGTCACGGAGGCAAGCAACGTTGCCCACGTCACACTGCCACAAACTGGGTGGGCCACATTCACACATCACACACACAACAGAGTACAGCACAAAGAGAGAGAGAAACATCCATGTTGTTTGCATATTGTTATGGGCAGATGTCAGATTTTATAAATTCCATAAATTTAATTGCAATTGAAAACAGATTTTGTGTCTTTTGGTATCTTATTTCTTTGTTGTCTTATTCTTTTATCGAAGTTATGATTTTTTTTAAATATCAAAAGATTTATTGATGTTTTGTCTTGTCCGCGAATCGAAAAGTTCATTTCGTTCACTTTTTTTCATAGTTTTGTTTACAAAAATTACTCACTGATTTACTGCTTAACTATTTGCTGTGTAACGTCATGAAACTTTCTTCACCATTTCGCCAATTATATCACGCACCATTCTGATTTTAAAATAATTAGGCAATAACCCTCTTATTTCAATATGAACCATTAATTTAAATACCCGATACAATCAGACTTGTCACAGCCGGTGTCATGCTAGAAGGCTCCACAGCTTTGCATTGCACGTTCTTCAATGAGATATTAAGAAATAAAGGATCTCTATGTAAGATTTTTCAGAGGTTCAGTTCATTTTTGTGCTGTCGCATAGGGCTAGATCTCCTAGAAAAGAGAAGGCCTCAGCATGAATCAATTTAGTAGTCCGACGTTTCGAGTATAAATTGTGCAGTGGGTGAAAAATAAGAAAGATGTCACTATGTTCAGACTACCAATCTGCGCAGTGGTGGTTAATACGAAGGATGCCACTACGTTTGAACTACTAAAGGATTAATGTTTATAGTAACCCGAGTTGAGGCCTTCTTCTTTCTCAAAGATATTGGCTGGACGGACAGAGAAATGCTTCAATTCAGATAATAAAGTGGCCAGCAGATTTCTTGACCTGAATCTCATAGTTCTTTTCAGGGATTCTCTTGATGGAGCATTTTTTATCACTTACCAGAAACCTCTGAGTGCTAAAAATTGCTTCAATTGAGCTACCTTAGTGATAAAGGAGGATTTACTGTAGGCTATCACCATTTACTGCATGAGAGTTTATTATGAGGCTAGATTGCAGTCAAGTTATGGTTACACCTCACATTAAATCTACAAGTGCCATTTAACTATAACATTTTTTAACTATTTTGATGTGATGTCAAATTAAGCTTGGTATTCAAGCCGTAAAATTTTATAGTTGCGATAGTTTCTTATTTGTTATAGCCTCATGAATATTCATTTTAAATTTTACTTTATTATTTCTTAATTTGTTCTCGAAAATATGTTCTTAGCAACTGTCTTTCAACAGGAAAAATTACAAACCAGATATGGCAGCTAAGTTATAAAATCTAGGTAAATACATTGCTGGCATGAAGTTTCTGTAAGAGATTAAACTATAATTTTGAACAACATTAATAAATTTCCAAAAATAACATTTACGAGGCCTTACGTTTGTTTCTTGTAAGTGTTCTCTAATTTCCTGATAGACATTTTCTTGTATGTTTTCATTGATAGCCAGTAAGTATATGATGAAAGTTAGTAATGAAGCTGAGTTGGCGTGAGCAGCTAAATAAAAGGAGAAACACTGGGAGACCAATTCGTCAAATGTAAGAGCTGAAATTCAATAAATTCATAAATAAAACGAAACGAGAATCCTTATAAAATACACAATGCCTTTGAAACGTGTTCAAACGCTTAAAATTAATGCTTTCTTTTTTTAACATACAAACTTTTCGCCAATTATCAGTAACTTATTTTTTTATTTTCTAAGTTATCCGAATTACCCATTATATTATTTTTATTTATAAATTTTCAGTAAATATTCAATTTCAACTCATCCCATTTTCTCACACATATATACTATATGGTAGTCACAAACTCAGCTAATTGACTAGATTTGTTAGCTGCAGTGGAGTTCGCGATTGTTTGGGACGATTAACGAGTGGACAGTAAAATTTACGAATATTTTATTACCGGTCGTCCACTATAGGACATCCGAAGCGAACGAGTAATAATAAATAGAAATAAACATTGCACGAATCTGTCACAAAAATCGATGAACTACTTTTCACATGACGACAACAATATTTCATTAATTGCCATCAACATTTTCCACTGCATTGAGTAATTGTGCTATTCAATTAACCATCAAGTAGACGATATAACAAATTAAAATTTCAATCATTTTGATATTTTTAAATATGCAACATTGTTATTATTATTCAATGAGAGTACGCAACACACAAGTGTAAGTAACAATATTACAAATAATTACAACTTTTTGTTCGCAATTATGAAATTCAAACTATTAACAAAAATTAAAATTATTCGATTGGCAGCAAACATAATTTAGAGATCGAACGTTTATATGTTCCTTTAGATGTCTGAATTATAGTTATACGTACAATATTATCTTTACCTCTTATAACTTTTATTATACAACTGAATGGCCAATTACTGACAGGTGTGTTGTCTTCTTTCAAAATAGCCTTGCTGCAAGGGAGAATATCAATCTTCTTAAATTTCCATTTGTATCTCTGTTGTAGGTGATTTCAGTAACCACGTTTACAGTTTCTCCAAATTGTTTGAACAAATTTAGTTAATAATTTCTCGTACTTAACTGATTTGTGCTTAACTGATTTGAAGAAACGTTTATTTCTGATTAGCAGTTTTCGGACTACTAATGTTCGGGAGTTAGAAAACTATTATATATATATATATATATATATATATATATATATATATATATATTATATACGGACTGAAACAAAGAAAGTGACAGGAGGTCCGAGCCTTGAAGTTTCTGAAGATCCTCAGTGATTAACACCAAACAACATACGAGCTCTTAATATATGTAGAAAAGTCTTCAATCGATCTCCACCTTTTGTTTCCTCTAGATTCACAGCTTCCATGCGTTTTACCATGTTTACTATTTCAACGTAGTTTCTTTAGCTAGTTTTCGTCCCCTTGATGCTTTTAATCATTCCTCCTATATTGTTCTGTCCATATTTTTAACATCCGGCATTTGAAACTTTACCATCTCAACCGGTCCCACAGTGGACGGATCGTAAAGACTCAGTTCCCAGCAGAACACAGAAGTCAAGCGTCACTGGTAGCAGTCAGTGTGAAGGGGGGGGGACCACTTTGATCAGCCTGTGTAGGAACCAAGGGTGTACGGTATCGGTCCTCGTTTAACTGTTTTACCGTAAATTGCTCGACTTCGCGAGCAGGTCATCGGGATAACAAAGCAGGAGAGCCATTCCCTCTGCAGAGAATCAAAATTGCGATGGTACGTCTTCGGATCATCCTCAGGTATGTTTCCAAGACCATCGCCAATAGCCCATTGTGCAGTTCCAGTGCGACGTTAATAAAATACAAACCTACCATCTCAACCGTTAAAACTTTTTATTTTATTTTGAGAGACGAAACAGGTTAAAATTTCTATTAAACATGTAGTTATGTGCCCCTCACTTCTCACCTCGGTATATAAAAGTGCTAGAAAAATGATTTGGAAACCATTGGTTCGGAAAAAAACAGGAAAAGTGATTACTTAAAATATAGTGTTCATATGGAACTTAGTCCTCGAAAAATACTATAGTACAGTGGTGGCCAACCTGCTGCTCGCGAGCCACATGCGGCTCATTGACGAATTATTTGTGGCTCTCGATAAATGTAACCGAGTTCCCTCTTAATTTTGTGCCAATTTTTTTAATTATTATCGTTCCGTTTGTGTTTCAAAGTGTCTTAAATTACTGCCAATAAATATTACTGGCAAACACTGAATTTACAATTGCAGGGAAAAGATAAAATAATATCTGACTTTTCACAGTGTATATTTAGTTTTCAAACTAAATTACAATTTTTTCAAAAGGTCATTAAAAACAAAACATTTTGTCATTTTCCTCGAATTAAAAAATTTTGCTCCAATATTAAACAAGAAAATCTCAACGAGAATATAAAAAAGCTAGAAGGAATATTGACGCAATTCCAAAATGGATTTCAAGACTTGAAATATTTTAAATCGTCTCTTGATTTTTTTTCTGAATCCATTTGAAATTTTCTAAATTGAAGGTGAATTTTCCATTTCCAATATAATTATGACTCAAAAAGCATCTAAAGAATTAGAATTAATAGAGATGCAAGAAGATCAAGCTCTACAATTTAAATAAGTCGACGTCGATTACTGAATTTTAGAAATTTGTACCAGAATCGAAGTATCCTGAATTAAAAAAGGCTTTTTGTCAAATTTTAAAGAACTATCAGGAGAAGTAAAAAAAATAATTTTTATATTTAAATTCAATACACATATTTTATACTTTTAATTATGTTTTTACAAAATATAATTTCTGTAAAAAAAATTTAATACCTTTTTTGCGTACCTTTTAATTCCGGAGAAATCACCGAAAATCACCATCAATTCCGTAGAAAAATGGCTCGACTATTAAGGAGCTTGACCACCCCTGCTATAGTACAATTTTGAGTCTAACTTATCTTCTTAGGCAACTCAGTTTACATTTTAGCTTTTCATCTTGTAATGTTTATTACAAAATTAGAATATGCAAGTTTCAGAAGGTATTCTTACTTTTCTGATGTGCATCAGTGGAACCATTTTGCTGAATATCTTGTCCGTTATTTGCGCTCTTATGATCCCCGTTTTCAACACAATCCTTTTTATTGTTAATGGGTGCTCCCTTATGAGCATTTAAGAGTAGCTGAAGAAAGTCATCTCTAGTCTAACAGGCAAAAAGAGAATTCAATATTATTTATATTAATAAAGGACTTTTAGTATAGACTGCGATACTTTTTATTGCATTTATAAGAAAGCAACACTTTGGTAGAAATCATTCATATGAAATTCTCCTTCAAGTAGAATATTAATTTGAAACGATAGAAAAAATAAGTCCCGGGAAACGAATACACGGGGAAATTTCAAATCCTGTCATAATATTATTATGATATAACTCTTCCCCTCTTTGTTACAACAACTAATCTCACCATAATTTGTTTGCTGTTGTTTAATACTTTGAAAAATAAAACACTTCAGCAACATAAACTGTACAGTTTACTCTTGATTTATCTGATATACTCATATTTTACTCTAATTTAAATTATAATTTCAGTTGCAAGAAAATTTGCCAGCAATGGTTTCTAAGACGGTATTTTAATTATGGTGAAAATTTTATCGAGGCTTAGTCCGGTAAGAACATCACTTTTTAGAAATGAATAACTTCATTAAAATAGTATGAGTAGAATTTGTTTCTTTTAGAATGAATCTTTTTTCTTACAATGAATCTTAGCATTAATCTTTGTTAAAAATATAAAAAGTTGAAAATTTGAAGAAAAAAAAAACATATTTACATAATTGCAGTGCATTCTTTAAAATCATGATTTACACTGGGGAATAAATTTTGTGCTGCATTTATACAAATACTTGATCTTTCCTAGTTCGGGTGTGAAAGTTTCAAATTTAAAATTAGTTTTTCCTCCAAGGCCTCAGATTTTTAATGAAATGCAATTTTTAATCTATACATTTTTTTAAGATGCTTAAAAACATTATATACCATAGGACAGGGGTGGCTAACCTTTATGCACCAACGTGCCATTTTTTCTAAAATATATTTTAATGAAGTCATAGACGTGCCGACAAATAGTTTTGACTTCGTGATTATTGGGTAAATAATAATACTAAATTTAATCAACTCAAAACTCTATATTTCCTACGAAAAAATGTTATTCTCAACTTTTGCAATGTCTCAGTTATACGCGTAATTCAACTTAAAGTAACATCAGTGTGACTTCTGTTGTTGCAGATTAGATGACAAATAACTTAGATTGGGGTTATAAGATGTTAGTTTAAGCAGAACTGTTACATTTTTTTGCTAGTGATTTATTGTTCGCTTGTTTTTTTGTGGTTATTAATTGCTTTTTTGGCTTTAATTGTTCTTTTTTTGTGAATTTTAATTGAATTGTTAATATGCTTCATAGTAAACTTTGTGATCGGTGGCGTGCCCAAAATATTGTGTCGCGTGCCATAAGTGGCACGCGTGCCACTGGTTCGCCATCCCTGCCATAGGAGGTGTGACAAATTCTAACGGAATGAGTACTCATTATCTGGATTAAAACGGCGTGGAATGACTCATTATTCAGAAGACAGAGTAAATAAAAGCTTAGCAACCCTATCAAGGTATAACGGCATTTCCGGGCATGGGTTTTTATGGAACCGTGATGATGTGCCCCGATTCCCCTCGTTTTTCGCAACATTTATGCGACTTTTTGTTGTAATAACGCGTCTATACTTTTGCGGCAAATTATAGACTAAAAATGTCATTAAAAATTGTAGTTTGGAAGGAGAAACCGATTGCGGACATGAAATCAGTGATATGAAAGTATCTAAGATTTGCTAAAAAAAATCTCGCACATCAGAAAAATTTGTTCCATAGTGTTATAATTTTTTGTATTTTCCATTAACAACTGCTGAAAATCTTAGTTAAAAATGCATTCAAGATACTGAATCATAAATTATAAATAAATGAATCGTACTTCTTTAGTTCGTTTTCTTTCAGAGATTATATTTTTTACGAAGGTAGTAAAAAATTCAGAAGAGCTTGAATCTAGCCCAGATACCTTGACAATTTTTCCAAGAAAGTCCATGGAGTTGAAAAGTACTTAATAAAGGAAAATAAAACAAGGATTAAAAATATTGCAGGAAATTATTTATATTTTAACCCCGAAACAAACCCAGAAGATTTCTATTAATTCAAACTTACATGTTAGACTCATTTTCAATTTGAACTTAATTCCATTATTTTTAACTACATGTTGAACAAAGACATTTGCTGGATCATTGAAGGAATCGATTTTCGTTGAAAAAATAGAACTTGCAGACACGTCCAATATAAAAGCATCAAAAAACCTTAAAAAAAAAACAAATAAAATTAGAAGCAAACACATATTGAAACTTTGTCCTATAATTATTGCAAACAATACGATAAATTAGAGTTTCGATTGATCTCTTGATTAAAAGGTTGAACTCAAATTCAACTCATTCCTTCTACAAGCCGGGATAGCTTGGTTGGGCATTGGGTTCGTGTTCTTGAGAACGTAAGTTTGAATCCCAATAGCCAAAGAATCTCCGTGCATTAAATGGTTAAAGTTCTTTAAATTCCAGTATCAAATCAATACCTCAAGGGATATTGAATTGGAGATTGATCGTTATCTAGATAGTTCAAAATTATGATATGTGGATGGATGAAGGAATGAATGTGACGAGTAGTGGCGTGTGTTCGGCTGAAGTCGTTTTCTTGTCTATCAATGGAACCACTGAAAAATCAAGAATCGCACCCTCTGCCTTAAAATATTATCCTTGATTTTGAGCAAGCTTGATGGTATTGCTCGAAACTTATCTACACTACCCATAAATCTTTGGCATTGCGAACAAATAAAATTTTTCGAATGTTATTGCTATATTTTTCTTTCAATGTATTTAAAGTAGTTCTTCAATTAGTTCTTTAATGAGAATTAAAAGAAGGCAAGGTTTCAAATATTCCCTTTCCCCCTAAGCTCCAATTTTTTCGCAACCTCTAGATTTCAATGAAAAACTAGACGCGGTTTTGTACTAAAAATCAAGATGTCCGAAGAAAAAAAATTATAATATCCTGCATTGTGATATTTTATTCTCGAATTATGTTTTATTAATGCTTTTCGAAATAATTCTTCAATTTGCTTATAGAAAACTGTAACCTATGCGAATTAAATATATTCGCAATGGATGAAAATATCTTAGTATTTTCTTAAATGGATCGAATGGCGTTTTGTCTTTGAAAAAATGGCACCTGTCCCGTAATACGACATAGTTTCATCAAAATAACTTATGTTTACAACTAAAACTAAACCACAGCGTCAGATCCAAATCATCCAGTCTCTTTTCCTTCAGCGTTCCATGAGAGAAGCATTTTCTTTTTTTCTTTCGACGAAGCAGCAAAAAGGTGGAAAATGAGTTGATCCAGCAACGTTGTTGTGAACGCTGGTGCATAGCATGACAGAAAAAAAAAGTGAGAAGGGAGCTGACAAATGCTAAAATAATAATGAAAGTAAATAAAATAGAAAGTGCTCTTTTACCAGGTAGAAAAACAGAGCTTGATATCACGTGACACTACGTCGTAGTGATTGAGTGGAGATAGCAATCGTTTTATCAAATTTAGTCTCATAACAATGGAAGATGGTCCCGCAGTGGACTGATCGTTAAGACACGGTTCCCAGCAGATCACCGAAGTCAAGCATCACTGGCTGCGGTCAGTGTGCGGGTGGGAGACCACCTGGATCAGCCTGCGTAGGGACCGAGGGTGTGCGGTATTGATCCTCGATAAACTGTTCTACCGTAAAGTGCTCGACATCGCGTGCAGGTCGTCGGGCTACCGAAGCAGGGGTGTCACCCCCTCTGCAGAGGATCAAAATTGTGATGGCATGTTTTCGGATCATCCTCAGGGATGTTTACCAGACCGTCGTCAATAGCCCGTTGTGCAGCTCCAGTGCGACGTAAATGAACTACAACAAAAACAACAACAATGGAAGATGTGCTAATGGACGCGGGATTGATCGACAAAATAATGCGGTCTACGTGATCAGCACGATATGAGGTGATGAGATTTACCCACCCTAGGACGCTTGATAAGGTTTTATGTACTTAGATCCTGGAAGAAATATATATTTTTAGCGCTGAGCTGTAACTTTTAAACTGAAGTACGTTTGAAAAAAATAACTATAAATGTTACATAAACTGATATGCTGGATTTGCAACAAATAAATAAATATTTTGCAGATATTATAGTTATTATTTAATTTATCAAAGAAAATTATAAAAATGAAATTAATGAATATTATTTTCATTTCAATTACTACAATAATAATAATAATAGCTATAATATTTTAACAATAATTACTTTTAACAAAAATATTATTTATAATATTTTACTTAAAGCTACAAGAGTGTTTACGATGCGTTTACGTAATGGCAATCATACAATGAATTAATCTTTCTGCAAACTAAGATTAATAGTTCAATCACTTTTCTTTTATATTAACTTTTTAACTGTTGTACCACATAATTTAAAGGTGAAATGAGATAAGTAAAAGGTACAAAAATAAAAACAATATATATATATATATATATATATATATATATATATATATATATATATATATATATATATATATATATATATATATATATATATATATATATATATATATATATATATATGAAATAACAGGGCAACAACCCCGATATTTATTTGATTAATTGTCCACATCACAGGAAAAATGAAGTTCTTTTCTGCATAATCTTTTTTATTTACTAACGATGGTGAAATTATACATCTCAGCCCCCTCCAAGCTGGAGAGGGGAAGACTCATATCCCGTCTAAACTGACGTACGTTAGCTAGGCATTATAAACAACAAAAAGATACGCAAAAACATTTGGTCCTGCATTTTATAGGATGATTAAAAAGTGTGAAGAGACCAGTCATTATTGCCTTTTCTGTATTCTTACGCCTCATCAAAATAATTTATTACTCACAGCAAATCGTTTAATCTTTTCTTATATGGAAGTGAAAGATCTTAAAATAACTTCTCTTTTGAAATATAAATCTAATTATTATTCGTTGGCAAGTTTTTAGCCTTGAAGTCCCAAAATAGAATTTCTACCTTTATCCTTTACCAAAGATATTTCATGAAAACGAATGAAGTTTTAATGCTTTAATTAATACAAAAGTATTTATAATTTTTGTATTACATCCCCCCCCCAAAAAAAAAAAATTTGGTAAGCCAAAATAAAATTCTAGAATACTATGAATTTATAAACTTTATGCTGGTATGACTGTCCTCTTTCTTACAAATAACCTTTTTTTAAACAATGTGAAAAAAATCATTTACAGTAACAAATCTTAATTATAATTGTTTCATCAAATAGATTAACAGACAAGATGTGAATATTGAAACGTGATATAGCGTTTAGTTTTGAATATATATATATATATATATATATATATATATATATATATATATATATATATATATATATATATATATATATATATATATATATATATATATATATATATATAAATATATATATATATATATATATATATATATATATATATATATATATATATATATATATATATATATGTATATATATATATATAAAACTATAAAAATGAGAAAACCAAAAGTATTCTTCAAGACACATCTTTTGTTGTAATTTAATGCGATATTTCTGAATAATGAATAATTATCCTAAGATAAAAATTATTCTTTATCTGCGTCGATATCACAAAAATTTTTTTTGAAAAATAGCATGAAGTAAAAGAAAGCAGTAATTAAACTTACTGGCTTGTAGCAAAACGCGGTTTAGGTTTAAAAGTGAAACACTAATTAAACAGTTAACAAAACTCGCCAAGAGGTAAAATCTTTAAAGCTGTGTTTATAGCTTGAATCGAATAAAATAAAATTACAAAATATATTTGGTTGAAAAAAAAATTTTAAGCAAGTAACATACTAGTGCTGCCGTCTATGAGAAAAACTAGTAAAAAAAATTTATTCTGAAAAATAATTTAATAAAACCCATAATAAGAAGAAAATGCAATTGCTTTTATTAAAAAAGATTGGTAAACGTTGTAATTTAATTAACAGTCTAAAATAAGGAATAAATCATTCACTTCCGTCCCATTACTCATAGGGTAACTTATTTAAAAGTCAGAGCCTGCACATATGGATAGAAAGCCGTTTATAGACTTTATCCTTCATTCATACATCCTTACATAATTTTAAGGCTTACACAGTCCCATCTTTCATAAAGTGATTGATTTAAAAGTCAGAGCCAACACATATGCATAGAAAGCCGTTTATAGACTTTATCCTTCATTCATACATCCTTGCATAATTTTAAAATCTACACTCTACACGTATCACCTGCATTCATCGGGGGATGTAGATTATAAACCGGAGCCCATTCCCTTCTTAAAAAATAATAATAATAATAAATACACAAAGGAATAAAATAATAATAATAAACTGTTTATTATACTGGACTATCAAAATAATTCAAGTTATTTTAAGAGGCTACAAATTATTAAGAAGTTACTTTAAAAAAATTTAATTAATCTAGTGTAAAAGGTAATACATCCGAACTATTCCGTCCAGTGTCTTTAAGAATAGTTTATCATAGTTAGTTCTTACCTTAAAAAAATCAGAGGTCATTCTAAAAGCAGAAATATTAAATAAAAAAGCAAAGATTAATGTACCAAATTTTTTAAAAATATTTTTGAAATACAATTTAAGAAATGGACTAGGAAAATAGCTATAAATTAAATCGTTTTTGTATTTATCATCATCTATTAAAAACTTTATTTGCTAAGTTAGAGTTTAAATATTAATGAAAAATTACACTTAAACTTTTTGACAAAAGAAATGATTTTAACTTTCCAATGAAAAAATTCATTTATTTTGAGTTAAATCTAAAACATTTGCTGAAGAATTACTATTATTTGTTTTATTAAGAATAAATTCATCTGGATAAATTTCTTTGTCTAGAATATCGAAATAGTTAAAATTAATAACTAATAGATCATCAATGAATCTGAGAAAGAAGGAGTTAATTGGAAAATTTACATGTGATTTTACAAACACACACACACACATATATATATATATATATATATATATATATATATATAAAAATTCAAAATGAAGAATAAAACAAAGAAAAAATATAGACATATGAAAAAAAGGGGTGGGAAATAATAAGTAAAAAATAACAAACAACATTTTATTTTAAAAAAAAATGAAATGTTAATTAAAAAACCGGAAAAAAAGATATAACCTTTTCTTCAGCCCACACGATTATATCCGCAAAACAGAGTGCTTTCTGATATTTTATCAATAAAGCCAAAGCAAAATATATTAATACAATAGTGTGAGGAGCACTCAAAAAATTTTTTTATAAAATAACTACAAATAGAATAGATCATAAAAAGTAAAAATAACATATAAAATAAGATAGTAAAATAAAATAAAAAGAAAAAACATTAAAAAGGGGGGACTATAAAGCGAGTAGCAAAATCATAACAACTTACAAGGACGGATATTTTTCAAGAATGATTTAAAAATGTTTTCGCAGAAAGATTGCCAGATTACAAAATATGAAAACATAAGATGAAAACAAAAGCGCAAATCGAGTGTAACAAGAGAGTTTTAAAGTGTCGTTCTTACTGCACTGCTGAAGTGATTAGTTATTATGAGTTTTGATTTGTTAGTTACCAAGGATGGGCCCGAAATGGATCTGCGCAAGGTAATATTATACTGGATAATTTTAAAAATTGATCATAGATAGTTTTAGAAGATAGATGTTTACTTAAGAAAAAATACAAAATAGAAAAGAGAAGCATAAATTGCCTGCTTTGCAAATAATTTTAGCCGTGGATTTGCACGATATGGATTAGCAAATAGAAAAATTATTTAAATTATCAAAGAAAAAATTTTAATAGATAATTTTAACACGGATTTGCCCGAAATGGATTTGCACATGGAAAATTGTATAAATTAACAAAGAAATTTTTAGCAAACAATTTTATCCACGGATTTGCCCGAAATGGATTTGCACATGGAAAAACTGTATAGATTAACAAGGGAAATTATTAATCTATACAGTTTTTCCATGTGCAAATCCATTTCGGGGCAAATCCATTTCCGTGGATAAAATTGCTTGCTAAAAATTTCTTTGTTAATTTATACAATTTTCCATGTGGAAATCCATTTCGGTCAAATCCGTGTTAAAATTATCTATATAAATTTTTTCTTTGATAATTTAAATAATTTTTCTATGTGCTAATCCATATCGTGCAAATCCACGGCTAAAATTATTTGCAAAGCAGGCAATTTATGTTTCTCTTTTCTATATAGTATTTTTTCTTAAGTAAACATCTATCTTCTAAAACTATCTATGATCAATTTTTAAAATTATCCAGTATAATATTACCTTGCGCACATCTATTTCGGGCCCATCCTTGGTAACAAACAAATCTAAACTCATAATAACTAATCACTTCAGCAGTGCAGTAAGAACGACACTTTAAAACCCTCTTGTTACACTCGATTTGCGCTTTTGTTTTCATCTTATGTTTTCATATTTTGTAATCTGGCAATCTTTCTGCGAAAACATTTTTAAATCATTCTTGAAAAATATCCGTCCTTGTAAGTTGTTATGATTTTGCTACTCGCTTTATAGTCCCCCCTTTTTAATGTTTTTTCTTTTTATTTTATTTTATTAATTAACAACATTTTATTTTTAAATAAAATGTTGTTTGTTATTTTTTACTTATTATTTCCCACCTCTTTTTTTCATATGTCTATATTTTTTCTTTGTTTTATTCTTCATTTTGAACTTATCTAATGAGTGCTGTTTACTTGCAGCTTAAGCGCAATAAATGATACTTATTGTTTTTCTTAACTTTCTTAGTGTTTTCTTGTATTTATTATATATATATATATATATATATATATATATATATATATATATATATATATATATATATATATATATATATATATATATATATATATAAAATTAATACCCATGGGAATACTATTAATTTGTTGAAAAATAAAATGAGGTAATTATATATTATATAATTTTAGCTGAGTTTAATATGTACTAGAGAATTCCAATTTTTCTTCATTAATAATATCACTGATATTAAATATGCTATGAATTTGAAGAAGGTCATCATGAATTTATTTGTTAGAAGGGAAGTATATAGGTTTTTGAAATCAAAACAGTGAATTCAATTTATTTAACTTACATTACATTATTTAAATTATTTAGTGTATTTAAAACCTGAATACTACTTGTAATATTCCAATTTAAATGATTATTATTTTCAGTATGCTTATTAATTTTTTAATAACTTTTTTAAGAATGTTCTCAAAGTAAATAAGTAATTGTAATATTCCAATGTAATAATTCTCAAAGTAATTGTAATATTCCAATTTGAATGATTATTATTTTCACTATGCTTATTAATTTTTTAATAACTTTTTTAAGAATGCTCTCAAAGTAAATACCGATTTATTTCATGTTACTTTTAACGCCACTAGCAATAAACCTAAATTTGGTTGAAGTCTTATGGAATTTTGGATTGGCAAAAAGAAAAGGAAAATGGTTAATATTTTTTGGTTTAATTTTAAGTCTTTTATAAATAGCATTAATTTTATTAATAATATAATCACTGTTGATGTTATGTTTTTTGTATGTTATATTGCTATTAAGTTCATTGGAAAGAAGTTGTTTATAAAAAAAAATTTCAAATAATTGCAAAATTATTACTAGCTTTATCAACAGTAGTAATACAAAATTTATTTTGAATATTTTTAATTTCTTATTTTAGAACAGAGTTAAAAATTAATTTCTTACGAAAAGCAAATCTGACCCTTTTAATATTGATTTTAAAATGATTTTCTTTCTCCATTCGAAAAAACCTTCAGTTGGGAAATTATGCTTGTAAGATAATCAAATCATCAAAATTTTTAATAAAAATAGAAATTACTTTATTTTTAGATGTTGGAAAAGATGGTCTAAATTTAGAACCTAGAAGCATAAATTTTTAAATTTTATCATTATCAATAATATCTAAATTCTCGGTAACAACATGTTTGTGGAAGGCATCAAAAAAAGAAGTATCTTTATACTCATCATAATTACACAAATAGTTCAAATTATCCGTAGCCCTATAATTGCAAATTAAATTTTTCAAATCTTTTGTTTATCTAAAAGTTGGTTTACAATTTAGTTGAATAGGAAGAAGCTTTTTATTTTTACCAAGAAGTACGTTTAAGTAAAGATTATTAGAAATTTTATTAGGAAAATCTATAATTAAAAAATCTTGTTTGGATATATTCTTCCGCGTATAATTATTTTTAAACCTATATCTAGCTAAATCTTCAACTAAGTTTAAAAAATTTTAAATTTCTTGTTTTGAATTAATTTTTATTTGATCTAACTTTAAAAAAAGTTTCTTATGAAATTAAGCTTAATCTCTAAAATCATAGTTTTAATAGATTTAATAGCATTGGGTTGATCATAGCAACTAATGCAATTATTAACAAAATCTTTTAAGTCATATTTAATTTTATTTTTGTTGTTACCTCTTTTCCCTCTATTATTATTGTAATTTTTTAAAAGTTTAAAAATAAAATAAATACACTCATTATTATTAAAAGACTTAAAATTGAAGTTAGTATTTAGACAGTAAGGATAAATATAGTGTAAATAGTGATCTCGCGTCGTGGCGGGTACTATGGTTACGAAGAAAGATCACTTCGAATAGGGGTGTGGGGTGAATAGCTTTGTCTTAATCTTAGCGTAGGTCGTTGTAAGTAAACCAATTGACATCTTCTTTCCTCCATTTCACCCCCATTAGAAATGTGCTCTCGCTTGTTACCATAGCAGCAGACAGCACCAGACTTTCAGTCTGGAAGAGTTCTCCTCAAAGCCGCAGTATCATGGATTCATTAATATATATATATACTAGCTGTACCCTGCGTTCGTTGCAACGCTTTCAGTTTGAATTTTGTATTTAAGTGTGTAAATGAGATTTCCAATTACGATTTGAAATGAGAATTTTATTTAATGGTGAAAAAACCAGTGATAGTCTCAACAGTTAATTCTCTAGGATATCGTTAGTGCATTTTCAAACAGACATGTATGGTGATGCACACGGACCATGAAACATGTTTTGGATGATGATTTGAAAAAATTCTGGATCAATGGCGATATCAGGTATTTCTGCTGATATGAGCTGACCAATTCGTCATGGTGTGATTTTTTCAATAAGCCATATCATGTGGCAATTCTCTTTTTTTGCCATTCAACAGAATACATCAAACACCGTGTCTCTCCAAAAACATGACGCTTCGCAATAAAACCAAGTATAGAGCTTAATATTTGTTTTAACTCACGTGCGGTAATGCCTCATGAAGATTCGATGATGTTTGCCTAGGTCTATGTTTGTATTCGATGATGTTGATGTTATAAGAGCTCTTTAATTTCAATTCAAGCAGGATTGCATGTGAATGTAATAGATAACTCTGGCTGCTCATATGCGCACCGATACTTGTAGCACTGAATGAAGTCATTTGGAAACACGAATATACCGACATATATTCGCCAAGAAAAGTTTCAATTAATTTCCTTGACCCGATAACAGCGTTGATAATGGCTCGTCTGGCGACGTTAAATCTGGTAGTTTCACTTTGCCTCCAGAACAGCAAATTCAAGCTGTTTCATTCTTACATTTGAAAGCACTGCAAAACATACATAATTGATCCATTTTTCTCGATGATGACGCTTGGCTGAAAACTGTAGCTCGTTGTCGGATCATAGTGAAATGCACTGAGATTCAAGTCAGAGTATTGGCAGCGTCTGAATAGGGAAGTGCGTTCTTGATTGATTTTCATTTTTGCATCCCGTTGCTCTGATGTGTCCAACGAACGGGCATGAGTAGTGCGCAGTTGATTCGTTAACAGTCTTCTTTCCTGTTGCTCAGATCTTTCTAAGGAACGGGCTAAAGCATTGTGTTCTCGATTTGTTTCAAGTCGTTTTTCGTTGCTCCGATGTTTCTGAAACACGGGTAGTTCTCTTTCTGCGTGCTTGAGATTTTGATCGACTAAGAGCAATTCGTTTAGGTGGCATATTTTTGCAAATTTTCTCTCTCAAACAAAAAGAAATTTAAAAGTTGACAGTGGTCGCAAATTTGCTAAATCGAAAATTCACATATTTATTTTGAGTAATAAAAAAGCAATAAAACTGCAATAAATTAACTAAGAAATATAATAATGATAAAATTTAAAACAAAAATCTATTTCTTAAATGAAAGATTGTTTGTTTTGTTTGTTTGTTTTGTTCATTTACGTCGCACTAAAGCTGCACAATGGGCTATTGGCGCCGGTCTGGGAAACATCCCTGAGGATGATCCGAAGACATGCCATCACAATTTTGATCCTCCGCAGAGGGGATGGCAACCCCGCTTCGGTAGCCCGACGACCTACACGCGAAGTCGAGCACTTTACGGTAGAACAGTTTAACGATGACCCATACCGCACACCCTCGGTCCCTACGCAAACTGATCCAAGTGGTCACCCACCCGCACACTGACCGCAGCCAGTGATGCTTGACTTCGGTGATCTGCTGGGAACCGTGTCTTAACGATCAGTCCACTGCCGGACCTTAAATGAAAGAAATAAAATGAATGTGAATACGAAAACTTTGTAATAATAAACAATCTAATAGTTTTCAAATGACAACTGTCAGCAATGAAATCTTCAAAAACTATTCTTAATTATGCTAACCTAAAATTGCATACTAAATATAAATAACTAGTGGGCTACACCCCCTGCTCGCTAATGCTCGCAAACCCCCGAAAATTGCTACGCAAACATATATGGTTAGCTTCGCAAAACAAGCTCGCTTCGCTCGCTACTAACTTGGGTATATTACAAATGCGCAAAATTCTAAGAATTGAAAACATTCATTCAAATCTATATAAAAACTTCTTTTTTAAAAAAAATTACATCTTTTTAGTAAATACTAAGTCATTAAAATAAATTTGAATTCAAATAAATCACCTGTAATTCGTTAAACATATTAGAAATATGCTATAGTATAAAATCTTAAAGCGTAACAGCACGACTGAGACTGTTTTTTCATAACTAATAACAATAATAAAACAAATAAAATCGTCAAATAAATTCGTAATATATAAATTCGTGAAAAAAGCGCTTTCGACAAAATACTGAAATAGAGATCTATCGACAAAGACTACTAGCTTAATAGTAAGAGATTGCCGCAGCTGATAAGGTGAACTTCGGAAGAGATCACATTTGATGAGAATGCTCTCTCCGGTTATTTCAGTTTCCGTTTTTAAAAGAGCTACATGTTGAGCCACCTCAGCTAGATTTAGCATGTGACATTTTTAACAACAACCATTGGTCGATTTTCTAACGTTGCCATTCGGGGAGTTGTAATGAGGTTTTTTTTGTCGCCGATATATATATATATATATATATATATATATATATATATATATATATATATATATATATATATATATATATATATATATATATATATATATATATATTATATATATATATATATATATATATATATATATATATATATATATATATATATATATATATATATATATATATATATAATATATATATATATATATATAATATATATATATATATATATATATATATATATATATATATATATATATATATATATATATATATATATATATATATATATTTAGGGGTACGCTTACAGATCTACCTCCCCGTGGTGTACCCTGGTAACGTCTTTTGACGGCTAAGAGATCTGTAGTTTCCGGCATGTCTTCGCTTTGCTCCCGCCCCTCGAGGGTTTTCGGCCTGCGCTTCCTGCAGTGGAATGCTGGTGGCCTTTCTCAGACCTATGATGATGTTAATGCTGCTGGTAAAGAGGTTGAAGACCTTCTCAATTCTAGTCTTCTTGAGCTTATCTTTAGAGACTCAGACATTCCCACATTCCCCCATTATAATGGAACTCTATCTAACCCTGACCTCCTACTTGTGTCTTCCCATCTTTGCCAATATACGAGGAGATCTGTGATTGAAGACTCAGGTTCTGGTCATAGACAAGTAATTGCCACTGTTAAAGTCCCAACTTCACAAATGGCTAATAAGGCCTCGAAGAAAAAGTCTTGGAACTTTAGAAAGGCCGACTGGAGAAAATTCTCTAACATCTTAGACGAAGTCCTACAAAACAATCCTATTAACCTGTCGTCTCACCCATCTACCTAGATCAACCAGTTTAATAAACACATAATGTACTCAGCTCGTAGATCTATACCAAGAGGTAGACCCAAGGCATATAAGTGTTTTGAGCCTTAACATTGAATGAAATTAAGACTAAGCGAGACCGTCTCAGAAGAAAAGCTGAGCTTACTGGAAGATCTGTAGATATCTCTGCTTGGAGGAAACAGACAGCCTTTTTTAAAAAGGCAGTACTTTCTGCAAAACGAATGTCTTTTGAGCCTTTTATTAACAACCTCAACTTTAGGGAAAACAGTACCGAAACTCATAAGTTCCTTAGCAAAATCCAGAATAAGTTTTCCCCACCTCAAAGACAACCTATCCATGCTGATCACCGATGCCTAACTGATGAAACTAAAATTGCAAACGCGTTTGGAAATTTCTATCACTCTTCCCAAAGAAAGCGCTGCTTTGCAAGAAAGAATTCGAAGGTTCTCAAGAGAAAATTTAATAGCTCTCCCGCTGAAGATCGGCAAAAAGACGATAATATCTTCTCTGATCTTTTCAGTGAATATGAATTCGATCTGTCTTTAAAAAGACTTTCTATAAAAAAGTCTCCTGGCGATGACGGGACACACTCTGAATTCTTGAAGCACATGGGAAATTACGCAAAAAAGGTACTTTTAGAAATCTTCAATGTTTTTTGGAAAAGGGGAGTCGTACCTAATTGCTGGAAGAGTGCCAAAATTATCCCTGTCTTGAAAAAGGGCAAAAGCCCAGACTCCAATGAAAATGTTTGGCCCATCTCTCTGACAAGTACTACTGCCAAACTAATGGAAAGAATGTTCAATACGAGACTCAACTGGTATCTGGAACATTTCAATTTAATACGTCACGAGCAAGCAGGTTTTAGAAGAAATCGATCCGCTGTTGACCAAGTTACCTTTTTCAGTCAGGCGGTAAAGGATTTCTTGGATAATAGAGAAGTACTGACTGCTGTTTATATAGATTTTAAATCTGCCTATGACTCCGTTTGGAGAGAATTCTTGATACAAAAACTCGCTGACTTTGGTGTCCACTCATGCATGCTTAATTGGTTTCGATCTTTCCTTTGTGGAAGAAGCTGCAGAGTTGAATTCGGAAATGGAAAATCGAGAGGCTTTAATCTCCGTACTGGTCTCCCACAGGGAGCTGTTACCAGATGTGCCCCTTTCAACGTCTACCTCAATGACTTGATAAACACCTTAACGGCAGTGCCTAACATCCATTGCCTCCTATACGCGGATGATCTTGTTTTCTGGACCACAGCATCAAAGCACCACGCTGAATCAACTGTTGAGACCACACTTAATCTTGCACTGGAATTTCTCAGTCGTTGGTGTGAGGAAACTAATATGGTAGTAAATCTGAATAAATGTGCCACTCAAACTTTCTTACTAATGCATCGACCTATTATACCAAATCTCTCTTTTTCTGGCACTACGCTTGAAAATGTTGATTCCTTCACTTATCTCGGAACCGTTTTTGATTCTAAACTGAGCTGGAGGAACCATGTTGCATTTGTTGCCGAACGGATAAAAAGAGGCTTCTCTATTTTAAAACGACTAGCTGGCACTCTCTGGGGATGTGCCCGGTCTACCCTCGCTCTGACTTATCAAAAAGACATCCTTCCAATTTTTACTTACTGCTCTGAACCACTCATCTCTATGCCTACATCCCTACTTCAAAAGCTTGAGGTCTTACAAAACCAGGCACTTAGACTAATAACAGGTGCTGTAAAAACTACACCTATAGACGCAATGACCTTGCTCACAGGCATTAAACCTTTGGATGTTGTCTTTAGGGAAAGGGCTGTCTTACTATACTTTAAACTTACCCAAATGGATAATTTCTGGACTAACTATCAACTTACTCCTCGAAATTTAAAAACTCAAAATGGATTTATTCAGACTGTCAAAGATCAATTGGTTGGGATCGATCCGCTCCAACTAGAAGGTCAGGTGGAACTGGTGAGCCCTCTTGACTACCAAAAAATTAATGTCAGGCTCTCTCTTGAACAGGACATTGCTAAAAGTGAAACATCTACCGCTGCTCTCCACCTTCTTGCGCTGGAGACGATGGGAATCCGTTACCCGGAACCGGTCCGGCTGAGAGTTTTTACAGATGGCTCTTTTCATCCCGTTCAACCAAATGCTGGAGCTGGTATCTCTTGTAATCTCTTCTCTTTTGGTGCCCCAGTGGGTGCCAATAGATCTGCTTTTGACGGGGAAGTTGTTGCAATCCGTATTGCTCTTGAACAGCTTTTTTGTTTAATTGAGTCTTTTTCAAATGTGGTTATCCTTTCAGACTCGAAGGCGGCGCTTTGCTCGATTGAATCTATGCATTGCCCTTCCAATTGCGACGTTTTAAAATGTCAGGATGCGATACGTAAATTCCACCATTTTGGCAAAACTGTAGACCTACAATGGATTCCCGGGCATTGTGATATTGCAGGAAATGAGAGGGCTGATGTTTTGGCAAAAGAGAGGCACAAGAATTCTCCAGGCTCTTAATAGCCCAGTCCCCTTTTCAACTTTAGAAAGGATTATTAGATCAAAAATCAATGGGGATTTCCACCATCAATTGTCAGAAAGGGTAAAAACCAGAGTGTGGAGAGATCTTCGACAGAACACCATTCCAGACTGGCTGCGCCGCGAAGTTGTGTGCTCAGTTTCGACTATATACCGAACATGACTGCCTTGCCGTGCACCTGTTTCGTTTAGGGCTGGCACCTGATCCCTATTGTTCTCTATGCATGAGCCAAGCTGTTTTGGATGGCAGCCACATCCTGTGCTGCAGGGCCCTCCGCGGGTCATCGTCTACCGAGTGATATTGGGAAGCAAGAGCGCTCCTAAGGAAATGACTTTTTACTTTCTTGTTTTGTTCCTATGTTTTTGCTTTTTCATGTTAATTACCTCTGCCATTTGAAATAAATATATATTGTAATACAAAAATTAAATACTTTTGTATTAATAAAAGCATTAAAACTTCATTCCTTTTCATAAAATATCTTTAGTAAAGGATAAGGGTAGAAATTCCATTTTGGGACTTCAAGGCTAAAAACATGCAAATGAATAATAATTAGATTTATACTTCAAAAGAGAAGTTATTTTAAGATCTTTCACTTCCATATAAGGAAAGATTAAACTATTTGCTATGAGTAATAAATAAATTGATGAGGCGTAAGAATACAGAAAAAGGCAATAATGACTGGCCGTTTTACAACTTGTAATCATCCTATAAAACGCAGGACCGAATGTTTTTGCGTGGCTTTTTGTTGTTTATCATGCTTAAATGAAATCCGTCAGCTTAGACGGGATATGGGTCTCCCCCATCTCCGTCTGGAGAGGGGTGAAACTGCTATTTCACCATCGTTTAGTAAAATAAAAGATTATGCCGAAACTGGACTCCTTAATCATGCTACTTTGACTGTAAATAACTAAAAAATAACGGTGTGGATACACCGTTATTATATATCTTTATATATATATTTCGTCTGTTCGTGTGTATGTCACTGAACTCCTCCTAAACGGCTGGACTGATTTAAATGAAATTTTCTGTGTACCTTCAGAAGGATTCGAGAATGGTTTAGATTCACAATAGAACATTCTGCCACAAACCGTTCCAGCGGTATCAGCGAAAATCGAAATGGAATTTTCTGATTGGTTAAAAGTTAGCCATTGTTTTAAATTTTGCTGTACACGAATCAGTTTTCAAATATCTTGAAGATAACAACAGTGATATTTTCTATCTTATAGCTCTATTCTTTTAGAAAAGTAAATTACATATACTTTAATATTTAATCATAATTCGGTTCTTTATTTCAGGTGAGCACAAGCACGTAAAATCAACGAGAATAAGTTTCGTAATTATTGGTCGTATCACGGATTTAGTATTGTGAAAACTGTTTAATAACAATCAAGGCAAAAGCAAATTTTATTCATCTTGCACGCTTTTAATAATTATTTATATTTAGTATGCAATTTTAGCTCAATTTAGTATGCAATTTTTCATTGCTGACAGTTGTCATTTGAAAACTATTAGATTGTTTATTATTACAAAGTTTGCGAATTCACATTCATTTTAATTATTTCATTTAAAAAATAGGAGTAGACTATATTTGAGGGTGCCCCTTGATTCTCACCAAGTTGTGATAGCGGTTGATCTCCAAGCTGGCCGATGTTGAATCCCAATCGTGATTCTGATTCGTTTAAATTTCAGCGTAATTTTTAAATGTTCAACGGTATATGTAATTTCAGAAGTCCGTTAGTTCTATGTTGAATACCGGCTGGTTAGGTTACTTTTGCTTCTGATCAATAGGATCGAAGGTATGTGGGCAGTCATAAAAAAAGGACTTTAGAAAAAAATGTCACCGCCATTCCGATACCACAGACGCCATTTTCAATTCGTATTTCGCCGAATTTATGTGGCGATGGAGGAACACAGATTCTATTCATGATAAATTTAGACAGTATCTAACTGCTATTAGAGAATTCTGTGCACCTAAAACTGAGGAAATTCAAGCTTAATGAATAAGTGAGATGTTTTTTTTTCCTTTTCTTTCTGTGCTTACTCCATTAATTTTTATTTCGATTCAAAATGCATTTTATTGGGTTTATTAATTTTGCTTACATTGGGTTCATTGCAATTTTATAAAGTTTTGGCCGATGTCTTGCTGAAATTTTCCAATGTATTATTAAAATATCATTATGTTTTGGCAGCCATTCCTGTTACCGCGGTGTTCCGTGCAAACAGGAATGGTGATAAACATAAGTTACCAATTTCGTCAAGGGGCACCCACAAGTATATTTTTTACCAAAAATAGATTTTTGTTTTAAATTTTATCATTATTATATTTCTTATTTCATTTATTTCATTTTTATTGCTTTTTTATTATTTAAAATAAATACGTGAATTTTCGAATTAGCAAATTTGCGACCACTGTCAACTTCTACATTTCTTTTTGTTTGAAAGAGAATATTTGCAAAAATATGCCGCCTAAACGAATCGCTCTTAGTCGATCAACATCTCAAGCACGCAAGAAGAGAACTAACCGTGTTTCAGAAAAATCGGAGCAACGGGAAGAAAGACTTGAAACTAATCGAGAACACAATGCTTTAGCCCGTTCCTTAGAAACGTCTGAGAAACAGGAAAGAAGACTGTTAACAAATCAACTACGCACTTATCAAGCCCGTTCGTCGGAAACATCAGAGCAACGGGATGCAAGAATAAAAATCAATCAAGAACGCACTTCGCTATTCAGACGCTGCCAATACTCTGATTTGAATCTCAGTGCATTTCACTATGATCCGACAACCAACTATAGTCTTTCACCCAAGCGTCATCATCGGAAAAATGGATCAATTATGTATGTTTTGTAGTGCTCTCAAATTTAAGAATGAAACAGCTGGAATTTGCTGTTCTGGAGGCAAAGTGTAACTACCAGATTTAACGTCGCCAGCCGAGCAATTATCAACGTTGTTATCGGGTCAAGCAAATCAATAGAAACTTTTCTTGGCGAATATAGGTCAGTACATTCGTGTTTCCAAGTGACTTCATTCGGTGCTGCTACAAGTATCGGTGCGCATATGGACAGCTAGAGTTATTTATTACATTCACATGCAATCCTGCTTGCGCTAAAATTAAAGAGCTTTAGTAACTTAGGCAAACATCATCGGATCTTCATGATGCATTATCACACGTGAGTTAAAACAAATATTAAGCTCTAAACTTGGTTTTATTGCGAAAAGTCATGTTTTTAGAGAGACACGGTGTTTGATGCATTCTATTGAACGGCAGAAAAAGAGAATTGCCACATGATTTGGCTTATTGAAAAACTCACACCAGGACAAATTGGTCAGCTCATATCAGCAGAAATATTCATGACGCCATTGATCCAGAATTATTTCAGATCATCATCCAAAATATGTTTCATGGTCGGTGTGCATCACCATACATGTCTGTTTGAAAATGCACTAACGATATCCTGGAGAATTAACTGTTGAGACTATCACTGGTTTTTTCACCATTAAATAAAATTCTCTATTCAAATCATAATCACAAATCTCATTTACACACTTAAATACAAAATTTAAATTCAAACTGAAAGCTTTGCAACGCACGCAGGGTACAGCTAGTATATATATATATTATTGAAAACGTGCAATTTGAATGAAATTTGCTTTTGCCTTTATTTTTATTAAACAGTTTTTACAATATTAAATCCGTGATACGACCGATAATTAAGAAATCTATTCTCGTTGATTTTACATGCTTGTGCTCACCTGGCATAAAGAAACTTGCGCGAATTATAATTAGATATTAAAGTATATAAAATTTATTTTCTAAATGAATAGAGCAATAAGAAAGAAAATATCACTGTTGTTATCTTCAAAATATTTGAAAACTGAATCGTATGTAGCAAAATTTAAAACAACGGCAAACTTTTAACCAATCAGAAAATTCCATTTCTATTTTCGCTCATTCCGCTGGAACGACTTTTCGCAGAATATTTTTACATTATTTCGCTTCAAATAATGTAAAAAATTTTTTCTTCTTTTCTCATCTTTTCCCATTTTTTTCTGCCTGATCTCCGCAAGAGCTACCTTTCTTAGAATTGCCTTCCTTATCTCTTAAGAAGTCATATACGTAACATCTCTTTCTGATTTCATCACCTTCATTTAAAAGCTGATCATGACCATGAGTCACAAATGACCACACGCTTCACGCTGGAAACTGAAAGAGAATTTTTTCATAGAGGATGGGTAGGGCAAGAATCACAAACGAAACTCATTTTCGTGCTTTGGACTCAAAGCATACTTTGTTGGTTGACTTAACAGTAAAAAAATGTATAAACAAACAAAAATATCGGATTTTTTCAATAAAAACCGTTGTCAAGTATGCTTCTTATATTATTTTACGATTTAATTCATTATTTCAATTGTTTTTAATATTAAACCATAATTAACACTCTGCGAATTAATTTTTTACTAATATATAAATATATTTATAAATATATAAATATGTTAATAGTTAATACATATATAACATTAACATTTAAAAAAATCTTACTGTGTCCTCGAAGTATGTAGGCCTCTATATAACAATACATCCCTCTATAACAATATATTTACTTGGCCCCCAAAATATTGCTGCATCGAGGTTTTACTTATATATATATATATATATATATATATATATATATATATATATATATATATATATATATATATATATATATATATATATATATATATATATATATACATATATATATATATATATATATATATATATATATATATATATATATATATATATATATATATATATATATATATATATATATATATATATATATATATATATATATATATATATATATACATATATATATATATATATATATATATACGTAATAAGTAAAAAATATAGAGAAAGCATGGAGAAAATTAATAAATAAGGATTTATAAAAAAGGAAGAAAAAAGTAATAGAAATAAATATTTTTAGAAGAAATATTTAAAAATTTAATTTAAAAAAAAATTAAAAAGCGAGAAAAAAATAATAAAAAGATAAAATTTCGTCATCAACTCTTATATTTGCAAATAAGAGTGCTTTTTAATATTGTAGAAAAATAGTCAAAGCAAAATCTTTTAATGCAACAGTGTGAAGAGCACCCCAAAAAATTGAACCTCAAATGAAATATTTTAAGCAAAAAATACAAAACAAATCTTATATAAAGCGAGTAACGAATTCAAATGAACTTACACATACCGCCATCTTTAAAGAAATTATTCAAAATATTTTCGTTACTAGTTTGACAGATTAAAAAAATATTAAAATAGAAGCGTAAATACAGGATAAAGGGATCATTCGATTTCGCGTTCTTACTGAAGCACGTTTGATTTGTTCGTTACTTTGAATTGGTCCAAAACAAGATGTGCGCAAGGCAATAATATTATACTAGTTAATTCAAAGTTTATAATTAATAATTTTCAATTTTAATTATGCAATTTTAAGGATTTTATATAAGTTTTGGAGAAGTTAAGTTAATATTTATTAAAAAAATATATTTAAAGTATAAAATTTTTAACCGAATTGGATTTGCACATGAAAAAAATGTAAACTTAGTCAATTAATTTACTAATAATTATAAAGCACGTGCTATATGATTCAAGGATTTTACATAGAACTTAATTACATTACTAGGTTATCCATTGTTTGTTTGTTTTTTCAATTCTGAAGGAGTTTGTCTATTTGTGATTAGGATAAATGAATATTGCTAGATATTCTTTTAATTTTATTCATTTGATTAAAAAGGAATTTAAAAATTTTTTTTAGAAACATTAGAATTCCATGTGCAATTGGCCTATTTATGTGTGAGCTGATGATGAGATTATATCTTTTCATTATTTTTTTTCTTAATTACCATTATTATTCTCTATTCTCTTTTTTCTCTTATGTATATATATATATATATATATATATATATATATATATATATATATATATATATATATATATATATATATATATATATATATATATATATATATATATATATATATATATATATATATAATATATATATATATATATATATATATATATATATATATATATATATATATATATATATATATATATATATATATATATATATATATATATATATATATATATATATATGTTAAGGCCATGGAATCGGACATAACTATAAACGCCGCTACATGGCGATAACTGATTACTAGACTATAGTAAATAACGAGAAACAATCTTGTAACGAGATTATTACGATGTATAGGTAACGAGATCTGTGATTGTCGACACACACCAGTCAGGGTCCGAATGTACAAGAATGTAATGAAATATTCGATCTTTCACCGACGTATTTGATGTTTGTCGACATTCACCGGTGAAAGTCAACAACCACCGATTTCGGCCTTTCGCCGTGACATATATATATATATATATATATATATATATATATATATATATATATATATATATATATATATATATATATATATGTGTGTGTGTGTGTGTGTGTGTGTTAAGGCCATGGAATTGAACATAACCATAAACGCCGCTAGATGGCGATAACTGATCACCAGACTATATTGTAATAAAAGAAAAGACAATGACGATCTGGTAACGAGATTATTACTATGTATAGGTAACGAGATGTAATGTACGATGTTGATGTTTGAAGAGAAGAGACGTTCTTCTCTGTTCGCTATACTACATATTTGTTGTTTTTGTCTTAACTAATTTACTTTTGTTAAATTAAATATTTAGTTACCAAGTACATGTACTTATTTACCACTCAAATACTAACAAATGGGGGCACGGCCTCCTTAACCCTCCCCTAGACTGTAAACCTAAAGCAATGTTTCGAATTGGATATTTATCGATAACGAAATTATCTTCTAAAAGAAAAAATAATAATAACTGTATTAAATATCAGCAAGAGAGAGCTGATTATTTGAAGTGAAAAAGAAAGACGACAACAAACCGGTGAGTTTGTTCAGATTTCTACTATTCTGAATTTTTAAATTGTCATCATGATTACTTTGAATGAAATATCTCTTATGAAAAACTTTCTTAAAACTGCACATTCATCTACCTTGAAATTACTATTTAAATGCATTTTTGATGACGAATATGACAGAAATTCAAGGAAAAAATTGCGTGTTTTTTCGTGATTTCCCCCTCAAACGGATATAGTTAAAAGAAAAGATAAAGTATTACAAGAATTAAATTCAGCGCAATTAATCATAGTTTGCAATAGTTTAGGAATAGAGTGTATCGGTACTGTTCCGGAATTAAGTGAAAATATTTTTGCTATATTAAATGATTTGGAAACACTTAAAAATTCCATCTCTGAGACATTAACTGAGGATGAATGTGAAACCGAAATTGAATCTTCAACTTACCTTGAGAATTATAAATTAGCGTCTTCGAGTGATTCTACTTCCGTGTTCACAAAAGATGAAAATTATTCAATTATGCGAGAACTTATTTTGACAATGAGGCAATTTAACGGTACCGACAACTTTTCAATCCAATCTTTTTTTTGCCAACTGTGAAGAAAATTTTACTTTTGTTAGAAACATTACGGATGCTCAAAAAATAATCTGTGTTAAGCGTTTGCTGAAGGGATCCGCTTTAACATTCCTCCATACTTTAAAAAATATTTTCTCATATCCTGAATTAAAGAACGCTTTATTCAAGGAATTTTCGGATCAATTAACTTCTTTTGAAGTACATAAAGAAATGCAGAATCGAAAATTGCGAAATAGAGAAACTTTGTTTGAATATTTTTTAGCGATGCGCGAAATCGCCTCTAAAAGTAACTTTACGATAGACGAACAATCAATTATTGAACATACTATTAATGATATACCGGATTCTAATCAAAACAAAATTATTTTGTATCAATGTAAGACTATCTCGGAATTTAAAGATAAGCTTAAAATTTATGAAAAAATATTTAATTCCAGAAATAAGACCTCGTCAAATTCGCATAGTATTGACGATAGACGATGAGTAACGAGATGTAATGTACGATGTTGATGTTTGAAGAGAAGAGACGTTCTTCTCTGTTCGCTATATTCCATATTTGTTGTTTTTGTCCTAACTAATTTACTTTTGTTATATTAAATATTTAGTTATCAAGTACATGTATATATATATATATATATATATATATATATATACAGATTACAGAAGATTACAAAATCGAAAGGTAAAATTTGAAACTAACTTCGATAAAAGTCACTATTCTTAATTCCTTGATTAAATTTTGCAACAACCCTGAAGTGAAAATTTTTTTTTCATAAGTTAATTAAATTAAACATTTTAAGTTAATGATCTCCTCTGGAGAAAGAACTCCGATCCTATCCATAAATCTCAATTTTACAAGAAATGAGCAGTGACATTACATGAAACTGAAAATCGCTGTACGATTTCATTGACTTTGGCTCAAGAAAGATCGCGGGCAAAATTAGAAATTAGAAAACATATTTAATTACGACTCTATTACTAATATGTAGAGAAATGGAGACATTGGATTTTTATATTTTCGCTGAAATTGCTTCAATTTTTCTAATTTCTAAATTTGCCCGCGATCCCGCGATTTGGCACGCAGGAAATATTCCTGCGTGCCAAATTAAGAAGCGGGCCCTAGAATTTATGTACACATAGAAAGATGTCTATAGAAACCTTACCTTCTCACAGATATTGATTCCTCTTTTTGGGCAGATATTTTGAAATTTTGAACCAATGTTTCGGAGCACTCTTTGAATATTCCCAAAAGCTAGAGGGAAAATTATTCATAAACTGACAATACAAAATACAATTCAAATTAGCACCACAAATAATTTTATTAATAGTTATAATATATGCTGTAGCTGTAGGATGATATTGTAAATGTCCCACTATGATGTCTTTATAAAAAGAAAAGTACATGAACCAAAACTTGCAAGATCAAAAAAATTTCAAATGACATTTTGCAAAAGTTCGTGTGTTGGGTTCATGATAGCAGATTCTGGCTTCTGTGTCATCAAATTGGAGGGAAATCGTGTTCAATCAATTTCAAACAAGTTCACGAGATTTAATGCTCTACAATAAAAAGCTAAAATAGTTGGGGGGGTTCTAGAATATGCGCCCCAGATTTATTCCAATAAGCAACAGAAATCTGCACCACGTTTTTCGTATGATAATAAAGTCTCGATTAGATCAGGGCTAAAGAGAATACAAGGGCTAGTTCACTCCGCTCTTAGAGCTGAAGCTACGATTTCCCTCCTCATGACGTCACTGTGTCTACAGATCTCGGAGATCGCAAGCAAAGATATGATAACTTTACATCTTTCTCTTGTTAAAATAAGTTAGACTTTTTCTGGTTATTAGCCTTCAAACTTTACGTAATTAACACATTATTTCCGTTCATAAACATAGTTCAAAAAAAACTTTCTTGGTTATTATATTAAAAAAATACCATTTTAAACTTATAAAAATGTTTTGCTAGTTGGTGAAAAATGACACGATAAATACTTTATTTTAAAAAGTTCAGTTTTAACTTTAACTATTAAGAAAAATGAAGGCATATATCGACACTTTTTTTATCTACATATTCTTTTATAAAGATAAGTTAAGTTAAATTTAGAATCCCTGATTTTAAAATATGTCGTTAATAGCAATTTGTTCATACTTAATCATTAGGAAACATCAACCTTAAACGCTAATTACTGAAACAAAATAATAATTTAGGTTCATAATGACATCAGAAATTTTACAATTGTTTATAGACATTTAAATTTACGATGATATAATACATAGATATTTAAATTGAAGAGAATATAATTTTTAAAAAAAATCATAAATATTTAGAATAACTACATTAAAAAATATGTTATGAAATTAGGAGAATTTCAACTATATACTATATATTTTATTTATACTTTTTACTTACATTTTAATTTTCTTTGACTTTATCTATTTTTTAATTCTTTTCACCTGCCTTTCTTTATGAAGTAGCGAGGCGGTTTCTATTTAGATAATGAATTTTTATAAAAGTTCTTTACGACAGAATAAACGTATTGCGGTTTTATATTAACTGTGTCATTTCGGAATCCATTCTTTACATAGTTGTTCATTTACTTTAGAGAACACGCGAAAAATTATACTTTTTCCTTTTGTTTTTATATCAGAATTTTTGCAAGTTGCAATCGCGCAAACTGGCATTTCGATAATAGTTTTAAATTCTTGTAAATTCACTGCAAAAACTGAGGAAAGTCATTATAGAAAATAACAAATGTCTTAGAATATCTCGCAAAAAGAAATGATCCTATATTAGTTAGAGCTAGTAAGGCCAAACGCTCCGTTCTTGAAGTAAAAGCGCGAGCTTTGCGCCAAAGTGACGTCACTAGAGTGACGTCGGAGGATCGGCGCGGCAAGAGATACTTCAAAGGAGTGAACCAGCCCTTCTATTCTCTTTAGCCCTGCGATTAGATAGTTATTGGACAGATTCAGGACCTTTATTCTTCCATGAGGTGAATCAACGCCTCCTATAGCTGAAAGCCTCCACACGGTTTTTTATAGGTAGTCCGATCAGACCACTGTGAAGGATATCCATTTACCGTACGAGTCATTTAATACAGAATATAGTTAAAAAAATAAAGTGTTAGCAAATATATGGCTAAAAATTTATTTTATTTATGAATACTATAGGCTTGCCTAACTTGTTGGCTTGTCTAACTTGGCTCACTTGTCAACCACTACAGATTCAATTCTCAAATATATAAGATGAATTTCTTTCAATTACTTTTATAAAAGGTTTTGGTTACATGCGCACAACTAGTTCGTTTTTTAAGCAGTCTGCGCGGACTACTTATAAAAGACTGTGTGGTGGCTTCTTGATGTAGGAGGTGATGGGTGAATCCTATTTCTGATTAGTAAGCTCTTGATTATATGTCGACTGGCTCATCATTTTCCATAAGAAGGAAAGCCTCTGCATGGACCTATTTAATAGTCTGACGTAAAGAACATAAACTGCGCAGTGGGATCGTAATACGAATTATGTCATAACGATCAGACTATTAAACGATTGGATTTATCGTTTATGGTTACCCGCGCGGAAGCCTTTTCTTTTCTAGGAGATGTTGACCGGCTGCCATATTCCACAAGGACAAATCGCCACTCTTTAGCCAATGATTTAAAATCACGCCACACACCAACTATTAATCTAAATGTTTCTCCTTTTGAACAAAATTATTTTTCAAAAGCTATTCCACACATAAGAAACTGTATTGATATGCTCGTGTGAACGTTATCTAAAGAGCGAAATTGCTTGACGCATATTTCAAAATAAAATAAGTTACAAAGCAAGACTTTTCTCATTAAATTATTCACATATCGTTAATCTGAGTAGAACAAAAAGAAAAGCATTGCTTTCAGAGGAGAAACACCCGTCGTTACCAGATAAAAATGATTAGAATTGTAAATCATGCATTATTCCTTCACTAATTCTTCATTTCCAATTAGATTGTGACCATTTGGATCATGTGATCTTTATAAGAAAACTAAAAATGCTTTATTTTAAAACTCTTTGGGTAATTACCATGATTGACAGTTACTCTATATATTACCACCATGTGTTGGGCTCAGTATGACAGATCACTGGTTTAGTACAGTGAAGTGGGAGATTTGATACCTGTCATGTGTGGTTGCTGAAACGTGGCATTTGTTTAAGTTAGCAACTGTTCTCTCTATTCTATTTCGAGTAAACCACGCTCGTCAAGTACCCATTCTCTTAAACGACACATTCTAAATTCTTTCCCAAAGATTTCAATTATTTACTATATATTTACACAGAGCGTTCTCCTTTCAATTACGTTCGAATCCCAGCGAGGGCTGGTCGATACAAATTCCGCATCCGCCTTGCACTGACCACAGTGCTGACGTGAAATATCCTCAGTGGTAGACGGATATTGGGTTAGAGCCTCTTGCCGTCAGGCTAACCGTGGGAGGTTCTAGTGGTCTTCCTCTCCATGTAACGCAAATGCGGTTAGCGCCATCAAAAAGCCTCCGCGGAGGCAAATTTCTCCGAATACTTGATCCAGAAGTTCTCTTGTCTTCTGGATTGGGTTCAAAATTACAAGGCTACGTAGTTAAACATTAGTAGTTGTGAAACCAAAAATTGGGTCGGCTGTTCAACAACAGTAATAAAATAAAATATTTATGTATTTACACAGATTCTTAACAGAAAGACAGCATGAAGTCATGTCGAACATAAAAAAAACTAATTATGCATCGAAGTTTCCAGGTATAGAAAAAAATATCATGGTTACAATAAAATACATTAAAAAAATAATAAATCTAAGTTAAGTAAAAGAATTATACTAGAAAGAATTGTTTTCCATTTAATTCGATGTCCGATACAGCTTTCACTTCCTAACTTCTGTAGAGAAACTTAGCTCAACTTTAATACGCTATTTTGCTGATAAAGATAAGCTGGTGCTGACGTCATAGATCACACGTGTGAGTGTGGGAGATCTTTTTCTTCTTGAAGTGCAAGTACCCAATTAAAGGGTAATTCCAGACAGTATTCTTTGGGGGCTAGGGAGAGTTAAGCGAGATGGGAAAGGAGACTACTAACATATTCTATATTCTTTGCTGATATTTTTAATATAGAGTTTATTTCAATTATATCCATTACAATATTTTTTAAATAACAAAAGTTCCTTGCAATCGATTTGAACGACTTACTCTTTTAAGCTTGCTTATTGAGAATGCAGGACTGATGATGGATCTAATTCTCTTCCAATCTTCTCCTTCGTTTACTAAAATAGATAGATCGAAATTTTTGAGCCCAGTAAAGAAACTCTAAATAAACAGAAAAAAAAATTGATTTAGTTAAATAAATCATGATATTTAGCGAAAAATAGTATTTTCTCTGCTACAAGAAGCTAATAGCTTGTGACGTAACTACCACTATAAATATTAAATACTGAATGAGTAGTATATAATATATTAACATGATTCTATCCAAAGGTACTTTGTGATAGATAAATGTTGACACTAGACAATAAAATATATCCCTTCACTGGTGACGTGCGGACGTGATCAGAACTCATTAACATGATAGATGGTCCACATTAAACAGTTGATTAGCGTAATATAAAACTGCACAAAGAAAAATCGGAGAAATTAAATAAAAATTAGCGAAATGCTATGAAGAAAAAATATATATAATGAGCAAAAATGTTACAAATAAATTAACAGCATGAATTAACTAGTGGTATCCGTTCATCGAATTCTAACCCAGATAATATTCTGCAAGTGGAGTAATGTGGCTTAACTACCACTATAAATATTAAATACTGAATCACTAGTATATAAGACATTTAAAAGTCGATTTTATCGAGAGGTACCTTATGATAGATGAAAGTTGACTTAGTCTATAATTAAATCTTGATCGTACGAACGGAAGTGTCTCTACACATTGTAGACTTAAGTGATTAACCAGCCTTAAAAGACTTTATGAACGTTTATTGAAATTAATTGAAGATAATGTAGGGGTGGAACAATAAATTATGAGTTCTGCCATAGTCTTTTTACGACTTATAAAATGAAGATAATGTAGTGGTGGAACAATAAAATATGAATTCTGCCACAGTTTTTTCACAGACAGGTATGCTGCCGATTATGAACCAAGAGAAACTGATAACGGATAGTGGTATTGCTTCGGCTGCCATAATATTACTCTATCAGTGCTACTATTAATTGAAACAAGTGAATTTATTCCGCTAAATTATTTAATCCCAAATTTTATGTTTACCGGAAGTATCACTTCTACTCTAACTACAAAAGATTTTTTTTTAATATTACTAACAGCCAGAGGTATAGAAAGACTTTTACGCAACAAAAGGGTGGGACAAATAAGAACATAAAGAAACGAAAAACATAACAGTCCATAGCAGTTCGTAGGGGTGCAATATAGATCTACCTCCTCGTGGTGCACCCTGCTAACGTTTTTGAGGCAAAGTGATCTTTGGCTAGTTCCTTGACTAGAAAAAAGAGTCTTGCCAAATGACAGTGGTGGTGAACGGCAAACGAAGACAATAAAATAAAATATTCAAATCAAATACATCAAAAGTTTGAAAGAAGTCGAGTTCGCGTCCAAGTAAATTATTATGAGTAATAGCTTTAAGGTATCTGCTCCAATACATCAGTAGAGAGGTCAGGCTGTTAATGATATTTCTCCATATTAATTATAATTTCTAAAACTCAATAGATGGCGCTCTGTGCAGTAATGTAAAATCATTAGTTTTCTAATCAGTTTCCTCCATGACACTGCACCATTATCATCATCCTTATTGTTATTAAATATATATAATGTTAAAAGGCGTTTATTATGATTGAAACCCCGAGATATGAGATAATATCACCGTATTTAATACAGGTCACTTTCTGTTACACAAAATAATCAAGGGAAACATGTTTGCTTAAGTAGCCTAGTAGCAACAGAACAAGTCAGTGAAGCATTAGAATCACTAACAGTCAATGCAAGCTAAAAGTGAAATAGCTGACATATACGATAATGAAAAACGTAATTTAAAATCACATACCTGCCAACTTTCAATCTTTCCGAGAATGGATTTTCAGAGTGGTTGTAAAACAATAAACGAAAAACAATCTGATTCGAAAATTTATTTATATTTTGATCCCGTTGAAATTCGCTTGCGCAAAGATTATTATGCTTTGGTATATTTATTGTAATTATTTATATGTAGTGGTGGCCAGACTCATTTAGAATTATCATTATAATTCAAAAAGTTAATTGGAATAACCTGAGTATTGCTACCACTTTAAATATGAAAATAAAATCTTCTGGAAAATCCTGAAGAATTGGCAAGTATGAAATCAATGGAAGCTAAAAGCGCCGGTGTAAATGGCAAGAATTAAAATGCGGATTAGACCTAGAAAATTAAAGATGAAAATAAAAAGACTAAATTATTAAAAAGTAATTAAGATGAGGGGGGTATAGAATTGTGGAGCTTACTGCTAACTCTGATGTAACCCTTCTACAGTTGATTCAGCTTTCGTAAAACTTGTGGGGAGTAGTTATCAACTATGTCAACCTTCATCAATGCATACCCTCCAACTTATAAGGATTTTGAAAATAATTCTTTCTAGTGGTAGCGAACCAAAGTAGAAATTTTTAAAGCAAATGGATCTCTCATAAAACTTTTATCAGAACTTAAGAATTTAGCCATATGGCCTGCACTTTTATAAGTAATAGTGGACAAGTTACGCTAAAATTAATTTTTTTTAAATATTAAGACATTAATTTTGCTACCGTCTGAAAAGAAGATTTCTGAAACTACGGATATTCCGTAGCAATTGGAGGGTATGTCAATAAAAAGGCACCCTAACATAGAATCGAGTTACCATGTCTTATATACTACGGAATAGTATTTCTGTAGTGGTAGGTACACTACAGTATACCCCACTGTCGTGACTATTTAAGGGATAATTTAAATATATCCAATAGATAAAATTTATATTAAACAAAACCCAAGTTCGGTCAGATTAGGATTGAAGCAATGTGTCTAAGAAACTAGAGAAGACAATCAATAACCATTAAATTAAAAAAAATACAATTTTATTTAATAAGATATTAGCTATTATTAATAACACGAATATAGTATATTTACCAGGAGGTATTAAAAATGAGGTGAGGCAATGAGGAGGAGGCCTAGAAAATTGACAAGAGAAAAACAATATTTAAAACATATTCTCACCACCTTCTGCGGGGGGGGGGGTGCTGTCTTCCTTCTCTCCTTTTTTGGTCAACAGTTCGTTCTCGCCTTCCATTCGTCTTCGCTCTTTTTTTCTCTTCCTCGTCCTCAGGAAACCTCGGTCCCCTTTCCATTGGTTGGGGTCCTTCTCCAACGAGGGTGCTAGCTCGATCCCCACCCGCAGATTATTGGCTAAGAAACCTAAAAGAAATCAAGACCGACAGGGTCCCGACTACCTGGCGACTGCTCAGGCCTCCCTCCTTTACAATAAATCTTCTTTTAATTGCCTATGTCACTACTACATCTCACCCCTTCCTTAACAAAAAACAAAAAAAAAAATTTTACACATAGATAATTATACTTGCTGAACAGCAATTATACTCAATCAGCATAGAAAGGAAGGGAAAAAAATTTAACATTAAAAACATTAATTTTAAAAATTAAACACATCAACACAACTATTATCACATATAAGTTAATCTCAATCGTCTGAAAAAAAGTTAGATATCAAAGATGGAATAGCACAATCACTGTCTATCTATGATCGATAAGAGTCACTTCCCATTGACATCGTCGCTATAGACACAAAGAATTGTCAAAAATAATTATTAGTTCAGTGAGATGTTCACTTTTTGTTGAATGAGTCCCTCTTTACGCTTCTCGAACCCCTTCGCGTTTTCGTTATCTTTTTCTTCTTACACACCTGCTGTACACAAAGGGTTAGACTTTCCTTCTGTCAGCCTGCACTTGATGACTCTATCCCCACCTTTCTGGACGTTCATTGTCTCGGGCGCCGCTCACTACAGGTGCTCCATATCATCGCCGAAAGTCCTATGCAGATGGCTTTCTACTCCTTTCATTCATACGTTATGACTTTCCGTCATCTGAGATTTTCGGACCTTTGGTCAGAGGAATTTGAGGCGCCAAAGGACCTAGGCGTGTAGTCTGGCTATCACTCCTGTCATCGCCATTTATGTATAAAGAATAGAAAACATCTAGTGAATAGTCTCAAGAAGGCAAACGTGGCGTGGGAAAACAGCTTTTTTTTTCTTTCTCATCTTATGCATTTTGCGTAAAGGGACGTCAACTTTTTTTTTCTTTTCTTATTAAAATATGTCAACCTCCTGTCAACCCTTTTGGCCTCTCCTCACCACAAAACAAACACCATATACATTTATCAATTCATATTTTCCTTCTTATTATCATATATCATATTTTATTATCAATATCATTTTATTATCATATTTTTCTTTATTATGTACACTAATTATCCTCATTATTAATCATATTTTAGTAAATTTAATTTACTCTTAAATGAGGCAATCTTTCCTGCATTTTTTTTATCCTACGTGTGTTAACCTTTATTATTTTCGAAAAGTTCTCATCCATCGATTTTAAAGACAATAAATTTGGTGAATGCACTCTAACTACCTCAAAAGGACCGTCAAATTTTGTTCTAAAACGAGTCTTATTCTCTACAAAGACTTTGTCGCCGATTTTAAATTCAGTCTTAACTGCTTTCTTTCTTTGTCTTTCGTTTTGCAAATCTCTGGAAGTTACCATATTTTTTTCAGCTTGTTTACTGACCGATTCTATTGTCTTTACTGTATCAAAATAATACTTATTGTAATTACAATAGTCCGATTCAATTTTTTGCTCCCAAGTATCTGTTAATAATTTTAACTTCCTACCAAAGAATATTTGATTGGGGCTGAATTTCGTAGACGGGTGCAAAGATTCGTTGTAGAATGACTGGTGAAGCATCACCGCTAAATCAAAATCTCTATCTTCTAAAGCGCTAGCATAAATTGTCTTTTTTAATGAACTATGTATTCGCTCCAACTTACCATTTAGATTTGGGTTATAGCTACTCGTTCGCATAATTTTAATTTTCAAGCGTTCATTAATTGCTTCATAAACTTCTGATAAAAATTGACTACCGATCGTACTATCAGATAAAATTGCTTCGATTCTCCCAAAATTACACTGATATTCTAACAATTTGGACGTTACGATATGTGTTCTAATACTAGACACTGGGTATAACTGTATTCGCCGCGAAAAATGATCTATCATTGAAATGACATACTTCCCATTCGGAAAAACACCACACATATCTATACTAAGAATCGATCCCGGTTCCCTTGGAAGAGGAGTGTTTCCAAATTCCCTTTGCTTTTGTTTATTCGGCTTAATCTGACAACAAATTTCGCAAGACGCAACGTAATTTCTTATGTCACGATATAATCCCTTCCACCAAAATTGCCTTTGAATTAAATGAAAAGTCTTGTCTGCGCCTAAGTGTGATAAGTGCATATTCTGTATTATAGTACGCCGTAAACAACTCGGTACAACAATTTGTTTGACAAACTCTTTATTAACATCAATCTTTCCTAAATGCATTAATAACCCTGACTCATCTATATAGAATCTTTCCGTATTTTGCTTAATAGGCAATTTCCCATTGACTATTCCTTTTTTAAATTTTATTATTTCTTTGTCTTCCAAGGATTCTTTAAGTAATATCGACCTATCGATGATATTATTATTCTCATTCTTTTTTTTATCTTCTTCTAACACCGCCACTTGCTTTATGAGAGTTTCCCCTCCTTCATTCTGATTTTCCGGCAGCTCTTTTGTTATACTCTCAGGGGTCCGCACATTCTCCTGTTTCATACCCTGCTCCTTTTGACGCTCCTCGTCATTCAACTGATTATTATCCCCCTGGCTAAAGTCAACAAATCGCGATAGGTAATCTATTAAATGATTGTCTACTCCTGCTATGTGTTCAATTTGAAAATCGTACTCCGCCAAATACATTAACCACCGACCTATAATTGCGGGGGGATTGTCCAATTTTAAATTATGTAAGAGTGGCTTATGATCGGTTTTTATTATAAATTTTTCCCCGAATAGGTACTCCCGAAAATATTTAACTGCCTCGTATACCGCTAATAACTCAAGCTTTACAGCTGAATACTTTGATTCACTCATTTTCAATTTTCTTGAAAAAAACTTAATTGGTCTCAGGGTGTTATCTACTTTTTGGGCTAACAGTTCGTTCTCGCCTTCCATTCGTCTTCGCTCTTTTTTTCTCTTCCTCGTCCTCAGGAAACCTCGGTCCCCTTTCCATTGGTTGGGGTCCTTCTCCAACGAGGGTGCTAGCTCGATCCCCACCCGCAGATTATTGGCTAAGAAACCTAAAAGAAATCAAGACCGACAGGGTCCCGACTACCTGGCGACTGCTCAGGCCTCCCTCCTTTACAATAAATCTTCTTTTAATTGCCTATGTCACTACTACACCCACCAGAATTATATCTGTGATAGAATTGGATGAGAGGATACCACTAGTTGATTCGTTGCTGTTTTTGTGAGAAGCCGGGAGAGCTGTATTAAGATCACTGTATTTTTTGCTGATCGAGAGAGCTGTATTAAGTTCACGGTCATGGCCATGCCTGTTGCCTTTATCAGTGCAGTGTATGCAGGCCGACGTTGCGTGAGATCGAGACTGAGTAGCAACAGCTCGAGGAGGTGGATGATGTCGCAGTCACAAGTAGCAAGTCAATTGTTCAATGTGGCCAATTCATTGAAGTAGGCGTGCTCTAATCGAAGTGGGCGTTACTGTTAAGATAGGAGTGTTCATATCAAAGTGGGAGTTTCTGTCAAGGTAGGCATATTCACATCACGTCCGAAGGTTACCAATTATCTTTGTTGAGAATCGGTTGCGTGTGTTTTATTCTACATTTTTAGTTAAGTCAGCCGCCAAAGATAAAAAAGGAATTACAAAATACGAAATTACGAAATTTAAATGTCACTTAAATGAAATTTTAACAACTAAATTAATTACATCCAAGATTAATCGAAGACGTAAAAACAAAAGAATAGACGTGAAGCAATCACAATATGAGAAAAGTTTTACGATGGTTCAGTTCAGTTCATTAAGGAGACAAAAATACATTGAGGGTACTTTGAAGTTTACAGGTTCGCCAGAACATGAACTTCGGTACTTGAACCAAGTACGCTGATTACACCACAAGCTTACCAGATCCAATCAGATCCTTTCATTTCTTACAGTGCAACTAGTCACTTTATCGTTTTCATATTGATTTACTAAACAATTACTAATAAGTCAGTGACAGTAGCTATCAATTTAGCTAAAGCTCTATTTTCTTACAATTTTTTTAAAAGGTTTTTAAGGGGGAATCATGGTCAGGAAAAATATATAAATATAGTTAACTGAAGATATCGTAGTCGTTCTATATTTAAAAAAAGGGGGGTTGAAACGAATGGATCTTGCGAAAAACAGTTACGTCATTGTACTTTGAAAGGTTTTTAAAAATTTAAGGCATGTGGTGAAATGGTGGCAATATTAAGACCATCTGGAAGGGTTTTGATTTAGTGATAGTTCGTTAGTGTGAATATAATTAATATGTAAAGTGACTATTGAACAAAGAACTTAAGAACGTTAGTGATTTTGATCGATGTAGTTCTTAGTAATATAGTAATAGTTGGTAAAATGCTCATATTATTTTGATTTGTGTTACCTATTATAGATAATAGAGTCATATGATTTTCGGATATTAATATCTTAATTTTCATGTAATTTTGTTGCTGGTCAAAGTTACCCTTTTATCAAAACAACTTTTGTGCTATTGCCTTTTCGCGCACAAATATAGTATTCAATAAATAATCATAAGAAACTGGAGAGGTAAAATATAACTTGATTAAAAACCTCACTCCCTTCAAAAGCATATAAAAATGGATATAACAGTCGACATGTTCCAAGAGCTAAAAAATAGTCTCCATTTTCAAGTCTTGCCAAGTGTGAATCTAAAAAAAAAAAAAAAAAAAAAAAGCTTTGCTTGGCAAAAGTTTTTACTCCAAGCTGCTATATATATTTATTCAACGATCATAAGTTTGCATTTTAAATATCCATAGCTGCAAAAGATTCTTGTAATTAAATGGTAATTATTTTTTTATGTGCAATTCTATAGTAAAATATCAATGAGAAATGTTGCCATAGCTGTATGATAAAGATGTACCATAGCATATGGAAAAACTTTCTTAGTTTTATGGCAAAAATTTGCCATACAACAAAATGCCATAGGATATTCCTATGGGATTTTATCTATGGTAAAATTTTGCCTTGCACTTTTGCCATATACGTATGGCAAAAGTTTGCCATACATGTATGGCAGAATTTTGCCATACGTATATGGTAATTTTTGCCATGCGCGTACGGCAAATGTTTGCCTGACATGTATGGCAAAATTTTGGTATACGTATATGGCAAAAGTGCGTGGCAAAAATTTACCGTAGGCAAAACCCCGTAGTAATATCCTATGGCAAATTTTCCAAAGGGAATGTAAAAAATCAAAAGTGATTAGAACAAGGAAATGTAAAGATCGTTGCCAATAAAATCATTTTGTTTCTTCTCATTCTCTGGCAAGTCTTGAAAATGGGAGTGTATTTTTGAGCGCTTGAAACATGTGGACTGTTATTTCTATTTTGTATATTTTTGAAGGAAAGGAAGTTTTTAATCAAGAAATACTTAGAGTGTTTTTGACCCCATTGTTTATAAACAAATGTATTTATGTACTGTCTTTATCCTCACCTTCACATTCTACTTTGATATAGTATTTACATTGCTGATTAAAACTGATTGAGAAGTCGGTGTCTAAATGTGGTTTGGAAAATTAAAGCACGCAAATCTGTGATTTGACTCAGACTTTTTATTGGGCATATTTTTCATTATTTTGAATTAATTTATGTCAAAATAAGTGAAAAATGTTATTATATTTAGCATTTAAATATTTAATTGTTGGAAAGTACAGCATAAAACACCGGCATTACATTTTTACACACAATTATAAAATTCGTTTATTCAAAGACAATTCCATGCACAAAAAAAAACTTTTAGTATATATTTATTATTTTTTATTATTTAATTTAAGAATGGGTGTATATTAAAATAAAAATTAAGGATGCATACAAATAATTGTACATTAAAATAAAATTAATTTATTAATAAAATAAATACACGACACGGTGAGAGAATATTAATGTGCATATGAATAAGACTTAAATAAACTGAAGTGAATTGATATCAAACATTATAAATTTATTTAATATATTTATGTATGGGGGACGAACTTATGAGAATATCGTTATGTTTTTTGTTCAACTACAAACATACATAACAATTTACTTGTGTTTCTGTATAATATTCAGCAACGTGCGAGGCGAAATTTCTGTACGTGAACCTTCTGTACGTTATAGTAAACTAAAAATATCGATCGTCTATTTATTTTGAAATTTGAGCCAAACTTGGTGAAAACAATTCTTCAATGGAGTAAGTGCATGTCATCTTGGAGTAAGTTTTCTCATTCATTAGATTAGAGTTTAGATTTCATGACATGCTTTAAAGTGTGTAAAAACATTCGCTTCTTTCAGAACTTTTAAAAACACACAATTTTTAGCGTTTTACAACACTTCAACACCTAATTCGTTTAGACATTTTTACAACTTATCTTCTTATTTGAGAACAGGTTTTCTTTACACTAGTTTAAAAAAGAGAGGAATTTATTACCCTTGCTCTTCTATCTACTGCATCCTGCTCATAGCATTTAAGGTCGTTAAATACAGAAATATAACTTTCATTTTTAGCTCTCTTTCAATTCGTTGACCATTAATAGCTTTTAACCTATAAAACTAATATTAACTCTTAACTATTATTAACCTATAAAACTAACATTAACTTTGAACAAATATTAACTGCCTATTCGCCAAATAGTAACATGAATGTGGAGCTAAATGAATCTATTTTAAATCTACTTATCATAGTTTCTAAGAAATGTTTCCCAAAATGTTTGGATAATGATATTGTATCAAATAGATATTTTGTTTTTATTTTATACGCGTCGTTAAGCAGCCGACCCAATTTTTGGGTTTACGACTACTAATATTCAACTCCGCAACCTTGTAATTTTGAGCCCAATCCAGAAGACAAGGAAACTCCTGGATCAGTAGCTCCAGAGGTATTGATTTGTTATGGGAACATGGAGGACTTTGCGACTTGACAGATTTAACGTGCATCAGTCACCATTTACTACACGGGGAGTCTTCGGCCGGCGAGGATCGAACCCACGACCTCTTGGATATGGGCCCAGCGCCCTACCGACCAGGCTATCCCGGCCCCCATCAAATAGATATTATTATATACCTTTGTATCAATAGATACTTTAAATAATTTTTTTATTAGAAAAAGAAAGAATACATCCTTATAAATTTGAGATTCTGCCGAATAAAAATGGGTCTTTTTCTCGAAGGTTCCGCGGAACACTAATTGGAAATTCTATACATTGCTTCTTTAGGAATCAAAAATTTTGAAAGAGAAATGATTTTGACAATTTTTCTCTATGATTGCTTGATTCAGTGATAACTTGAAATAAAATATTCATTCTCACAATTTTAAGAATTTTCGACATCGAATTCGAAGAGGTATTGTAGTTTTTGTTGTATTGATTTCTTTAAAATTTTCAAGAAACTTTAATGTGACACAAATAATGCTCTCTTGCACAAGTATGAACTACTAAAACACGTGATACAGGAAATAAGGAATAAAAATTAATTTATACTGAGTGAATAATTTTCATGCATTTTTAAACATCTAGTAAAATTATAGAAGAATTAAACTTACTCTTCTGTTTATAAAAGTTGGGAAATCTTTGATAAAAACATCTCGGATGAGTTTTGGGTCACCTACAACTAGAACAGGACGATGACCTTCAAAAGAGCTGAAAAAAATTTTAAACTCAATACAAAGTACAAAATAATTGCATAAATACAATGATAAAAATACAAAAGTATGACATAAGTACTAAGTACAAAAGTATGACATAAGTACAAAATACAATATTACGACATAAATACAAAGTACAAAATTATGGCATGAATACAAAAGTTATTACAAGAACACAATAAACTTAATAAACATAGCTTTCGACTAAATATCAAGAATTTTCAAACTTTCTTATTAAGCACATGGTTAGATGATATGTTAAAAATATTTCTGTAGAATATGAGTGGGTGTTTCCTTGAATTTTTATTAAAAATTTTCTTTATGCTTCTATAAAATTAAAAAAATTTTATCACCAACGGAGATTCGGCTGTTAATCCTTGTGCAAATATTGGAACTCTATTGTAGATAAGTGTTTTGAAACTTAGTGTCAATTACAAAGCTTGAGTTATAATCATTCAATCCATAAAAAAACTATAAATACAGTTTAAACAATATGTTAGAAGTATTATTTCAGAATGTGGGTGGATGTTTTCTGAAATTTTTATTAAAAATTTTCTTTATGCTTCTGTAAAATTTAAAAAATTTAACGGCTCATGGAGACTCAGCTGTAAATCGTAGTGCAAACATTGAAATTAAGATAAATATTTTTTTAATAATTCAATGCCTTTTACAAAATTTGAGTTTATAATCATTTAATCAATGCAAAACTATAAATGAAATTGAAAAATAAATCCTTATAATAAATAATTTGTTACACAATTACGCGCTGTTAAATTAAGTTAATGGGCTAAAAATTAAAGAAATTGTCAAGTCAGTGATTATTCACTGCGTTGTTTCAAGAAAAAAAAAACATTGAAATTTTGTAAAAGCTTATCACACCCAGACTGGTGTCATTAGAAAATCTTTAATAATATTGATATGAATATCAACTTATTTTAGAAAAATGTTTAAAAATGTGAATTTTGTTATTGAGTAGGTATACTGAAAACTCGGAATTTGTACATTTTTTAAATTTCGTGAATATTTTTAATAACAAATTCCTAAAACTACAAAATTTTAAAGATAAGTCCCAAAAATTAAAAAAAAAAAAAAACTAGACTAGTTCCTAGTGTTATTTTCGAATTTGGCATCCCAACTAAATGTATCCATTAAATTCATGCCGGATAAAGCTTTGAATAATCCGTAACAGGACCAAAACTAGGGCAATTTTAAGGGCTATAGTCCATTGAACTTAAAACTTCTCTGGTTTTTTAGACGATTCCTTAACAATAGATGTAGAGTTATTTGTTTTAGGTACATATAAGACACTGATATAACCTCTCTTACTTCATACAAGAGAAACATGGACTTTCGATATATACCTACAACATTTATTGAGCATGTTTGGGGAAAAAGATCTCGTAGCATTCGTTTGTACAGTGCAGGAGGAACAAGATACAAGACTATTGTAAACTGTACAGCAAGCATTGTAAACTACCACAAATAACCCAAGTCATTAATAGCAATGGATAAAGAAGCTATGAGGATAATGCTGCGACTAAGATATCAATATTCATAAAACCTTTAGATTCCGAGTTAGTAAAAGAAGACCACCAACCAACCTATTAAGAAATTCAATGACAAAATACAAGTCATGAAAAAATGGTGTGCAGAAAATAAAATTGCGAAGGGCACTGACAAATGTAAGCTCATATTTATAATAAGAAAAAAAATAAATGAAACTCATATGAGACCGAGTCTCAAATGCCATCCCGATTGTTACTAATGCTGACTATCATGGTTTGGCAGTCAACAACAAACATAACGGGATAAAATTATAAAAGAAGGCACAAGCTGCTTCAGCATGCTTCAGACCACTTCTAAACACAAGATCGAAGCTTCCCTTAAATCTAGAGACTATCATATATTATTTGCATTAGACATATTATAAAAAATGCTGGTTCCACCTAAACAATAGACAGATCAAGAAATTAGAAATTATTCAAAATAAGTTCCTGAGAAGAATCACATGAGCACCGTGAAACATTCTGCTGGCTCTACCTTAACGGTAGGCAGATCAAGAAATTAGAAAATGTACAAAATAAGTTTTTTAGGAAGATGACGGGAACACCGCTGAACCTTCTGCTTGCTCTGCCGAAACAGTAAACATATTAAGAAATTAGAAACTATTCAAAATAAGTTCCTAAGAAGAATCACGGGAGTACCGTTGAATATTTTGCTTGCTCTGCCTAAACAGTGAACAGATTAAGGAATTAGAAACTATTCAAAATAAGTTCCTAAGATGGATCACGGGAGCACCGTAGAACATTCTGCTGGCTCTGCCTAAACAGTGAACAGATTAAGGATATAGAAACTATTCGAAATAGGTTCCTAAGAAGGATCACATGAGCACCGTGGAACATTCTGCTGGCTCTACCTTAACGGTAGGCAGATCAAGAAATTAGAAAATGTACAAAATAAGTTTTTTAGGAAGATGACGGGAACACCGCTGCACCTTCTGCTTGCTCTGCCGAAACAGTAAACATATTAAGAAATTAGAAACTATTCAAAATAAGTTCCTAAGAAGAATCACGGGAGTACAGTTGAATATTTTGCTTGCTCTGCGTAAACACTGAACAGATTAAGGAATTAGAAACTATTCAAAATAAGTTCCTAAGATGGATCACGGGAGCACCGTGGAACATTCTGCTGGCTCTGCCTAAACAGTGAACAGATTAAGGATATAGAAACTATTCGAAATAGGTTCCTAAGAAGGATCACATGAGCACCGTGGAACATTCTGCTGGCTCTACCTTAACGGTAGGCAGATCAAGAAATTAGAAAATGTACAAAATAAGTTTTTTAGGAAGATGACGGGAACACCGCTGAACCTTCTGCTTGCTCTGCCGAAACAGTAAACATATTAAGAAATTAGAAACTATTCAAAATAAGTTCCTAAGAAGAATCACGGGAGTACCGTTGAATATTTTGCTTGCTCTGCGTAAACACTGAACAGATTAAGGAATTAGAAACTATTCAAAATAAGTTCCTAAGATGGATCACGGGAGCACCGTAGAACATTCTGCTGGCTCTGCCTAAACAGTGAACAGATTAAGGATATAGAAACTATTCGAAATAGGTTCCTGAGAAGAATCACATGAGCACCGTGAAACATTCTGCTGGCTCTACCTTAACGGTAGGGAGATCAAGAAATTAGAAAATGTACAAAATAAGTTTTTTAGGAAGATGACGGGAACACCGCTGAACCTTCTGCTTGCTCTGCCGAAACAGTAAACATATTAAGAAATTAGAAACTATTCAAAATAAGTTCCTAAGAAGAATCACGGGAGTACCGTTGAATATTTTGCTTGCTCTGCGTGAACACTGAACAGATTAAGGAATTAGAAACTATTCAAAATAAGTTCCTAAGATGGATCACGGGAGCACCGTAGAACATTCTGCTGGCTCTGCCTAAACAGTGAACAGATTAAGGATATAGAAACTATTCGAAATAGGTTCCTGAGAAGAATCACATGAGCACCGTGAAACATTCTGCTGGCTCTACCTTAACGGTAGGCAGATCAAGAAATTAGAAAATGTACAAAATAAGTTTTTTAGGAAGATGACGGGAACACCGCTGAACCTTCTGCTTGCTCTGCCGAAACAGTAAACATATTAAGAAATTAGAAACTATTCAAAATAAGTTCCTAAGAAGAATCACGGGAGTACCGTTGAATATTTTGCTTGCTCTGCGTGAACACTGAACAGATTAAGGAATTAGAAACTATTCAAAATAAGTTCCTAAGATGGATCACGGGAGCACCGTAGAACATTCTGCTGGCTCTGCCTAAACAGTGAACAGATTAAGGATATAGAAACTATTCGAAATAGGTTCCTGAGAAGAATCACATGAGCACCGTGAAACATTCTGCTGGCTCTACCTTAACGGTAGGCAGATCAAGAAATTAGAAAATGTACAAAATAAGTTTTTTAGGAAGATGACGGGAACACCGCTGAACCTTCTGCTTGCTCTGCCGAAACAGTAAACATATTAAGAAATTAGAAACTATTCAAAATAAGTTCCTAAGAAGAATCACGGGAGTACCGTTGAATATTTTGCTTGCTCTGCGTGAACACTGAACAGATTAAGGAATTAGAAACTATTCAAAATAAGTTCCTAAGATGGATCACGGGAGCACCGTAGAACATTCTGCTGGCTCTGCCTAAACAGTGAACAGATTAAGGATATAGAAACTATTCGAAATAGGTTCCTAAGAAGGATCACATGAGCACCGTGGAACATTCTGCTGGCTCTACCTTAACGGTAGGCAGATCAAGAAATTAGAAAATGTACAAAATAAGTTTTTTAGGAAGATGACGGGAACACCGCTGAACCTTCTGCTTGCTCTGCCGAAACAGTAAACATATTAAGAAATTAGAAACTATTCAAAATAAGTTCCTAAGAAGAATCACGGGAGTACAGTTGAATATTTTGCTTGCTCTGCGTAAACACTGAACAGATTAAGGAATTAGAAACTATTCAAAATAAGTTCCTAAGATGGATCACGGGAGCACCGTGGAACATTCTGCTGGCTCTGCCAAAACAGTGAACAGATTACGAAAGTAGAAAATGTACAAAATAAGTTCTTTAGAAAGATCACGGGAGCACCGTTGAACCTTCTGCTTGCTCTGCCTAAACAGTGAACAGATTAAGAAATTAGAAAATATTCAAAATAAGTTCCTAAGAAGAATCACGGGAGTACCGTTGAATATTTTGCTTGCTCTGCCTAAACAGTGAACAGATTAAGGAATTAGAAACTATTAAAAATAAGTTCCTAAGATGGATCACGGGAGCACCGTAGAACATTCTGCTGGCTCTGCCAAAACAGTGAACAGATTACGAAAGTAGAAAATGTACAAAATGAGTTCTTTAGAAAGATCACGGGAGCACCGTTGAACCTTCTGCTTGCTCTGCCTAAACAGTGAACAGATTAAGGATATAGAAACTATTCGAAATAGGTTCCTAAGAAGGATCACATGAGCACCGTGGAACATTCTGCTGGCTCTACCTTAACAGTAGTAATCAGGAAATTAGAAACTATTCAAAATAAGTTCATGAGAAGGATAACGGGAGCACAGCGGTACCTTCCAAAGAAACTTAATAGAAAAGATCTTAACAAAGAAGTGATTTAAGAATTCATGAAAATACATATCGCTAGCTTCTTTAACAGTCCTGAAGAGAGCACTACAGCCAACTTCCATCTCTTCTTGAACAAGGAACTCATTCATAATGTCATAATCCAATTACAAATTTCCTTCTCTCAGACGGGTCTTCTTTTCGAATAAATTTAACAGATAACCCGATTTAGCCATCCCCCCATTTCTACAGGAATACTCCCAAAGAACGGAAAGGACCAAAAGCTAACCTCGACTCGGGAGGATTCCACCTCTAAAATATAAACCTAGTTGCGCCCTAGAATCAATATTTTTACTACAATCTGAATTTCATGTTTTTTTAGTCTAAATTTTATATTTCTTTCAATAACTAAATCGTGTCTCAGTTTTACTGACAAATACACCATTCGCAGACTGCCTCACGTTTTAATCCATCTATCAGTTTTTATCCTAGTCTTTTATCTATCAGTCTTAGTTGTCCTAGGACTCATCCAACGCCTCCTATATCTGAAAGCCTCCACACGGTTTTTTATAGGTAGTCCGATCAGACCATTGTAAAGGATATACACTTTCCGAACGAGTCATTAAATACAAAATCTAGTTAAAATAAGAAAGTGGTAGCAAATATATGACTAAAAATTTTTTTTATTTATGAATATGATTGGTTTGTCTTATTCACTTGTCAACCGCTACAGATTCAATTCTCAAATATATATGATAAATTTTCTCAATTTCATTTATAAAAGGTTTTGGGCACATGCGCATAACTGGTTCACTTTTTAAATAGTCTGCACGGACTACATATAAAAGACCACGTGAAGGCTTTTTGATGTAGGAGGTGATGACTCATCAGAGATGAAAGAGTGGAGTGTGCGGACAGGTACTCTGCTAGAAATCATATTAAGTCAAGTGAAAACTACCAATTATGATGGGATGAAATTGAAAAAGACTTGAAAATTAAAAATTAGGAAAATCCCCTAGTAGAGGTAGCCAATGTCGTCAAGGGGAGGTTCAGTTTATGAAAAAAAGAAAAAGAATTGTAGTTAGGCGCAGAGAATTAAAATTAAAGTTACTTACCCATAAATTGGGCCCAAAGAAAAATATCTCTCTAGTTCAAGATCATGCAGTGGCTGTGAATAAAATTTTAAACGGTCAAAATTTTCATAAAATTTTTATACTCTATACACTAATTCACAAGTAAAAATAATAAAATTAGAAAATAATGTTTACATTTGCTTGTCATAATATCAATAGTATAATGTAATTTAGATTCAATAATATTTTTATGTAACTACCACATACAACAAAATAGAGTTAAGAATATTATACAAGGTGTTCTTTAATCACTTGCATTCATATATACTTTTAGAACTCTTATCAAAAATGATGATAATGAAATACATATCCGTTGAGTGCCACAAATAAATATTTAAATGTAGAAGAAACAAAAATACCAGAGGACAAACGAATTGCTTGTGAAAAAGGCGGCTCCCAAACTAATTTGTTTGTCGAGTGAAATAGTGCTAATAATCACCATTCAATATATATCTGTGCTATCCGGTTATGAATAAGATTTGTATGATTGTTGTGCTGCTTTCTCCATTAGTGACTAGTTAGGTTTTGATACTATTTTTGTTTTTAATGTTAACTAAAATGTAACTTTATAATCATTAATCAATGTATTATTTTGAATCCATTTTCGTTAAGGATTCTAAAATTACAGCAATTTTGGTGATTGCGGAAGATCTTTTTAAACCAGGTTGTTAATAATACAACATTAAAAATTTAGAAATTCCCACTTCTATCTGGAAATTCTTAACGATTTATGTTGCCAACTTATAAAATAAAATAATAGAAAAATGTGTTTGAAAAATATGGCGTAGATTCTAAAAGTATTATTAAGTCGTAAATCCCCTAATAAGATTTGACATTTTACATTGCTTTTTGAATTTTGAACTGAATTAATTACGAAATGTGTACAGAAACAAACGTTTATAAAAAAATTTTAATACAGCATTAAATATTTTAAAAAGTTGCATATTTCGGAAACATTTTAATTAAAATTTTAAAAATAGCAATGAAGATTATGTAATGTTATGATATCCGCGTGTGATATATATATATATATATATATATATATATATATATATATATATATATATATATATATATATATATATATATATATATATATATATATATATATATATATATATATATATATATATATATATATATATATAATTGTGGGATTTACATATATGTCACGGCGAAGACCGAAATCGGTGGTTGTTGACTTTCACCGGTGAATAACGACAAACACCAAATACGTCGGTGAAAGATCGAATATTTCATTACATTCTTGTACATTCGGACCCTCACCGGTGTAAGTCGACAATCACAGATATGCTTTAGTGAATGTCCGAAATTTTTTTTCCGTTCAATTTGATATGAATTTATTCGTGAATATAATTGCATTTATTCGATATTTTAGCCATACACTGATTTTTTTTTAAGGTTAAGTGCCACTGCCCGGTATACATTTGCCCGATACTCCAAACACTGATGTTTCTTCTAATCTATCGTCAGTAAGTATTAAAATATAGCTTAAATATAAATATATCAAATAAATATAATAATATTAACGAAAAAATTAATATAATATTGGATATAACAAATATTTTGGACATTCACCAAAGCGACTATGTGATTGTTGACCTTCACCGGTGAATGTCGACATTCTCCAGATTTCGGTGTTTCATCTTAACATATACATATGATTTCGTTCTGCGTTTTGTTCTGTATTTTCTTTATATTTTATTTTCTGTTTTTTTGCTTGATATGTCTTAATTCGCATATATTTTTTGCTTAAAGTGTTCTATTTTAGTTTCAATTTTTTTGAGTTCCCCTCACGCTGCTGCATTTTGCTTTGGCTATATTGATACAGTATTAGAAAGCACTTCTTTTTGCGGATGTAGTCGTGTGAGCTGATGAAGAGATTATAACTTTTCATTATTTTGTTTTCCGGCTTTTCCATAATTCTTTTTCCACAAATAAAAAAAATCATAATTTAAAAAAAAAAAAATTTTATGATTTTCCTTCTTTTCTTTTCTTTAATTTTTAATATTTTTCATGCTTTCTCTCTGTATATATATATATATATATATATATATATATATATATATATATATATATATATATATATATATATATATATATATATATATATATATATATATATATATATATACACAGGGTGTCTCAGTTAAAAGTTTTAGATCTCTTAAGGGGGATAGGGTGCATCCTGACGACTCGAAATCATATAGCAATGTGGGGTCGGAAATGCTTCCCTGAAGCGGTGATGCACACAGAAGCACCATAAAGAAAAGAGACCGAATGAGAAAGTGAAAAATCGTTTTAATAATATATTGAAAAAAGCATAAGGTACATGGGTAGAAGTAAGTGATTGAAGTTTCTGCCACCGGCTACAATGCACACCTTACATCTCCGGTGTATGGACATCCGAACATTCTGCAATACTCCAGGCATATCTCGAATTTCTCTGGCAGCTACTGCGATTCTTGCAACCAGCTCCTCGGCATTGTCAACAGGGGTGTCATAAACCAGTGTTTTCATATGACCCCAGAAATTAAGATCAAGACATGATTGGTCAGGTGACCGAGGAGGGCAACGCACTGGAAAGCTCGGAACTTTCGAGCAACGCCATCTACCGCTGCGTCTGGAAAGCATTTCCGACCCCGCATTGCTATATGATTTCGAGTCGTCAGGATGCACTCTACCCCCTTAAGAGTTCTGAAACGTTTAACTGAGACACCCTGTATATATATATATATATATATATATATATATATATATATATATATATATATATATATATATATATATATATATATATATATATATATATATATATATATATATATAAACTGCTGTTTGTAGAAAATGCAACACCATGAAAGAATCATCAGAATCAAATGAAATTTAATGCAGAAACGACTTGTACTGATACAAATAAATGATGAAATTTTCAAAACAAAAGAAACAAATTAAGCGTCCGAAATCAGTATTTGGTGCAGCCACCACGCGCTGCAATAAGTGCTGCTATACGACGTGGCATGGAGTCAAACAGATGTTGAATATCTGCTTGAGGAAGAGAATTCCATATCGCTTGTATGCGCAACCAAAGTTCGTCTTTGGAAACTGCAGGACGCGGATCACGAGTGAGACGCCGACCAACCATATCCCACACGTGCTCAATAGGCGACATATCCGGCGAATAAGCAGGCCAAGGAAGAAATTGCATGCGTTGTGCTGAACAGAAGTCTCTAACAGTCCGCGCAACATGTGGGCGTGCATTATCCTGCTGAAAGATAGCTCCAGGGATGCCTTGAAGGAAAGGAACGACTTCGGGCTGTAGCACTTCACGGACGTATCTGTTGCTATTGAGATTACCCTCAATTCGTATCAAATTGGATCGTCCATGATACGAAATCGCACCCCAGACCATAACTCCGGGTGTTCGACCACTATGTCGTTCAATAATACACTCAGGAAGGCAGCGTTGACCGGCATAACGTCTAACACGAACACGGCCATCATGGGTCCACAAATTGAAGCGTGATTCATCTGAAAAGACAACTTGGTGCCAATCAGCTCGCCAGTCTCTGTGCTCAAGAGCCCACTGCCGACGCAGCCGTCGATGATCCGCCGTGAGGGGAATCCTGTATAATGGCACCCTTGCACGCAATCCACGGCGCAGCAGACGACGACGAATTGACGAAGCCGACAATTGTACACCTGTAGCAGTAGACCAATGTGCTGCCAGCTGCCTGGAGGAAGCTGTGCGATCATTCACCGCCATGCGGAGCAGGTGTCGATCATCGCGCTCTGACGTCACCTTCTGTCGTCCAGTGCCTGTTTTTCGAGTTGTTCGGTGCTCGTCGGTCCACTGCTTCCAAACTCGCATCACTGTGGAACTGTTCCGCTGCATACGAGCTGCTATTGCGCGATAGGAAAATCCTCCTTCTCGAAGGCCGATTATCCTCCCTCGTTCAAACTCCGTAAGTTGCTTGAATTTCTTATTCTTCCGTCGTGGAGGCATACTCAGGTCTCACTAAACGTTTGCCACTAACAAATAATCATAGACTATTTTCAACGTCCCGCTACAGCACTTTATTTATACGCTTTCAGCATCAATTCAGAGGGCGCTGCGCGCGCCACGCACGCGCGATGGCTCTGAATCTTTATTAATTTACATAATATCCGATAATTGACATTTGCTGCGAATTTCATTTGATTCTGATGATTCCTTCATGGTGTTGCATTTTCTACAAACAGCAGTTTATATATATGGGTCATTCTCACAAAAACAGTCATTTTCATGTCCCCAGTATATTTTATGTTTTATGTTTGTTTTACAGCTTATGAAGAAAAAAAATTCAGGGAAAGTGTCCTTCAGAATGCAAGTTAACAAAAGAATAAAAATAAAATTATCAATTTTTATTTTTTATTTATTTTAAGTAATTAAAATATACCAATATGTCATTCCCTCACTTGTCCCCACTGCTGATTTAAAAAAGAAAAAAATTGTTTCTGAAATAAAAAGAAATTTTTTACAAATTCGTGTTTTTTATTTCAGAATACTGAAATATAGAATTCAGGAAATCAATTTTAAATTTAATTTCTGATAAAAATATTAACACAGCACTATTTTAAACTTTGTCCCCAGTGTTTCGCGTCATTCCCTCACAACTATGTTCTTATCACCTGCAATCTTCTTAGAATAAAAATATTTTAATAAAAACTTCAGAAGTTAACAACTGGCATCATAGAACAAAATTGCAGTATGTTTTCATTTTCAACTTAAAGAAGCTTTGCTGTGGAATAAATTTGAATGAATCAAATCAGGTAAAATTTTTTACATTCGTCATTCCCTCATGTCATTTTTTAGAGTAAAATAAAATACAACTTCATCGAGAAAGTGGATAATTATATGTTGCTTTCTTGTATGAATATAATTGTATGCGATCGACTTCAGAAATTAATTAGGCCTAACTGTTATTTTTAAATTTTATTGAATTCGTCATTCCCTCACTAGTGTATAAAGTGAGGGAATGACGCTGAAGTGAGGGAATGATTCAAGATGAGTATATTATCAAATATTTTTTTGTTCAATCGTGCCAGCCAATTTTATTTCCCAAACCTGTAAAAACTATTAAATATATAAGACTAAATTATAATAAATATTAGATATACTTAGTATGTTATAATTTTCAAACTTTAGGTAGATGTAACTTAGATAAAAACATGTATTAAAATAAAATATCATTCCCTCACTTTTTAAATAGTGAAAATAATTAATTTACTTATTAATTAATTTGAAAAATAAATTAAAAAATTAATAAATTAATTTATTAAATTAATTAATTTATTTATTTAATTAATTTATTTATTAAATTAATTAATTATTAATTATTATAAATTAATTAATTATGAATTAATTATTTAAAATAATTAATTAATTTAAATATTAAGTATAATTTATAGGATATATACTTTCTTTATAATGCCATTACATATTTCTATTAATATAAAAAGTTTCAGAGCTTTTTATTCACTTTACTTTTTTGGGATTTTATGAACTGAAAAATGACAGTTTTCGTGAGAATGACCCATATATATATATATATATATATATATTTACTTTTTGCCAGAGTGTTTTCAGTAAAGGCTAGTTATTACGTTTATTTTTTAGTAATCCGATCGAAAATGATTAGAATTTTTAAAAGAATGAAAATTAAATCATATTGCTAACAAAGAAAACATAATTCGAATTAGAATATGTTAAATTACATATTTTAATCCAAAAGAATTTTAAAAATAAACGTATTTCATTCATTATTATTTCGTATGGAAATCTATCTTTTTCACATTTACACTTAAAATTCCGTATTCCTGAAATATGTTGAAAGTTATGGATTTTAGGCATAAAGTTTTCTTAATCAATTAAAATAATACGAGAAAAATCTTACCGTTGTCGCAACATCTAACACAGATCCAATAAAAGGAAATGACTTCACATACGGAATATTTCGTTCTTTCCAATACGAAAACTTTTTATTTGAGTGCCTAAATTGAGAAAAATGAATGTTATTACAGCTAAAACCTCTCAGAATTATACCTGTCTGAACTGTCTCAAAGCATCTTCCTCCTTTTTGTAAAAAAAAATTTTCAAATAAATTATTTTTCGAAAACTATCTTCTGAGAGGACTAAAACATAAAAAAATCACTTTTTTTAAAAAATCACGTCTAAAACAAAAAACCGGCACTATCGAAAGAGATGCGACAGAAATTCCGAATATAACGATAATATTTCACACTACTTTTTTGTTTTAGGTGAGGTAAAAAAATACATAGAGATAAATATTTTCTTGTTTTTAATGCTTTTATTTTTTTTTAAATTTTGATTTAATTTAATAATTTTCTGTTCTTAAATTCAATATCTGGTATTCTAAATTGAAAAGTGATCAAAAATTTGATTGGGAATAACTTTTGCTTCCAACATTTAAAAAGCGATTTGAACTTGCACAATCATCTGGCGCAAAGTTCCATTTTATATTTTATCACTCTAGTTCAAAAAAAAAGATGAAATTTCTAATCGAAAATAAATTCTAATTAGCAATAAAATGTCGACAAAATTTGCTGGTGCCACCATGAAACGAAGAAAGGTTGTATACAATTAAGCACGACTAACAAGATGCAGCAATGGGATACCTGCAAGTGACGTAGTTTGGGTATCTCAATCCTGATTGGTTGTCGAAAAATAATGTTTACTTAGCAACTGTTCTTTCTATTCCATTTCGCGCAAGTCAAGCCTGTTAATTATTAATTCTTCAACTGTTTCTATATTCTTTCACTATATACTTCTTACTTAACGCATAGACAGGCACGAAATCAATTCGATCATAAACAAACTTTTTATACATCGAAGTTGACAGGTACGCAAAAAATCACTATTAGTACACTATCACTATTAATCACTAAAGTGAAGTATCACGGTTACAATAAAATGCACATAATAAATCTAAGTTAAGTAAAAGAATTAGACGAGACAGACTTATATTTCAACTCATTCGATGCACGATACGACTCTATGTTTAATTAAACTTATCGTTAATTAACATTCTTACTTATGTAGAAAGACTAAGCTCAGCTTTAATACGCCATTTTACAGATAAAGATTAGCTGGTGCTGACGTCATAGGTCACATGTGTGAGTATAGAAGGCTTTCTTCTTCTCGAGGTGCAAGTTTCTCATTGTAACATATATTAAAAAGCCTCCATTTTGTTGTCACATAAGAACTGAACTTTTAGCTACGCTCGTAGAATAAGTCTTCCTAAGTCAATAAGACAGAAAAGACTACCCTCCCATTTAGACTGTGCTTAAGTATTATTCCGGCTGCCCATGTAGCGGAGGATCAAGGATACGCAGTGGATAAACTGCGTTCAGAAAAGACTACCCTCCCATTTAGACTGTGCTTAAGTATTATTCCGGCTGCCCATGTAGCGGAGGATCAAGGATACGCAGTGGATAAACTGCGTTAGTAGAACTTTCCCATTTGGTTCCATGTGTGGCAACATAGTTGAAGAGCTTGGAGTAGGTGGTTGTTTGCGTAGTTGGAAAAAAGTTCCTCGTAGCAAGGGGACTGATGCCCCCATCCTATTGATCCCAGAGACGAAAATTTTTGGAATGGATGGTGAAGTCTTTTTAGAATATTTGATGAAATAGTGATATAGGAATCACTTTCGATCCGATTACATTTTTTTCTTGATTCACTTTACAAAAGTTTTTTTCACTTACATCCCATCATGTATCTGATTTTAGCCCTATTTAAGTTTTTTTTTAAAATTTGTTTCTTGTGATTCTAACTAGATTTTGAGCAGCTCAATAAATGCTGTGAGTATAGCATTCTTGCTTCTGCCTCCCTTTATATTGATTTAATTCATTTATTTTCTCAACTATGTAGCTTTTTCTTATACTTTTATGAATGAATGGGAGAAACTTGCCTTCGAGGAGGACGTTTTGGTGGAGTTAACCCGCATTTGCGTTACACGAAGAGGAAGACCACGAAAACCTTCACGGTTAGATTGACGACAAGGGAACTCTAACCCATGATCCGCCTACCACTGAGTATATTTCACGTCAACACTGTGGTTGTCGCAATCCGGATGCGGAATTCGTAACGACTGGAATTCGAACTCTGTTCGCCGAAATTGAGAGGCGAACGCTCTATTCCCTGAGCTATCGTGGCTCATGTAGCTTTATTTATAAAAAAAAAAATCATTCTAGAGAATTTCGACATACACTTTTATACTGGCCCATACGGGTCAAGGTATTATAATCTTGCATGCGCAAGTGTGGTGGTGGAAATCTTAATAATGTTCTGAGATTTTAGTAAACTGTTCTGACTTAATTTTGTAGGAATTAATTTTTTCACCACTACGTGTAGTAGTGTAATTATTAGATCCAAGTCTAATATTGAGGTACCATGTGCATGGTACATTAAGTTTTTTTTTCAACACAAGTTATAACGCAGTCTTCGGAATTCCTTTGCAGTTTGTTTCATTGAAATTTAGATTAAAGCGTTTCATTGAAAACACTACAAGTATAATAATAGTGGATGGTGCGTTTTTTCGATCGTAGTTGTAAAAGTCAGTCGGAAATAGAAACCCAAAAGTCTTACGACGGATTTTTACCCCTAACGCCATCTTCGCTTAGGTTTACACGATCAACCATCCCATTGAGATAAAATATTTCAAGAATAAGTGTCTGCAAATATATACGGGTGGATCACTGTCCTTAAGACACCAGATTGTCCGAGCCAGTGTTTATTCAAAACCTTTTTTGGAAAAGAGCTATACTGCCGTTGAACAGGAAGTAAAGGCAATACGCAACACTCTTAAACAGCAAACATGTCATCCGTGTACATTTAAAAATGTAGTTCTACTGTCTGACTCAATTCATCAGATCCATTCATGTTTCCACTATCAAATGAAAAATTTCTGAATTCAGCTGCTATATTTTTTGACGTCTCATCAAAAATACGTTGTTTTGCAATGGATCCCTGGTCATTGCTATTTATATGGTTATGAGCAAACAAAAATTCTTGCCATAAAGGTTGCTATGCTAACACACTGTACTAAACACACAAAAAATCTTTTCACTCCTCTGAACTAGTTATTAACCAAATTATGCTGTTGACACGCTAATCTGCATACTTGGTTAAAACAGAAACCAGATATGGAAGAAATAACAGTCTACTAGACATTCCTCACAAACCTAGACGGGAAGTAGTGGCAGCTTTTCATTTACTTAAAGGGAAAGTGCAATTTTTTTGCATTTGCCTTCTGCGTGAGACTGCCTGCCCCCTGTACAGCAAAAAAATAGAGTACTGTTTGTCTAAGATAGGTACTCTGACCACCACTAAGTCTGCGGCAGTCTGGTCCTATGAAAACAAGAAGAGGGCATTTTAGGAAGGGTAGCTTCGATAAAGAGGTCTCCTTTTTTCTCAAAAGAGGGACCCCGCACCCCTTCTTAAAATAATCATACCTCGTTACCATAGTAACTGCCACAGCTCCAGACGAATGTATGGCAGAGTACCTATCTTAGACAAACAGTAAATACCGCATGCATACCTGTGAATTTCTCCATCTCTCGCCTCCCATTATCAAAATAATGGGGGGGTGACGAAAGATATTATAAGGCAAAAACCTTTTGCTATCTCATGAACTTTTATATGTTATTGTTGCTGTTAATTTCCTTGTTCAAATTTTGTTTTTCCTGTACTTTTACTCACTGATCCAGACATTGGAAATAAAATAAAATATTTCACCTAAAACTTTTGATACATAAAAGTACTGGAAAAAATAACACATTACCAGAAAATCATTAATTTTAATCAAAAGGAATGAAACAACTTTTATAAATTTTAAGTACACAGTAAGAAACCGAGAGCTGTATTTACTCATGATTTATTCTCTTTATTATTTCTATATCTTCGAGGAAAAAAAATTATGGATGCATATTATTAGAAACTATGTCAGTTTAACTGGTATAAATGCCGGAGAGGATTGAATATTTAGAGCAATAGAGCAAAAGCCTAAATTGTTTTATCTATCACTAATGTAAGCAATGATACATTTTGACCGCTGAACAGGAAACAAATTGCTAGTTTATATTGCTAAAAATATTTTCATTGCCTGCCATGAATGCTGCTTTTCTGATTTAAAATATTGTTTATTCTCTTCAAAAAATAGCAGTACCTCGAAGATTCTGTAAATTTCAATTAAACACCATTCATGAATAAAAATATACATACCAACAGAGCAAAACAGTAATAATTCCTATAAGCAGGACTTCTGTTGAAATATAGTTGAAATATTCAAACATAGGCTCATTAATAGTCATTATATTGTGACGTAGTTTCTTAAAGTCCTGTGTCTCTTAATTTCTGCTTCAAGCAGCTTGCCACATAGACAGGAAAATAATAATTCCTATGAAGTTACCAATGCTTAATAGGAGTACCAGTTTTTGCACCTGATTTTATGGTTTTCAATATTCGTTTTATATTGTTTATTTGAGACTTTTCTTAAGTGAATGTATCCGAAAAAATGGTTTTATTTGATTTTAAGTAGCATTTAAAACATAAACCTTCCAGAAATCAAGCAACAAATATGACACATTTCATACTTCTTAATGATCAATAAAATTCCGCTATATTTTGTAATGGCAGATTTTTTTTAAACTCTAAATTGCAAGCTTGAAATCGACAACAGGTACATTAATTCTGATGAGAAGGTGCACTTAAGGATATTTTAAGAATCTCAAAACCATTTCTGCAAAAAAATCAAATATCAATATCTTTCATGTGTAAGATGGCCAATCTTCACAAATGCTAAAAGAAATTCTTAAAAGAATTGGGTAAACATTTCATTTGTTATTTCAGCTTTTTTTTAATCACCTGACTGGTCAACTGGCAAGCAGATGAGACTCAATTTATAACGTCGTTGCAGAGTGGAAGGATTAAAACAGGTCATAGGTCGGGAAGGAGGATACTAAATTTATTTATTAATTATTAGACAACAGCAGTCATGAGAGTGAGTGAAAGTGCACATGATAAGTTGCGCTCCTTGGTTATATGTTAGGGAAAATCTTGCAAAGTAAAATCCGCAAAATGTCTTAATTTAGGGAAAGAGGGAAATCTTAGTAGTTGCTATTGGTTTATGAGATAGATCGAATGTTTCCCACACAGAGCAAAGGGAAAAATGTCCTGCTTTTAATTAAATGCATACTTGAGCCAAAAATAGATTTAAGAACAGGATGTGGCTTTTAAAAGTGTGAGAAAGTATTTCATTTAGAATAATTAATTAGGATGAAGTTTTATAGCAAAGAAACTAACATAAAAAGATTAATTGAAGCTTTTTATGTTACATCCCCCTTTGCCAAAATTGTCTAATTAGAATCCAAAAATTTTGAAATTATCCATTTGCAAAATCTTCCCTATGGTAGAAGTACAAATAAAATAACCAAATTTGTAATGGTAACAATATATAAAAGTAATATTACTTATAAAACATTTACATATGTTCTCATTGTAAAAATTTTAACACAATCAAAAACCTGTAGTAGCTTTATCACCAATTTTAAGATTTTCATTTTCAACAGTTTTTTTGACTTAACAGTTTTTTCAGTTTCAAAAGTCTTTTGTTTAAAAATCACAAAACAGCTTTTTCACTATAAGAAGTATTCTTCATAAAAACACTATTTAAGTTATCTCTTCAGTCATGATGACAAAAATTTATAAACATTTGTTAAAAATGTGTAATTTAAAATGTAAAACACAAAAAACATTTTTACAGGAAAAATTTCAATCTGGAATTAGACTTGAGTATTGTTTACCTTGTTTGAAAAAAAAATTAAAAAAAATGACACAGTGGTTGTTATTGTCAAGTCTAAGATTTCAGTATTGTCTTTATTTCACTTTATTTATTATTTACCTTACATATTTATCACTTAAATAGCTAATTATCCTAAAAAAATTTCATTTTTTTTTTATGTCCAAAATATGCCTTCTGTAAATTTTTTTTTTCTTTTTCTTTCTTATTTTTCTTTCTACTTTCTTTATATTTATTTATTTATACTTTTCTTTCTTGGTATTTTTATTGCAATTATTAACCCGGATTTCGGGAAATATGTAAAGACAAATTGCTTTTATAATCAGAAAAGGTGATTAGTCTTCTTAGATTTTACATTACAACCCGTTTAACACAATCACTAATTGAAATCCAAAACAAGCTTTCAAATTTAATATGGTATTAAGGTACATCAGTTTTTAATTTTTGACTGATTTAGCTATTTTCCTTATTTTTAATCTGAAGTGCAAGTTTGGTTTATTTGCAAATTACCTTTTTTTTTTTCATTTATATCTTTTTTTCTTTCTTTTTGGACATAATTTTTTTTTTCAAAAATTTTAGTTCGGACATTTTTTAAAGTAATTTTTGTGTAGAGATTTTAATTGGTAATTTAATTTGTCACAATTGTTAGGGAAATCAAATATTTTCATTTCTATTTTAAACGTGTTTTTGAAGTGAATTTGGTTACTAAATTTTTCAATTTGTGTTTGATCATTTTCCTATCTGTATGCTGGAATTAAAGTTCAGAAATAAAGAAACGATTTGTTTATGGAAATTACTGAGCTAGAACAGAGCTTTGAACAAATTACCAACGTTGGACTAAAGCATTAATGTCTGGTTGTACTTCAATTTAAATTCTAACAGCAAGTATTTTATTCATTTTTCCAAACTATTTGTATTAGTTTTAACATTTCTTGATTTAATTTTTTGCCACACCGTAATTGCATTCATATATTAAAATTGAATTTCAATAATTATTGTAGTTGCAGTACGAAGAGAAAAATATTTAAATAGCATTTTCATCTTAACCCTACATCCTATAGTAAAACAAAAACATAAATTAAACTAATCAATAAATCATAGAAGCTGTAACACATAAAACAATATGAAAATAATTTCTTGAAACACTTTTCAATCAAATAAATCAATTGACTGAAAATAAAAATTTAAAGAAAAAAATTTCAATAGTAAATACGATTAATGTATAAAAAAAATTTCAATTGACACATCAAAAATGAGGAAAAAAAATTTAAAATAATAATCAATAAAACAATAAAAATTCAAGAAATTGTTTTATGAGAATTGTAAAAAAAAAAAATAACACAAAAGGATACATGAAAAAGTTCGAATTAGTCCAAGATATTTTGAAAACCACAACATCAGAGATGAAACTTGATAGGAAAAAAAATTTGTTTCTTCCAATTCTAAAACGCATTTTGAAAATCACAACATCAGTTGTGAAAGTTTTTTTTTCTTTTTTAAGAGGAATCATAAATTAACACCAATAGTGACGGAGAAATTGAAGCTTATTTTTCTTTTGAATGTCGAACATCTAAGGAGACCATCGTAAACCATTCCGGGGTGTGAAAACAATTCATCGACGATAAGATCCAGCTCAGCACTTAAGAGTGGTAAAATCAACGCTTTCTCAAAGGGATAGGGTTTCAATAAAACATTTTAATTATCAGGAGTTCGATGCAGTTATTCTTTTTAGTCCAAGGAAGGAAATTGAAGCTCAGCTTTCTAGTAGTCTCAGGAACGTAGACAAAATATGCAGCATAGACATATGGAAAATCGATGATCGTTTAGTTCCACTGTGCGTAGGTATCATTTATAACAAACAAAAAGTTTTGAAGAGTTTATTTTTTTGATGAAGATACTGGATGAATTAATTATTGCCATTAGTTGAAGAAGAATTTGACTGCTTATTTACCAAATGTTCATTTGAATAAATGATTTGAAGTTATTCCATATTTTTGATATACCCTCTTCCGAAGTTGATTTATTTAATTTCAAATGAGAGATATTCCATATCGTTGATGTACCGTACCCCGTTCCCGACAGTTTAATCCTGGCGACTTATAACGTCGTTGCCGAGTGGAAGGATTAAAACAGGTCATAGGTCGGGAAGGAGGATACAAAATTTATTTATTAATTATTAGACAACAGCAGTCATGAGAGTGAGTGAAAGTGCACATGATAAGTTGCGCTCCTTGGTTATATGTTAGGGAAAATCTTGCAAAGTAAAATCCGTAAAATGTCTTAATTTAGGGAAAGAGGGAAATCTTAGTAGTTGCTATTGGTTTATGAGATAGATCGAATGTTTCCCACACAGAGCAAAGGGAAAAATGTCCTGCTTTTAATTAAATGCATACTTCAGCCAAAAATAGATTTAAGAACAGGATGTGGCTTTTAAAAGTGTGAGAAAGTATTTCGTTTAGAATAATTAATTAGGATGAAGTTTTATAGCAAAGAAACTAACATAAAAAGATTAATTGAAGCTTTTTATGTTACATATATATATATATATATATATATATATATATATATATATATATATATATATATATATATATATATATATATATATATATATATATATATATATATATATATATATATATATATATATATATATATATGTATATGCGACAGAAGTAGAAATAATTTTAATATTTCTGTTGCCTACTATGCCAAAATGTTCCGAACTCATACTTAAAGTGGTTTGTCTGATTTAATGGCTTCCGGTTAAATTTCCTAAATTAGTAAAATTACAAATTCAAACCGTTAAGAACTTTGACGACTTCTTCAGCATGGACATATAGTATATCTTTAGGTTGCTGTGCAACATACTTTTACTGTCAACTTTTTTATTGTTTCTCGCAAATAAAATTGTTAATTGGTAAAATTTTGTTTTCGTTTCATCTATCATCAATATTTTACGATGGAAAACCTAGAGGTCTGCAGTATACACTTATTTCTAATTGATTGATTATTGTTTGTGAGTCAACTTCTTATTGCAACATTTTTATTATTACTTATTGTGTTTAGAATTATTTTAGAGTGTCAATCTAAAGTGGAGTAATAAGTTATTTTGAGAAATATATTTTAATAATATATACTTTTTATAGCATTCAATTAGGTACTTCCACTTCAAGAAGAAAACGACCTCCCATACCCACACATGTGAGCTATGTCGTCAGCGCCAGCTAATATGAGCAAAATGGCATATAAAAGTTGAGCTAAGTTTCTCAACATAAGTTAAAATCTCAGTTAACGATAAGTTAATTAAAAACAGAGCCGTATCGCACACCAAATTAATGGAAATATAATTTTTTTCCCCGTCTTCTTCTTTCATTCAACTTAGATTTATTATTTGTTTATGTATTTTATTGTAACCGTGATAAATTTTTGTTTTGTGTACCTGGCAACTTCGATTGCGTAATTAGTTTTGTTTATGTTCTCCATGACTTCGTACCTGCATTTGTGTTAAGTCACTATGTACTAAATATATAGTGAAAGAATTGAAATCTTTGAGAAAGAATATTTGTGCAAGCATTTAGAATGTGTCACTTTAGGGAATTGATACTTGATGGTCTTGACTTACTCGAAATTGAATGGAGAGAATAGTTGCTAACATAAGCAAGCGTCACGTTTCTACAACCAATCACGATCGAGATACTCCTACTACGTCACTTGCAGATGTCAAATTGCGACGAAAACGTTCTGAGTTGTTCAGGTCGCTTTGATCTGGTAATGCCACATAGATATTACCCAATTTATTAAATCATGAAACAATCATGGTTCTAAGTTAACATGACATCGAGTTTTCATATACAATTTAAAGGGTGTGATTAAATATTAAATTATGTAAGAGTTAACACCAAGCCAGTGGCGTACGCAAGGGAGGGGTTTAGGGGTTTAAACATCCCCCTTGAGCTCAGACAAAATGGCAGAAAAAAATTTTGTAGTAGAAATTATGCGAGCTATTATTTTTTAAGACTATATATTTTTATTAGCCTTATGCCTACTTTTTTTTCTCACGGTATTTCTCAGAGTACTGAAAGAACATTTACTGTAATAGGGTTGTACTTTTGAAACCAAATTCACGTGATACTGTTACGGACTGGTTCCTTTCTGTCCTGCCAGTATAGTTTTCGAGACTGGCAGTCATTCGTGAGGTCTTGACGCGATGATTCTGGAATCCTAGACGTTCTGTCGTCTCTGAGACAATTCGAGAATTTTGGAGATGCGGTGAAAAATTACATAAAAGGGGGAACGGGGTACAGTGAAGTTAGTTAGTCAGACTAAGAGGTATCTCTGCCGCTTGTCGCTAAATCTGTTTTGTTTTGTCTTCACAAAAATTACATTCAATCACTGAAGCCGTCGTCGCCACTATTTCGACTAGTGAAGAAATCAGTAACAATACCATTGGAGATACTGTGCTCGTTGAAGTTATTCATTCCAGCTCGAAACTTTGAGATCGTAGCATAGCGGATATTTTTTTTGCCAATGTATATAAATATATATTTGCTGTTCTTGGATCTTTACGATGTCAAAACGCAAGAATTTAACAATTTTTAATTATTTTGAGAAAAAATCACGACTGAAATTAGTGAGGTGACAGCATCTAGTACCAATGTAAGTTTTTCTGTTTAACAGAAATGTGATACTTTCGTCGAAGAAAACGTTTCTAGCATAACAAAATCTGATGAATGTGAAAGTGGCCCTCAAAGTGTTACTTTCCACCCATATGACACTGGACTTTTTTCAGAAGATATTACATTATGTTCTTAAACTTAAAAAATCAAATCAAAATTTAACTAAACAATGTTGTCTAAATAAAAAGTCAAAATTTTCTAGCTGTCTAAATTAGGGAAATAATAGCGATTTATTACAGATTCGAATTTCTTATGGTAGTTTCAGAAAATTATGAACACCCCCCTTGAAAAAATTCTGCGTACGCCACTGCACCAAGCTTATGCGCTTTCACACCATACGTTAATTATTTTCGCTCCCAGAAACAATGTTGGCCCACTTAAGATATCGCCTGTAAGCTGTTCGTGCTTTAAGGAGATTTACATCTTAGTTCTTCTGTTTTTAAACTGTATTGAATAAATTTATAACGTATAATTTCCATTTGCTTAAGCGTAGTTCAAATTCGTCTTATTATTTTCTCTGCACTATGCGTATGCTTCACTAAAAAACTAATTTTATTTCCAGAAATCAGCGCATCCTAAATTCTTATTTTGTATTGTCTCGCAAAAATAACTTTACCGACTCTTATGCGTTTGTTAACTTTATGTAATTATAAGTATTTGTGTCATTGAATACTAAAAAAAAAGTCTTAATTTAGTTATTTAAATGAAACCTATTACGACACTTACCTTTTAAACTACCAGGCAACGTTATGTTTGTGTCCAAAATGTGTAAATTAATATGAAGTGCTGACCGCAAAGACGAAATTCAGTTGCAAAACTTTTACCTTGAAACTATGCTCCAAGTTCAACTAGACCAAACAAACCAGCGGGTCAATGTGAAGACAGATATGACAACACTATCTAGAAAAGAGAATTAAATGGAAGGTAAAAAAAAAAAAACCCTGTAAAGGGAAACTTGCCCTTATTTGACAGCAAATATATTTTAAACGAATCTTTGAGTAGTCATAGCAAGGAAAATTATTTTTTTTTATAAAAAGTAAATAAATAAATAAGTAAATAAAACAGATTAGTGAAATAAATTTACAATATCGTTAATAGAAAAAAAGTATTTCAGTGTATCTTTCTCATTTCTTATAATTATTATCAGAAATTCAATTATCTGAATACATGTAATGTTCTATTTATTCAGACATAGCGATATATACACCGAAAAGCCATTACATTATGACCACCCTCCATCTATAACAATGGGCTCGCCCAGGTTTACATGGATTCTCGGACAGGAACAATGTTTTCATGGGGCACATTAGGACCCATAATCCTTATAGAACAATCCTTGACGTCTATAAGCTACTTGAACATAGTTGCAGACCAGGTTCACTCATTCATGGCAACAGTTTTTATTGTGGGGAATGGTGTTTACCAACAGGATAATTCACCATGTCATAAGGGTCGAATCGTCATGGATTGGTTCGAAGAGCATTCCAGTGACTTTCAAGTCATGTCTAGGCCCCCAAATTCAACTAACTTTAATCAAATAGAGCATTTGTGGTCCTACTTGGAAAACAGAATTCGTGCTGCCACGCTACCCTCTCGCAATGTGAGGGAATTGCAGATGAGGGCTTGGTACCAGATACCTCAGACTACCTATCAGCACCTTGTGGAATCAATGCCACGACGAGTGCTAGCAGTTTTGAGGGCTAAAGGTGGTCCTACGTGTTATTAGCAGGGTGGTCATAATGTAATGACTCATCGGTGTATATATATATATATATATATATATATATATATATATATATATATATATATATATATATATATATATATATATATATATATATATATATATCCTAAATCCTGTTTGGTGAGCCCCAGGCAAGCGAGGATGTGGTGAGGCGAAGGCTGGTCTGAAGAACAGTTGGTACAAATTTCAAAGTTCTTGGATCGTTCCGGAAATTTCATTGATTTAAGGTGACCAATTCGAAAGCGGGTAAGAATAGTTTGTTCCTGTCTATTAAAACCTAGGGCCAGGGAGCATCCAGGTCGAGAACACTGATGCAATGGGTGCTTTGGGGGGACATTCCAAGTGGTCTTGTATTTGTGTTTTATTTTTGAAAAGATTTCCAAAAAGGTGAGGGGTGCCGATGGCACAGAGGCCTCGCAAGCACCAGCCTTAGCCAAAGTGTCCGCAATCTCGTTTCCTTCAAGATCGACGTGGGAAGGAATCCACTGCAGATGAATCTGATGCGAAATGGAAAGGCGTTTTAACTTTTTTAGTATTGACATTCCAACACTATTTCTCACGCTTTGCCAATTGGTCAAGTGCTGTATTGCACTTCTGCTGTCAGACAGAACCCATATCTCGTTTTCACGGGGGAAGAACACAAGAGAGTCAAGGGCTTCATCAATGGCTACTAGCTCACTACGAAATACTGAGCAGTAGTCGGGATTTCTTTTCTGCATTTTTAAGTCAGGGTCTTGCAATTTGATGTAAATTCCACTGCCAGATCTGTTACATTCGTCTCTACTGCCATCCGTGTATATATATATTATATTGATGTAAATAAATTTCTGAAAGCACTTTAAAATAAATCTGTGTTTAAATTAACCTGATGTGGATTTAAAACTACAGAAAGAAAATGAGTTTCTTTCTTGGATAAAAACCCTGTTTTTTTTTTCTCGGAGAGTCACATCATAGAAATTGTGTATGCACCTTACTTTGCTGAAAATAATCCCCTATACTGATATGGAATTGATAAATTATCTTCCTAACACACTGCTGACCGGTCACGAGTTAACTCGTGTTTTTGTGGCCAAGCATTGGCGACCGGTCACGAGTTAACTCGTGTTTTCGTTAGCAGTGATCTCGTGTTGATAATTTGAAAAAGTGGGAGTAATTTTCCTTACTTTTCAAGTTTTACTATTTAATTCCTCACCAATTTATTATAACCTTACGAAACCTGATATATTTGAAAAACTTGTGGTGTAGCATTACATAAAGATCCCAGGTTCGACCCCAACTAATATCACTTTTTCTAAATATCATCAGAATCATCCATCCTTTCTCGTCAAATCATTAGAAACAGCATCATCGATCGCAGTAAAAATCATCAACTTTCCAATGCATCCGGAGCTACATCAATCTCATGTGTCATCTTGCAGTCTATTCTGAGCAGCTGAAAATAAAAATAAAAAACACAAACTCTGAACGTTTAACAGAACTTTAAAAAATCCATTATTATTAAAATCTAGAAACCTACTGTAAAAATTATGAAATAACATGTTCCAATAGAACTGACAAATATGTAATCTACAAACAATGCCTGTAATTTCTGTTCTTTTTATATTTTCTTATTTCCTGTCTTTCTAATCTTGCCACCACAATGTTGCATAATAAAAAATGCTTTCAAACAATGTAAATTATTTCATGATGAATGGGTTAGGGGCCACTGCGCGGCCCAGGTACCCAGCTTGATTTAAATAAAGAAAAAGAAAGTGTAGCATTACAAGTAGGCGATTGTCATACATTAAAAATTAAAAATTTTTAAAGTTTATTTATATTGTTTTAATTCCACATTCACTTCCAAAACAATAGCCGGGCACAGGGGATAATTTTCAGAAAAGTTGCCAGTCAGCAATGTGTTAATTAGCAATTCAATAATTGTTTTGAATTAGATCATTTTTATCACATTTATATTTGGAGAAATTTTCATGCCGAAAATAAAATTAAAACTATATTAACTCTTGATTTTATTAGATATTAAACACTGCAGAAGCAATATGTATCCTTTTTTTCTTCTAGAAATTACTCTAGTAAGAAATATATGTTCATCCTTGAAATAAAAATGTTTTAAAGATACAAAAAGGTGAGTAAATAGTTTACGCAAACAAAAATGTCATTTTCTCAAAGTGATAAAAAATATTCAATTTTCTCTTACAAATAATTTCTTCCGTATTTCTTATTTTGTTCGCAGTTTGTATTTTTTATCGAAATATGCTTGAAGTGAATATGATCAGATTTTAGTAATAGCCAATTCAACTTTTTTTGAAATTTCATTTCAATGTGGCAAACCGTATTTACAGCTATACAATTTACAGGTAGTAGCACATAATTGCTTCACGTCAACAAGAGTTTTTCCTCCCAAAATACTGATAAATTTTCGCTGTTAATTTGTATTCAATACCGTTTGCATGAGCTACGGCTCAAAGATATTTTTCATGAAGTTCTTAAATTATGCTTTTGTAGTCTGCCAATATCGTCTTTTTGAGCCGTGATGGCTCACAGGATAGAGCATTCACCATCCAATGAGGTGAAACGAGGATTCGAATCGAAGTGATGATTGGTTCATACAAATTCGGCACCCGGCTCGCACCGACAGCTTTCCTGCCTTAAAATATTCTCAGTGGTAGACAGATCATGGGATAAAATCCCGTTGTTGTCAACCTAACCGTGGGAATTTTCGTGGTTTTGCTCCCCATGTAGCGCAAATGCGGGTTAGTTCCATCAAAAAGTTCTCCATGGGAGATTTCTCCCAATACTTGAACCAAAAGTTCCCTTGTCTTCTGGATTAGGTTCACAATTAAAAGACTGCGGAGTTGAACATTAGTAATCGTAAATCAATTCCTAACTAATCATGGCTGACATGGACAACATCAGGTCAGGTCCTTTCGGGGAGCTCAGCTGTGCCGTACCTGTCAGCTTGTTGAGGATTGGGAACATATATTCATCCATTGTACAAATTTTAAGCACGTTAGAGAGAAATTTTTTTCATTCGAAAACTACCTATGAGTTTATAGAGCAACGTTGGTCAAACCCTAAAATAAAAAAAAGGGAATTGAGGAAATAGTAAGAAAATTGTTTAGTAACAAGGCACCTCCCTAAATCCTGATGGCCTCTTGCTGCCTATTGTTAGGAAAGACATACTTTACATCTCTTATTGATTTACCAGTTATGATTTGATTTTTATTTGGATTTTCTCCTAAACTGTTTTTTGCATTTTAATTTCATGCTTTTTGTCAATCTCTGTCCCTATGTGATTCCTCATTCTGAATTTTTAATCACTTGTTTGTGTTCCTAGTGTATATATATATGTCTTTTTCCGCCTTAAAAAAAAAAAGAAGAAAAATGCTAGAATTCCGTACCTTAAGTACTGTTGCGCCAGCTGTGACTGATTATACATATTTTGAGTTACAAACATCTTATATTTAAACATGTGAAATTGTTTCTTTTTATTAACTTTGCACCCCTACTGAAGATGCGACATCTCTTCTGATTGATACTGTTTTTTTTTTTCTTCTTCTTTGAAATGTTTGTTTGTATTTAGTTCATTTCTAAGTAACGCTGTTTTCTGGATTTCATATTTAATATTCTACCTATTTGATAAAACTCTAATTTTAAAATTTTGAATATGTTTGCTTATGTGATTGAACTGTTGCCGGCACTTTGAACTTTCGGAGTGCCCCGGATGCCCCCCACGGCGGGGGCGGGGCGGGTTTAAGCTAGTTATTAGTAGCCGTAAACCCAAACATTTGGTCGGCTGCTCAACGACGTTTATAAAAAGAAATCGTCTTTTTGTACATTTTTGAATCAAGTTTTTCTTGAAAGAGGTACCACTTTTTCGCCGATCGAAGTATACACCTTCCACACTGATGCCTATAAGCTTATTTCGAAGTGCCTGTTTAATCATTAGAGCTGCATTTTCTTCATTAGTCAGTCTCACATCTTATAAAGGACCCGAAATAGCCTGGTTGGCAGGGCGCTGGACTAACGTTCTTGAGAATAGGAGTTTGAATCTAGCCGGCCGAAGACACCCCGTGCAGTAAATGGTGACTGGTGCACGCTAAATGTGTTGGATTACAAAGTGCTCCATGTTTCTATGACAAATTATTATTTTAAATAATTTCCTAAAAAAATAACCAATTTTATGGTATTTTAAATTAAATTGCATTATATTTCTACACATTTTAAATTAATTGATACTTGATTTTTATTAAATAATATGAAAAGTTAAAAAACTGATATATATTTAATAGTGTAAAAAATTATTTTCAGTGGTTGAAATAAATAAATGTTTATTGCTATTCCGGTAAAACTTTATAATCATAATTGAAAGATGTTCCTAATAAAAATTATATTAATTTTCACTTGTGAGAACTCAGTAAAATAAATTTGCAGCAGCAATTTTTTAAGCTAGCTATTTACTCTTTTAATTATGCATCTTTATTGACTTAATTTATTTTCCTTTTGCAATAAGTTATAATTTGTAAACATTTTAATAAGAAAGTAATTCTCATGAGAATGGTACAGTATATGAGGTATTTTCAACCAACAAGTTTTGTAATTATAGTATTTATTAAAGAGAAATTAAACATTAATAATAATATCAATAAGATGGTAATCTAATCAATTCCCTTTCAGTTTACATTTAGCCGGCTAAAGGCGAGAGAAATTCCTATATTTGTATATTTTTTACCTTCAATTGTAACCATATTAGATGAATCGGCGCGAGCCTACAAGCTTGCATCAAGCAACAAGATGATGTCTTGGTGAAAGGTATTAGGGTACTTATTATGCCAACTTAAACAGGAGATTTGCTTAGTTTAGGTGAGCAAAACTGTTGTAACTAGCCTATAGATAATATTGCATTAATCTTAATATCCCTGATTCTCATACGCATCTTACAGAACTTCAGGAATTTGATCGTCAAAAAGTAGCATCCCTTTAAACAAATACTCGATGAGAAGAGCAATTTTTTCTACAGACACTACCAACCAATAACACTTTGAGCCAAATTTTTATTATTCAAACATTTAATTTCATATAAAAAGTGGTAGTAACATAAGTTTAAAAACTTGGAGAGTGAATTAAAGCTTAGGAGTCGGAACTGTATAATTCAACTTTTTATAATTTCTAGGGTGCTCTAACCTCTGTTCTCGCTTTCTTTCGGATTACTTCTTCATTCGTAAAATGTTGAGAAAAAAAAGGAATAGGTTACAAAATATATAATTAGAAAAAATAAGTATAGCAATAAAGTAGATAAAAATGTAGGTAGTATACTAGGTGTTTAAAAAAATAATAATTTATTAATTTACATACAGTAAATCAGCTATGCATTTTTCAGCCACATCCACTTACAAATGACCTCTTTTCCACACGTTAATTAATAAGGATTTTTTAAGTAAAAATATAGATCTAAATTATTATGTTATTTGGTAAATTAATATAATCATAATTAAAACAAAAGGAAAAAACAAAACCTTTCGCTATGAACCTTTCATTTCTGATCAACTTTTAGTTTAGTTTGTTTTTGATTTTTGTTACCAAAATTTAATCGATTTTGTGACATATTTTACCTCATCTCCATAACAGTAATTGGAAACGGAAGTTAAGATGATAAAGATTTATTGTTTTTTTTAATTAAATGCTGAACAAATATTTTATAATTTGCTAAGAAACGCAATATGATCAATTTATATTTCTAATTGGGTATAATTAATTTTAAATTAATTTTGTTTACTTCTTTTCTGTTTAAAGAAAATAGGTCAAAATGATAGTTTTTTGTAATGGTGAATTTTTAACATTTTTTGAAATATAATTTTAGTTTAGACATTGCCTGAATACCTGGAATATCATACCACCCAAGATTACGTTAACATTACCTTTTATTGTCTTAAAAAATAATGTCAAATGAATTAAATCTAGTGAATCCTATCTGGAGATTGGTTCCCACAGGTTTCAGACTGTTCAGAATTTTACTTACCTTGGTTCAATTGTTACTGCCGACAATAACATAGACAATGAGATTCGGAGTCGTCTAATTTGTTCAAATAAGGCTTTTTATGGTTTAAAAGTTTTTTCAAATCATCTCTTTTATCAAAAAATACAAAACTTTTACTCTATAAAACATTAATTAGGCCAATACTTACCTATGGCTCTGAGACCTGGAACCTAACTCTAGCTGGTGAAAATAAAATTGCCATTTTTGAGAGAAAAGTTTTGAGGGCCATCCTTGGTGGGATAAAAATAAATAATTCCTGGAGAAGACGATATAATACTGAACTGTATAAAATCTACAGAGAGCCAGATATTGTGAATTTCATTAAAATAAATCGAATGAACTGGGCAGCTCACATTTTCAGAAGGAATGATGACTCAAATTTAAAGAAAATCCTATTACACAAACCCCTAACGAACAGGAAAAGAGGTAGACCCAGGCTGAGATGGCTGGATTTAGTTGAGACTGATTTCCTTACTCTAAAGGAGAAAAACTGGCGAACAAGTGTCAAAAGTAGAGAGAAGTAGATTCGAATTCAAAGGAAGGCACTGGCCCACCCTGTGCTGTCTAGCCAGATATGATGATGAATTAAAATAGAAGAATATTCAATAGATTGTATTTTTATGTCTTTTGGAAGCATTATTTATATTTATTTTTATGTTTTGAAGTAATACTATAATATTAATATTTTTGCGCTTTTTGACTGTTGATACCCTGTATTCATAAAAACTATTAACCAACAATAAATAGCAACAATAAATAATTACAATAGATAGCAACAATAAATAGAATTATAGAAATAGATTAACAATAGATTAGCAATAGATTACAATAAATAGCAACAATAAATACCAACAATAAATAGTTTTAATTATCATTAAAACTATTTATTGTTAATTAAAATTAACAATAAATAGTTTTTACGATAATTGCTTTTCAATAAACCTGCTTTAAAAGAATAAATTAATAACTAAATAAAAAGAGATTGATGGTTTAGATAACAATACTGTGACGTAGGCATCTATATGTTTATGCACTTACTATAAATTTTTACTAATTTACACTGTATACTCTATACTCGTACAATTATTAGAAAACATGTCATCTACGAAGTGTAAAGCGAAACTACTATACATAGCTTTCTTAATTTTTCAAAACGGTCTGACTTTTCAGTTCTCAATAATTTCGCAATCAAATGTTTGGGTTCTCAATATTAAATTCACGTATTTCAAAACGCGAGAATTTTTACATAAATCAAAAACTTTTTGTACACAATAATAAAACTTGTTGTACGCTATAACTGGGTGCTGGCATGCTCCTAACAGAAATAATTCAGTCTCCAAAGCATACCTGCCAACTTTTAATCTCTTCCATTATCATTTTTCCCAGTGGTATTAAAATGGAATTAAAACTTCAATTTTAAGCAAGCAAATACGTTGCAATTGAAAAAACTTAAGTTGATAACCATGAGAGTAACGCATATTAATATCTGTGCTTAATTTTTGTAAGAATAGTGGTGATCAAAATCATTTAAAAATTAAGTTTATAAAAGAAAAAATAGTATATATTTACTACCACTTTAAATATGAAAACAAAATCTTCCGCAAAATCCAGAAGAGTTAGCAGGTATGCCAAAGTATAGATACTTTACATTAAATACTAATTTTTTAAAAAAGGTAAAGGAGTAATTTATTATTCATAAAAATTAGAAATGTTATTCGCATAGCAGCTTAGGAAAAGAGATCCAGTTTTGCATAACTTATCTATTATGCATAAGTAATTTTGTCTTGTGAACATATTCCATACCTGCCAACTTTGAATCCCTTCCATTATGATTTTTCCCAGTGGTATTAAAATGGAATAAAAGTTTTAATTTTAAGCAAAAAAATACGTTGTATTTGAAAAAGCTTAAGCTGCCTACCATGATAGTGACACATATTAATATATATGCTTAATTTTTCTAAGAATAGTGGTGATGAAAATCATTTAAAAATTTTATTTATAAAAGAAAAAAATAGTATATATTTACTACCACTTTAAATATAAAAATAAAATTTTACGCCAAATGCGTAAAAGTTGGCAGGTATGATATTCTAACTACTTCCCTCATTCGGTGTTATTTTTCCATATTTCTTATTCAATTTAAGCTAAGGTATTCAATAGGCAAGGATGCACCTTCTCGAAATAAAAGATATGTTGACTCGATTAGAAAGGAACAAGAAAACATTTATCAAAAGCAATATTTTTTCCAAAACAGCAACTTTTATTGGAAAGACGTGACTGTATTTCGAATTTTCCGATGCGGAGATTTCGTTCTGTCAAATACACGTCGGTCGTATTTCGAACAATTGGAAGAGCATGATAAATGCCTTTAGTTTCTGATTGAGTTTGTTTTACAATAGAATAGCCAGAAATTTTGTAAAAACATTTGCTTTTATCAAACAATGAAGTCAAAATAGAGAATATTTGCAATTAGTCGTTTGAAATGATGTTATCGTTCGCAAACCACAGTCCAAATACTTTTTTCTTTTGATATATTATGAAAATGCTTTTAGAACTATTATACCAAATATAGTCAAGTAATCTTTATTTCAAGTAGTTTATAAATCGTATTTATTTTCGTAATTAATTTAATAATGATCGAAAAAACTTTGAAAAACAATAATTGAAATGTTTTTCGTCATTTTAAATTAAGTAGTTTTAAATAACCAACTACAAAATTTGAGCAACAGCAGTCGAGTAATTTCAAACACATAAAATTTCAAAGAAAATCTCATTTTTAAATTTTCATTTCTCAAAAAAATTTCAACCGATTCTGTTGAACCAATTTCAGTTATTAAAGACACAAAATTATTTCTTATAATTAATTTTAAACAAATCTTTTTCTTTTTTAATTTGAAAACTATCGAATAAATTTTGAATAGTGAAAATGAAAATATTTACATCATTTTAAATTATCCTTTTTTAAGAAACAAAATTTGAACAATATTTATCGAATAGTTTCAGAGTTATATAGTTTCAAATGTTTTTGAACTTTCAGAACTCAAAAATTATTCGGTGTTTAAGATAGTAATGAATTTAAATCTGTCGAAAACAAAGTATGTTTCATGTCTGATTTTGAAATTAAATTAGTTCTTCACATTAATAAATTTGATTAAAAGTACATTAAATGTAAAAAAGCACTACAAATTCTGAATTTAGGGGATCTTATTTTTCAAACCATGCTCTAAATCATAAATGTTATTGATGAAAGTTAAATAGTATAAAAATGTCAATAAATTAAAAAAAAAAGAAAATAAATTTTATTTTAGCAACAATTTAATTTTTGTTTGATACGTTTACGATTAATTTCCCTTTTTAACGTAGATATGTTTAGTAAAAATAATATGCTTTAAAGAAAGGTCATATTTTATTATTATTGTGGGAAAAAAATTTCAATCCGAGGTAGGAAATTATTATAGATTATTAATTTTAAAGAAAGAATTCATCCAACTAACATTCCTGCTTCGTAGAAAGAACAAATATAATAAAAAAACATATTATTCTTTTACCCACATAAAATGTATTAATAAAAATTTTATGATCTCAGATCTTAAAAATAAAATACACCATAAAAAAAAACATTATTTGACAATCGGGATTTGCAAATTAAATTGAAAGAAAAAGTAATATGCTAAGAGCAAAAAATTAAATTTAAAAATTATATTATCATAATTTTAAGGATTGTTTATTTAAAACAATCCTTAGTATCATCAAAAAATTCGTAGAATTAACATAATAATTATAATGATAATCAATAAAATGAACTTTATATTTTGTCGCTCGATTACACGTAATCAGCTAGCCCTTATTATTTTTTTAACATAAAAATTTATATTTTTATATCTTGTAAAATATAATTTATTGACACAAAAAATTGGAATCAGTTATTGTTTTAAAATGCATTTATGGTTGCATAAATAAAAATAGTTTCGCTAGCAGCGTTATTGTATAAACAATTACAATGTATTTGAATTCGACAGTCAAAATTCCACAACCACATGCTGTTACTTTATTATCATCTGCCAACAAAAAACTAAAAGTTTGAGCAAATTTCTTCGCTACTAAATTATTTCCTACAAACTAAACAACGACTAACAAACTAAAATTTTTGATAAAGCTGCTTCTTATTATTTCCAATAATTTTAATTTTTTTCGAGCAAAGTGTCTGAAAGGCCGATTCGCGTCCCAGGTGCCCCATTCCAGAGCACTACTATAACTATGAAATTCCACAATTCCTCGTTTATAATAATAATTTCAATATCGGTTTGGTTGAAACTTAATTTTTATTTTAGTATTTATAAAGGACCATTATGCCTTCTTTAAAGTTACGATCTAGGAAATATATCAATTAGGTTTTTAGGGACTTTGGAAGGAGTATTTTTTTTTTACCCTCTTGATTTTACTAACCAAGAACCATTATAGTAGTATTTAACAAATCAATAACCAAGAAAGGAAAACAAACAACATTAATCCCATTGTTGCAGTGACATAAATAATAATTTACTTCAAGTATATTTTTACAATTATTTTTTGTGATATTTTTCTGTGTTGGAAATTCGCATTTTATTGTTTATTTATTTATTTTTAAATTGAGCCATTCATAATTTTTTTTTCTCCCGTTCCTTTTTGTTTCTGTATTTATACTTCAATAAAGAATGGAATAATGAGAAAAAAATTTGCCAAAACTAGATAAAAAGATTTCTTTTTTAAAATTTTAACAGCTCAGTTTATAATACACTTTTCTATTGCAGTACAAATGTTGCAAAAGAAAGCAAATAATTAAAAAGGCATTTTCTTTTTTTTATTCTTCAGAATAAGTGAAGTAATTAGATTTACGCTGGTGACATTAAATAAGTGACAGGAAATTAGTGAAGGAAATCGTATTTTATGAAACTGATTAGTAAGAAAATACATTTTCTATTTTTATTTTGTCTTCATTCTTTTTCATTTTTCTCCCAATTTTCTCTTTATTTCAAAATGAGTCCGCACTCCCATGCACCCTCCCTCTGTCACGTTACATATTATGATTATTTTACTTCGAAAAAATATAAAAAGTTAAATCGAAATAATTGATATTTAAATGGTGATTCTTTATTTGATATTTAAAATATGTATATATGATTCCAAATACAATGCTTTAAAAGTATTAAAAATTATGATATATGTATTTTTTTATTATAATTTTCTCATAACTCTTTATAATTCTTCACTTTTAAGTGTATGATCATTTATTATTATAAATGCCACAAATTTTAAAATCATTATTGAATAAATAATATAGACAATAAAATATTCAATAATGAAAAAATTTATTTGAAGTTTTTAAAATAACTAAATTAAAAATCTTTTTGAGAAATAAATTCCATTTCCAAATTCTAGATTATATTTAATATTGAAATAATATTTGATTTGATTTATTGATTATACACCTTTTGAAACATGAAAAAATTTCATTTGAGAAAAGTACAACTTTTTTTTCTTTTTTAGTTTCCGTCCTCTCCTGTTTTGTTTATAGAAAGTTTAAGATTAAAAAAATGAAAAATATACTAACGTGAAAAGTCAAAAATATGAATTCAGTTAAATTTTTTGGATCTCAAAGAAATGCGATAATTCGCTGTTGTTGCTTTTAATACTATAGATTTTAATTTTAATAAAATGAGATTCTTGCTCACATCTATGCAAACCTCACAAAAATACTGGTTTAAATAAACTAGGATTCTGTTGAATTTTACTAAAATAAACCAGATTTATAATTAAAATTATCTACAATATCTATAAAATTTATTTAACCATGATTAACACTTATTCTTTTATTTACTCTACCCTTGGCGAACAAAAAACAAGGGGCGCGCTCAAATGATCAGAAAGTCGGGTCCACAATCGTGGTTGCCGGGAGAAAAGTGTTGCACCAAGCAGACTCCTCAATTCTGCTTTTAACATGTAAAGTCTATGGCGGGCTTGTCATACTTTGAATCGATTTTTCTTGTTCAGGAATCGGAGTGATCAATTAAAAAAAAATACTAATAATTTTTTCAATCTTTCCTATCCACGAAAATGTAGGTTAATTTTTTTAATCTTTATTACTTTTTGTAATATTGCCTTTGAAACACAAGTCACTTTCTACCTTTGAGTAAGGGAGGAAGGCAACTTCCACCCCCAAGTTCACTAATCTTCTTGCTCCCTTTTGAAAGTCTTTTTCTCTCTCTGTCCTTCTGAAGAACTGATATGGGAAACGCTTTAAAAACCGATAGCTTTCTTTTTAGTTATAAGCTTGTAATTAATTATGAAAATTATATTTGCTGATAATTCGTTCATTCTATATACATTTTATTTATTTAGTAGTAATAATTTTCTTGTTTTTATTCATTTTGAGAATGGAATTTATTTTTTAAATACATTATTCCCCCTTTTTTTAAACTTTATTTCTTGTTTTTTAGAGATGTTTCAGAATTAAAAAAATTAGCTGTTGAATAAAGTGAGATTAATTAAAATCGAATAAATGACGTAAAGATCTTCCAATATACTATAAAGCATCACAAAACTGCAGTTTTCCTTTTTTTCTAAAAAAATATATCGTACACTCATTTGTAGGTTTAAAAAAACATTTACATTAAAAAAATTCAAAAGGTTCCAATTTTTTCATTCCGTAAATAGTTTTAATTACTCCAATAGCTGGGATAGTATGTTTTTTCACGGTAAGGAAAAAAAATAGCTAGTGCACAAGACCACGCATCATCCAAACATGAACAAGCACTTAACCCTGTTTTAAGGGCTTTAATGTAAATACACAAGAACACTAAAGTATTATGAAATTTTCATTTCAATCAGTAAACGAAGAAAAAAATGAAATTTACAATATAGCTATATTGTAAATTTCTTTAAAAAAAAAGGAAGTAAAAGAACATTAGTGGTCATAATTAATATTCACGAGAGAAAAATACAAACGGTATCAAAATATAATGAATCGATGCTTAGGAACGCAGCACTGAAAATATTGAAACCAGTTTGATTGCCAGATGAAATAGAAAGAATGAGAAATGTGATTATTATAAACACCACGAAATTTCATCACGATAAATTAAAAAATAAAAATAAGCTGTAATACTTAGAGTTAAGCTACTCTTTGTTACTTCAGACAGTCAAACTGGTTTTGATGTTTTCAGACCTGATTCCTTAGTTGATTCCCAGATCTGTAGTTCCTAATTAATACACTTTTTATAACTTTTTTTCGCAATATTCTAAAAATATATATTAAGAGTAGTAATTATGCTATATCTTATGTATTTAATAACGAGATATTTTTCGAATTCATATTAAAAGTGTATAATGTAATTTTTATTCATAATATTTTGCTAGAACAAAGTATGTAATCAATGTGTTATTTTAATTTCTCTTCCCTGACCCTCTTTTGCCATTCATGGAGAAGAGTTTTAGTAGAAATTTCTATACTGAAAACTTTAATTAGTGTAATTATAGTTAATTAAAATATAAGAAAACTAACCGTCATTAGCATTACATAAAGAGGAAAAACACGAAAACCTCCCAGGGTTAGCCAGCATGCCATCTACATGAATATATCTCCTAGATAACCATAATTTTCTGTATTTTTGTATTTGATAAAATTTTGTAAAGTAAACTTGTCTCAATCTGTTGTTATGTTGTAAGTTTTAATCAAAACCAATAAATGCCTTTTTCTTTCAAAAATTTCGTTATCGTACTTTTTTATAAATTAATTTCGATTATTTTGATAAATCTTTATATTAATTACAGTAAGCAGTCTCACAAATCTATGTACTAAAATGTAAAATAACATAGAATTGTTTTATTTTGTTGTTTTTAATGATCCATCGAAATGATCTATTAGAAAAATAAATTTAAACTGTCACTTCAGCTTATTAGTTGAAAATGTTATAATTTATTTTTACGACAGAAATAATGGTATTTTTTATGAATCCTCAAAACTGAAATGAAAGAGTTACATCAATTTTCTTATAATATTACTTCTACGTTTAGAAAATTATAAAGCTTATCAAAGATAGTTTTTAAGGAATTTCTTCGAAATAAGTTATACTTTTGTAAGTTATTTATTTGTCCCTTTATTTACGACATTTACAAATAAAATGCGTTCATTACCCACTTTTACCATTATTCTTTGTTATTAGGGTTATAATAATTTTAATTAAAATTAAAAATTAAGTCGTTCCTTTATTATATAACGTAATCACAAGATATTACTTGATAAAAATTATTTGATAAAATGTAAATACCTTTTAACAAGCAAAAGCTGATAAATGAAATATATTCACTTTTTAATAAGTTAAATTTTACTTTATTCCTTTAAAATAAACTTCATATAAAACTGCGCTCTCAAAATATGCAGTTTAATAAATTTATACTAAATAACTGTTTTAGATCAATAAGGAATTTCTTTTGTAATATTGTTAAATAATATCTCTGGCGATAAGTTTTTAAAGTAACTATAACTGAGAAGAAATAATGTAAGTAAAAATGATGAATATGAGTTTGTGAGTTAAGTTTTAAATGTATCCGAGCTAAATTATTTGAATAAGTTAAGTGATATAATCGGAAACTAGATCTGTCTTAATATGATTTAAAATTTTGTGATAATTAAATCGAATAATTTTCAATTTTGATGTTTCAATTTGTTTGTGACAAATAACAAATAACCCCGGTGTTTATTTTTTAAGATCAATTCATAATTCCAATTCGGAGTTATTTATACAATAATAATTGTAGTTAGCAAAAGTAATAATTAAAATGAAGTGAGTTTTTAGTGAAGGTTAATTTAGTTCATTCAAATTGCGAAATTCAAATATTTAAGTCTAAATCAAATTTACATAGTAAGCAACCATATTTGCTTAAATAATGGATTAAATGTTAACATAGTTTTTTAAAGTGGTAGAATTTAATTAGTTTCAAAACGGTGTAACAATCTTTAAAAAATTAATTAAAATTAAAAAAAGATTGTGAAAAATATTTGTATTTGAATTGTAATTGAAAGAAGAAAATTAAATACGTAATAAAAAAATAAAATCTTGAACTCAAGGTTTTACTTTAACATAAAAAGTTTTAAAAATTAGCAAATCAATTTTAAAAAAATTAACTTTAAAAATTAACTTTATTTGATCTATAGAGAAAATATAAATTTATTTTTAATGTAGTTACTTTATATGAATTACTTTCATATGACTACATAGTAAAATTTTATAAATTTAAATACTCTGGTTATTATTAGTTCTCTAAATAATCAAATCAAAATAATAAACAATTCAAGATATAATTAGAAAAAGTGCATGTTAAATAAAATGATAAAACTATTTTGAAAATAAATAAAGTCGTTTTAGAGTTAAAAAAATATTTTTTAAGTTTTTCAAAGAAAGAGAAAAAGCATAATATAAGATGAAGAGTGAGTTTCTTTTGATATCTTTTGAAAGCTAGTTGACCCCCGCAGGTTGCAATCCCCCTTCTGTGACAGTGGTTAGTCGATTAGTTTCGGGTTACTTAACACACGCACCCCCACAAAAAATGTAGGGGAGACAGTGGATCGGGTTTTGGAGGTGCAATATATTTCGTCCCTTTTCGAACCTATCCTTACTGAAGGTTAGAATTGAAATGGAAAGGCCTCCTTAGGTATTCTTTGGCCAAGACTCTACCGAACAGCAGAAATTTAAACAAAAATAGTGGCGCCATCTATTGGTTTCTAATTTAGTAGTTGTCTTGTTCATGCATATCTTGGTGTACAAAATTAATGCCCTCCAAATGAAGATTAAATATAAGATAATTAAATTCTAGAAATATCGAAATCCGACAATTGTATAACAATAAAAAAAATTATTGATAGATTGATTTTTGTTTTCAAATCTTGCATTCCTTTCCTTTATAAAAGAAAAAAAAAATTCATATAGGAAATGATGAATTTTATTAATACGGTTATATTTTATGTCTAACAACTTTACTAAAAATTTACTTATGATAATATTAAAAACTTAATTAAAAAAATCGAATTAATGAAACTTCATTAAAAAAATCATAATTCTTTAAAATAAAATATCGAAAACATTTTAATATTCTCCACGATAAAGTGAATTGGTGTAATCAAATCAAAAATCCTTTTTAAGAGCTAATAGCTCACCTAAATTTCAAAAATAATTTTAACTATAATAACGTTACAATAAAGCGTTCTTTGTAAGAGTTTTGGTCGTGCTTAAACTCTGGGGTTAGATTTAATTTTATATCTGATATAAAAAAGTTTTTTTTGTTATTTTAATATATTCCAAGAATTAAATAAAGTCAAATATTAGTCATTGAAACTTATTAATAATTCATTACTTATTATTGCATTGAACATTAAGTGTAATTATGCTAATTAATCTCATTAATTAATTCTATGAATCCTGTTTATGCCGATTAATTAAAAAACAAATTGCAACAACTTAATTAAAATTATATCGATTAATTTGAACAATAATTCTATACTTAGCAACGGTTAATCTCATTATAAAATATCGATTTAACTGAGTATCGATCGAGTCTCAGTACCAGATGTGCCACTGCCAATATAATTTCTAATAATGCTAAGCTAGGTCGTCAACTACTGTTGTACGATTCTAGCTGTTATTTATAAGATGACAACCATCTTATGTATCTAACTTTCTGCCAAATGGGTGTTTATATTTAAGTATTTTCGTAATTCTAAAAAATATATTGGTACTTCTTTCAGCGACTAAATTGTGAATTAAAATAATGATTAAATTAAATAATTTAGCGCAACGCTGTACTTCTACTGCGTGCATAACAAATTTCATATATTTATTCTATTCAATGTTCAACTATTGTCTGTCGTTAAACCAATACCTTTTACTAACTGAATTATAAATATTTATATTTCTCCGAAATTGAATTCACAGTTAACACTGATTTGGAAACGCCTACTTTCATCTTTCCACGCCTCTGGAAGCAATTTCTTTGCTGTGATAAATGTTGCTGTTACTTTTGTTCGAATATCATAACGGATAACGGCGTCCAGTTACTGTTTGACTTTGAACGTGAAGCCAAAATTTCTATTTTGATCATTTGTATAATTTGTTAGCATTTCTATAATTTGTGGTCTGATAAAATTGTTACATAATGAAGAATCTTTAAAATAATCTTATTACAATATTTTTTTTTTCTCTAGCATATGTTTGAATATATAGTTAAATTTTCATTTACCCTGAAAATTTAAAGCAAAGTATATTTTTTATTGATTTTTTTTTCTAGATGTTTTATTATAAATTATACAGTATATAAAAATCTAAAATTGAAAAATATATATTTTTGCGAGTTTGTTAATATTGAAATATAATCGAATCAAAAGATATCATTTAAAGACTAGGTATTTTTACGTCAAATTATTTACAATTAAATTTTAAGGTGTGAAATTAATAAAGTTTTCTATCTTCTTTTTCTTTTCAGCCTAATTTGGCGAGTTGTTGCTTTTGTGAAAAGAACGTGGCGAAAAGAAAATAAAAGAAATTAGATAAAAAGAAAAACATAGAAAGCAAGAAATCAGAAAAAATGAACATGTAATTAATATATGGAAATTTTAAAGAAATATGCGCAAATATTTAAAATTTTTCTTTACTTATAACGTTAAATTTAATTTATAGCGCGTGAGAGTGTGTAGTGGTTACGAAACTGCAATTACACTTCGGAGTTCGCGTATTGACAAAACATACCGTAGATTGTAATGGGGTTGGCGAAAATATCTATCGGCGTTGAAGGAGCGTCTCGCAAATCGCCAAACCTGCATTAAATGAAATATAAAGCGTATTTTTTTGTTATAGCTCCGACATAATCGTTTGTATTTGTTAACATAATTGTGTTTATTACCTTTTTTTTAGAAGATCGTAATAAAACTAAGATAAAAAAAAATTATATATTATTACCTCCATAGCCCCCTTCTGTATTTTCATAACTTTCATTAAATGTACACGCGTATTTCGAGTAGTGCACTTCTTTACCTACTCATCCACTAATTAAAATTAAAAATTTCACAATAACCTCTAATCCTTAATAATGAAATGATTATTACAATAAAGTTTGTTTACTTAAAAGATTAAAAAAAAATTATTGTTCAGCAGTGACTTTGTTACTAATTCTAACTTAATGGTTCTGCTCGATAACCATTTACAATTTTTTTTAAATTTTATTTAATTTTCAGTTATTATGGAATTACTTAAATATTTTTCGACGTAGAGATTATTTAGCAATAATGCGAAAAGCTGAAATTTATAAATGTATAATATTTATAAATGTTAAGAGAATTATTAGCAGCTATTTTGTACTAATTATTTAAGTTGAAATGTTCATTATACACAGTTTTATAAAAATAATCGTAAAATTCATTGAACGATGGAGACATTGACATTTTAAAGTGCAAGTAGAATTCAATAATCATTTCATTTTATAACTGTAAAACGGTAGATAAGTAACTTCGTTATAAAGTTTTACATGATACGAGAATATTATGCTATTGCTTTATAATGAAAGAACAACAATTTAAGTTTCTAGTTTTCGCTAGGTTTCTAATTTCCTGAGGCAGTTTGAGAAAATTAATTTTATATTCTTTTTCTGTGGAAGCTTCCCCGTATGCGTCAGTGATGATGTTCTCAATGCTAGTGATATGATTGTTGATGTGATATGGGTTGTTTAACTCTAGATTGGGAGGCGGTTTGGCAGTGAGGATATTTTGAAAGAGGTCCCAGTTCGTGGTTTTAATCATCTCGCGCGTATGAATTACAGATATGCCAACATTTAAGAGAACAGGTCAATGGTTAATTCATTAATAACTGAGCTGCTCATCGGTATTTTAATATTGGTAAAAGCAAAATCCAGAATGTCTGGAATTTGGAAACTAATATTGGGGAAGTAGGTGAGTTCAAGTGGGGATATATTAGAGGTCATCATACACCCTATAAGACATTATCTGACTGACAGGGAGTCGGTTAACTGCTCTGCTGCTAAACCAGCTTCCTTATTTAGGGGTCCCGCAGTGGACTGATCGTTAAGACATGGTTCCCAGCAGATCACCGAAGTCAAGCATCACTGGCTGCTGTCAGTGTGTGGGTGGGTGACCACTTGGATCAGCCTGCGTAGGGACCGAGGGTGTGCGGTATTGGTCCTCGTTAAACTGTTCTACCGTAAAGTGCTCGACTTCGCGTGCAGGTCGTCGGGCTACCAAAGCGAGGGTGCCATCCCCTCTGCAGAGGATCAAAATTGTGATGGCATGTCTTCGGATCATCCTCAGGGATGTTTCCCAGACCGTCGCCAATAGCCCATTGCGCAGGTCTAGTGCGACGTAAATGAACAACAACAACAACAACCATATTTAGGGTGCATGTTGAGCTCATTTTTGTTTTCCGATACATTGGTCTGAAATCGGATGATATTTTAGCCAGGTTGGGCTTTATTTGCTTCGTCAGTTCCTTTATCAAGAAAAAAAGCTAAAACAATTGTCCCTTCAATTGCTTTTCACAGTATATCAAGACAAAAAAGAGCAAAGACAGGTATGGAAATTATTTACATTTCAGCTAATTTGATAGAAAATTAAAATATCCGCAACTATTAAGATTTTGCTTACAGCTCTGACATGTGCATATATAAAACAATTTTTTCTCCTAGAAAAAGCTCCGTATCGTCGACTGTATGGGTAGAGGTGTTATAAATAAACAATTTTTAATGATAGATATCCGTAAAAGTATTCGACCGCGTTTGATACCCACGTATCTTATTCCAACTTTTCACAATTTAATTTTCAACCTGGAATACTTAAATTTATTCTCTTCTCTCTTACAAATAGAAACCTACAAGCATAATAAACATTGTAAAATCATCAATCCGCAATATCAGAAATACCCTGATGTCCATTATTTACTTCCTATTAACACAATTAATTGCCAGGATCATCCACTCAGTAACTCCTAATACTGTACCAAACTTCAAGATTTGCTTTATATTATAGAGGATAAACCCTCAGATGGAAGACTTGTGAGAATATGTGAATGCTGAAAAATCGCAAAACATAGTTCAAAACAATTAATTATAAAAATTTAAGGTTGAAATTTCTTAATTGTAGCCTTGGGACTTGTCAAAAACTTATTGGTAATTATGTTGTGAGGAATTGCTTATTGTTAAGTCCTAGATAGGTACCTTTGTTTCCTGCCTTAATTGGATTATTGAAGATAGCTGATTGGTTAAGAGGTTGTATTGTAAAATAAAAAAATGAGAATTTTACTACAACCTCTTAACCAATCAGCAATCTTCAATAATCCAATTAAGGCAGGAAACAAAGGTACCTATCTAGGACTTAACAATAAACAATTCTTCACAACATAATTACCAATAAGTTTTTGACAAGTCCCAAGGTTACAATTAGGCAAATTCCACCTTGAATTTTTATAATTAATTTACAAACATAGATTGAACCTCTATCTAAAAAGACCCTTTTACACCTCCTATACGATTCATCATCACCTACGCATCACCAGCTTAAGTGCACACTCCTCTCGAATCAACAAAAAATACTTAAAATCTACCAGAATAAGATTCTCCGTAAGATGCCTGATGGTATCTCCAACATATTCATTGAAACCACAAAATCCACACTGATGAAATACGTCCATAAACTCAGTGCTGATTTTTTCCGACAAGGTTAGTAATTGCAATGCAGCGAATTTTAAGCAAATTTTAAATTTTGAAAATTTTGCTAAAGGCATCAATGTTAAACCCATTAAAGCTCCTTTTTAAGGAGATGCTTCATACAGAAACTACCACAACTACTAACTTTTTACCATCCTGACTAGATACGTTCAATCTGCAAAAAGTATACAGTTCACCCAAAAAGACTTTTGATCTAATGATCGGGTCTTCTCGTTATAGGACTCAATCTTAATGATTCGAGGGGGGTGACTTCAAATACGCTAATTAATTAGTACAGACAATATTTAGAGTTACGAAATCAGATACAAAAACGTACTTTCTCTGACTAAACATACCATAACCATTCTGTCAACACATTCGAAATTTTGACTCCAAATTATAGGGGTAGCCGCAATTAGGGAAATAAGGTCCCATTTGCATGGTCGGGAGAGCTATCCAAAGTTTGAACCTCTCAGTGTTAACTTTGTGCTCATTTCGTCATATATAGAGAACGTTTTAAGTGCATTGAAGAATTTTTACACGCAATTATAAAAAACTTTTTATTATTGTTGTTGTAAAAAGTACCCTTATTAAATATTTCATTTAATAGTCGAAAAAATTTTGAGTTACAAACTATACAGTTTTTACATCATTTCAAAAAATGTGTTTTTGATGAAGCAAAGTTTGAGTGAAATCGATTGAATAGTACCTGAGAAATCAAATTTTCAAAATACGACGCTTTTAATATTCGTTTTCTCAGGAAGATTTTGATCGATTTCTCTAAACTTTTATATACTTTTACCTACTTATACCCTAACTTTTTTATGTAAAATTACATTTTTTAAAATAAATTAAAAATCATCAATCTCACAGTTCAAAATTTTTCGACTAATAATAAATAATAAAAATTCAAATTGATAAATATTTATTAAAAAATATTGTTTGCACGGAAATATTTCTTTAAAAATGCATTTTATAATTGTTTGCAAAAATGTTTCATTTCGCCTATAAAATTCTCGAGATATGGCGAAAGAAGCAAAAAGTGAAATTAGCATTCGCTTTGGACCGTTATCCTTATTAAACTATTGTGACCATATTTTCCCAGATAACCACTACTGTCATATATTTTGAGGATCTGAAATCCGAATCGGACGAAAAAAAAGCTATGTTTATTCAGAAAAAATACATTTTTGTGTTTAATTTCGTAACTTAAAGTATCGTCTGTCTGAACTAATTAGCATATTTGAAGTCACATCCTTGAATCATCAAAATTGAGTCCCAGAACGAGAAGACCTGATCTTTAGATCACAAGTTATTCAGGGTGGTGTGTTTTTTACTTTGCGCACTGTAAAATTGGAGTGACCTTAAGTCTGACAGTAATTTAGCGAAAAAAAACTGAAATTTTGCACAACATTCGAGGTTATTAACTGATTTAACCTAAACTAGGCAAGCATTAAATTTGCAGGAAAATAAGCCTTAACCCCTTGGGGACGGGTGATTCAGAAAAGCATTCGTACAAAATCAGAATCAAGTTGTAATTAAATAAAAAACGGTAACATAAATGTAGTCGTTGCTATTTTGACAGACTTACTTTGATTTTACTTTAATTATCGTTTGTTTAATCATATAAATAATCAATGTTAATTCATAGTGTAACTAAATAGTTTTATTTTGAACAAAGTAATGGTGAATTAAGAAAATCAAACAATTATAACTCCGCCCACAAATAAACTGCTAAAGAAATACTTTGATTACCAGTTTTATCTTTTTACCCTGATTGATACGGTTTTATGCTGGCACGTATTTGTGACAGTCGGCGCGAAAGGGTTAAGCATAGAATAAATAATATCATTTCACTAATCTAGAGTGACTGATTCAAATTTTACGTAATATTTTCTTGAACCTTCAGGCCGTACCTGAATACAAATATAGTAACTGGCGATTGGTAATTTGTTTTATATGGCTATCTCAAATTAACAGCTCTCCCGTGGTGAGCTTTAGTCTCTATATGAAATTTACTGAGGAAGAAGGGGGGGGGGTGCAAAAGCAGACAAGTAAGGTATTCTTACTGATGTAATTTTTTGCGCTTAATCAAAGGAAATTAAGGCCCAGTCATTATCTGTAATACTTAAGTTTTATGTATAGAGAGAATAAATTCAGACTTATACACAATTATGTGACTGACATTGCTATAAAAGCAAATAAGGCATTGATTGAAAAGTATTTTTTAAGCAATCGATAACTTACAGCTTATTTTGTAAGCTATTGGAGTACTTCAATTCACTTACAGTTTTAAAGTTATCAAGATTCGCATATAAAAAAAAATACAGAAATGCGCTTTTTTCACTTAAAAACTTTAAATTTTCATAACTTATAAACTTGTGCGTGAACTGAAGTTGAAGGTGAGTTAAATGTTTTTTAGTTGATTATGCTTTTCAATCATTTAAAATCCTTGAATCGAGTATAAACTCCACTCTGAATATTTGAATGTTACGCAGCAAATTCAGTTAAAAAAAAAAAAAGTCTCATTATTCTTAAATTTTCCGCATAATTTTTCATGATGTATCATAGATCTCCTTATATCTGACATCAGTTGATTTCTTCCATAAATTGGAGAAATCAACTGATGGAGTTTTTGACTGAAATCATTAAAATGAATGTCGTTAAAGAAAGTACTTTTTTTTAAAATACTGACATTTTGTAGATTCTTCTTCCAGTTGTTTAGGAACAACGAGAATCCTTTTTTAATCCCAAAGAATTCTTCAAGAGTCTTAACTGCCTTATATGATTGTACAGCAGCAATTCGTCTCAGGGTGCTTTAATATTCTCCCAAAACTGAAATAGTTGCAGAGAATTACAATTTACACCTCTTAAAAGTTATTAATTTTATGAGAATCTAGAAAGCTTCTTTTTCTTTCAAAGCATATAATACAATAGCGAATTTTCCCACAAAGCAATCCAATGAATTGTCGTACAAGTTACCCCATTTTTTCAAAAAAAGAAAGTGTAATTTAATGCATGTTTTCTTGAATGCTAAGGAAACATTTCTTGGAAAAAATTTTAATTGGCGCCTTTGATACACTTTATTTTCATGCGAGCAGAGAAAAGCTATTTATTCTTGCGAATGAATCATTCGAAAGCCAAATAGATTTTAAATGAAAATTTTCACCAAAAATAATCCGTTTTCAGAATTATTAGTTGCATAAAACGCCATCACTGACCGGATGCGGACCACTAGTTCTTCTTCTACTACTAATAAATATTTCCTGGAAGAACGTAAGATCGTTTGTGCACGCAAGCCGCCGAAACTCAACACACAGATATTAATGCTTACAGAACAGGTTGTTAAAATAGATAGTCTTTAAATACTTAAAGGTTGGATAAACCAACGCCTCCTATAACTGAAAGCCAACAGATGGTTTCTTATATGTATTTGATGAGATCACTATGAAGCTAAACTAGTTCTGTTTAATCTAGTTGGGCTCCTGAGGTCAATAATGGCCCTTTTCCCATTCATCCTGTAATGAGAACTGAAGCAAAAACAATATACAGATTACATGAAATGCAACAATTAAATGGCACATGTTAAGGTAGAGAAAAAAGAATGGCACTTTGCCATGGTAATAGGAAACAAATAATTGAATGTATGGAAAAATACAATACACATTTACAAGTAGGGGAACAATATTAAACACGTTCAAGCCAGGGTGACCCACCGGTGGGTCACGCTAGATTGCCTCATCGGGCGGCGCACCGGAGTAAAAACTGATAACAAATAAATTTCATTTTTTAGTTTTTTCCGGGAACAATAAAAATCCATAACCACCAATTGTTTTTAACGGATGCAATTTTTATATTGAATTGCTTCTTCGCCGGTGAATTGTTATTGTTGAGAATAGATTAACGCCTCCCGAATATTATCTAATATTGAAATAGTTCTTCTAGCAGTATTTTCTCTTTTCCGTCCCGCTTTCAGGCGCAACACCCAGCGTGAACATGTTAGAGGAAGAACAACTATTTACAAAATAGGAGAAGAGTTAGCAAAATTCAAGATGAGAAACGACAAGATCATAAAAAAGTCATTAACAAAAAACTGTACATCTGTTAAAGTAGAGACCCGACCGCCTTGATTAGACCAACACCTCCTAAAAAAGAGTAGGCCTCTGCACGGGTTACCATAAATATCCTTTTGTAGTCCAAACGTAATGACATATTTCGTATTTTCAACCACTGCGCAGCTTAGTACCCCGAATGTAATGACATCTTTCTTATTTTTCATCTACTGCGCAGTTAACTTCGTCACATCGGACTACTAAATTGATCCGTGCTGAGGCTTTCCTTATTCTAGGAGGTGTTGATTAGACCCACATGGGGTTGCAGGTAAACTAAATCACAAAAGCAGGGTTGCCAACTGCTCCGCTTTCTGGAATAATGTTAATAAAGTGGTAGCAAATTATGTAGTATAATTCCTCAAAGAGGGATAGTTACACCTACTTTTTAATACAGTAACCAGTAAATGAATGCTTTAATGTTGCAGTTTACATTATACTTATAATTTTTGATATTTAGTGGTGTGAAAATTACTTAAAATGAAAAATACTAAACTAAAAGTAAGTTATATTTCACTACCACTAGAAAATACTATTTTACACAGCAGAGCAAGTTGGTATCTAGTCCTAGTCCTAGTGTTTTGATTTTATTGGGCACCTGGGCCGCGAAGCGGCCCCTATCCCATTCATCTGGAATTTTAGAACAGTTTTGGTTGAGCAATGTGGTAAGCAGTCAATGGAGTTGCTTTTATGAATGTTTCAAGCTCTTTGCTTGAATAACTAAAAAGTAATCAAAAATAAATTGAGCAGCTTGCTCTAAACTGTGTTTGTTTGATTCTGGAGTTTGGAGTCAGAATTGTATCAGCATGAGTAAACGTTATTTTCAGAAAGGTTGATGAAATTATTTGTTTTGATAGTTATGATATGAGGCGTCGGAGGTGAAATGTGCAGCTATTGGTCTGTAGTTTTTATCTTTGATATAATTTTCAAATTTAAAGATTTCATTAAAATTTGCTGTTTTACATTCTATGGCTTTATCGAAAAAATCTGCATTTAGCTTGTATACATGCTGTGATAGAGTTGGTATTTTGAGATCTGCATGTATATTGGTATTCCGGATGAACCATCTTGCACAGGTTATTTTTCTAAGGATCTTGTTTTGGCATTGGTTTAATTTCTTCAGTAGATGTTGAGGTATCGTTGTCCAGGCAGGTGAGGCATAGGTAAGTATTGGGCGGATCATTGCTGTATATAGTAGCTTCTTTAGTTTAAGTGACATATTCTGATTATATATTAATGGTTGTATGGCTATTATTGCTGCATTTGCTTTATCTATTGTGCTTTTGATGTGATCATTCCAGGTGAGTTTGCTATTGATTATAAGGCCAAGATAATTTGCTTTTTTAACTATTGGTATTGGTATTTTGAACATTTTTGGTTAACCCCTTGGGGACGGTTGATTCTTAAAAGCATTCGTACAAAATCAAAATCTGGATGTAAATAAATAAAAAACGGTAGCTTAAATGCAGGCGTTGCTGATTTAATTGACTTACTTTGCTTTTACTTTAATTATTGTCAGTTTAATCATATATATAATCAAGGTTATTTCAAAGTATAACTAAATAATTTTATTTTGAACTAAGTAATGGTGACTAAAATAAATCAAAAACTTATAACCCCGCCCACAAATAAACTGCTAAAGAATTACTTTGATTACCAGTTTTATCTTTTTACCCTGGTTGATACGCTTTTATGCTGGCACGTATTTGTGACAGTCGGCGCGAAAGGGTTAAGTTGGTATCTCTGCAAAAGAGGCATTAAATATAAAATCTAGTCAAAATAAGAAAGTGGTAGCAAATATTCGCCTAAATTTTTTTCTAATTTATGAATATAATTGGTTTGTCTTATTCACTTATCAACCACCAAAGATTTAATTCTTAAATATATATGATAACGTTCTCTCAATTACTTTTTCAAAAAATCGCAGCTTGCTGTGATTTTTTCTCTTTTTTTACAGATTCTTCCTCTCCTTGGAGCGGAAAAGTGTCTGAATCAACATCATCTATCTATCCCACATCCGATGAATCGGTTAACTTTATATATTGAAATGATACAAGAAGTGGTTTTATGGAAAAGGTGGTATAATATATTATCGAAATTAATTGGTTTTCCTACTGTTAGGGCACTCAAAAAGTCTTTGATAGATCAAAAAGTACTTACTCCTTTTAATTCTAAATCTAGTCAGAAATTACTAAATCATTGTGGTATTTGAGAATCTTTTAATTCACCCAGATAAATGACAATTCTGAAAAAAGTTTCCCACCACAATGAATGTGTTTGAAAAAAGGAACTGTCCTATATATAATGACGCTGGGCGTTAACCGGTTAAAGTCTCTACGCCGCTGTGCACCGAACTGAAGTAAATTTCTAACGTTCTAACGCAGGGGTGAAAGCGAGACGGAAAAGAGGAAAGGCTGGTAGTAAAACCATTTCAGTTATAGCTAGTTTTGGGGAGCAGTATACATATTCCTTTTTTAAATTTTTCAACGATATCTACTTTATCTTGGAAAAGAAGCAGTTTTATATATATGCCAGAATTATAAAAGAAATCTTGATAGTTACAGATATTTCATTTTTTTCGAAAAAAATGCTATAATGAAATGTTTTACGTACCAGGTTTTTCTCTTTTCCGTCTTGCTATATAAGGGCTTTCACCCATGTTCTAACGTACTTTTTCAAAATCGAATTTGGTTGCATGCACACAACTGGTTCGCTCTTAATCCCTTTTGCGCCCGACTGTCACAAATACGTGCCAGCAAAAAACAGAATCAATCAGGGTAAAAAGATAAAACTGGTAATCAAAGTATTTCTTTAGCAGTTTATTTGTGGGCGGAGTTATAATTGTTTGATTTATTTAATTCACTATTACTTTGTTCAAAATAAAACTATTTTGTTATACTTTGAATTAACATTGATTATATATGATTAAACTAACAATAATTAAAGTAAAATCAAAGTAAGTCTGTCAAATTAGCAACGACTACATTTAAGTTACCGTTTTTTATTTATTTACAACTTGATTCTGATTTTGTACGAATGCTTTTCTGACTCACCAGCAGTTGATTGGAGGTGAATAAAATTTAAAACTTTACGTGTGATTGCCATTTTTTTATTATTGAACGGCCCTGAGGCACTAACATAGATCATATGAGGCATAATTTCATCAGCCAAGTTTAGGATTGAGATTTGAGCCCAAAATAATATTTCTTTTCTTACCCATCTGAGTTGAGCTACATGCGGCAACGCATAAGCAATTCATGAGGGCTTTATTTATTTTTTAACAAATATAGAATGGAGTCTAGGAAAATTAAATATTTGAAATCCAGTAAAATTAAATATTTGAATAAAACTGGTAGTTATGTATGCCAAAAAAAATAGCATAATTTGAACGCTGGAAATTTCAGGTAGCTCGGTGCGCTCGAAGCGGCAATAGCCGACTCATCGGATGTTGTATAGCTCGATGATGTAGATTCTGGAATTCATCCACTCAGGGAAGGAGAGAATCTGTAATCAAAAGAGAATATCACAGCAAGCTGTGATCACGAAAAACAAAAAGCTGCGAAGGGGCGTGGCTTTCTGGATGCTGTCTCGTGATTGGCCGATCATCTAAGTCTCTGGGAGCGGGGGATCGAAGAAGCTTAACATGCTCTTCATCTTTTAAATGTTCTTTCATTTCAGTAAAAAGTCGTAAAAAACGACTAGCAGAATCTATTGTTTTCTTGGGGAGGATCTTTTTTCCTTTTGGCACTTTCCTGGGTCTTGCACCACAGACCGAATAACAGGCCGGCTACCGTTGCAGTCTAAGCAGGTCGCCGGTTCTGAGATTGGTTTCGTAAATTCATAAATAGTGGGGCTTTAGTACACTTCAGGCAGGCGGGATCCGCTGTACAGCTACGCTGGGTAAACGTGATTTTTTACTTACTTTATTTAACAAAAGCTGGGCACATAGGCCGCGCAGAAGACCTATTCATCGTGAAATTACAGAAAAATTAAAAAATATAAACAGTTTGTATACAGTCTCTGGGGTGACTGAGATATAATGTAATGATTTAACATATTTCTTTATTTATTTATAAAAAATTGGGCACCTGGGCTGCGCAGAAGGCCCATATCCCATACATTCAACATATTTGAGATACAAAATTTGTCCATCGTGCATTAGATAAATAATTCAGAGTGGTAGTGGTTTAATATATATTTCGTGGTTTATTTAATTTAATTCAAGATTTTTGCTCACCGCTACTTCTAAATCCTAAGACTTATCTGTTACGCCATTCTTTTCTGCAGCTAAACAGCGAATCTTTAAAAAGGTGGCAAAATTATCGGACAATTTTAAAAATTTTGAACTTCAGTTCTCCATCGTTTTTTTCTTTTTTTAAATGCTTTATGATTCCAGAGATGTTGTCCTCTATGGGTTTCAAAAGAAACTAACATTAGTCGAAAATTGGTGCATTAAGTGGAAGACACAATTGCATCCTGATAAAAGTCAATTTATTAAGAAAAAGAAGACTCATTCAATAACCCTCTTTAATACTATTATAAACCCTGTAAGCAATCTTAAATACTTAGGAGTGACCATCGCTCAAAATCTCAGTTGGAGCCAACACATAAATGAAATAATTAAAAAAGCTAAAGGAGCATACTTTTGTCTCAGTTCAATAATTAACAAAAACTCAATTCTAAATTTATCTAACAAAAGGTTAATTTACTAGCGAAATATAGGACCTGTATTAACGTATGCTTGCCCAGCCTTAGTTACAATGACTAACAACTTAAAGAAAAAACTTTCTAAAGCTGAAGGCAAAATACTAAGAATGATGCTGCACCTAGAACCATAAGTAATGATTCAATTAGGAAGGACTCAGACTTTAATCATATTTTTAACATAGATATTATTGCGGATAATATCAATTATAGTCCAGTCACTGCCTTCTTAAGTTCTGACTATATTATCTCAAAATAGTTTAAGATTTAAATAACACTACACCACAACACAAACACACATAGGTTATAACACCAGGATGCAGCGAGCCCGGGGAAGGAATAACCCGAAAGGGTTCGAACTGGGTGAGCTGCATTCCTGTTAATTTCCACAGCGAGCAACCCGGCACGAGCGGTAATTACCAGGACGGCCGGGTCGCTGTGTTAGCAGAGCTACACTTATTACACAAACTCAATTATAATCTTATATATAGGTTGTAAAAAATGTACATAGTTTGTAAATTATTTTTCTGCCTCATTTTATTCGAAATGAGTTTTATTTTCATTTTTTTGTCTTATATTTTCGCTTTATTTTGTATTTTTCTTAATTTTTCGTATATTTGTCTTGTCTACAAATTGGAAATCGGTTTCTTCTTTATTCTTTGTATTTTCTATACTTTGTGCTCCTCAAAATATTGTATTGATATATATTATATAAACAATATTAGAAAGCGCTATTTTGCAGATGTAATCGTCTGAGCTGATGACTAGATTTGATATATTCCTTACTTTTTTTCTGGTGATTATTCTCTTTTTAAATGTAAAAATTTAACTAGTTTTTAAATAAAAAAAAGCTATATTTCCCCCTCCTCCTGATTTCAAATCTGCAACACTGTTCTACATAAGTGCTACAGTTTTATGTAACTTAAAATAACCAGGGAATTCCGAATAATTCCTAAACAGGATTTTGAAAAATTCACTTCAGAATATACGTAGTGCTACGCAGTGGGTAGTAGGAAGAGAGCAATGATGCCATTCAGTTTAAGATGCAATACCTTGTCATACATTTTTTGTCAAAGTAGCGGCAGATTATTTCTACGGTATTAAGTATATAATTTTTCTTATATACAGCTATACGCGTTCCTTATAAACCTCACATTAAAAAAAAAAAGCGTAAACTTAACTAAAAATATCATTTTGAAAAAAATTTATAGATTTAAAAACCAAATTAATTTCGGATTTAAAATGCTTTCCCCTAAGTTTTTTTTTTTTTTTTTTTTTAAATAACCCTCGTTGAACAGCTGACACAATTTTATGGGTATACGTCAACTAATGTTCAGCTCCGTAACCTTGCAATTTCGAGCCCAATCCAGATGACAAGGGAACTCCTGGATCAAGTATAGGGAGAAATTTGCCTTCGTGGAGGACTTTTTGATGGAACTAACCCGCATTTGCGTTACATGGAGAGGAAGACCACGAGAACCTCCCACTGTTAGACTGACGGCAAGGGGACTCTAACCCATGATCCGTCAACCACTGAGGATATTCCCCCGAGTTTGCTAAGAATACGCACTTTTATAATTGCAACGAAATTTGTACAGCGTACAAGTACAAAGGGCACTCTATGCATCTCTATGATAAGATTGATAACACATATTACTTCTTATCTGCATCATCTTCGCCTTTGGAATGAAGCATCAAGTAAAAAGTAGGCGTTACTTTTCTTTATCAAGGGTATTTTTTTCATTATATTGTTTATGATGCTGTAACTAAAGGCCTGCAGCACATGGAGGAAATGAGCGGGAAGCGAAAATTCTCCAGTTTGACTCTTGCCTCTCGACCAAGAGGGTTTTCAAGGTCGAACGCAGACAACGCAGACATAGGTTCGACAGCCATTTGTGTGAATTGGCAAGTAAAGAAGTTTTTCTTCTCTCTATATATATATTTAAAAGTTATTTTCTCCTTAAAAGTGTTCATAATAATTTTTAAATATTTTAATTTAACTGAAGAAAATAGTTTTATTATATTTGGAGTAAGAAGAATAAAAAAAACCTTTCTTTCCAATTAATTCAGACATTGTAAATATTTTTGTATATCACTAAGATATATATATATATATATATATATATATATATATATATATATATATATATATATATATATATATATATATATATATATATATATATATATATATATATATATATATATATATATATAAATATTTATAGAGAATTATAGAGAAAGATATATATATATATATAAAAATTATTATGAACACTTTCAAGGAGAAAATAACTTTTAAATGCAAATAAAATCAGCTTTTTACTGATTAATAATATTTCTTCACAGTTTATTAAGAACAATTTTGGGTGCACAGAATTGTTCTTCACATTTTTTATTCAAAGTAATTTAATTTACTATGAAAATGGCACATCATAATTAGCAATACTAAGAGTCTTTACAAATATTAATCATAAAATATTATCAATTAAAAATATTTAATTTTTTTTAAATTCAATAAAAAAGTAACTTCGAAAAATTAGAACAAAAAAATCGTCTCTTTTTATAATGTGAATAATTAGTTCTGAAAAATAATTATTGAAAACATAAATTATGCCTGTAATATTAATTAAGAACAATTTTGTTCACTTTAAATTGTTCTACTGACTAATTTTTAAAGCGAATTTCTTGTTTTTATTTCTCAGATAATATTTAATTTTTTAAATTTTGCAAAATAAATTCTAAATAAGTAACTTCTAGAACAATATTCTCTTGAATATTCTCCAGGAAAAAATTATTGTTTGTCAACGATAGGTACTCTGTCCGCCATTCGTCTGGAGGAGTGGCGGTGACTATGGTAACGAGGTATGATTATTTCAAGAAGGGGTGCGGGGTCCCTCTTTAAGACTGGTTTCGGTGGGAGAAAAGGACACTTCTTTCTTCGATCTATTGTATTAGCCCTAGAGTTAAGAGAAATGAGCATTCGCGCCTGAAACATCGTTTAGAGCGTTTGATTCCTTTTTTTTTAAAAATCTTTTCTCTTTTTCAAAAGCTTCTGTTTTAGAAAAAAAATTTAAAAAATTTATTTGTGTTGTAAATTTTTTATTTTATTTTTCCTCCTTTAACTTTTTTGAATTCATGTTCATAATAAAGAGTATCCTTCTTATTGTACTATTCATAAATGCCAAACTCCTGTTTGGAGAATGAATATTTATTTTTACACATTTTCAGACCTTTTGAAGAAAAACCCCTTTGATGTTTTCCCTGGCCTTCAAATGGTTTTAAAAGAGATACCGTGTTTTTACAAAAGAAGCATTAGTAACGAACATTTTCATAAATAGGATATATATGGAAATTGTATAAAATTGTTTAAAGCAGCTCAATGTTTTATTAATAAATAACTCATCTATAAATTTATCATACATAGTAAATTGGTTATTAAGAAAAAAATAAATTTGCTAATAAAAACTGTTTTTAATAAATAGTGAAAAAAAACTGTACAGGTTACAATAAAATATGAATAAGAAAACGTAATTTAAGCAAAAAAAACTTTGATGGGTGCTGATAAAAATCATCGTTGATAGTTTTAGATTTCATCCTAGTTGCAGTCACTTGCTTTCAGTTTAAAAAAAAAAAATATAAATGAATAAAATATTTAAAAATTAATAATCAAATCAAAGATATTTAATATTTCTCCGGCACAGATAACGTGAACTATTTGCACTTTCAGCAAAAGTTTTATCTCCTTTTAAAATCAGAGTTTTAAGCTCTTCACTTTTTCCAGAAAATTCAAGTAATAAAAGAAATTAACTGCTTTAAAAAATGTGCAAGTTTAGAAATTAAACCATCTAACAATCAATGAACATTCATAATAAATATCGTAAAATTAAAAAGTAATATTAAAAAAACCTGTACTACCCTTAATGTCAGAATTTGTTCACTTTTTTTCCTTTGTATTTAAAAAATAACAACTGATTGAATCGAGAGAATTATTTTAAGTAAGAAAAAAATATTCATGCGAATCTTAAAAAAGTTCTTGAATCAGATTAAATAAGCCTCCTACTGGTGGCTGAGTCAGCCAATCTGGTATACTCCCCATACAAGCTATCATCGAAGGCGAAAGAAAAGGAGACCTCTTCATCGAAGCCACCCTCCCTAAAATGCTCTCTTCTTGTTTCCATAGCACCAGACTGCCGCAGACTTTGTGGCGGACAGAGTACCTATCGTAGACAAACAGTACCGAGAATTTCATAACTATAATGAAATTATTTAATGCAGAGAAAAATTTTCACTTTCTAAAAATAATGAATTTTTTTCAAGACAAATAAATGTTTACTCGATTCAAATTTTTTTGTAAATAACCTAAAAAAGATATTTTTTAGAAAATAGAAAATATGTACAAAATTAGTACAGAACCTATTTAAACTTCAAATTCCCAATCAGAAATAATTAAATTAATTACATTTAGATTCATAACATTACATTCATAACAAATATTGTTAATTCAATTCAGAACCGCTCCTCATTTTGAGTATAACAAAAGCTCTTGTGTAGAAGAGGCAAGATTTCGAACCTAATTGAGAGGTTTGTAGGAGTTGTTTGCCTTTTGGACGGAAATAAACTCTTCACTTCCTCAATGTGCGCTTCTAAATGAAAACCAATGAGAAACAAATTTGTCCCATTGTCTGTATTCCTCTTGCTTCCCGCCTGCCTTCTCAGTGTGCGTCCGGCCTAAGGATTCAAAATATACTTCGATATCCACTCTCCTTACAAAGCATTCTTCGAGTATAGTTTGTCTATGTTAAGAACTCCTCTAGCCATTCATCTGGAATTGGGGTGGTGACTATGGTTACGAGGTTTAACTATTTCAAGTAGGAGTGTTCGATCATAGTTTAAGACAGGATTTGGTTCGAGTCGGTGAGAGAAAGGGAATCAGGGGAGAAAGAAGCTCCCTTCTTTGAGATGCGCTATTTCTTGATTCCATAGCAGCAGACGACCTTACATATTATAGTGAGGGTAGTTCTTTCGATCGACAAACTATACGTTCCCTTTCAAGAACCATTTTCTCTCGAGTATGAAAAGTTTTTTAAGTTCAGAGGACAACTCAGAGTAACCGTAAAATAAAATAATTTGTTACTAACAGAAGACGAACCATTTCCTTCCTTCCTCAATGGCACGACAGCCCCGGGTGGGCCCTGGCCTTCTCAATCAATTTCCTCCAGGCCTGCCTCCGCCTGGCAGTTGTCTTCCAGTTTGAGACTTTTAAGACTGAAAAGTATCTTTCCACGCAGTCGGCCCATCTCAGTTTTGGTCGACCTCTGGGCCTTGATCCGATGGGCTGAGCCGAAAAAATTCTGTTTGTCGAACGCTCTCTGTTCATTCGAATGATGTGACCAGCCCATTTAATTCTTTGGATTTTTACATACTTAACAACATCAGGCTCTCTAAAGGCGAACCATTTACAGTATCAATTTAGTTTTAGGAATTAGGTTTGTAATGTGTTTGTTTGCGAGAAGTACTAACACAAATGAGTATTTTGGGTCAACTATTTATCAGGGGTGCCGAGTACATTTTTTACTCTGGAAAAAACTTCATGTGTCTTCCACTCTCGATAATTTTTGCGACCTTTTATTCCAAATTACGAATATTTGTAAATATCTGTCTCCCTTTATCTTTGAAATACCTTATTTTAATTGATATCAGGTGTCATAGAAACTTGATACTCAGAAATAAAGTGTAATATTTGAATCACAAGCCCTTGAATACCACAATAAATCTGTATGAGACTGGATAATTCCACTTCGTTTGAAGTTGAGGTGGATTGAGTTTATTGCACAGACCTGCTTTCGAAACACACAGTGAATCCGTTTCAATATATCCTTATAACACACTTTAACCCTTTTGAAGGCCGTGGTAAGTATAGTTACCACCCCGTTTTACAACTTTTAATTTAGGTTTCCATTTTTCAATAACTTCAGCTTTCTTGAAGTGAGCTTGTATAAAATTTGTAACCATTTGTCACTTTTAAAAAACGTATAAAAGTTATAAAATACATAATTCCTTTTGAAGTTTGTAGCATTTAAGGAATTTATTTTATAAATAAAGAAAATTAAAAGTCAGTAAGTTCCTAACAGGTCATGTTAAATATATTTACCACCAAAAAAATGACATTTTTATAAACTAAATGAGTTTTTTTTAATATTAATTACTGTTCTTAAAATAATTTCAATTCCAAAAATACTTTAATTTACCTTTACTAGAAATAAAGGGCCCATTAAAGGGTTAACTCTTCGAATCTAATTCTCTGTCTGCATAGGAAATTTTTGAAATAAAAATGATGGCGCCAACTACTAAATTTAGTTTAAATAAATACTTTACTTATAAATATTTCTAATAAGTTCAAAACTAAAGGGATATTTTTAAAAATAACGCTCTAAATACAATAATTATGCTTTTAAAAGCATAATTAGCTTTATATAGCGTCTGAAATTTCTTTTAGATATTTTTCAGGAATTTCAAATTAAAGTAGAGAGAAAAAAATAGAGAGCTTAATAAATCCAATTATAAATTATGTGTAATTTTGAATTACATTATAAAATTTACTTAATTTTAAAATCAAGAATTTAGTTAAATTTTGTAGAATTATTCAAATATAAAGATATTAACATCAAACTACGTATTTTAATTTATAAATACTTATTTTGACTTGCATGAGTTTTTATTTACTTTCAATAAATTATATTTTATCTTTCTGTTTATTGTTTAAAGATGATTATTATTAAAAAAATTTCATAATTTAAATTTTTAAAATTTAATCCATTTCTTATATTTAATTTCCTCTTATAGATTATATTTCTGTTTATTGATTAACTGTGACTATTAAAAAAAATAGAAATTGAATCCTGAAATTGTGATTTAAGAGAGAGGGGTTAACAAGAAGCGTGATATCAAATATTTGAATTAATGTAAAAACACCTAACTATATATTTTTATATATATTAATATTATTTATTTTTAAATCTTGAATTTTACTTTGAAAAGATAAATATTATGTATATGGTTACTAGGAAAATGATATTGTGGATAATGACATTTTATTATTTTATGGCTTTTAACTTCCATGTTTTTCTACCTTTAGGCTTGAAACTTTCACTTTTTGCTATTAAATAATAACATTGCTTTTTAAAAGAACTCAAACTAAATAAAGGATTGAATAGTTGAGAGAATAAAGTTTATGTTATTAATGATTTGGAAAAAGCATGAAAATGACAGCATAAGAGTAAAAATCTACTTACTTTCGAAAATCTCTTTACTGAACTCTACGAAACCGTTTCATCAATTCCTACTGGAAAATTTAATTTAACAAAATGACTTACTAACCATTTTATTTAAACAAAATGCCTCACAAAAAAATATTTACGCTCGTGGCACTTTTGTAAGTTATCATAGAGGAATTAAAATGAGTGCCCAGGAAAATGACATACTTTCGTGAGATATACAAATTATTAACTGGAAAAATATTATTTTTACAAAATATTTGTAAATTATTCCTTGTGCGCGCACTCCTGAAAGCCTTTAATAGCTAGGAAATAAAAAAAAAAATTGACAAAGAAAAATGTATATGCAGTTTTGAAGCATGTAATTATTAGACAATAACGCTGGTTACACCTAGGAAATGATAATTTGGAACTCAACATTTTTAAACAAATATTATTGCTAAATCCAGTTGAAAATCATTCCTGAAACGCTAACAAGTAATGGTATCAATTAAACTAATTTGAAACAAAATTTTCGCGGTTTTTAACATTCCGGAATCCTCTTCCGCCTAAACGCGTGTCAAAATTGTATTGTTCAAATATTTTTTTTTCTTAAAAAATGGAACGTGAGCGAAACAACTGAATAGAGTATATTAAATATTTAGAGAAACGTGAGCTCTGCGAATGTGCTACGCATACTCTATGACTACGCATCGATACGAGAATTGCATTTGTTGCAATATAATCGTTATTTACAACTTTGAAAACACTTATTGCTACCCGGCCGAGAACAACAGTCTCCAAGCGGGACTCTAAAAGTTACAGACATGTCAAGTTCAACCATTCATCGCAGTAGTTGAAGAAATAGTATTAAATTAATAACTAGAATAAAACTGGTAAAATCGATCTTTGAGGAAAACTTAAATAAGTTTTTTTTTTTTTTGTAAACTTTTGTGTACATCATAGGGTGTTTTCCAATATTCACACTAGTCACGCTGATTTCCGGCACCATTCTTTCCAAAAGTAAAACTAATTACACTAGTGCACCGCACCAATCGTTCCTTAATTCGAACTAGTATCACCAATTACTGATGAAATGCACCAGGTATTTAGACGAGTTGGCCTGTTCGTTTGACGTCATATGTGACGCTTTTATTTGTTTAAGCTGCATTGTACCCTGATAGAACAGTGCACAAAAATAAACAAATAAATAAACAGACTTTAATAACTTTTAACCTAACGATCAGATCTTCACATTTTAGAACTCAATCTTAAGTATTCAAGAAAGGTGATCTTAAATATGCTAATTAAATAGTGCGGACGATATTGTAAGTTGTTGTTAATTTCCTTCGCACTAGAGCTGCACAATGGGCTATTGGCGAAGGTCTGGGAAACATCCCGCAGGATGATCCGAAGACATGCCATCGCAATTTTGATCCTCTGCGGAGGGGATGGCACCCCCGCTTCGGTAGCCCGACGACCTGCGCGCGAAGTCGAGCACTTTACGGTAGCACAGTTTAACGAGGACCCATACCGCACACCCTCGGTCCCTACGCAGACTGATCCAAGTGGTCACCCACCCGCACACTGATCGCAGCCACTGATGCTTGACTTCGGTGATCTGTTGGGAACCGTGTCTTAACGATCAGTCCACTGCGGGACCGATATTGTAAGTTATGAAAGTAGCCAAAGCGTAATTTAACTGACTAAATGTACCTTTCCTTCGACGGATTAGAACTTCTGACCCTTGGAGGAGATATTTGTTCCGATATTAGTTCCGACATTAGTTAGGAGATATTAATTCTCAAAATTTTGACCCCTAAACTGCAGGGGGTATCCACAAACTGGGTAATATGGTCCCCTAAGTTTGGTCAGGAGAGCCGTCTAAATGTTGGACCCCCTCCCCCAATGTTAATTTCACTTTTTGCAGATTTCACTATAACTCGATAGGTGTTTAAGCAAATTAAAAAAAGTTAGCACACTATTACAAAATTAATTTTTTTTTAGAGTTAATTTCATGCGAAATATTTTTCAGTAAATATATATTATTTTTTATAATTTGATTTTAAAATAGTCGAAAAAATTTTGAATTGCAAGGTATGAAATTTTTTTACATCTTTTTAAAGAATGCAACTTAGGGCAAAATGCAAAATTTAAGCGAAATTGGTTGAATAGTTCCTGAGAAATTGAATTTTATAAAATTCTTATTTTTAAAATTCAATTTCTCCAGAACTATTTGACCGTGCCCTCTCAAATTTTGTATTTTGTCATTTAAAATTGCATTCTTTAAAATGATGTAAAAATTTTAGACCTTACAATTCAAATTATAAAATAAAATAAAATAATCAAAAATGATGAATATTTACTGAAAGTTTTATTTTGCATGAAATTATCTTTGGAAAAATAAATTTTATGCTTGCGTGCAAAATTTTTTAATTTGCCTATAAAGTTCTCGAGACATAGTAATATACGCAGGAAGTAAAAATAACAATAAGGTGTCTAAACTTAGGATAGCTCTCTTGGTCAAACTATGGGGACTATATTTTCCAGATTGCGACCCTAGAACATGTAAATTCGATCATTAGATTAAAAGTTATTCTGGATTATCCGTTATTTATTTCGCACACTGAATCTCTGCCGAGATCAAGTCGGAATTGTTGGTATTTTACTGTATCTTTTTAATAGAATTTAAGGATAGTGTTTTCTTTACTAAGGACAGCTGTATGTTCTTTACCTCTCATATTTCCGGGTTACTGCATCCGGTGTAATTAGATCAACGTGTTAAAAGTGAAAACAGTAAGTAGTTAAAAGACAGTACAAGTAGTTAATTAATAATAAACACAAATGGTATAAAGATTGAGAGGTTATAAAAACTTGAAATGATAATTTGCAAAATAAATTTTGTCTCGCTACTTTTAATACTAACATTAACGTCAAAAACGGTGCATTGCGTGCAAACAAGAACAAATAGTAATAAACAAGTCAGATGGGGCCAAGTCTGGACTGCAAAAAAAGTATGTTCACTCAAACTATAGCAACCCTGCGGCCTTTTCTTTTTTCTTCGTCTTTTTTTTAAGAATATATCCAGAGGCGCCGGCATGGGAGGTCACGGCAAATTTTGCTTGATCATAAAATTTTACAATTTCACAGTTTACATTAAAACTAAAAAGAAAAGAAAAGGAAAAAAATTTTTGAGTGCTCCTTACACTATTGTATCAATATATTTTGCTTTGGCTATATTGATACAACATCAGAAAGCACTTTTTTTTTGCGGTTATAATCGTGTGGGCTGATGAAAAGATTATATCTTTTATTTTCCGGATTTTTTAAAAAAAATGTATCCTTTTTTTTTTCTTTTCTCCCAGTTGTTTTTTTTTTATGTATTATTATTATTATTTTTCTTCCCCCCCCCCCCTTTTTTTCCCATATGTCTGTAATTTTGCTTTGTTTTATCTTCATTTTGTATATATATATATATATATATATATATATATATATATATATATATATATATATATATATATATATATATATATATATATATATATATATATATATATATATTATTCAATTAAATTTTACATAATTTAATTGAATAATCAAAATTTTACGTTCTCTATTTTTACATAGATGATGATAGATTTGCTGATGAAAGTATACATGAGTATCGGATCAGATATCTGAGTTTCAATTCTTATATCTTTTTTAAATCTAATCCCTTTCCTTGCTTTGGAAATCACGTGATGGAGCTCCCATTTCCCAATACAAACGAGTCAGTCTCATCAGAAATTGAGAGATAAGACACCAATTACCTCATCTTCAATATCCTTCTCTCTTTTCTTTAATAAAAAAAGAAACTTTTAAAAAATTTAACAATGAACAGGTAAATACAGTTTGTTTAGTAATATAGGCGAATGTAGCATAAAGTTGAAAAGCAATTATCAATTCAAGAACGTATTGAAGAAACTTATCTTCATTTTTAAATACACAAAAATTTTATAAGATTGAAAAATTGCTTAAACAATGTTGAATTAAATGTTTGTCCTACTTTTAATGTTTATCAATACTATTGATTATCTTTCTATATTTTTTTAAGAAAAAAATAGTTATTGCCCCTGTTTCAGAAAGTTATTAGATATAATGCTGCAATAACCCGAAAACTATAATGTTAAAAAAAAATTAGATTTTTTTCATTTTTAGAGAATTGATAGAAGATTATTCAAACATTAAAATGCTTTTGATGCAGTTAGTTTTTTTAAAATTATTTTACGTCAAATTTGATTTTTTTTTTAAAAAATTGTTTACGTAATTTCGTTTAGCGGAAATTGTTAGCAAGGGAATTAGAAGTTTTCGTGAATGTACGTATCCTAATAATTGCAAATAAATATTTCGTCTCAATTTTTAAAAATTTCGAACTAGTTTAGAAATAATTAAATTGCTTGGAATAATGTTTTTTCGGATTTATAGGAAATTTAATTGCTATAAAATAATTTCTTTTTAACTCTGATACTCTAATGAATAAAGACAAAAAAAAAACATTTTCGATCTTTTTTCAAAATTTTCGATTCGTTTCGGAATGATTCAATTTTAAAATTTAGATTATTTCTTATGTAGCCCGAAAGATCAATTAAATGTCTGTATTTCTTCCGTCTTTCATACAGAATAAAAATAAAACAACTTTTTTTTCATTAAAAAAAAGGAAATATCATTATTTGGGTCATGATTTTAATATTTACCTAAACTAATATCGCGAATTATTCAATTTATTCTAAGTCTTCAACCAACGCCTCCCAACACGGTTTCTTACAAATAGTCCGATCTGACCATTAGGAAGTTTAACCCCTTGGGGACGGGTGATTCAGAAAAGCATTCGTACAAAATCAGAATCAGGATGTAATTAAATAAAAAACGGTAACTTAAATGTAGTCGTTGCTAATTTGACAGATTTACTTTTCTTTTACTTTAATTACTGTTAGTTTAATCATATATATAATCAATGTTAATTGAAAGTATAACTAAATAGTTTTATTTTGAACAAAGTAATGGTGAATGAAATAAATCAAACAATTATAACTCCGCCCACAAATAAACTGCTGAAGAATTACTTTGATTACCAGTTTTATCTTTTTACCCTGGTCGATACGGTTTCATGCTGGCACGTATTTGTGACAGTCGGCGCGAAAGGGTTAACTAATATACAAAAGGGACATGTAATGAAAAATGTAGTCAATATAAGAAACTGGTAGCAAATATATATCTAAAAATTTATTTCATTTAAGAATATGATAGGTTTGTTTTATTTTCTTGTCAACCACCACAGATGGAGGAGGGGGGGGGGTAGCCGCAATCAGGGAAATATGGTCCCAATAGTTTGGACAGGAAAGCGGTCAAAAGTTGTGACCCTTAAGGTTAAATTTACTTTTTGCGTATTTCGCTATATCTCGAAAAAATGTATGCGAATTGATAAATTTCTTATCAGCACAATTATAAAATTCGTTTGCCCAAAGACAATTTCATCCAAAAAGTAACCTTTATTAACCCTTTATTATTTTATTTAATAATGATTGAAGAAAATTTGAATTGTAAGGTATGCGATGATTTGCATTATTTTGCATAGCGAAATACAAAATTTAAGAAAAATCGACCGAATAGTTCCTGAAGAATCGAATTTTAAATATCTGACATTTCAAAATTTGATTTCTCAGAAACTATTCGACAGATTTCATCCAAATTTTGTATTTTGTTGGCATTCTTTGTTATAAAGCAGCTGTGCGGTGTGGAAAAAGTAATATATCCATTTTTATAGCATTTTTATTGCATTTTTATCATAGAAGTAAAATGTTAACTGAAATTTTTTTTTTTTTTTGAAAAGCGTTTTTGTGACTTGTTTTGAAATAGTTATCCGATAACGAGTGACTCTGACGATTTTAAATATGCCAATGTATCAGAAAGTTTCAGCAATGAAAGAGATGGTATCTTAAATTTAATTGATTTATTATTGATTTAAATTGATTAATTTAATTGTATATTTAAATTGATTCTAATATTTTGAAATTCAAAATAAACATGTAATCTAATTGTTTAATCCTTGTCTGTACAGTAATTTTTTATAACCTTTACCCTTCACACCAACATCCGTTACTCAGTCACCCCCCACCCCTACAACTGAAATTGCGAAAAAATAATTTGCACTATACCTATATATTCATTTTCTGGAAAGAAAAAAAAAACGAGATCATTATTTCTAGTTTTTTTGTTTTACATTCGATGGGTGAACCTCTCATTTAAGATATGGTGCTGATAAGAATCAAGAAAAACTTCTTTTCTTTTTGCTCATTATTTCATTACTTTTTTGTTTCAGGGTTTCTCTTTCTTAATGATTATTATATTTCAATGCTTGGCATTTTCAGCAATGAAATTTTCTTAAAGATTAAATTAAAGAAGTTTTAAAACAATTCCACTTAAGTTAGAGGTTTGGAATGTTTATCATTTTAGAATAAATTAATTGAAAATGTTTGAAATATTCAGGGTCCATTTTCTGCACGTAGATAATAATATTTCATTAAGTTCCAAAACTTCTAGCACATATAGCAATGGCAATAATACTCTTTTCTTAGACAGCATATTTAAAAAAAAATTATCTTGATAGCAAATATTTAAGACTGCTCTTCCATCTATGTTTTCCTATTAATAGTTTATTTAAGTGTGTCTATTTTCTTATAATTATTTAATGCAATTTTCTGTTAGATTGATGTAAATAATTCAAATTTATTATCTGATAATAATAAAAGAGTTCAAGTGATATTTAGTTAAAAATGCAATCTTTTCTTATGAGTCCTGGTGATTTGGATGGATTTCTTTTATTTTATTTATTTAATGCAAAGTTAGGCGATGTTTTTACAATAGATGTACACTGTCTTGATGGTTTAATATTACTAGAAGTATAATGATTTCTTTTGTTAAAAAAATAAATACAATTATGATACCTAAAGGCCGGAATAGCCTGGTCGGTAGGGCGCTGGGCCCATATCCAAGAGGTCGTGGGTTCGATCCTCGCCGGCCGAAGACTCCCCGTGTAGTAAATGGTGACTGATGCACGTTAAATCTGTCGAGTCTCAAAGTCCTCCATGTTCCCACAACAAATCAATACCTCTGGGGGTACTGATCCAGGAGTTTCTTTGTCTTCTGGATTGGTTCAAAATTACAAGGCTACGGAGTTGAACTTAAGTAGTCGTAAACCCATGAAATTGGATCGGCTGTTCAACGACGGTTATAAAATAAAATAAAATTATGATACCTAAAGTCTAAAGCAGATAAATAAAGAGAAATAAATATTTACCTATTATCATGAAGTCGCAAACGTTAACAGAAGGCATTAGAAGAAGTGATAAATTACGCACCAATATGCAAAGATTATGAAGGGGAAAAAAAACTTATATATGATTTTATTTAGACCGAATTTCCTTAAAATTTAATTTATTTTCAAATAATTTTCTGAATACTTTAAGATACATAATACTTTTACGTATGTATAAAGCCTGTATGTATAAGGCAAAATTAATTGTCTCCATCGGGCCACAGGTTGATTAATATAAAAAATGGAGATTAAAAATTGCCTTTTTCGTTAAAAATACATTCCATTTTCATTTGGTTATTATTTTTTAAAAATAAATATGGAATTGTTATAAAATATTGTATAAACTGAAAACTTAATTATTTCATGCTTATTTCTTACAGTGCTTTTTTTTATTTATAATAAATATGTTGCATAAGATAATAGAGTATTATCATATTTAATTCATGTACTGGAATTTTAAGAAGTTAATGAAATGTTATTTTCAACATGAAGAAAATGGGGTTTGATCATTTCAGACATTTTCAATTAATTTGTTGAAAAATTATAAATATTCCAAAAATTTGAGTTACTTAAAACGGTTTAAAAATTTCTTCAATCAATCCTTAAAAATATTTTATTGTCCATTAAAGAAGAATTTTTTTTAACCATTGTAAACAGCCTATCCACCTCTGAGTTTACGTTTATTAATTTTAAACTCCGTAGCCCAACTTTTGAACACAACCCAGAAGACAAGGAGACGCTTTGGAACAGACTATCCTTTGTCTAGTACATTTTTGATGGAACTAACCTGCATTTGTGTTACTTCGATAGGAAAACAACAAAACTATCATATCTTAGGAATGTTTACAAAAAACTGTAAATACTGTAGTTACATAACTTAAAATAATTTTTAAAGTAAATTTTCATGAATACCATTTCTCCGTTCTTCTTAATTGATTATATAATCTTGACTTTTACGTATAATTAAGGCCTTAAAGAACTGCAGAACTACCTTATAATGCTTACCATGTTTGAAAAATGGTAAAAAAAAATGATCTAAGAATATCAACAGGTTTTAGAATAAAATGTTCAATTAGCGAAAACAGGGACTTAATAAAGAAACCTTTTGAGACTTAATAAAGAAACATTTGTGGAGACTTAATGAAGAAAACCTGAATCATAATTTGGGCTCATTGGATTAGATATATCAGAATAAATTAACTTGAACAAGACCAAGCAGAATTAGTTATTAATAAATCTCCAAAAATCTAAACTCGGTAATACTCATTTGATTAAATACTGAAAAGTGATATCTATTATTGATAACATCGGGTTTAAGGCTTGAAAAAAAGAAACTGATCTATAATAATTTAAACTCAATGGATTATATAAATCAAAATAAATTAACTCAAACAAGCCAAAGCAGATATAATTATAAATAGAATGATTAGAATTTTATTGTTGCAACGGCATTAATAAATCCCACAAAATGCCATCTTAATAATTATATTTTATTAAATATAATCCTTAATTAATTCTTTAGTCGTAACTGTAATTGGAGATTCATAATATCGTCTAAACCGGTCATTCATTTCATAAAAATATTCCTTTAAATTTTAATACTGGCTGAGAAACATAGAAAATGAAACTGATCCTACACAATTGTTTCTTTGATTCGCAGACAAAGCCTTCTTTTAATAGAATGGTATTATTCATGGTTTATTATTCTATGATTGCCAAAATAAACTAATGCCATTTACGATGACTTAATCCTTATGACTAATCCTGGAAGAAAAAAAAAGTTTTAATTATCCCGATTTAGCCGTCATGTTCTTTTTTTTTCTAATTTGTTTTTGTAACTAAACATTGAAATAATTTGAAATCATATTGATCTTGGGAACCAGGCCAATGCGAGAAACTAAATGCTACCTTGTTGGAACAAAAGATATAAAAAAAAATAATCGTAGATGAGGTATTGATGAAAAAGGCTCTTGCGTTAATAGAATCGTGGGCTGGACAATGAAAAAAAAAATTAAAGAGTTGAGAGAGGATAAAAAAAAATGTCGAAAGTTGCCTCCGTTTAATGTCCCAATTGCCTTTAGTGTTAACTCTATTCTTCCCGCCCATCGCAACAGAAATGTTGATTATTTCTTGATAACGAGTAATGCCAAGCTGTTTCGTTCGGCCATTTTGGGTCACAACTACGCATGGTGTGATACCATCACCTCCTACATCAAAAAGCTTCCACACGGTCCTTTATCAGTAGTTCGCGCAGACTATTTAAAAAGTGAATCAGTTATGCGCATGAACCCAAAAACCTTTTATAAAAATAACTAACTAACTAATCATATTTTCTAACTAATCATAATTGAAAGAAATGTATTATATATATTTGAGAATTGAATCTGTAGTGGTTGACAAGTGAATAAGGCAAACCAATAATATTCATAAATAAAAAAAAAATTTAGTCATATATTTGCTACCACTTTCTTATTTTAACTAGATTTTCTATTATATAAATCGTTCGGAAAGTGGATGACCGTCGCAGTGGTCTGATAAGACTACCTACAAAAAACCAAGTTGAGGCTTTGGTGATATCGGTAAGGTAAAAAGTAATTAATGAACACAGTTTCAATTACGATTTTTAGGTTTTTGATTTTTTCTTGCTTCAACTGAATATGAAATTAAAAATAAAGTGTATTTTAAAATAGGGTATCTGCTACAGCCTAGTGGTTAGTAGAAACTTTTCTTAACGTGGTCACTTTTTCAATAATCAAAAATCTCAAACGGGTAAAAAGACTGCTGATATGTGATATTGCATTTCTTTTTAAACATTTTTCCAAAACTATGCGGAATATTGTAAAGTTTACTTCTGAATTGAAGAATTTTTTTTGGAACAAGCGTGAAATATACAATTTTCGGAATATTATGAAATATTCGTAATAATACCATATTTATTAAAAAAAAATAAACAATAAAATAAATGTGCATTTTTGACGAAAAATGTTAGCATCAGTAGGTTATTGGTAGACAATTTCTTGAATTGCCATTTGTTACATTTAATCGCCATGTAGACTGTTTTGATCGTTTATGTTGTCCCGTTAAATAACGTAGTCAAAACTTTTCCAATTATCCTTTCAATGCAATTGATTGCTGAATCAGTTTTTTTTTTCAATTAACCCTTAAATATCCCAGTTTAAATTTAAAAAAATTAAAAACCGTTAAATATTTAATCAAAAAAATTCAAAAGCATACATACGGACATTAAAGAAAACAGCACATAGCCATTGCTAAAACTAATTTCTCAGTTTTATCAACATACATAAACAATCCGCATTGGCGATATATGCACTTAACCATTTTATTTTATTTTATAAGCGTCTTTGAGCAGCTAACCCTATATTGGGCATACGACTACCAATGTTAAATTCCGTAGCCTTGAAATTTTGAATCTAATCCAGAAGACAAGGGAACTCTTGGGTCAAGTAGTGGGAGAAATTTACGTTCGTGGTGGACTTTTTGGTGAAATTAACCCGCATTTGCGTTACATGGAGAGGGAAACTAATAAAACCAATCACGTTTAGCCTCACGGAAAGAGGACTCTCACCCATGATCCGTCTAGCACTGAGGATATTTTACATCAGCACTGTGGTCGGTGCGAACCTGGTGCGGAATTCGAATCAACCCACCATCGCTATCAATCGATCCCTGTTCACTTCATTAGAAGGCTAGTGTTCTATACTGAGGCAAACGGTATGCGTATAACCATTAATAATACCGATTGCGCAGTTCTATCAACATAGAAATACAATCGATTCCCATTGAAGTTGACTGCACAATGACATTGATAAAACTGATTGCGCAATGACTGCAACATATATACATGATTTACGTTGAAGTTGGCTGCGCATTTCATACCTGCCAACTTTTACGCATTTGGCGTAAAATTTTATTTCTATATTTAAAGTGGTAGTAAAACGTATGCTTTCTATATATTCTTTGCATTTATAAAATTAATTTATAATCTTTTTGATCCACCACTATTTTTAAAAAAATTAAACATGTATATAAACATGCAATACTGTTGTGAAAGTACTCATAAGCTTGATTTAGACACAGCGAATGTTTCTGCCTAAAATTTTAGTTTAAATTCCATTTAATTACCTTTGGAGAAAATCATTCTTGAAAGGATTAAAAGTTGGAAGGTATGTAATATTGATTACAAAATCCTATCAATACATATATGATTCACATTGAAGGTATTTTCAAATTGGCGATTCTAAACTTATGAGATACCTATGAGACTTATGAGATACTCATTACTTATGAAATAACATATGAGATAAGGTTATTATAGCGATACACCTTTTAGATTCTTCATAGTTCTTCAGTGTATTGAATTTTTTCAGTGACGATTACCACGCTTATTTTTCTTAAGGAGTCATAACAGTTTGTTATTAAAATCTTATAAAAATAATATTATTAGTAATTAAAACAAATTAATAGAGTGTTAGTAAAAATTTAATTGTTCTGGGCTTCTAAAATTGCAAAAAGTGGCAGTAACTCAATTCAGATTTGTTCATTAATTATTTCTGTAATTTTTCAATCGTAACTACCACTATGACTCATATTTCCAACTATTCAAATTTTAAACAAAATTATTTAAAAAAATATTGAAAATGTAATTAACTAAATAAAATGTTATATAGTTAATATTTAATCATAAAAATTTCAAGCGACGAAACTGATTAATATTTATTACTGCGAAAAATGACTGTAATACATGTATACTAAAATTATAAAATATAACCAAAAAAATTAGAGAGATAAATTTTCATTGAATAAAAAATGCAATGGTATTTTTGAACTTAGCCTCTAAAAATTCTAAAGAAAATATTGTTAATCTTTCTCCAATTTTTTTTAAAAAAATCTTACAGTTCTTTCTAAAATTTGTTCTTTAAATAATATCCTATTCCATATTCATCATTACACTTTTTAATTTTTACAGCACATTGGTTTCCAATGTTTTCGTTTTCAAAGTAACATTTTTTTCTCATGGGATTGAAATTTAATTACTAGCTATAAGCATTTATTTTTATCGACTTCTAAAAATAGAATCATTTATTTATATGTTCTTACATATTTTAGTGTTATTTTCTTTTCTGTTAGTTGAAGTATAATTTTATTTACATTGCAATTTTTTTTTCCTGAGGTCCATAGCCAAATTTAAAAGGCATTTATCTACCATAACTAACGCTAATTCAGATCTCAACCAGGTAACTGTAATTACAACAACAAAGAATTTCATCAGCTATAAGAATTATCATCTGAAGTATTATTTAAAGTCTAAAAATGTTAATTTCATATAATGTTTATAACTTTGTGTAATTCTTAACAAAAAATATTAAAATAAGAGTTTTGATAGTTCATTTTTATTATAATTTCATCAGTTTTCTTTAATTTTCCTGATTTAAATTTGTTGAAAGTACAAAAGGATGAGCGAAAATATAGAACTAATTGCTCTAAAGCAGTGATTCCCAAAGTGTGGTACGCGTACCCCCTAGGGTACGGGAACAGTTTAGCGGGGGTACGCGTTCTTATGCAGAATATCTTGCAACAAACAAACATTTCACAAACTTTTATTTAAAAACAAAGTTAGCCATGAAAATTTACGATTACGTATTTTTCTATTGGCCATTGTTTGCAGAGTTAACAGTAAATAATTACTGGTGTTATCAGCCAGTTGTAATTTTTAACTTTTGTGCAATTTTTTTATAGTATAAAATTCATTCATTTTTTATTAATGGTACACAGCGTTACGAAAAATTTATAAAGGGTACACAAAAGTCTCAAGTTTGGGAAACACTGCTCTAATGGTTTGGATAGTACACTGTATCAAACACTATATCAAAACACTATATCAAAAATTAATCAATGCTAATTCTCTAAATTTTCGAAAAGTTATGATGCTTAGAGTACGTGAATTGACGATTTTAAATACAAAACTTAAAACTTAACATTCCGTTCATGCAGGATTATATAATGCATTTCATACAAAATGTTGAAATAAATGCATATTACCCAAAGGTAAATAATGAAACTACAAACATGCTTCAAATCTTAAACCATATCTAATATATTAATGTTAGTAAGTAGTATTTCTAATAATTATTCACTTAGAAATAAAGTTCTGTTTAACTATCAAACAAGTAGTTAGGTAGAAATATTTTCAAGTCAGCTTTTTCTTCGTGAAAATATGTGTGACCAAACATGGCCGAGCGAATGTATTTTGTGTGCTTTCAAGCGTAACGCGATCGAAAGAAAACACGTTCTCGTACTTTACGTAACGCTACTATTAAGCATCGGAAAGGATAAAATAATTGTCAGGATGTTACTGGGTTCCTATTAGCAACCGAGGTGAAGAAAAAAAAAAAGAGTGGGAACAAATATGGCCGCACAATGGGAACACAATACGTTTCTAAAGATACGCTTCTCTTCTCTTACTAAGTTCACGTGACTTAACAGAGAGAAAGTAGCCACAAATTTATGAGTTTATCACGGTTATCTACTTTAGACAATGCGGCTCTTTAAAAAAAGATGCTTTTTTCTCGACCAAATTATTGGACAATGTGGATTTATTTTATTTCGAATTGGAACGTTCTTTTATTTGTTTCTACTCAACTGATCGGGCAGACGATACTTTTTTTCTTTTTTACGAAGGGGAAGTGATGTGAAGTAAGGAAATCGTGCGTTTATAGTTCCGTGTTATGGCTCTTGAAATCGAAACTGAAATGCATTAAAAAAAATAAATTAATTTATTGCATATGATTGTTCGTTTATCACTGTTATTGTTTACGAATTGCTCGAATGCGATCGGAACAGCGTACATTTTACGCACCAGAAGTTGTTTTAAATTAAATAATTTCCACTACTGTTTCTTAGAATTTAAGCAGTGATAGAATACAAATTACTCATTCTTTAGTCTAGCGGTTCTTACTTTTTTGCCGCTACGGAACCATAAATGATCGAGCATCTTTGGGCGTAACCCGAAGTTGTCAAATAAAATTAACTAAATAAAATAAGCTGTGAAAATACAAATAAAATAAAATAAAATAAAACAAGAAATTTTTTTGATTACATTTAATAGGTAGAATAAAATTCCTTTAGTCATCGTTTTCTTAATAATAGATTTGAAATTATAAAATTTGTGTCAAACAGTTGATTTCGCAGGCATCTAGTCAAAAAATGTTCAGAGAAAAAAATTCAGAAAAACATTTAGACCAGTTCTGAATTTGTTTTTGGTGTATGCATACGCTGGAAACCAATAAAGTAAGCCGAATTACAGTTTTCAAGAAAGAACTGAACTGAACTAAGAATGGTTGTCAGAAAGACAGAATTCTTTATTCTAGGATTTGATCATTTTATATTGAATTGAAAGATTGGATGAGAAATGAAAATGCGATTTTCTATATTGCATATCCTTTTCATATAATTTATTCACTGCATTTCAATTGGATAAAAATATTTATTTAAGAACTTTTTACTTCTTTTTTATTGCTATTTTACTTAGATAATTTCTTAAAAATAACCAAAATATCAAATAAATGATGATTTATTGTTTGGATATAAATATCGAAACAGGTGGCAAGTTACAAAATCAAAACAAGTATATACAATTTAAACTCTCGAAGTTTTCCTTGGAATCCCAGGGTTCCTCGGAACACCATTTGGCAATTTTGTCCCTCTCCATTGCCTCGGAATTCAAACACCAGCTCCAGAAGTATAAAATAGCAAGGACAATTTTAGCTCCGTACTGTAGTAAAAATTGAAGATATGAGGGAAACAGCAGGTCGAATGCCAAAAATCATTATAAAAGAATAATTGCGAAGTTACCTACTGTGCATACTAGCCAACAATCATTCTTTCCGAGAATGGTGTTTACAAGTGGTAGTAAAACAATTACTCATAAACAATTTAACTCAAAAATATGTACATTTTGACCAGATTGAATTTCGTTATAGTTCAGATTACTACACTTTTATATATCTGCTGTAACTGTTTATATACAGTGGTGGTCAGATTCAATTATAATTATTATCATAATTTAAAAAGTTTAATGAAATAACATGAGTTTCGCTACCACTTTAAATATGAAGAGTTAAAAGAGTTTTGCTGAATTTTGTTAGTCATCACTTAAAATCGTCAATAAAAACGTAATTTTTTTTTTAAAGAAAAAGCTATATAGAAACCAAAAAAACAAAAATCGTTTTTAATTTTTAAACGACAGATTTAACGCTAAAAATCTTAATTTATCTTTTTTACATTGTCTTATTTTTAAAGAAAAAAGTGGCCATAAAAGAATGAGGTTCATTAGAAACGTTTTTTTAAAAAAAGCTGTCATGATAAAAACGATAATAAAAGGAAAAGTTAATAAAAAAAATCAAAAGAGATACCAAAAAAAAAAAGTGTCCATGTTTCTGAAATATATTTAACGTTGAAAATCGGAGTGTTCTATGTTACTACTTATCTACTTTACCTCACAAGAAAAAAGTGACAGTAAAAGAATAAAGTCTATTAGAAAAGCACCGTTAATATGTTTCGCTTTAAATAAAAAATGAAATAAATAAAGTAAAAAAAACAAAGAAACAAGTAAAAATTAAAAAAGAGTTCTTTTGTAAAACGAAGTGTTGAAAAAAACGTTAAAATTGACTTGCCTGAATATAATTAAAAAAAGAAGAAAAATCAGCATTACAAAACTCATGGTTCAGTATAAAGTTATCTAGTTTCGATTTCTTAACAAGTTTTAGGACTTAACAAATATGTGTAAAAGCTATTTCAAATAATTTATAGTAAAAAATACGATTTTAGATTATTTTTTGCTAAAATTTCCCCCCAAAAAATCCTCCCCTCGAAAAATAATTGTCTCAAATACTTTGCCGAAATACGGCAAAAGAGCCGAATAGACCGAATATCGTTACATTCCTAGTTTATATCTACATTTATCACATTAATTTCGCAAATTTAAGAGTTGAATATAGATTTCTTATGACATGTGAGCTTTTAGCTCGCTAATCTAATTTTTTTTCTTCTTCATAATACTAATTTAAGGTTACAAATGTAACAGCTGCCGCCTACTGAAAAAACTAAATAAGTGTAGTTAATTTATGTTTAAAATTTAAAAAATAACAAATTATTGAAGTTGTATCTTTCATTTTATTTAAAAAATATCCAAGTTCAGCAGTTTAATACCTAAATACATTTCTCTTGAAGTATAAACTTGCCTTTTAAATTAAAATACTTGTATTTTATCAGAAATATAGTAATAATAGCTTAATTTGGGTAGAGCGTTTTCTTTATATTTAACAGATCATTACCAACATAAAAATTTTAAATTTCTATACGACATTAGTTTCCAATGTTTCCGTTTGTTACGGAACGTCTTTCCTTATTGAATTGAAATTTAATTAGAAGTTGTAAGCAATTTTTTTTAAAATTTATCAACTTCTAAAGATCGAATCATTTATTTAAATGTTGTTACATAGTGTCATTTTCTCTTATGTGAGTTGAAGTATAATTTTATTTATATTGCAAAATTGCTTTTTTCTTGAGGTCCATAACCAAATTTAAATGACATTAATCTTCTATAACGTACGATAATTCAGATCTTAATCGGGTAACTGTAATTACAAAAACAAAGAATTTCATTAAATGTCTGAATTATTATCTGAATCAGGTGGCTTGGTGGCGCAGTTGCATACCTGCCAATTTTTACGCATTTGGAGTAAAATTTAATTTTTATATTTAAAGTGGTAGTAAATATATACTATTTTCTCTTTTCTGAACTAAATTTTTAAATGATTTTCATCACCACTATTCTTAAGAAAACCAAGCATATATATTAATATGTGTTACTATTGTGGTAGGCAGCTTAAGCTTTTTCAAATACAGCGTATTTTTTTTGCTTAAGATTGAAATTTTTATTCCATTTTAATACCACTGGGAAAAATCATAATGGAAGGGATTAAAAGTTGGCAGGTATGCAGTTGGTTTGTCGTCGGCCTTCTGAGCCCAAGTTTGCGGATTCGATCCCCGGCCCAGACACCGGATTATCGGGAAGCAGAAAATCCTCAGATCCCTGGAGTGCCTTATTGGCTCTTGGCATTTCCGGCAAAATTAAATTCCTAGTGCACTTTAGCACCCAAATAGAGTCTCGGTGCTGCCATCTAGTGTGGCAGAAACTAGACGTCCAAATTAACATGACCAACGGTATCTCACCCATTGTGGTGGTCCTGAAAGAGTGGATACGACCTCTGGAGAACGCACTAGGTCTGCTTATCGGCAAGACCGATTGTGCAGCTCATTGGAAATAAAAAAAGAAATCATATGAAGAATTATTTAAAGTCTAAAAATGTTTATATCATATAAATTTTTAACTTTGAGTAATTCTTAACTAAAAATAAAAATAATAAAAGTTTTATTTGATAGTTCATGAGTTAAAACATTTTATTATAGTTTCATCAGTTTTTTTCTTCATCTTTCTGATTTAAATTCGTTGAAGATACAGAAAGGATGTGAGAAAATAGAGAAAAACTAATTGCTATAATGTTCTTAATAGTATACACTAACTATTTAAAACTTAACTATTAAAAACTAACAATTAACCACAAATAAATCAATGCTAATTTTCTAAATGTTATGATACTTAGAGTACGTGAATTGACGATTTTAAATGCAAAACTTAAAACTCCGTTCATGCAGGATTATATAATGCATTTCATACAAAATGTTGAAATAAATGCTTTTTACCCAAAGGTAAATAATTAAACTACAAACATGTTTTTCTTCAAATCTTAGACCATGTCTAATATTTTTAATCATTTTATAATTTGTCCATAACAAGTACCAATTTATAGTTTAATTTGCAGGAATCAATATTGTAATTAAGATAATATCGTTGCACAGATAAAAGAACTTCTCGATAAATAAAAGTAATGATTTTTTTACGACGGAAAAACGATATTTTTTGCTATCGACATTTCTTTGAAATAAGATACTTAATTATATACATTTATAAGCGCATAAGAAGTTTCATATAACAATATAATATAAAACCTTCGGTAGTAAGAGCTCTTTTTACCCAGAAAAAAGCTATTGTTATAACTACAGTTTATCTGTTTTTTAGTTTGAAAATGATTAATGAGCTTGTATAAAAAAATCAATCAATTATAGCAAAATAGCCAACTTATTTAAAAGGAATTGATTTAAGATATTTAAGGAACAAAAAATAAAAGCAGATTACAACTTATTATTGAACTAAATCACTTTCAGTCTACACGTCTACATAGTTGGACTACATGTGAAATTACTTAATTACTTTCCGTCTATACGTTAACATATTTGGACTACATGTGAAACGTAAATTATTATTACTTTAAATAAAAACTATTGTTATAAGTGCAGTTTTTAAAAAAAAATGATTAATGTGTTTGTATAGAAAAAAGAATCAATCATTGTAAAATGATCAGTATATTTATAGAGAATTGATTTAAGATAGAACAAAAAGTATTGCAGCTAAACTTATTACTGATCTACACGTCTACATTACTGGACTACATGTAGAATTGCATAATAATTACTTTAAGGCTACACGTTTTTCATATCACTTTTAAAACGTTAACAAAATCAGACTACATATGAGATGTAAAAATTAGTATTAAATTTGACGATGAGAATGAAGAAAATGCATTACAAAGAGTTTTTAATTTGTGTAGCTTCTAAATTATTTTTCATTTAGCAGCTAAAAAGACACTGCAATATTACATTGTCAAAGCAGTCTTAATGTCATCGTTTGTACAAAAATATGCTTAAGGTGTTTCTAACTGGGAAGCAAGAAACTCAAATCGAAGAAATGTCAGCAGAGCAAGCAACCATAAAATCAAATGTACTCTATAGATTTCTTTACATTTTTGGAATTTTGAAAAGGTCTGGAGATACTAAATGGAAACATTTAATTACCTCATTTCTGCCTTCGTCTTTATTAATTGCCTATGCAGATTTCGTAACCTTAGTCATCATTGGAGTAAAGAATGGTTATTCAGATGAATTGACAGCTGTTTATGTTTGCTTATATGGAATATCTATATATTTATGGATAGTGCTTAAACTTAAAAGCAGCGATTTTTTGCTGTTATTGATAAAAACTGAAACACTATACGGTCATATGAAAATAAAGTTGTGGAAATATATTCTTTTGGTTTCTTTTGGTACTTGTTCTTTCATATATTCGTTGGCAATTATTGTCCAAAGCACCAAAGATCAAGGAGAAGATTCAAAATTTCTTACATATGGTATTATTTTGCCTGATTCCTTGCTGAGATACTTTATTGCAGTCGCAAAAAGCAGCATCTATATGATCATATTTCCCTTATTTCCGAATCTTGTGGCTCTAATTTATTGCAGTTTGTGTTTGAAGCATGGAGTTGCTGCTCAGACCTTATCCAAAGAAATCGAATCGATGACTACAGAAGCATTCAATCATTCAGAGAAAATGCAATTTATGCAAAAAAGTCTGTATATCATAAAGAATATGAATCATTTGCAGCATGTATTTTCAATTCCCGCATTTTTACTCTGTATGGAGAATTTTATACTGTGCTTCAGTTTCATGACCACATTTGTGACTATTAAAAAAGAAGCCATTACCACTGATGTGATAATGTTAACTATTGTGGAAATAGCTAATGCCGCTCTTGTGCTTGTATCAGTTGTCTGGATATCTAGTTCTTCAAGTTCTGATATCGATATCTTGAGGGAATCACTAACCGATAAAAATGTGAAAAGAATTTTTCTGGGTATTGAAGATGAATTCGGCGTTGCAGACAAAATCTTGTTAGATAAAATTAACTTTCAGTTTTCAGGTTGCAGAGTTTTGTTCTTTAGAAGAAGTTTACTGTTAACATTTGTTGGAGCCATTTTGACCTATGGATATCTTGTTTTGAAATATTAATTTACCTTATCATGTATATTTGTTGTTTGGATATCTAGTTCTTCAAGTTTTGATATCGATATCTTACAAGAATCACTAATCGATAAAAATTTGAAATTTTCCTTTCTGGGTTTTGAAGAAAGATTCAGCTTTTTAGACAAAATTTTTTTTAAATAAAATTAACTTTCAGATTTCAGGTTGCAGAATTTTCTCTTTAGACGATGTTTACTGTTAACATTTATTAGAGTCATCTTGGTTTAAAGATATCTTGTTCTAAAATATTAATAAATCCTGTAAGAGTTAAATAATAATATTGTTTTGGTGCGTATAAGATAAAGTAAATTTGTTTATGTATTGTAATTGATAGATTGGAATATTTGGTATATGTACTAGTAATTGGATATAGTCATGATTAAAAATAGTAAGATGATTGAAATGTCATAATAAATATAATTAAGGCCGAAATGTATAAAAGGTAAATTAATTAAATTGAAGGGGAATGTGATCGTTAAGGAAAGTGGTAGTACAATGCTAATGTGGGATAACAATAACCCAATAGGTCCAAAGGGTCACAAAGTGTGAGGTTTGAACAAATTGGATGATTTGGTATCACCAAATTTAGAATAAGGGTGAAAACTAAGACAATTAAAGATTAATGGTAAATACGATAAAGTCATACTATATCCAAACAATATATGATTTAATACAGTAAGCTGATGTTTCCAATAAGAAAAACTAATGAATTCACATACATGCATGCCCATAACAATAATTGAAAGGTACTCACCCTGTACACACAGGACATGATAAATCATGAAAATAGAGGCAAATAAATTCTCCAGCACAAGATTAAATTATTAACATATCATTTTATTTAGAACATACATCTTTCACCACATCTACCAACACAAGAAAGGCATTTTATTGAAATGGGTGACGGGAGAATTAAAACACAGAAGGCGTTATAGATAAATGTTAATTATAAAAGAACGAGTAATTTAGAGGTTAAAATAAATATGGAAAGAAAGCTTCAATTCGAGAAGGTTTTTCTTATGTTAAAGAAAATTAAAGGTATAAAATTTTGATTTTAAATTTACAGAATTTGATTAGAGATATGGATTTAATTTAAGATAAAGGTTAAGAAAAAAAATAAAAAGAAATCCCTCGATACGGACCGAAGTCCGCATCTCGGAAAAAAAGGAACCAGCAAGAAGGAAAAACCAACAGAGAATCTCCCCCAAGTGACTTAAAAATTCCTTAACTGGGGTAGACCAGAAAAACTGTGACCAATTAAATTTAAAGAGGCGGAGAGTTTGAAATTTAAAGTAAAGAGATTGGTTAGTTAGCCCCCCTAAAATTAAAGGAAGAAAAAGAAAGGCGTGAGTAGAGGGGGTGGTTGACTTTCCCCACAGGAAGTGCGATGACCGCAACGACCGTGAGAAAGGTCAACAAGAAAGTTAAAAATAAAATTGCCAAATTGAAAAAAAGAATAACGTTTACAGAAAAATTAAAGGTTAAGTAAAATTAGAAATTAAAATTGTCACATTACATTAAGTGTAAATGTGACAATACCCGGACAGACCGGAAATTTTTTTATAAAATTTTCGAAGCCGTAAGAAAATTTTAATTCAAACAAAAAATAAGTAAAAATCAAAATATAAGAATTTTCCTCAATACAAAAAAAATGTTCCAAAAAGTTTGAAACAAAAAATTTGCCTAAAATTCAAAATAACGAAAAAATAAAAATTTTTTTAATAAAAATAGATACCATAAAATAAAATTCAAAACTTAGCATAAAAGGTAAAAGTAGAAAAAGATAAAATTGGAAAAAGAGTCACCCATTTCTGTACACAGCACTGAATTTCTGTACATAGCTAACAACAATTGTTACAGGCAAAAATCTGATATGTTAACAGAACTCTTTGACGACACTGGAACGAAAAAACACAAAACAGCAGTAATAGTTCATTTAAGCACAAAAAAACAATTTAAATCAACAGTAAATAACAGGTGATTATATGGTGAGCAAATATTGTTAAGGGCAATAAATTGGAAACATCAGTGAAAGTTTAAAAAAAATTAATACATGGAACTCAAACATATTGTGACGCAACTAAAGCGAGGAAGAAAAAAAACGAATAAGGCCAAATAAAACAAAAAAATGTAAAGACAATTACTAATAAATGTCAATTAAAATGACATAAAAGGAATAATAACATTAAATTGGAATCAAAAGTAAATTCGATTGCATTTTGCAATAAATAAACAATTTGTCGATTAGTAATATCAACATAATTATTAAATTTTGATTGGAAACGTCGTTTAGAACGCACTATGTTTGAGATAATCATACATTGAATTCATTGAACATAAAATATGTGAACCAAAAATACGCTAAACAGAATTAATGTTAACCATACACTCTAATAAAAATAAAAATTAATAAGATATTGTGATAAAAGGATTGAAGAGAAAAATTGTTCATTAATTAGCAATATAACATTCAAATTGCTGACACAAAACTAAGTGCTAAAAATGAGTAAAATAAATTAAGAATTATTCTCATATTCATGAATATAAGGTTTAACAAATAATAATATAAAGAACATCTTATCTAAGAAACATCTCATTTACTGATAAAAAAAATGATCGCAATTAATTAAATTGCAAGTTGAGAATAACAAGTATTGTACATTGAAGACTCAAAGTTTATTGTGTGATTGATAAGTCTATTTTTTCCACAAAAAAAAACGTCTCAGCTTGAAAATGGAAGATGAGAGAAATATTTTTCACGTTTTTGAAGAAGTGGGGGGGGGGGATTTTCTTGACACAAGTCAACAAACAGGGTTCTGATGGTCATTCCTTGAGGTTGCCCCACAGATGCAATCTTATCTGGTCATTCCATCCTTTTCTCCACAGGACTCACCCTTCAACCTTGGACATTGTGGGGAAGGGTTCCCCTTCTGCAGGTGTTTTCCCCAATTAACGAAATTGATGAAACAGGAATCGACCAGGGGTTTTACAACATCCTGTCGTGGAAGAGGCCATAAAAATCTGTCTAAGCACTCCAGAGAAAGTAAGTAGTAAAATTCATGCTGTGTGCGATTTCAACTGGACAGCGCTTTCTCCTTCACCCCATGACCTTAGATAAGAGACCACGTCCTAGAACATACATCCATGAGACAAAAACGGTAGTTGAAAATGAGGGTTCAAAAGTTATTCATTAGAGGGGAGATTCTTCTTCTTGAAATTCTCAGAGCATGGAATGATGAGGAATACAAATAAGAAAATGTCTATTTTCACACAAATGTGCTTAATAAGAAAAAACTTTGTATCATGATCAGGAATGCGATACAATAAAATATCAGTACAATTACAAATTTGAGATATTTGAAGAAATATCTATTTGATAAATAGCACTTAAGATATACACTATAAACACAAAATTATTGCAACTTATGTTAAAACTATATTATTGAGCATAATCGAACGAATAAAGAAAATTATAAAATGTCCAGTCACTTAAATTCAATACAACATAAGATTAAAAAAAATTAGAAATTGATTTGAAAGTATACTAAAAAAATTAAAAATAAAGACAGAGTGTATGGTTACGTACATTAAATATTATTCATAGTGATAACATTTACAAAGAGTTCGCAAATTTCATGATAAACACAGTTAAAAAAAATGATTGGTAGTGACATTTATTTAAATTAATATTAAATATTTAGTTTACACAATGTGTATATTAATTGGTTAGGAAAATGTATACAAAGAATCTTGTATAATTATTTTTTTTTATAGTTAAACAAATGACCTTTTGTATATTTATTCGTTTATACAAATAGTCATTAAATAATTAAAGCATCGTTAATTATAAAAGATATTGTAAATAACGTACTATTATAACAACAATCTTAAAAAATATGATGGTAACAAACCTAATTGTTTTACGAAAGAAAATATTCATATAATTAAAAAAAAAATTTTTTTTTTTAAATACACTTAACAAATGAAGGAATGTTCTTAAACAAAGCAAAAAAAAAGTTGTTTTACCTCAAAAGGTACTTAATTATTATTATTCTAAAATAATGAAGGTAAATTATAAAAGTCATTTACCTTATTAAATATTAATGTATATATTCAAATTATTTAACCAGGAATCAACAAGTTACGCAGATGATTTTTCCCATAGAGCATCAACACAATTTAATTTATTTAATAATTCACTTGAATCATTATTATTTTTTTTTTTTATAGCATCTGGTTTTTTTTAACCAGGAAATCATAATTTATCATCTGGTTTCTTTGACCAGGAATAACCTTCTGATTCATTTTTGATCAGGAAAATAAAAATAAAAATTAACTTCTGGTTCTATTTTGACCAGGGAGAATTCAAAAAAAATTCTGGCTTAATTTACCAGCAAAAAAAGTAAAAAGTAAGAAGAAAATTCCTTAATGAACAAAACCTTAATTAACAGTGGACCAGGGTTTGAACCTGGGCCCTTTGCAATGACGCAATGTACTTCATTTATACTATCGTATTAACCAAAGTTAAACATCAGGAAGAACCTCTTAAAAAAAAAATAATTCCCGAAAAATCGTTGAGCTCAGGTATTACCCAGAGCAATCAGGACATATTTTATCCCAATTATATTAATAAAGTAATCCCAAATAAATTTTTGAGGCATCTGTATTACCAGACACGATTCAGGAAATTCACTATCCCAAATATTTTTTTTTTTTTTTTTTGTAATAATTCAAATAAACACCAAATTATCAGATACTCCATTAGGGAAATGGTAACAAAACCAATCAAATAAGCCTGCCAAATCTTATATCAAAACATAAATTCACAAAAGTTGATAACATTAAATAATAAAAATTGGGAAAGACGAAAAAATATTTTTTTTTTTTTTGTTTGTTTGTAAGAAAGAAAATTGACCAAAAGAATAGTTTAGCCAGTAGATAGTAGAACCAAAATAACCTAATCAGGAAATTATTTAATTCTTAATATACATAAGATCACGTATAAATACAATTATGGTAAGTATATTTATTTATAATTCTTTCTTTTTTTTTTTTTATTCATAAATATAAAGCAAATTAACGTTTATGTAGGAAAACAATTAGAATAGTTTGAAAAAAAAAAACATTGAACCATTCCAAAGAAAGATCCAAATGATGGGCAAAGTAGCAATCCTGAAAAATTAATGAAGACGTCTCTTCAGCTTGGTATGGCCAGCATACAACAAAACTTAAAACAAAATTGGGACTCAGTCCATCAATATGGAAACATTGATTAATTTAGTTCAAAATTAAATATTTTTCAAGTAGAATAATGGAACAAAACACAAAATTTATTAAATTGCGTAAATAAATTAAAACCAAAGTGCCTCTTTTAATAAGATTAGCAATATTAATAAATATACATTATAGTTGATAGTAGCCAATTTTTTTTTTTTTTTTTTTTTTTTTTTTTTTTTTTTTTTTTTTTTTTTTAAGGTTAAACATAAATACAAAATAAATCACTTTTGTAATATTATATTAATATGCCTATTTAAATAGTTAGATACACAGTTAGATATAGTTCAATAAACACTTTGAGAATATTTTATGACATTCTTATAAATATATATATCAATTTTATCACTACCAAATCAAATAGCAAAACACATAGAGAAAAATTCAAATAAGAACAAACGTATTGTTTCATTTAATTCATTACACCATAATAAAACCTAGGACCTCACAACAAAAATATACGGCACCATTTGTAAGAGTTAAATAATAATATTGTTTTGGTGCGTATAAGATAAAGTAAATTTGTTTATGTATTGTAATTGATAGATTGGAATATTTGGTATATGTACTAGTAATTGGATATAGTCATGATTAAAAATAGTAAGATGATTGAAATGTCATAATAAATATAATTAAGGCCGAAATGTATAAAAGGTAAATTAATTAAATTGAAGGGGAATGTGATCGTTAAGGAAAGTGGTAGTACAATGCTAATGTGGGATAACAATAACCCAATAGGTCCAAAGGGTCACAAAGTGTGAGGTTTGAACAAATTGGATGATTTGGTATCACCAAATTTAGAATAAGGGTGAAAACTAAGACAATTAAAGATTAATGGTAAATACGATAAAGTCATACTATATCCAAACAATATATGATTTAATACAGTAAGCTGATGTTTCCAATAAGAAAAACTAATGAATTCACATACATGCATGCCCATAACAATAATTGAAAGGTACTCACCCTGTACACACAGGACATGATAAATCATGAAAATAGAGGCAAATAAATTCTCCAGCACAAGATTAAATTATTAACATATCATTTTATTTAGAACATACATCTTTCACCACATCTACCAACACAAGAAAGGCATTTTATTGAAATGGGTGACGGGAGAATTAAAACACAGAAGGCGTTATAGATAAATGTTAATTATAAAAGAACGAGTAATTTAGAGGTTAAAATAAATATGGAAAGAAAGCTTCAATTCGAGAAGGTTTTTCTTATGTTAAAGAAAATTAAAGGTATAAAATTTTGATTTTAAATTTACAGAATTTGATTAGAGATATGGATTTAATTTAAGATAAAGGTTAAGAAAAAAAATAAAAAGAAATCCCTCGATACGGACCGAAGTCCGCATCTCGGAAAAAAAGGAACCAGCAAGAAGGAAAAACCAACAGAGAATCTCCCCCAAGTGACTTAAAAATTCCTTAACTGGGGTAGACCAGAAAAACTGTGACCAATTAAATTTAAAGAGGCGGAGAGTTTGAAATTTAAAGTAAAGAGATTGGTTAGTTAGCCCCCCTAAAATTAAAGGAAGAAAAAGAAAGGCGTGAGTAGAGGGGGTGGTTGACTTTCCCCACAGGAAGTGCGATGACCGCAACGACCGTGAGAAAGGTCAACAAGAAAGTTAAAAATAAAATTGCCAAATTGAAAAAAAGAATAACGTTTACAGAAAAATTAAAGGTTAAGTAAAATTAGAAATTAAAATTGTCACATTACATTAAGTGTAAATGTGACAAATCCTATCATGTATGAGGTTGTAGCCTTTTGAGCATAGCTGTCAACTTGAACGTATAGTGGAAATTCTTGGTTTTTTTTTAAATTTTAAATAGAGATTTTTTAACTCACCATATTAAATTAATAATTAAAATTCGTGGATGTAAAATGCACTAGTTAGGAATTTATGGAAAAAATTGTAGGCGAAATAAAATATGTTCTTTAATTTGTACTTTAATAATATGCTCTTTGTTGGAAAATTCTTTGTGCTTTAATTATTATTTTACTATTACTTTGTAAATTCTTCTCCGTTAACCTTGCATGTTGGCAGTTATACTTTGTGCATTGATATAAACATATATGCCTTTTGATGAGATTTTCTCTTTGTAGTGGGAGTGATTTGATTAGTTTAGATTGAGCTATAGCATTTAAACATAACTAATTCATGAAATCGTATCAGAAGGGTTGTCAGGATTTCAATGTATTTAAATGACTCTGTTTGTTGTGAACAAAATCTTTCCAAACTGATTCTATTAAATTTAAAAATAAATAAATGAAGACTAGAAATAAAAAACAACATAAGTATATAAAAAAAGATTTTTCTTTTTTTTTTACTGAAAAATGTTCTTTAGACTAAGCTAAACGAAGTAGAGAACACCCGAAGGGAAAATTCCAGTGTAATGGAGAATGTCCTAGGTGCCATCAGTTCTCAGTGATTAGACGTTCGACATTTCATTCCCATACAATAAAAATAACATAATAAAACTAACTACAGTAACAACAAAAATAGCGAATCAATTACAATAAAAATAACAGCAACATTAAGAAGGTATTTAAATACTACACTCAGGGAAGTTAGATTAAACCTTTCTAATAAGTGGTAAGTATACTTTCAAACTGCATGGTCAACCTTTAAACTTTGTAAAACTTTTAAAGTCCATGGTCAACCTTTTTAACCAACTTTTAAAGTCCATGGTCAACCTTTTTGAAAACTTTTAATTTAGGTTTCCATTTGTTAATAACTTCAGCTTTCTGGAAGCTCGTTTGAATAAAATTGGTAACCACTCGTTAGTTTAAGAAAGCGTATAAAGGTTATAAAATACATAATTCCTTTTGAAGTTTGTAGCATTTATAAAATGTATTTTATAAATAACGAAAACTAGAAGTCAATAAGCTCCTAATAGGTCGTGGTAAATGTACTTACAATCAAAAAATGGCATTAAAATTTAGATTAATTTTTTATAAGCTAAATGATTTTTTTTCTTATATCAATTACTATTCTTATATTAATTTTAATTCCTAATATACTTTAATTTATCTTTACTAGAAATAAATGGCCCATTAAAGGGTTAATATGTAAAGTTTTGTTGGCTACGAACCCGAAGGAGTGAAATTGAGAACGCTCTAAGGACCAGATGCGAGCGTTTTTCATTTTTCAGATCTCCTGAAACATTTTCTTGTTTCGACATAGATCGTTTTTCATTTTTTAGTCCTAAAATATTAATGATACATTTTGCTAAAGATGTAAAAATACATAAGAAAATAGCAATTGAAATAAGGATGAGACGCTGAATGAGATAATATGTGTCATTAATGAATGAATATGTTGAATGAATGAATATAAGGAATGTGCTGAACGGGATATTACGTGTAAAAATATATCGTCGTTAGTGGTATGTTCCTTTTTAAGGAGAAATACTTAATTGATTGTTTCCAATTTCAATAAAATTTAATTCCTTAACCGTTTTTAATTCCTTGATAATCCCGAGTTACCAATGGCAACGCTCCCCAAATGGTGTTCCGCGGAATCCTAGGGCTCAGGGGAAAAGTTAAAGAGGTACCACAAATTAGTACTCTTCATAACTAATAATAAGTTTTGAAACCTCAGATTATATTTAGCTTCAATATATAACTCATAATTTATTTAGTCTTTCTGTTGCCTTTATTAAATCATTTCAAGTAAAATGCCAAACAAATAATAAAATTGAAATGCCGTTTTTTAAAAGAAAATATAATATTTTTCCGTAATAATATATTGAGCAAATTATCAGAAGAACAAGTATTTATAAAATATAGCATTTATATTTTCCTTTTACGGTTTTCAAATCAAAATAAGATAACTAATATCTTTAAAAAAGAAATATGTTTCCCTAATAACGAAAATTCAACGTTCATAGCAGTTTATTTAAGAATTTTGAAGTAAAACCATATTTGTTTTATTTTATTCATTTTCAGCTTATATATTTTTCACCAAAAACAGATTCATAGCTTGACTAGATGTAGCACAAAGACTGCATGTTCAACAGTCGGACATAAAACATAACTTAAGATCATTAATAATAAAATAATTAAAAATAATCTCGTCTCTAATTAAATATTTAAAAAGTCCTTTATAAATAATAACGTTCACCACTTAAATAACTTTATTTACAACAATAAATTTTGAGAAGTGGGGGTTCCGAAGAAAGAAGGTTAATTAGCTAGCATTCCGTAGCCTTAACAACTTGGGAACCGCTTAAATAACTATATCCACAACGATAAATATTATTTAAAAAGAAGGAGTTCCGTTGAAAGAAGGCTGATAGTTTAGGGAACTGAAAGCTGAGCGTAGCTGAAAGAAATTGGGAACCGCATAAAAATAGTCTTTTATAGGTAATAACTTTCACCACTCAATTAACTTTATTTACAACAATAAAGTTTATTTAAATAGTCGGAATTCCGCTGAAACATGGTTGATTATTTAGGGGTTAGTAACCAAACAAATTGGGAACCATTGATATAGGGATCATCAAAACTAAGATATTGGGAAACAACTTAGTGTCTTTATTATCCTATTCCACTGTTGCATTAATATATATTTTTATTAACATTTTTATTTAATAATTATTTTATTTATTTATTTATTTGACTTTAATCCATAGATAAATAAAAGTTCTCACTGCGTTTAAAATTGTATAAGAAGATTTGCTCAGTCTAATATTTCCCTATTACTTTTTCAATAAAGCAAAATTAAAATTTTTATTGAAAGTATATTGATAAGAAGTGGTTTAAACAAAGTGTTTACATGTTTTCCTTTGTGCAATTTAATATCTTTCAATGAAGCAACATAGTCATTGTTTTATTATCAATTTTTTTCTCAATCCAATCTTCAAAACGATCTAATTTAAATAATGACTTATTCAATCCCAGCTTATTGAAAACAAAAGCATTATCAATCAATGATCGGAAAGAGGATGGGCGCCATTTTAAATCGGTTTGGGACTTTCACTCACTTTGAATTGATTAATCTTTACGTCAGCATCGCGTGTGCGATTCATGATATCGCAATTCTTGCTCGTGTTTGGATGGGGTGAGGATCTTGTTTCCCCTGATAAGATGTCCGACCCAATTGACATTCGGCCAACCCTTTGTCACGACACGAGAAAGATCTAAAAGTCTATAATCCTTTGGTCAGTCGCGGCAAGTGGACCATGAAAGACTTAAGATGAGACTTTGACCAATTCTCGAAAACAAAGGTGGAATGATAATCGGTGGTTAATTGATGCACTTTAGTCGTCTGAGTTCAGATACAATAATTCCAATAATGCAGACTGACTGACAGTTAAGAAAGAATTGTTACAAATCTTTCTTTCTTTTCTTTTATTTCTACTTTTCATGAATGGAAGGACTTAAAACTTTGAAGTGGCGTTTGGAAAACAAATTCTCAAGAATTTTTTTGTTTCAGAATTTCCAATAACAACTTCGGAGGATTTTCCCCTCTGAAATCAAAAGTTATGCATTATTATAATTATTTATGTTTAATAAACACGATTAAAAAATGAATATCGTTTAATAAAAATAATCAACTAAAAATTCGAGTAATCAGCGTTTAAACTTTACATTTATGGTTTCTTTTAAAAATTTCAGCGTCAATTCACAATCATTTAAAAAATATATGTAGCAAAAAATATTGACGTAGGAGGTTTAGATAAGAAGAATTTATTCGCTTTAATCCTTTGTAATCATATATCCCCTCTAACTCGAGGAGAAATTTTTTGAAAACTGAATTATAAAATTTTCATATAATATTTAATAATCGCAATATAATCTAAAATAAATTAAATAGGATTGCTTTTCTAACTAAAAAAAAGGAAAATAGAAAAGAGAACTTAGAACATTATATCCTTTTTTTCGGAAAAAATAGAAGACACCCGTAACTGCTATTTTTTTTTTTTTTTTTTTTTTGTAGCGGAATCATTTGACTATACCGATTTTACTTTGGGTATGGAGTACATAGCTGAAAAGCAGGTCTTCCAATTTTGTGTGCTTTTTGTAAAAAATTATCAAGCGGTAAATATGTTAATGTTTTAATGTTAGTTAATGGTGTATTGCTTTATAATTACTAATAATATTGTTGCAAACTAGTAAATGTTAGTGGTTTAACGTTAAACTTGTTTTTACACCACTATGCTTAAATAATTTAAAAGTTCAAATGCAATTTCTCTTTGTTCCAACCCTAAGTGGTGAAGCTTTTGAAATGTTGGCAAAATTATCGAAAATACCGAAATCTTTGGATTTCACTGTATACAAGCTATCTGGAAAATAGTTGAAAAATCAAAGATCATCCCGAATTCCTGCATCACCCCCCCCCCACCCGAAAGGTCTCTACGGTGCAGAGTGACACAGTGGTGGAAAGTACTGCACTAAATGTAGTGAAACTACTGTAGTCTCCATTTTTTTTTCGTAATGTAGTGTATTACTTCAATCTATAAAAAAAGTAGTATAGTGAATAGTGCGATACAAAAACAGTAGTTTGTAGCAATTCCTGCCAACTACTTTTGACGTTAATTTAGAAAAGAAACTCACTACTAATTTTTCGAATTTGATGGGTGCCAAATTTGATGAGTTTGATGGCGCAGGTTTGTCAATGGATGCTATGAAAATGACCCTGTAGCTGCAGATGAGCTTTAACAGAAATTACGCATTTAAAATCACGTGTAACTAATATTTAAACTACCCATTACGAAAAATGAATAAGCAATCACTTTGGTCACACTTTCACATGCGAATGCACACTAATGTAACATTGATGCTATTTCAAAGGAAAGGAAAGAATTTTAGGTGTACTTAACTTCTTAAAGGAAATAAAAGAGCCTTAAACAATTTTTTTGAAAAAAACTGCAAGTATTTGATAATTTCGTATTGCTTAAACTAAGTATTCGCTGTCAAAAAAGTTGCAAGTTGAATGAAAAAATTCGAAAAAAAAATTTTTTTTTTTTGGAATGAACTGGTTCATGTAAACATGAGCAAATTTTTTTTAATTATTCCCTAATATTTAAAGCAAGCCAATTTTTAATTCAAAATAATTTTGAGCATTGGTGTAAATTAACACTTTACCGACCGGCCGTCGATTAATCGACGTTTTGTTCTCAGCGCTTACCGACCGGTCGTCGATTAATCGACGTTTTGTTCTCATCGTATACCGACCGGCCGTCGATTATTCGACGTTTGCTCCCCAGCGCTTACCGACCGGTCGTCGATTAATCGACGTTTTGTTCTCATCGTATACCGACCGGCCGTAGATTATTCAGCGTTTGCTCCCCAGCGCTTACCGACCGGTCGTCGATTAATCGACTTTTGACCGATCTGTGGTGACTACGTTTTCCACCAATTCAGCATGCCCTGAAAAAAATTCAGCTGTCGTTTTCTCGAGTGCAGCTGGGTGCGACCAGATTTTCCTGCGAAAAGAGTCGGGATTTTTCATCGTGCAGCTGGGTGCGACTAGATTTTCCTGCGAGGAAAGTCGGGATTTTTTCATCGATATGAAGGCAGGGATGCCAACTGCTCCGCTCTCTGGAAAAGTTCTAATAAAGTGGTAGCAAAATATTTTGTAAGATTAGTTAAAGAAAGATTGTTACGCCTACTTTTTAATACAGTAACCAGTATATTGATGATTTAACGTTGCATTTTATATCATATTTGTAATTTTTGATATTTAGTGGTGAAGTCCGCGCGTCAGTCTAGGCCGAAACCGAGCCGGTGTCTCGGACGATCTGCAGCTGAACGGGCGGTGAAAGGGCATAGTATGTTCGAACCGCTACCGGTCGGTAAAGTGTTAAGTTTTCCAGAAAAGTTCGTCTCCATAAAGTAATGAAGTAATTACTAATTTCGAAAGTAGTTTGTAGTAAACTACAAAAATAATGTAACTTTTCTGACCCCTGATCTTGATGCATTGAGTAAATTAATTTATATTTCTTGTAAATTAATATTTATTTAAATTTTCAAAAGTGGTGGCTATTTTCTCCCGAATAAAATTAATCCACTACTAGGCAGAAAACTTGAACTAAATATTTTAGTAAAAATAACCTTAATAAATGTAGTCATTATTATATATAGGTATGCTATGTGTTTCTCTTTCGTAAAAATATTTTATTAAGTAACCAAGATTTATTATCATTTGATAGTTATAACTTAAACTGTATAAAACATCTGGGCACCTGAGGTTGCTTGATCTTTGAGGTGTTTCGATGAGGTTGTGGAACGCAAATAAAGTGATATTTGAAAGTTAAAATGTCGTGAAGTTTAACATCATCTTTTGAATTATTTAAGTGTAGTGGTGGGAAAAAATAGATTTAATTAAAATTTACTAATCCGAGAAACTGAATATTGAAACTTAAACCTTGTCACCACTCTGCGAACAATTATCAAGGTTAGCAACATTTATCAAGAAAAGGCTTGTAACAGCCTCAGGTGCCTAGATAAAGTATAAGTTGAAGTAAACATAACAAAATTTTACAACAGTTGGATACTTACACGAGAAAGCTATAATGGGTAAAATGTTTTGGTAAGAAAAAAATTTCAGATTTTCTTTCCTTAACACTTTGGTCAATAATTTCATGCAATATAATTCAGGAAATTTTTTATTTTAAAATTTCAAATACCTCAAGACCTCTTTAACACATTTTATTATCTCGTAATGCACTTTCAAACGGAAATTTAATTGAAATTATCGAACAATAGTAAAGCATGAAGAATATTTCTTTTGTTGATACGGTGCGAATAAAATACAAGGTTTGCAAAATAGAAATACAATGTGAATAGAATGCATACTGTGTATTTCCACGAAGTTTAGACCAGTAATTTTAAACTTAACGTTACCTAACGTTCTTCAACCTTGAAACAATGCTAGACTGCAATTATCTGTCTTTAAGAACAAGTGAATGGAACGTCTTAGTGTAATGTATTCCGTTTGCAATATCTCAAGTTTTTATTGTATTTAAATTTTGAAGATTGTGGCATGGTATCGAAATCATCAACACTGTAGAATTCATAACTGGAAGTCTTCGTTATTGCTTTAAAAGATGTTTGTATATGTTTTATGTATCTTAGTATTTTGCGATGAATATAAAAGACAGTTAGGATTGCCAAAATATTCAAGAGGTAACCAATTAGTGTGATGAAAGCAAATAAAAATTCTCTTTTAAAGCAAGATTTTAAGTGCAAACACTTTTCATGAATTCATAGTCATGTGAAACCTCGAGGCTTTTAGACCTGTAAGGGCCTTTTTCTTTTCCATCACGTGTTACTATATCTTGGAAATATTTTAATCATGAGTTATTTAGGAGAAAGCAAAAGAAAATAAAAGATATAAGAATTGACTCGTGACATCATAAAATAGAAGCTTGAATATAATTGGTTAATGTGCAATGATTGCAGCACCTCTAAAGGCGACAGCAGCGCAATTAAATTATAAAAGTTTTATGATTATGTAAGACTGAAGAGCCACTGAACGTGATTGCAGCGTCAATAAAGTTATTGATAAAAACAACTGCAGCGCCATGAACTAGTAGTTGTATAATGGAGAAGTAAATTTACCAGAAAAAAGCCCCTTTGATTAATTTGAGTAAAACTTATGTTAAAATTTATTTGACAGAATTACGTCACTTGTTAAAAAGTGAGCAAGACATCTAAATATTGAGTTCTCTTTCAGCATTTCAGCATCAAGGATTTTGTTCTAATTAGCAGTTGTGCATTTTTAAAACTTTTTCTGATCAACTAGATGTCAGATTTCAGTACATGCAATTTAGTTTGAAGATTATTACGGTGATCAGGAGGTTTATATAATATGTTTTCTTAAAAACAAGAACACAAATTTCACGTTATCACTTTAGCTACCAAATGGATTGTTGAATTATTTTGGCAAACCGAAACCATTGGTAGCCCTGTGTACAGTCAGCAGAAAAGAAAATTGCCTTGTTTTACGGGGTGAATTCTTGAACCGTATGGTTTGGTGCGAAAAAGAAGCCAACTTATTACTAGGTTTGGTGCAAGAAAGAAACCAATTTATCACTAGGTTTGGTGCAAGAAAGAAACGAATTTATTACTAGGTTTGGTGCAAGAAAGAAACCAATTTATCTCTAGGTTTGTTGCAATAAAGAAAACAACTTATTACAGCATACTCAAGATATCTCGAATATCTTTTAATATTTTTTGTATTTTTTCATATTTGCGAATTTATTTCTCATTATTTAATAATTATTTCATGTATATTTAATAATTATTTAATGTATATTTAATGTTTTAAGATGATATTATTTTTATAACATGTTTGCATAAGGAAGCTTACTTTTTGCATTTTTTGCCTTTAAAGATGCTTACTTTTACAAATTGCTTTTACTTCTTCCTTTAAATATACCAGAAAACGTTTTAAATGTTTGTTTTGGAAAATACGTTATTCAAACTCAGTAATTATAGACTTTTGTTATATTTATCAAAAAATATTATCTATAATAAAAATATTAATAGAAAATTCTTTCAAAGAAAAGATATCAGATACATGAATCGATTCAATATTTTTCGTTATTTATTTTCATTTATCTTCAGAAATTGTATTCATTTCTCTTGACTTAAAGAAAAGTTTTATAACATTATTTAATTATAATTTATTTTTTGCTGGAATACAAATTTTTGCTGTATGACTAGTTACCCTAGGCAAAGTTAAATAACGATTTTGAATATGTTTGTTTTCAAGATGAGCTAATAAAAGCACTACATTAACCATGCATCATAACTAAATACGGAAAATAATTGAATTCAAACATAATCTTTCTTGCATCAATAATATCAAAAAATAACAACTGGTTGCCCCATAAGGATTGAATATTATTGATTATCAGTGTGACTTTGAAAGATTTAATTTCACTTTATTCTTGGGCTACGTACTCAAGTGTTATGTGAACAAATATGGTCGTCAAATTCTATTAGGTGTACAGAAATTCAGAAATGAAAAAATCTGTTATTACAGCTTTTCCTACAAAAGCACCATTGCGCTTCATAACGCGCACAGGTACTGTTTTTAAAGTTTTAATACTTTGTTTCAAACTTCACGGAATAAACATTCAAAAGAAAAAAGCTACGTGCCCATTTCAAATTAAAGTGCTGTCGGTAATATTCCATTTTTTATGGTTCTTAGGTACTTCAAGTACATTATCCTGCTTAGTGACATCGCCATCCAGTTTCCACGCTTTCAGCACTTTAGTAAAAATGTCCTCATTAGCTCTTTGGTGGATAATTTACAGACGTAGGCACAATATTTACAGTATATTATCCATTCTGTGCAGGTTAAATAATAACATAATTCACGAAAACTCCAAATGTAATATAATAGTGATTATCCTCCTTGTTGTTTTTCTGGGATTTTTGATTGCTCCGGGTATGAATATAATGTACGACACAATTATGATGGATAGGGTTTCGGGAAGATGTTTCCATTTATGGATACCTTTACGAACCAAACCTGAAAAAGTTTTGGTGTATTTCATTATCCAGACGACACATCAGTTTGTAAATTGGTCTTTAGCATACATAGCAACGATTCTCGTCATTTTTTGTTGCGCTAAGTTAAATGAAATTGTTAGGATGTGCTCAAAAACAGGACGCATTTCCAATAAGCTATTTGACGCCTATTTAAACTTAGCAGCTAAGCTGGAAGAAACTTTCTCTCTCATTATTTTCTTCGTTTTGATGCGCTTTTTCATAGAATTCTTTCGGGCCTTCAGCCTCTTTTTCAATTTTGTGCATGGAAAATCGCAGTCTGTGTCGGTCGTCAATGCCAGCTCGTACGCCACAATCACCGCAGCTCTTTTCTTTTTGCTGATTGGAGCAGCAGATGGTCTGCAGAAAACTTTTGGAACGTTTCAGAAGCAAATGTTCCAGAAACAACCTACTGGAAGAAGTGGAGTTTCGGACTCTATGCTCGTAAGGCAACTTATTTTGAAAAGAGAGCCTGTGGTATTAACTGGTTGGGGAATTTTTCAAGTAAAGAAAAAACTGATTTTGTCAACTTTGGCTTCCTTAATAACTTATGGTGTTCTTTTACAGCAGTTGGCTCAGTGAATATCTCCCAGTATCCACTTGGTTCTCGTTATAGTGAAACCTCATTTTGGTGTAAAATAGTTGCCACTATATTTAGCCTGCGATTCTGCTTTTATTAAGACTATTATAAAATATATTTGTCTTGCATTTTGTAGGGCAAGTGTTTCTGTTTTAGAGTACCTAAATCGAAATTTACTAAAAAGGAACTTTCAAATGTTTGTAAAATAAAATTATTGCCTGTAATATTTTCAAATTGGAAAATAAACTACCCAGAAATTTGTGTAACGGACCACTTTATTTTAAGCTTTCACAAAATAGAGCTTTCATATACAATTAAAAGGATTTACATTCTAAACTACTAAATTGGAAAAAGATCAGTCAAAACTCAAATTATTTTCGCTTCCGAAATCAACGTTGGCGTAACCTAGGTATAGTTCGTTCCCCAGGAGTTGGCACTTGGCTCTGCCTTCATCACGTGGTATCGGGTGATACTATTTCGCTATTTTGGGGAGAAGGATGTGAACAAGGCTGCTATTTGGCGATCGTATGACAAAAATATTTATTTCGCAATCTTCATGTGCATATTTCGAACATGTGTATTTTATTTCATGAACTTGTTGATATTTCTCTCTTTTTATTGAATAGTTTGCTCTTTTTGAGATATTTTGCTGGGAAAAAGTTTTTAAATATAAATTAGCTAGAATAACGATAGGTATAAAAGCTATTTAAAAAGTGAACAGTTTGAGCGCATGAAACCAAATCCTATTTTAAAAGTGACTGAGAGGAATTTGTCATGTATATTTGAGAATTGAATCTGTAGTGGTAGACAAGTAAATAAGACAAACTAATAATATTCGAAAATTAAAAAAATTTTTAGATATATATTTGCTACCACTTTTTTATTTTTACTAGATTTTCTATTAAAGGGCTCTTTCGCAAACTGGTTTGCCTTCTTAGTTGTCTGATTGGACTACCTATAAAAACCTGTGTGGAGCCTTTGCGAGCATTAGAGGTTATCTCGATTTTAAGAGGGGAAATGTTTTCCTCTTACTCCCCCGCTCTGAAATGAACTCTGCGTTCGAGGAGGTGGAGCCAAGTGCCAACTCCTGGTGAACGAACTATATCGCCAGTAGTTTGCTTACGTTGACTAAATGTTGGCGTGACTTTGTTTTCTTCCACGCCACTTTACAATATTTATTGAACAAAAAGTTCACGGTTAAAATACGTATGTTTTATAGGTGTAATAAGGACAATTATTATTTAAATATATATGAGTGTATGCAATCATTTCATTACATTCAACTTCTAACCGCTTCGTTTTTGTCAAACCTAGTTTGAATTCATATTAATATTCTCTCTGTGCTGTGTTCTTGCTTTATAGTGTATCATAAAAGTAACTTCAATGATTCTTTACTATAATTTTAAATTTTAGTGTTAGTGAATAACAAACACAGTGGCAACTACTTTACCCTAAGAAGTATAAAAGAAATATTCGAGCTATTTCACTAACACAGGAATTACTTTTGGTCCTTCATATATAGTGGATATCACTTCGGAGTGAAATAGTCGCCACTATTTTTGATGTTCAGATATACAAAATTATTTTTACAGTTTATCAACTTTTTTGAAGTAAACAATTATATTAATAGTGCAGAGCATAAAGTTAACCAGATTAGGAATCAAATTGGTAGTAAAACCAATTCCTTTCTAGCTTTATTATAAATAAGGAAAACAAAATGTTCATTACATCCAAAAATTTTTAACAGTTTCTCCCTACACATATTTACTTGTAAAACCAAAGATTCCAGGGGATGTGGTACTACTTGTTGCTGTCTCTCCTATTGTGCTATCTTTCCTCTTCTACTTGACGAAGGTTTATAAGTCTATTTTGAGTACACAAGCCTGAAAATTTATGTAATTGCAATAACCAATAACCGAAGATTCCAGCTTCTTGGGAAGGTGTGGCAGTAGATAAATATTTTCCAGAGGTAGTCCACTAATGTGTGATTCTTGATGGTTTAATAAATTTGATTTATAGGATTTTTACTCATTACTACTTCGAAATAATTCAAAGGTTTATGTTTTATATTTCACTTTGTTACAGTTATGACATGCTGGACCCTTTTTAAAAATTGACAGAATCACCCAAAAGTCTGCAATTTCTAATTTGTCATTCTCTACCTTTTTTAAAATATTTTATCGCATGTATAGCAATTGGCATCTCTGTGAAACTCGCATTAAATTGAGGAGGCAGAGAGCAATGACTGAATGTAAGAAGGCTAAGAAGAAAAAATACTGGTCATAAAACGAGTACATTTTAGCTGATTTGCGGGAGAAGTATAAAATATGCTTAACTATTTTTAATCATAAACTGTTCATCACTATTTACTTTCTCAAGGATTAGAAACAATCCTATATGCATGTTATAACTTTCGCAAAAATCTGGGCAGTCATGAATTTTTAACTCTTAATGAAAATAAGCGGAACTGAAATTTTCGTACCAGTTTTTACTTTTTTCCATCTTGATGCATAAAAACTTTTAGCTTTGGGTAAGCCCTGTTTGGTATTTATGTTAGGTCATTTTCCAAAGGTTAAAATTTTTTATATATAGTTTTGTTTTCGAATAAGTAATTTTTCTGTTTCCGTAATTTTTAATAGAGAATTACACAATATTCATCTTAGTCATGCATGAAAATCGACATGTCAGCATGAAAATCGCACACCAAATAAGTACTTTACAAGCTTTTAGAATTAAAAAAATTAATATTCATCTTAATATCAGCATGAAACTCGTACACCAACTAAGTACTTTACAAGCTTTTAGAACTAAAAAATAATAATATTTATCTTAATATCAGCAGACAAGTCGTACACCTAATAAGTACTTTACAAAATTTTTAAAAGGGAATCACATAATATTCAGCTTTATATCAGCAGGAAAATCGTACACCAAATAAGCACTTTACCAGCTTCCGGAATTTTTCACAGAAAATAGCATAATATCATTTTTATGTCAACATGAAAATGGCACAATTTTTTAATAAAAAAATTTAATTTATCATCGCATTACCTAAACCCTTTCAATTGTTTTTATAATACTTTCACTTTATTTACACCGTTATCGTAAAACAAAAGTGAAAGTGTTTAAACTATGTACTTATTTTGTAAAACATAATCTTCAAACGGATACAACATAATGAAGAGAAAAAAAATTCCTCAGTATAGAAATTGTATTTTTTTTAATGGCAGCACAAAGATTCAAGAAGAGAAAAGAATAAAAAGATAACGCAATCCTTTCTGAATGTTCGCATTTCTTTCATAAAAGAACAGTGGGTGTATAAAGACTATTAAGTGAGCTCTTAAAAATGTTCTCTTGTTATGAACTGCATTTCGTAAACGTCTTTTTTGATATAACTGATCATTTATCTAATACGTTCTTTTATTCTAAAGGAAAAAAACTAGAAAGACTAAATCGTCTCAATTCGTGCGTGAAGATGCTCACCAACGTTTGGAAACTTTAATTCCATTACCATCGGCAGCTATTACTTTTCACTAAAAAACGTTTCTTTTAAAAGGATTTATTGTTTTTAAAAAATGTGTGAAACGGTTTGAAGCAGAAAAATTACGAAATATTATTGCCCCATAAAAAAATGTAATAAATAATGTTATGAAGATTTGAAATGTTTAAAAATTAATAATGTTAAAAAAACATTATTTTATTTCTACTTGTTGTTGAACCCATTAAAGATTATACTATTAACACGTTGAATGCTATGGTGGTCACCGGTGACCGGCGAAGCCAAGAACACATAATTCGAGTAAATTTTTAATTTTTTATAATATTACTAACGTTACTAAAATGATTTGAAGAAATTAATGCAATATAGAACATAAAAAAATTGTTTTATTTATACACACAGTGATGCCAACTTGCTCCGGAGAGCGAATAAATATTTTCAAGTGGTAGTTTATTAATTGTGATTCTTGATTTAATAAATTCAATATATTAGATTTTTATCCACCACTATTTCTAAACATTTCGTAGGCTTATAGAATTCACCACTTTCGTCAGATATGTCATCAGTGTTACAAGTGCCAAAAATTTGGTCACACTCAGAAATCATGTTCCAGTGAACCAGCTTGTGTTAAATGCTCAGGATCGCATATCCCTCCCGGACAAGTGCGTCAACTGCGAAGTCGATCACCTGGTCTGTTTTACGGGCTGTGGCGCCTGACCAATGCTCAAGAGCTCCATTTTTCTCCTGAAGATTTATTTTTGTCATGTATGTTTCTTAGTCTAATTTCAGGATGAATGGGAAAAGGGCCATAAGGCCTCAGACACCCAGTTCCTCTACAACGAACGAACGAATCAGTTTTGTCATGCTAAATGCTAAACCTTTTAAATAAACTAACAAAATCTGTCTAATATTTGCAAATTTAGTTTGTAGTTATTTACCGTTCGGCCAGACGGGCAAACAATGTAAAATTAGTGTGACATTCAACGTGTTAATAATTGACTGGACTGCGAATTTTCTATCCTTTATGGGAGAACTTCTCTTAGTGGTAGCTAAATTTAAGTTACATATTTAATTTTATCTTATAACTGACGTTGATAAGCCGAAACAATTCTGAATTTACTCAACTCAGTAGCCTTGTAATTTTGCACCCAACCCAGAAGACAAGGGAACACTTGGATCAAGAACAGGGGCAAACTAGAATTCGTGGAGGGCTTTTTGATTTAACTAACCCACCTTTGCTTCTCTTGGAGAGAAAAATTACGAAAACCTAGTCTGACAGCTAGGGGATTCTAACTAGTGATCCGTCTGTTACTGAGGATATTTTTCGCCAGAACGGTGGTTGGTGCGAGCCGGGAGCGGAATTTATATCAACCAGCCACCGCTGAGATTCGAATCTGGGCCAACTCAATGAGAGGCGTACGCTATTTCCCCAGAGCCACCGTGGCTTGAGTTTCAGTTATAAAGCTTTATTTTTGAGCCGTGGTGGCTCAGGGAATAGACTATTCGTCTTCTAATGCGGTGACAGTTCGAATCTCAGCAATGGCTGGTCGATACGAATTCCATACCCGACTCGCATCGACCAAAGTGCCGACGTAAAAAGATCCTCTGTGGTATGGGACGGATCAGGGGTTATAGTCCTTTCGCCATCACGCTGACGGTTGGAGGTTTTCGTGGTATTTCTCTCTGTGTAACGCAAATGCTGGTTAGTGTCATCAAAAAGTCCTCAACGAAAGAATTTTTCTCCCAATACTTGATCTAGGAGTTCCCTTGTTTTCTGGATTGCTTTCAAAATTATAAGACTGTGAATTTAAACATTGGTAGTAGTAAATTCAAAATAAGGTAGGTTGTTCAATGATGGTAATAAAATATAAAATAAAATGCTTTATTCTTTTTTTTATTATTATTTGTTTTAAAGTTATTTTCCACTCCACTACATGTGAATGACACGAAAGCTCATATGAAACTTCGCTTTGGCAAAATAACCGAAAATCGTGAAAGCTTTAATTTTTGGTTGCCTTCCAATGCCTGAAATATTTTGCAAAAAAAAGCATTGATTGGTAGCCCCGGTATTCCGTTGTCTTCTCTGATTCGACATCAAAGGTCCCCACTTTGATATTTAAAATTTTTGTATTTTAATCTTTTGTAATGATTATTAATTTCGTCGTGGTATGTAATATTGCACCATATGTTAATTAGTGCTTACATTTAATTAATAGTATTCCAGAAGTACGCAGAGTGCAAAAAATTAAATGAATAGCTTTGCGGATGAGACACATAAGTGTCATTTTCGGTGGTATCTATTAATCAGGAAAAATAACATTAAGTGATCGCATTAATACGGGTACATGGGTGAAAGCCCTAATATAGCAAGACGGAAAAGAGAAAAACCTGGTACGTAAAACATTTCATTCCAGCATTTTTTTCGAAAAAAATGAAATATCTGTAACTATCAAGATTTCTTTTATAATTCTGGCATATATATAAAACTGCTTCTGTTCCAAGATAAAGTAGATATTGTTGAAAAAAAAGAATAAGTAAACTCCTCCCCAAAACTAGCTATAACTGAAATGGTTTTACTACCAGTCTTTCCTCTTTTCCGTCTCGCTTTCACTCCTGTACGGGTATATTTAATGAACTGAATTATTTTTGCTTAAATTAAATTAATTAATTTTTTTACTTAAATTTAACACGACTATTACACATTAGTTTCGAGTTTGCTTTAATGTCTTTTATTTCAAATTAAGCAGTGGTAAATTAAACAAAGCAAATAATTACTTTCCTAATGGATAGGGCATACATTACGCTAAGTAAACTAAAGTGAAAAATAACATGAAAAAAGCACACATAAAGTTCATAAATGGACATACTATAGTTTTGAGTCTCTAAACAAGAACCTTTCCCAAGGTCTAATCTCTAAATGACGTTAGAAAAGTAGATAAAAAGATTAATTTTGAACAGATTTCCATACATTGGGAAAAGGTGAACCCGTAGAAAGATCATTATCTAAATTATCAAAATTTTTCGAAATATTGAGTGATTCCCAGGAGTTAAGTTCGGTAGATGAAAAGCAGTCTTGATTGATTTAAGCAGAAGAAAACTCAAACCTATGATTAGAATTAAAGTTATTTAAGGTGATGGAAGATTTTCATGATCTTAACAGTATTCTTTAAGTTAAAGTATAAGGTACGGTTATTTTGTTTAATTAACGATACACCACATTGCCGAAACAAATTCGATAAATGCCCGAGCTATGATTATCAGCTATACGGTCTTTAAGATTGGAGAAATTCAGTTTATTTACAAGGGATATCAAATGTAACTTTAAACAGAAATTTAATTAAAAATCATAGCTATTAAGGTACTGATTTTTGGATAATAGGATAAAGCAATCAAATTGTTAAAGTTCGAATCAGAGTTTGTTGGATTGAGAGACAATATAATATTCTATAAACGGTGTCAATAATATTTAGAAGAAAATCCAATATCAACAGTGATCGCCGTTAAGTAAATTCGTTCTTCATTGAAAAGATTAATATTATAACAAATTTTGGAAGCACAGTAAACAAATTTTCACAAGGCCACTATTTTTTTCCTCTTTAGCTTAGTGGAATGGGATGAAAGTATATAAAGAGGGAGCGAAACCACAAAAACTATTTCAAATAAACAGTATTGAAGAGTCAAAGAAATTACGAGTAATAGGAACGTCTAAGAAAGGTAAATGTTTATTATCATCTTGTTCAAACGTTAATTGAATGCACGGATCCGTAGATTTCATAATATCAAGAATTTAATAAATTGTGGCATTGTCAACTATCATCATCATATGGCTTATAAAAAAGGAAATTTAGAACATTAAAGTTTTTCACTTCGAAATAGTGCATGTATTTACTTAAAAAAAGGACTCGAAGGATTATCCATAGCTAAGCCACCACAAGGTTTTTTATAGGTAGTCCGATCGGACCACTATAAAGGTAAACCAGTATACGAAAGAGCCCTTTAATGGAAAATCTATGAAAAATTAGGAAGTGGTAGCAAATATATGTCTAAATTTTTTTTAATTTATGAATATGATTGGTTTGTCTTATTTACTTGTCAACCACTGCAGATTCAATTATCAAATATATATGATGAATTTCTCTCATTCTTGTTTAAAGTAGAATTTGGGTTCATGCGCACAACTGGTTCACTTATTAAATAGTGTGCGTAGATTACTTATAAAAAACCGTGTGGAGGCTTTCTGGTGTAGGAGGTGATGGTTCTGAAAATAATTTCTAGTTTCAATTTTAATTCAAATGAGGAAAAAAGGAGGCAAATTATTTTGAAAGTACAAAATAGAGGATCAGGCATGAGTTAGGTGTAAGAGAATACTTCAAAAAAACATTTTTGATGGTAGATCAAATTTTATTCAACTTATTAGCCCTTGAACTTTTAAGTAATACTTTATGCGTACCTTTACCATTTTTGATATTCCTCTAAACATTTAACTTTGTTTAGAACTATAATTTCACCTCCTTTATCATCTTTAATAATAGCAATCAGCAGGTTACACTAAGATTCCAATTTGAAAGAAAAAAAAAAGCAGTTTTGCTAAGATTTTTGGGAAAAGAGTTGGAATTTAAATAAACAGTTGGAGCAATCAAATATCTGATTGATTCTTTTTGTAAGGTATTGAGAGCACTAAATTTAAAAGCTTTCTCAAGAGGAGCAATCAAGTAGATTATTGAGGATCGGAAAGGTAAGAAAGAGATAATTTAGTTAGTTATAATGCTTTTTAAAAAAATTTTGTTAACTATATAATTATCTATTATTTAATAGTTAGCATACCAATTTTTTCTTCTTACCATGATTCTAGCCACATGATACTAGAAAATGTCACTTGCCTGGTTCATCCATTAATTCTTTAAAATAAAATTAATAATTTAGGTCTCAGAACAGTGCTCACAGCATTCTATAGAAACAACATCAGCCTTTTATGTCTAAAACTAGCTTTAAGAACTTAGAAGATTTATGTAGATTTTAAAAAATGTTAATTAATTTCATTAGTTTTACTCCAATGTTAGTAAAATATTCACTTTTATTATACCGTCTAATTGCTTGGAGATTTACCAACTTAAAATATTTATTCCTATGAAATTTTTTTCGAGAAAAACATCTAGTGGTGATTACGAAGGCATTAAATTATCGACGTTTGTTTAATTTTGTCACCACTTTTTCCTTTTTTTTTACTTGTGGGATCCCTGAAACTATCGAAATTATAACGTTTTTGAACTAATAGATATTACACGCCTTCTAACTTTTTCTATTTCTATTATTTTCGAAAAAGTAGTAAAGAGACAATAGGAAATAATGTTATTTTTTTTTTCAGAACCTAGCTACACCAACACATGATTACCATGCTCTTATCTGTTAGTTTAATTTATTTACATAGAAAAGTGGCCAAAATAATTTTGAATTAAAATTTTAAATTCATGATACGAAATAGAAAAAGCATGCATTTTGTTACCTACTACATTAATTATAAAAATATTACCTCAAAAAAATTCGTAAATGCAAGTAACATACCTGCCAACTTTTAATCCTTTCCATTATCATTTTCCCCAGTGGTATTAAAATGGAATTAAAACTTCAATTTTAAGCAAACAAATACGTTGTATTTGAGAAACCTTAAGTTGACAACCATGATAGTAATGCATATTAATATATGTGCTCAATTTTTGTTAGAATAGTGGTGATCAAAATCATTTAAAAATTAAATTTATAAACGAAAAAAAGTATATATTTACTACCACTTTAAATAAAAAAATAAAATCTTCGGGAAAATCCGGAAGAGTTGGCCGGTGTGAAGTAGTTTTAATGATGCTTAAAACATCTACTTGCTCTGGTAGGCCAGTTTTTCCCGAAGTGTGGTACGCGTCCTTATACGAAATATCTTGCAACAAACGAAAATTAAAAAATTTTTATTAAAAACAAAGCTAGCCATGAAAATTTACGATTACGTATTTTACTATTGATAATTTTTTGCAGAGTTAACAGTTACTAATTAGTGGTGTCAACAGCCAGTTGCGATTTTTAACTTTTTTGCAATATTTTTATAGTAAAAAATTACATTAATTTTCTTATCAGTGGTACACAGGGATACGAAAGGGTACACAAAAGTCATAAGTTTGGGAAACACTGTGGTAGGCAAGGCATCTTATTTTAATAAGACTTTCGTAATTTAGTCACCACTTTTTTCTATAAAAAGGAAGTGGCACAAAACTTGAATAAAATAGCTCATAATGAGGGACAAATGCTTGGTGCATTTATACTAGTAAATCGATACATACAGAGATGCCAATTTGCCCCGCTTTGTAAAGAAAATATTTTCAAGTGGTATCGAAATTTAAGTTAATTTTAGTTGAGTATTTTTCATTTTAAGTAATTTTTCCACCACTACATATCAAAAATTAAAAGTAATATATTAAATGCAACTTTATTTTCATGATAACCAGAGATGCCAACTTGCTCCGGACAGCAAATATATATTTTAAAGTGGTAGTTTGTCAAATGTGATTCTTGGTTTAATAAACTAAATTTAGTAGATTTTTATCCACCACTATTTCTAAATAATTCGCAGCCTTATATAATTCACTATTTTAAAGTACTTATTTCATGCTATACCTTTCAAAATGCAATAAAAAATTGTCAAATATTTTCAGAATTTACTTGTAGTTATTTACCGTTTTCTTAATTATTTTGGCGTGTCCGGAGCAGTTGGCATCTCTGGGTAACACTTATATGAAGTAAATGTAATTATCTTTCTTCTTCAAATTTTTACAACTTAATTCGTTACCAATTTAAACTTTTACAGAAAGCGGGGCAGATGGCATTCCTCTATATATCTATATACAGAGATGCCAAATTGCTCCCGACAGTAAATATATAATTTAAAGTGGTAGTTTAACTATGGTGATTCTTGGTTTAATAGATTCAATTTAGTAGATTTTTATTTACCACTATTTCTAACGTAGGCCTATATAATTCCCCTCTTTATAGTACTCATGTCATGCAATACCTTTTAAATTGCAACCAAAAATAGTTTCAAAATTTACTTGGTAGTTATTTACCGTTTTTTTATATTTATTTTTGCGTGTCCGGAGCAGTTGGCATCTCTGTATATATTACTGTAATTAAATGCAAGTAAGTTTTAAGCCATAGTTATGCTTTTGCTATTATGTATTTATCTCAAAAATTTTATTTTGACTTAAATAGATTTTTTCTTAAATGTGTATAACGTATTTAACTCCCACAGCAAATATTAGAGTTTATGATTGACATTCGAATTTTCTATATTGATCATCAAAATGGAATCTCATGATTGAGAGACGGAAAAGTGTTTGTCTGAGGGTGAAAATAGAAAAAGAAGAAAGAAAAAGTGGAAAGAAAGGGAGAGGGAAGGTGAAACAAAAGAAGATGACCCCGATCTCGAATCAATCTAGATCTCTGGGATAAAGCGGCTTTATATATAGGCTATACAACACTTTAATATCTCTTTTTCTCTGTATACATTTCGAATCTCCTTCTCTCTTCAAACAAGTCTTTCAAATCAAGGAATAATATTTTGTGTGCTTTATCAATTGATGGTGTTTTTATTTGGAATCTACTGAAAGGTAAGAGTATTTTCATAGCAGTTCCCCAATGAATTTATCTTGAGGGAGTCTATAGACATTAAAAAACTTGGAATGTTTTCGAAATATTTCGTTTTATTATTTAAATTATAAAATTAAAATATAAAATTTAATTTTTTCTTCATATTTTTATCAATGAAAATTTTTTTAAAGATACTCTAATAATAATGCAAACAATTTTATGTTTATTTGATCTACGCATAGGATTTACCCTATACATTTTTTTTGTCGAATTTTGTTTTTATTATTTTGCTGGTAGCTTAAAGAAATGCTTAAAATGTAAACTTACAAAATATTACAAATATATGCTAGCATTGTTCGATAAAAAAGTATTGCTCTTCTTTTATGAGGTTTAAATATGCCATGGTCTTTCCCTCAACAAATAATTAATCCGGCTATGCAAACTGCCACCCTCATTTTGGAAAGCGCCAGACTGATTTGAAAAGTTTCCAGCATTTTCTAATCGAAGTAACTTCTTAGGCTTGTTACATGAAACCACTTGCTTGATTAGTTCTTTCATTGCCCCGTTAGTCTGATTTATTTCAGACGGTTTGCAAAAAGCTCAGCTTAGGGAATGCTTATTGCAAATAGCTTTATAAAAGGTTCATTGCAAAAGAATAAGTAATTTTTTGTATATAGTCTAATTTGTCTGAAGTAATTTTTTAATTGTAATTCTTTGTAATTATGATAAACCTGAATCGAAAAATCTGAAGATTTTTCCGATTAACAATTACAAAATGGCGGTGACAATTGCAAAGAGTATGAATTTTCTACCAGGTAGCAGAAAATGCACCAAAAAATAAAATTCTTAGAAAAATAGCAATTTTTTCTTCCTTCGTCAAATAAAGTTAAAAGAAAAGTGAAACTACAGCGTTCTAGCGGTCTTTGAAAACTATTAGTAGTGGTAATAAATTAAGGATAATGCTAAAAGATATTTCTTATTTAAATGTACGACTTTAATTATCGTTAAGTGGTTCAGAAGCTGCTAGTCCTAGTGTTTTGATTTTATTGGGCACCTGGGTCGCGAAGCGACCCCTATCCCATTCATCTGGAATTTTAACACTGTTTGGGTTAAGCATTGAGGTAAGCAGGAAGTGGAGTTGCTTTTATGAATGTTTCAAGCACTTTGCTTGAATAACTAAAAAGGAATCAAAAAATAAAATGAGTAGCTTGCTCTATAATTGTGTTTGTTTGATTTTGGAGTTGTTAAGAATTGTATCAGCATGAGGAAACGTTATTTTCAGAAAGGTTGATGAAATTATTTGTTTTGATAGTTATGATCTGAGGCGTCGGAGGTGAAATGTGCAGCTATTGGTCTGTAGTTTTTATCTTTGATGTAATTTTCAAATTTAAAGATTTCATTAAAATTTGCTATTTTACATTCTATGGCTTTATCGAAAAAATCTGCATTTAGCTTGTGATAGATTTGGTATTTTGAGGTCTGTATGTATATTGGTATTCCGGATGAACCATCTTGCACAGGTTATTTTTCTAAGGATCTTGTTTTGGCATTGGTTTAATTTCTTCAGTAGATGTTGAGGTATCGTTGTCCAGGCAGGTGATGCATAGGTAAGGTTCAGAAGCTAGAATTTTCCTGTCTGTTTATTTTCTTGGGGAAAATTTTTTTAGTGGTGGTGACACAGAAATTTAAAATTTCGAAATACTTTTAATTTTGGTTACCACTTTTTAAAATTAAGGTCTGTGGGAGCCTTGTATAAGCATTTGAGACTCATCATTTCTTATTATATAAATAATTTTTTTTAATGTTGGTATACAACTCCAGAATAATAATAAAAATGCATGCTCGTTTTAAGAGATTTTCCTAAGAATTTTTAAGAGAATTTTTGTTTTTGAACTAAATAAAGGATTCTTTATCACATTAAAAAGTTAATAATAACTTCAAAATCCAGCTTTTTATTTAAATTTATTTTGGCTAATGCCAGCCTGAAAATAATTGTTAAACTATTTAAAAATTGTTAAAAAATACAGACCTGTAAGTATTTTCCAAATGTTAGCGAAAGACTAGTTGTAGATAAAATTAACTGTTCACAATTTAATTTAATAGAAATGCAAAATTGTGCGCGTCATTTGCCCGGTATGACCTACAATAATATTTTTTTTGCAAAAGGGTCAATGCTCGATTAATTCCTACACTAATATTTATTCAAAGTTAATATTCACTGTCTGAAGTTCTCTACTCTGTTTTATAAAAATTAGGTGCCATTTCCCGAATTCCTTAGTCTCATAATTCTAAAGGTTAAGTGCCATTGATCGGTATTCCATACACTAAGTTGGTTCAAAGTTAAGTGAAAATCGTCTGTCACTTCGTGCACTGTTGTTGTTCTTAAGATGCACTATTCGGGTATTGTTATGATAACCATCGATTATTAATAGTAACCAATCAAATTAAATTTCTGTTTCATTAAATGTATATTTATTAATGAAAGCAAATGCAATATCCATTAGTCTTAGAGTTAATAAAAAATAATGCATGCTATGTCAATTATGGCTGCCTTACGACCCTACACTTAGAACGGAACAAGTAGGTAACCTTTTCACCCACACCACCTTAAATGGATAAATTTTCCATTCTGCCTCCAAATTGGAACGCCTCAATACGTCTAGGACGTATTGAGGCGTTCCCAGTTTCCGTTAAGGAAAATATTATTCAAGTAAAACTTAGTAAATTGCCATTGCTGTTAGGTGAAATATGAAAATATGTATTGAAAACGGGGATTGATATTTGAAATAAAGTGGTCCTATATTTGCGCGTCATTCTATGGAATACAACAGACTAATTCTGAGATGTATCTGTTACTGATTATGTAGGAAATACCGGTATTGATTACGGCAACTCTTAACGGAAAGTATGTAATATGAAGAAAAAAATTACGCATTACCTAAGCATTGTATATTAGGACAAATGCAGTTAGACATATTTTGTTTGAATGATTCGCCTAATGTAAAGCACAGAGAAAACAAAGATCATTTCTTGTCAGCAATTTTTTGTACTATAGAGGTTTCTAAATTTTACGTCAAACGGCTAATTTAAAAGAGGTAGTTAAACTTCAATGTGTGAGGAATATGAAGTTCAGTATTTCATAGATTTTAAAATATGTTTTAATTATCAGTGGAGACTGAGAGTAATTAGTATAAGATTAGGAAATAAATAAATGAAAATGAAAGGAATACTGGGCAATGAGAGTAAACAGAAAAAAGCGTAAAAAAAATACCGGGGAATGACCGTTAGACTTAAAAAGGAGCTTAAGTGTAATTATTAGCGGACAATTTTGCTCAAAACATAAAAAAGAAACAAATGTAGAAAATACGGGGAAATGACCCTTCACCTTAAAAATAGCATCAGTGTAGGGAATACCGGGCAATATTCGGCATATTAGTGCCTTACTATTATCTCGCTAAACTTGCTTATTATTAGTATTTCATATTGATTATTAAAAAAATTATTCCTTTTTTTTATTGAAAAGTTGAATATGCCTGATGCACGAATACCTTCAAATAAACTACTGAATCATAATCATACTTATTAGAAGTATGAAATAATTATATTTAATAATCTGCCAGTAGTGTATAAATGTATTATGGATATTTTAAAATAAGAAAATCGAACTTGTGATCGAAAAAAGACAAAAATAATCTATAGAAAAATCACTTATTGATAGAAATTGAGACTGTTTTTTATTATTGTTTTAAATCATGTTACATAGTAATCAAATCATACTACATAGTCAGAGATGCCAACTGCTCTGGACAAGACAAAATAATTAAAAAAGCGGTAAATAACTACTAAGTAAATTTTGCAAATATTTGACTATTTTTGCTTGCTTTTCAAAAGGTATAGCATGACTTAAGTACAATAAAGTGGTGAATTATATAAGAATACGAATTATTTTGAAATAGTGGTGGATAAAAATCTACTATATTGAATTTATTAAACCAAGAATCACAATTGATAAACTACCACTTTAAAATATGTATCTGCTGTCCGGAGCAAGTTGGCATCTCTGCATAGTTATCAAATCATGTTAAATGGTTATCAAGCTGAAAAATCTCCACATTTGTTTGATTTTAAATGGCAGCAAAATAATAATTAATGTGAACTAAATGAGTTCAACTGTTCTCTCACTTAAAAACTCATCCTTATCAACAGTAATAATCTAAACAAAACATATTAACACTTATATATGCAGAACACAGAAGTAAATGAAAGAAAATTTATATATCTGGCAAAAAAATAAATAAAAATGGAAAATATCAATGCCGCTATGGTTGTTTAGAGCAGCGGTTCCCAATTCTTTTCGACTATGGATCCTTAAATGATTGCGGCGCTTTTGGCGGAACCCCGACTTCTTCAATGAAATTTGTCAAAAATTATGTTCAGAAAAACCATTAGAGAGACTGCTGTAAGTTTGCAATTATTTAACGTATAGAATGGAGCCATGGTGGCGTAGGGCATACCTGCCAACTTTTAATCCTTTCCATTATAATTTTTCCCAGTGGTATCAAAATGGGATTAAATCTTCTATTTTAAGCAAACAAATACGTTGTATTTGAGAAAGCTTAAGTTGACAACCATGATAGTAACGCATATTTATATATGTGCTTAATTTTTGTAAGAATAGTGGTGATCAACATCATTTAAAAATTAAGATTATAAAAGAAAAAATAGTATATAATTACTACCACTTTAAATATGAAAATAAAATCTTCCGGAAAATCCAGAAGAGTTGACAGGTATGGCGTAGGGGATAGAGCGTTCGCCTTCCAATGACAGACCTGCCAACTTTTAATCCCTTCTATTATCATTTTTCCCAGTGGTATTAAAATGGAATTAAAACTTCAATTTTAAGCAAACAAATACGTTGCAATTGAATAAACTTTAGTTGACAACCATGATAGTAACGCATATTAATATATAAGCTTAATTTTTGTAAGAATAATGGTGATCAAAATCATTTAAAAATTAAATTTATAAAAGAAAAAATAGTATATATTTACTACCACTTTAAATATGAAAACAAAATCTCCCGCAAAATCCGGGAGAGTTGGCAGGTATGCAATGAGGTGTACCGGGTTCGAATTAAGCAATCGCTGTTCATTACAAATTCCGCACCCTGCTTGCACCAACCAAAGTGCTGACGTACAATGTCCTCAGTGGTAGACGAATCATGGGTTTAGAGTATCCTTGCCTTCAGGCTAACTGTGGTAGGATTTCGTGGATTTCCTCTCCATGTAACGCAAATGCGAGAAGTCCTGCGCGAAGGCAAATTTTTCCCAATTCCTGCTTCAGGAATTCCCTTGTCCCAATTCAGAATGTTGGGTTCAAGGTTACGGAATTGAATATTAGTAGCCTTAAACGCAAAAATGGGATTGGCTGTTCAACGACGGTTATAAAATAAAACAAATTGCATAGAGCGAAATTTTTTCATCATTTAATAAATAATTTTCCTAAAACTAGGTTTTTGACTAATAGTTGAATCTACTGGTCAGGAGCGGCAGCTAGTCCATTTCCGAATCGGTTTTTGGCATGTGCAAAACTAAAAATAAATAAAAGTTTTCGTTGAAATGAAAACGTATAACTTGAATATCAGAATCGTTTTTAATGTGTTGCGGGGTTATTTTATTTTAAATTAAAAATATCAAGGACAAACTAATGCAAATATTTATAAATTACTTTTTCATAATTTATTATGTATATTACTATAAGAAGTTTTGTTTTTAATTTTGCTTATTAATTTTGACATTACTTAAATAACTTCACAGAAGTATCCAAAATATTAAATAAATAATGGATAGATATAAATATAAATAATTGTATCAAACATTATTTCTGACTAATATGAATTTTAATCGGAACCCCGGTAAGTAATTAGTGAAAAAACAAATGCATTACAGCTTTTGTATATGCACCATGCCCCACGTCCTGCAACAACAAAAAATCACTAAATAAAAGATAAAATATTTTAAATTAAGAGTATAAAATAATTTAAAAAATCGAATATTTTTAAAATTCTGATAAAGCAACTTAAAAGAATGTCTGTAGAATGTTCAATTTCCAATGTCATGTGTATTTGAAACAACGGACAGCTGACTTTCTAGGGCAACTGTCTGACCGAAAAACTGAAACTTTAAGTTGTCTAAGAGATTAGAGAGAGTCTTACATTTTTTTCAGATTGTTACAGAATCAATTTTTGAACTCGAGCGATTTGTTTTTATGGTATTAAGTTTCAACTATTGTATTTGAAATCATCTTCTCAATGATTGTGATTGCCATTGAACTTTTTTTAGCTTGAAATATCGCACAACGTTAAATGCCAACGGGCCTTATGTTAAGTAAAGATAAGCCCAAAAATTAATTTTTGCAGCAATCGTAATTGTCATCGATATTTTTCATCTCGAAATATCGCCCAATATTAGAAGCCAAGTGCCTTAAGTAAAGAAGATCCAAACTTAATTTCTGCAGTGGTCGTGATTGCCATTTATTTTATTCAGTTCTAATTATCACAAAACGTTAAAAGCTAATTAGCCTTAATTTAAGTTACAATAATCACCAAACTTAATTTTTGCAGTGGCCGTGATTGCCATTGATGTTATTCGGTTCTAATTATCACATAACGTTAAAGGCTAATTGAAACCTGGAAACAGACTAAGATCGAAATACAAAAATTAGAAACCTTTCAAAACAAATGTTAAGATTTATTTTTAAAATTTTCTGGCCTTACAAAGTATCAAATCAAAATCTATTAAAGAAAGCTAAAATAAAAACAATCGAAGATGAAATTAAGAAACGAAGATGGAGCTGGCTCGGACATATCCTTAGAATGCCCCAAAAAAAATTTCATCTGGTGCGCTTACATGGCCCCTGATGGTAAAAGAACAAGAGGAAGACCCAGACTTACCATCCAGCGCATGTTTTTGGGTGAATTAAAAGAATGTAGAATATCTGGCTGGGAGGAAGCAAGATCTATTGCTAAAGACAGGAGGTGTTGGAGGGATATGCTTAAGTGCCCAAGGCACGTAGAGGATAAGTAAGTTAAAAGCTAATTAGCCTTAATTTAAGTTACAATAAGCCCCAAACTTAATTTTTGCTGTGGTCGTGATTGCCATTGATGTTATTCAGTTCGAATTATCACATACCGTTAAAAGCTAATTAGTCTTAATTTAAGTTATAATAAGCTCAAAATATTATTTCACAAATGTTTATGTTTTCCATCTATATTTGTTAGCTATAAATATTACATAACATTAAAAATTATTGGACCCAATGGTTCATAAATCAAAAAGTTATTAATGTTATACGATGTTTTGAGGACATCGTATAACATGTTAAGTGACTTATGTTAAGTGATGATGTCCCCAAAATTTAATTTTCCGTTATGTTATTTGTTTTTTAGCACAAAATATCACACATTAAAACTAATAGGCCCAATCTTAAGTAATTTTAAGCACCAAAATGAATATTACCACTAATAATTATCATCCTGAAATAAAGCTTAACATTTGAGGCTAATGAAACTTATGTCATATAATGATAAGTTCAAACAATAATTTTTTCAACAGTAGATGTTTAATTGAGTATAGTTAAGTGCGGTGAGCTCTCTGCTTATCGCTTATAGCTCTGCGTTTCAATAGGTAAGGCTTAATTTAGCTGCTTAATTTCAATAGGTAAAGTTTCAGGTTGGGGCTGAAGATGCTTAATACAGAGATGCCAACCTGCTCCGGACCGCAAATAAATATTTTCGAGTGGTAGTTAATTAATTGTGATTTTTGGTTTAATAAATTCGATTTATTAGGTTTTCATCCACCACTATTTCTAAATAATTCAAAGGCTTATATAAATTCGCCACTTCTTATATTGAAAATTAATTTTTCTTTCCTTCTAATTCGTAATATATCTGATTAATGACTTAACATTATCAATTGTAGGACTGTGACTAATGCAGAGATGCCAACTTGCTCCGGACAGCGAATAAATATTTTCAAGTGATAGTTTACTAATTGTAATTCTTGGTTTCAATAAATTCAATTTAGTAGATTTCTATCTACCGCTTTTTCTAAATAATTCGTAGGTTTATATAATTCACCGCTAAATTAAGGTTATGTCATGCTAAACCTTTTAAAAAGCAAGCAAAATTGGTCATACGTTTGCCAAATTTAGTTTGTAGTTATTTACCGTTATTTAAATTATTTTGACGTGTCCGGAGCAGTTGGCATCTCTGCTAATGTTTGCATTTAAACACGACGTAGTGGAAAATATTGTGGCAATTTAAAAAAAAAATGCTGATTCATTAAGAACAACAATTTTCTTTAAGGTAAATAATTATATTTACTAAGTGGCTTATCATAAACTCTTCGTCTTATTGCTACAAAATGTTAATGAAAAATCAAAACAGCTGGGTAGATATTTATAACACTCTCTGAGAAATTTAATTACTTTAAATTAAGACTTTTGGTATAATAAGTAACAATAGGTTAACATTTGACTGCTCATAATGACTTTAACGACAGAATAAACAACTTCGAAAAGGTTTGTTTTTGAATAAAGATCAGTTTAAATTAATCCTTTATTTACTTTCGTTATGTACTTAAAAAATAACTATTATTGATCGATTTTATTTTCTTATATTTATTCATAAAAAAAGCAATTTATCCATTTCATTTTGACGTTACATTGCAGATTATGCACAGTGCGTAAGAAAATAAACGGACCACGCTCCCTGAATAACTTTTGATCTAATGATCGGATCTTTAAGGGGTGTTTGCTCTCGAACTACTTAGAAGTAGTGGTGTCTAAACCTCCCATAAATCAAATTTACTAAATAAAGAATCAAACATGAAAACATAACAAGTTACGACCCATAGAAATTATTTATCCGAATTCCGGAGCAAATTGGCAACGCCAAAGTAATTTAAATAACAGTAAATAACTACAAACTAAATCTTGCAAATATTGATCGAATTTTGCTTGCTTTTTAAAAGGTTTAATACGGCATAACTATACTCATATGTGATGGTTATCTCAACATCAGCCCCGCTAGGGGCTCTAACTAATTCAGCTGAGTGGAAATAAATAATAAATCTCCGAAGCGCAACTGAAAGTTGGGGTTCGGTATCTTTTACTGAGAGAAAATTAAAATGAAGTAGTGAACAAACAAGTTTAAGAGAGAGAAGAGGTTTTGTGGCAGACTGCCTCGCCTCCGCTGGAGGTATTTGGCATAACTATAATAGAACGGTGACTGTTATAAGCCTACGAATTATTTAGAAATAGCGGTGGATAAAAATCTACTAAATTAAATCTATTAAACTAAAAATCACAATTAATAAACTACCGCTAGAAAATATTTATTCGCTTTCGGGTGCAATTTTTCATCTCTGGAATATTACCTAAAATGATTTAATACTTTTTAAGCAGAATGCTTATTACCAGTTAATATATTGCAGCGATTTCATTAAATAAATTAGTTTCATTTTATCTCCCTTTGTTTTATAACGAACGTTTATAACGAATTAAAAATTACTGGCCATCTGCTATTACGAAAAAAAAAATATTGTGCTGAATTACAGTGAAACCTTTCGGGATCGACTTTTCGCCGTTCCTGAATAAAATGGTCTGTAATGGAAGTTGGTCGTTCTTACGGGTTACCTCCATTTATTTCAAAATATTATCGCATGCACCTGGTTTTTAGCAAACGATTTTAATTTTCGTCTATGTCATTTCCTTGGTGCGGAAATGACACTTGTGTCACGAAAAACCGGATCGGTGAATAAAATTTAGCGTCAATAAAAATTATCCTCACTGCTGTAATTACGTGTAAAAAACAAATATTTACCAATCAATTATGAGTGATTGAACCATTTTAAATAAATAAACAATTATATTTTTTGTATTTAATTTTAAATCATAAAAATTAGCTTTCAAAAATGAAAATAGGTTTGTTTGATATACTTAGTTTTTACTGAAAAAACTTTTTTTTTCTAATTTAACTTACAACTCTAAAGGTAATTATCGTCTTCCAAAGGTGGTCGTAAAGAGAAGAATTCGCTTAAATCAATAAATAAATAATATATAATAATAATAATAAAGGTGGTCTTTTTTTGGAGGTTCCCCTGTGCACATTTCTGATTTTTAAGTGAGCATTATGAAAAGTAATAGCAAACGAAAGGGTTTATAGGAAAGACATATTAATTTATTTCTGATATAAATGCTGAAAAAGTAACATTGTCAGACTTCTAATTTCTTAAAACGATGCAAAGGTGACCACAATCTAAGTTGTCTTCTTCCTAACAGAAAACAAGCTCCATACAATTTTTAGAAATCCTGAAAAAAAAAATCTTCAAAAGAATTTGTCTGTTTGTCGATCACATATCAATCAAGATCCCTTATTTCCTTTATTGACGTCTCAAAATTAAAATTAGCATTCAATACATTAATAAGATTAGCAAAATTAACATTAATCACTGTTATCAATATTGTTGTTATTCACTTTTGACGTCTTTTAATTTTCTTCCTGCAAATTCAAACAGAACAGTTTGAAAAAAGTTTTTTTTTCCATTCAAATTCAATTGATCAATAATTGACTTTGAAAATAAAATAAATTTCAGTGATGAGTTACTGTTTTTTTTTTTCAGATCTAAAAAACTACAAATAAGTGCAGAATTGAAAAATTATTGCTCGGAAGTGTGCTATGTTTGGAGACTTTTAACTTTAACGCAGAAAAAGTTACAGGTCTTTCATGCTATATTTCATAACCATAAATTATTAAAATGCTAAATAGAATATTTTCTCTTTCGATCTAAAAAATTACAAAATAATTAAGAAGTATGAAAAATATGTTTTATAAAAATTCTGCGTCAAAGGGTTTAACTGCTTCCTGCTAACCTCATATCTTTTCAGGGTCTTAACTACTGTCATAGCTGCACTTTATTGAATTTGTCTGTATTATTCTGCTTATTATTATTATTTTTTTTTGAGCTGTGATAGCTCAGGGGATAGAGCGTTTGCCTTCCAATGAGATGAACCAGTTTTGGATGGTCGATATGAATTCCGCATCTGGCTTGCACCGATCACAGTGCTAGCATAAAATATCCTCAGTGTAGTCGGATCGTGGGTTAGAGTCCCCTTGCCGTCAAGCTAGCCATGGGGAAGTTATCGTGGTTTTCCTCTTCATGTAACGCAAATGCGGGTTAGTTCCTTCAAAAAAAGTCCTCCACGAAGGTAAATTTCTCCCAATACTTGACCCAGGAGTTCCCTTGTCTTCTGGATTGGGTTCAAAATAACAACGCTACAGAGTTTAACATTTGGTAGTCGTATAACCGAAAAATTGGATCGGCTGTTTAGTTATGGTTATAAAATAAAATATATTCTTATTTTAATAAATAACTTTAATTGTTTTCAAAGTTCTTTTTAAGGATCTGGGGAATTAATAGAAAAAAATTATAACAATTGCAGTTCCACATAAAAGTTTTCCTATCTGTATGATTCCGTTTATTGTTCAAAAGTTCTGTCTATATCATCCCATTTTCTCAATCTAATTTTCTTGTGAAAAAATTATTATTTTTCTTTTTAACAATAACCACGTAGCTTCATTTGCTTTTAAATTTTAAACAATTTTAAATCAATCATTTCCCTTTTTTTTTCAAAATAATTCTAATAATATTCTAATAATTTACAAAATGAATAAAAAAGGACTTTTTACGAAAATTGAAAAAAAGCTTAGATTTAATTTAGATTTTTGCAGTGGAATATAAGTCTTTTTTAATTAGTCAGTCTTTTTTAATTATGAATTATTATTTTGTCAAGTCAACAAGCCTCTCTTTTGGTAGCAAATTCAAATATCAAGATTGAGAACGCTTAGATATAGACCGTTCTAATTTTTGCTGGGGATTTAAAAATTTTATCCATTGCGGACAAGAAGTAAATGCAAGAAGAATTTTTATTTCTTCATAAGTGAAACATTGAATCTGTTTTACTCAAAGTCACTAAAATTTCAATTAACCCTCATCCACTCTCTTCTCTTATAACTAAAATAGTATTGCAAAGAAATATCACAAATATGAAATTTTTTTACTTAATTCTTATCCTCTCAGTTCTACATTTATTGTTTAATACAATATAGCAAAAAAAATATTAAATCACATATACGAAAAATTTTACCTAACCCTTATCCTCTCAGATCTTCATTTATTGATCAACACAATATTGTAAAGCAATATTATAATTTAATTATATAGTGTGTATAAACACTGGATCTGGTTTACTCAAAGTAACTAAAATTCCAATTAACCCATATCCAGTTTACTCTTCTTTTATTAAAGAAATATCACAAGTATTAAAAATTTCACTTCACTCTTATCCACTCAGTTCTTCATTTATTGTTTAATACAATATTGCAAAGGAATATTGAATCACATACACATTTGTGATGCAATATTGTATCACAAATATGAAACATTTCAGTTAACCCTTATCTCCTCTTGTCTCACTTTATTGCTTCATATTACGTAATAATTATTATATCACAGATATGAAAATGAGTTAATAAGAAAGAAAACAGTAAGTTAAAATCATTGCATCATTTGTAGGAGACGCCAGTTAATCGTGGAAAAGAGATGATCAAAACTTAAATGATTTAATTCCGAAAGTCTCGCTCTCACTCTCACTTTTCTCATACATTGTTCTGACTGATTTAATCTTGATTTAACCCACTAATGCATAACACGAACAGTCAGGGGTCGCGACCCATTCCGGTGGCTAGCTAAATGAGGGTTCAATAGACAATTCACTAGACGGATGAATCGATTCACACAAAAGCATTCTCATCCTCTAAGTATGAATACGAAATTAATTTCCTAATTGTTTCCTCTTTCGAGAGCTTTTTTACCTTATCGAAGTATAACAATGGTCTTGGATTTTCGCTAATGGATATTTTTTTATTATTTCTCGTAACTAATGGAAAGAGATGTATTTTGGAAAGATGAGACGTTTCACGCAAACAATCGGTGATTTGATTTTTTTGAAATCATTGATTTTTTTTGTTTTTTGTTCATCGAATTTTCTAATAAAAGTTTATTAGAATATTGTCAGACTCTTTAATATATTTATTATAAGAAAAACACATCTTCCAATTTTAGTTTAGATTTTCATGTTCAGTTTATACATATTTAGTGTGTAAATTAAGGAGGAAAATAATTTTTATCAAAACTGAGTTAAAGGGGAAATTGATATTCCTACAACATGTATAACAAAATTGGATGGTAACAAATCGACAATCGATGAACAGGGTAACTGATTGATGGACAACCATTTGACATGTATACTAGTACACATGAATATTGATTTCTAAACTATTGATGATCTCGGATATTCATTAATGGAAAATTTATTAAGACGGATACCGTTTAGACAAGAAGCTTCAAAAACTAATGAACAATCGATGAACAGGGTTACAGATTGATGAAGAATCATGCAACATGGATACTGCTATATATGAATATTGATTCGAGAACTATTGATTATCTTGGATATTGATTAATAAAAAAAAAATTATTAACATGGATGCCACTGTTTTAAAGTAAAATATCAACAATTTTGAAATATTAACAAATGTAGTATGGAGAAGTTATTATAGCAACTTCATCTATAAAAATATTATTATTTATTTTTAATGTTGGGACCGGAATAGCCTGGTTGACAGGGCGCTGGACTCCTGAGAAAGGGAACTCAAATCCAGACGGCAGAAAACTCATCGTCTAGTAAATGGTGACTGGTGCACGTTAAGTAGATAGGATCACAAAGTCCTCCATGTCCCCATAACAAATTATACCTCTGAGGGTACTGAGTTGGAAATTGATCGTTCTCTGGTTCAGGTAAAAATTACTATCTCTGGATTAATAACGCATAAATCGGTCAGCCGTATAACAGGGCATGACATATGGGTGTGCCAGAAGACGAATTCTTGGTCACAGATAGCGGCACTGGAAAACAAGAGCAATCGCACCACCAGAACCTTAACTGTCTGCGACAACAACATCAATAAATATGCTTTACTTCTACCATCTTTTTATGGATTTAGTCGACAATAAGTTCTCCACACTACATTTGTTAATATTTTAAAATTATCATGTAAACATTCCAATTTAAGGAAAATCATTTCTTTAGGTATTAAAATTTTTCTACCGGGCATAAGCACATTTGTGTAGGTGCCCCATTAAATTAATTTAGTTCCAGTTCCATTTTAAAATTGTTCTTATTTTACTTCAAAACAGTGACGAGCAAAAATTTCAGTCTGCCTACTACCTTTGGAACTGTATACATTTTTTTAAAATCAGTCTTTTCGAGCTGCATCAATTTTCTTAACACGTTGAGCACCGCGTCAGCCATCGGTGGCTGACACTGGACTTTCCATTTAGGCCGCGTCAAAAACCGGTGGCTGACACTGAAATTACATTTAGGCTGTGTCTGCCACCGCTTGCTGACTCTGACCTTTCACATAGGCCGCGAAAAACAGCTGGCTGACAGCGTATAACATAATATAGAACTAATAAATTTCCACTCTTTTATGGAATTGCAGAAAATTTATTTTCTTATTGTGATTCATGGTTTAATAAATTCAATTTAGTAGATTTTTATCCACCACTATTTTTAAACAATTCGTAGTAATAAATAATTCACCACTCCTTTTTTTATTTATTAATGTCTTGCTAAACCTTTTTAAACTAGTAAAATCTGTCTAATATTCGCAATTTTAGTTTGTAGTTAATTACTGTTTGGCCAGACGGGCAAGCTATGTAAAATCAGCGTGGCGCTCAACGTGTTAAAAGCGCATTTCAAAATGTGTCAAATTTATTTAACAAATTTAAAAAATTAAAGCTCAACAAAAGTTTAATTTAGTATAGAAATATTTATAGTAGATCTGAGTTAATAAAAACCATTTGTTTCTTATATCTTTTTAAACCAATTTTAAGTTTTGCCATGTATTTCCTTTGTATTTTATCATGTTGAGTAAAATGAGATTAATACATATCGTAAGAGCTTTTAGTTCAAACGTTATAAAATATTTTCTCTATTAAAAACATTTACGACTCTGAGTGCTTGCGCAAATCACATTAAATTATATTTATTATTTGAAGTTTCATATAAAACAAGGTCATTTGTTGCATGTTCTTTGATATAATATTTAAGGAAATGCATCGTATTTTAATACAGTATTATAAGATATTCATTTTTTTAGTTATGGAATCTTTCGTTATCGTTTAGGTACAAAAAACAAGATGAAAATTAAAGAATATGGATTTTTTCTTTTACACCTTGGTAAGTTAATTTGTTTGTTATATATTGCATTATTAAAAATTATTATATTTCGCATTATTAAAAATTATTGCTTTTTCACACTCATGCGTTCTCAATTTTGATTGGCTTTCATATATGTTACCGAGAATGACTAAAATCGAAAGAATGTCAAATTTCATCGGTCAATGTCAACAATCACATAGTCGCTTTGGTGAATGTCCGAAATGTTTGTTATATCCGATTTGATATTGATTAATGCGTTATTATATTTATTCGATATTTTAATATCTGCTGATGATAGATAAGGAGAAAAATCAGTGTTCAGAGTATCTGTTAAATACGTACTGGGCAATGGCACTTGACCTTAAAAAAACATTGATGTAGGGCATACCGACATTTAACTAGACCTAGTATATATTTCTGTCATTTACGAAAGCGATTATGTGATTGTCAACATTCACTATATATACATACCTGCCAACTCTCCCGCATTTTGCGGGAGATTTTATTTTTATATTTAAAGTGGTAGTAAATATATACTATTTTTTCTTTTATAAAATTAATTTTTAAATGATTTTGATCACCACTATTCTTACAAAAATTAAGCATATATATTAATATGCGTTACTATCATGGTTGTCAACTTAAGTTTTTTCAAATACAACCTATTTGTTTGTTAAAATTGAAGTTTTAATTCCATTTTAATACCACTGGGAAAAATCATAATGGAAGGGATTAAAAGTTGGCAGGTCTGTATATATATATAACATTACGTCATAAAGAAAATTCTACATAACATAATTCTTGCTGTGTGACTTCATTGAATCGTCTGTATTAAATATTCATACTCGCATGAAAGTTTAAATGAAAAATGTAAATTTAAAAATGTCTACACTCAATAATATAATTCATTTATCCAAATATAATTTACGTAAAAATAAAAAAAATTTTATTAAATATTTATTATTTTATTTTATATTAGGCGAAAAATTGTTACTTGTAATGTATACAGATTTTTTACATCATTTTAAAGTACGTTAATTTTACATGACAAAATACAAAATTTGAGCGAAATAGAGTGAATAGTTCTTGAGAAGTCGAATTTTGAAAAAAAGTCCTGTATTTAAACTGTATTTAACTTTGTGACACTGTATAATTATAACCGATAGTGGTTATGAATATTTTACCCCATAGCAGTGTTTCCCAAACTTATGACTTTTGTGTATCCTTTCTAAGTTTTTCGCAACGCTGTGTACCACTAATAAAAAAATGAATGTTTTTTTTACTATAAAAACATTGCTCAAAAGTTAAAAATCACAACTGGCTGTTGACACCACTAATTATTAACTGTTAACTCTGCAAAAAAATAGCAAATAGAAATATACGTAATTGTAAATTTTAATGACTAGCTTTGTTTTTAAATAAAAGTTTTTGACATTTCCGTTTCTTGCAAAATATTTCTTATAAGAATGTGTACCCCCGGTAAACTGTTCCCGTACCCTTGGGGGTACGCGTACCACACTTTGGGAAACACTGCCCTATAGAGATAATTTGACTGTCACCACTGGTTACAGGGCGACTAAATATAACAATTGGTGATTTAAAAATTGCCAGTCTCCACTTGTTCACTACTTTTTTTTAAATCGAAAATTCACATCATGTTTAGATTATTATATTTTTTAACATTTGGAATTAAATTATTATCTTGTAATATTCTGAATATTACTTTATTTTACTTTGATTTCATAAAATTGTTCTTATTAGAAATGAACCTTGTAATTTTTACCATATTTTGAGATATCTTTAGAGCGAAATGTCTTTTATTATTAATATCAATAGTGTTTATAATTGTTCAGAACTTTCAAATTTTTTTTTAAAAGTTTGCCTAGTATTTTAAAAAGTAGCCTCTGTCAAAAAAAGTAACAACAAACCATTGGCCATAAATAAATTTTCAAATTTCACCAGACAGATACCGCTATTCTTTAACATGTTTGAAATATTAATAAAATAAAAAATTAACACGCCGAGAAAAGTAAAAATACTGGTACGAGAAAAGACAAAATACTGGTAGAAGAACTATTTCAATATTAGATAATATTCGAGAGGAGTTAATCTATTCTCAACAATAACAATTCACCGTAAGGAAATTTATCACTGCGAAGAAGCAATTCAATCTAAAAATTGCATTCGTTAAAAACAATTGGTAGTTATGGATTTTTATTATTCCCGGAAAAAAACTAAAAAATGAAATTTATTTGTTACCAGTTTTTACTCCGGTGTGCCACCCCAGAGATGCCAACTTGCTCCCGACAGCAAATATATATTTTAAAGTGGTAGTTTATCAATTGTGATTTTGGGTTTAATAAATTCAATTTAGTAGATTTTTATTCATCACTATTTCTAAATAATTCGTAGGCTTACATAATTCATCACTTTATAGCACTTATGTCATGCTATACCTTTTAAAACGCAAGCAAAAATAGTCAAATATTTGTAAAATTTACGTTGTAATTATTTACCGTTTCTTTAATCATTTTGGCGTGTCCAGAACAGTTGGCATTTCTGCCACCCGATGAGACAATCTAGCGTAACCCGCCGATGGGTCACCCCAGCGTGAACGAGTTAAGCTAGTTATAATCAAGCGTTCTCCTGGATGGAAATATTGGTATTAATCGAGTATTTAGATAATTCCCTTTTCTAAATCTATTTCTAGTTATTTTTGCAAGTGTAAAATCTTCCATAAGGGAAATGCTTGAAACGGGGGAATTGGAAACACTAGAAAAGTTTCCTTGTAAAAACTTTTCATTCTTTGGGGTGAAGAAAAATTAAAACTGAAATTTTTGGGAAGACCAATAAGAATAGTGTCGAGAATGAGAATAAATGGAAAAAGAAATAAATAAATGACAATAAAATTATGAGAATAATCCTGTAGTTGTTTCCAATGCCATTTGCCAACCAGCAAGAGTGCTTATTGAAACCAAGCGATTTAAGGCGCAGGGTTCGTTTCTCGTTTTGCAGTGCCGCCATCTATGGCCAAGAATACGACGTCAGCCACACAGACGTTACAGCCCGTTAACTGGGCGGACCCATTCATTCATCCACTAATCGTAATTTGGAATCTGAAGCAGAAACGATCAATCTCCAATTCAGTAACCCCAGATACATAATTTATTATGGGAATAATGAGAACTTTTTGATCTGACAGACTTAAGGGGGGTCAGGACCCTTTAACGCCTTAAACGATACAATGAAATACCATATTTTCGACACACTGTAACTATCTTTGAATTTATCCTAAAGCTATGAAATTTTTTTTATCATTTACTAGCACTATTATCAATATAATTAAATAGCTAAATTCAAAAAAAATCATTCATAAAAAAAATACAGACTTTTTTTAATATAGTGAAATTTTTTTATTTTCGAAAAAGTGAGTTTCATTGCGCGCAAAGCGTACGAGTCAAATATCATCAAAATAATGTCAAACTAATTTTAAATTAAAGTTATAATTACCCTAAACCTGTGTTACCTAATATTATTTTGATATACATATATTTTAATTTTCTAAAAATTAAAAAAGTTTAAGTTTTTCAAATTTCTTTATTTTTGGCACATTAAACAATTATTTAAAAAAATTTTAAGAGAGTAATGGTTTTTATAGTAGGTACCAGTTGTAGCAAACCATATCATAAAACTTTTCCTAAAGTTTCGTACAATTCTATCAATTAGTTCTTTGTACGCAGTGCGCACAAGTTCAACATATCACATTTTGAGAAAAATGACTTTAAAGTTAAAAATTTGTTTTTTTCGAATACCACTCAATATATTTTTCTAAAAATGCCTAAATAAATAAAATAAATCATTTTACAATACCTACATACAACTTAAACAGTAATACATTAACTAAATTTGACTTATAAACAAAATAAAGTAACATTTCACAACGACTTGTCACATAACGAGCATCGAGTCAAATAGTAATCAACTTTTCAAACATTAGAAATGATTGATACAAAAACCAAACCAACCTAAATGATAGATTTTTGAGATTTATAAAAATCTAAAAGATGATGTTTTAAAATAAATTTTCAAAAGCAAACAAAAGATTTTCAAATTAGTAACTTTTAAAAAATTGTTTATAAAAATGACCACAAAGTTAAAATTTTGATTATTATAACAATATCCATTTTTATGTTTATCTAGAAATCCTAAGTAACCTCAAAGACATAGATATAAAGGAATAAATTTCTTACATTTTATTATTTTATAATAAAATCAATATAAAAAAAAACATTTAAAAATTAAAAGCCACCAGAAATATACATATCCCCCCCTTCACTTTTTTTCATTCTCTCATTTTCACAAATCTTTTTTTGTCGTTTCACTCTACGAGCTACAATAGACTGTTCACTAGCTCGCTTTTCAGCTTTTGTTACGCGGAGTTTATCTTGAGCATGAAAGTTTTGCTTTGCTTTTTTGTTGATTTGTAGCTCCAACAGTTTCATAATAGACATCAAAGACTTTTTTCCATCGTTGAAAACACAAACACCCATACATGCAGCTATTTCGGCAACATTTTTGCCAGCACTAGCAAATTTAGGGCAAAACTTCCATATGAGTGAGTTCAACGACTCATTTGGGTTTTGGGTCTTACCCCCCAAACATCTTTTCAAAAGAGACGGATGAGACAGATCATTAAATATTGGCTTTATTGCCTCCATAACAACTTTAGCAACCAGCATTGGGTGCTTATACTCATGCACTTTGTTGTTATGCACAGCTTTATTATAGCTGCACCAACTATTTTCGCCTTTCGGACAAAACCAGTGCATCGGCTCTTTATCCGTGCTGCAAGTATGAGCCCATATGGCCCAAATCGCTGTTCGCATGTTGACTGAGTTATTGCTGTTTTGGCGAATTGCATTGCCATAATAACTTGTAATTCTATTTATTGTTACGTCTGTCAGTCTTCCCCGACCACCTATCGTCTTACCATCTGAAAGCCTTTTTTTGCCATATGAAGTTTTGAGTTTTCGCAAACGAGTGCCCATTCTCTTCTGTATGTGTCCCACACACTCCACTTTGGTTATCGAAACATCTTTTCCATATGGCTTTGCCTCACAAATAGCCTGGAAAGTTTTACAATCACCATCGCCAATGTATGTTTCATACTTGACGTCATATTTTTCTTCAGATCTTTGGAAAATCCTCTTCATGCCGTCAACCTCCATTTTTCCAGAAGAGCCGGCATGATTTTTCTGGCACACTGTTTTATGAGAAGATAGCCACTTATGATATCTCAAGCCAAACTTTGGACCCTTGTACGAAGCACAACCTTTGCAGAATGTCGACATTACTTCTATGTCAACAGCTTTTCCTGTCTCGCCGCCTACCAGGGTACATACGCCTATTAAAGACGTATGACCTCTGGTTTTCCAGGTGCCGTCTCCACTGACGGTTAGACTGTTTGGATTATCTGATAGACACTTTTCCTCGTTAACTGCCTGTTCCATGGATGACAAAGCAACTTCTTTTGATACTTCCAATATTTTAGAATTAATTTTATCATAAGATTTCTGAGTTATGGGCTTGGGCAAGCACATCACAGAACAAAATGTCTGCAGACTTGAAAGTCCACCACCAATGCACCGCATTGCAAAAACAGATCTTCTGTTTACTTCTGGAATGTTCTTATTCACTCCTATCAGTTTGCAGCTTTTAAAAACATCCCTTTTCTGACATGCTTGACATGTTATTTCAAAAGAAGACAACAATCCACACTGGGATTTCTCAGTCATTTTCAAGGAAGCATGACAAATTCTACAAGCAGCTACATTATTGAAAAAACTTATCAAGGAAGCAACATCAATAAGGCGATAACCATCAAAAGTCTCTTTAGTTTCAGTTTCGATATCCTTGAAACTGGAACATGACATCGAAAGCTTTTTCTTAGAAGCACTTTTAAAATCCTCTTTTTCAATAAAAACATTGCAACTGCCCACATTTACACTTTGCCGAAATTGATTTCCACGAAATCTTCTCTTTTTTGGTCTCTGACCAGATCTACGAGGATTATTCATGATTATTTATAATAAATAAATCAAACCGAAACTAGATTTTTGACTAAAATGAAAGCTAATAGACGAATGTACAAATATTAATCTAAGATTAAAAAACGCATGCAATTCGAATATAAACAAATAAAATCTGCAAAGGGTTGGAGCAGAGTTGAGTTGTAGACACTTTAAATCTCAGATTATTATTAGAAACTATAAGATAAGCCCGAAATGAAGCAATTCGCGACCACGCCCACTAAAGCAATTGTTGGTGAGTGACTTGTCTTCTAACCCTTATAACTTTTGAACCAATTGAAAGATTTCGAAATGTAAGATATGAAAATGCGCAGAATAATGCAAGGAATAAAAAAAAATGATTCTTGAAAAATCGATTTTTTGAGAGTTTTAAGGGTCCTGACCCCCCTTAAAATCCACCGTCACCACTTACTGCATAGGAAGTCTTCGGCTGGCTGAATTCGAACTCCCGTTCTCACGAACTGGGGCCGAGCTCCCTACCAACCAAGCTATCCCCACCCTTGAGTAATCCTTTTTAATCCTTTTTTTTTCTCTAGAAATGACGTTTAAAATCAACCATCCTCAAACGGTTTATTTTTGCTAAAAATCTTTTCACTTGTCGGTATCACAACTTTCAGCAGTAAGTAGAATAAAAGACAGAAATGTTAAAAACGGAGATGATAATAATCTGATAGAGGTTACATCATACTAGAGAAATAAAAATACATTTAAAAGATAAAAAGACAGAATATTAAAAAATTAGAAAATTAATGATTTCCAAAAATGATATAGTTTTATTTTATTTTATTATTGTGATATAGTTTTTATTTTTTATGTTATTAACTCTCCCAAAAATCCAGGTTAACACACAAAATACAATTATGGATTAATTAAAATCTTTTTGCCAAAGATTTCTCGGTATGGGAAGCATTGTAAATGTCTGAAAGTTTATTCATGAAAGAGTCTGCATTACTTCATCCTTTGCTGTGACAAAAACTAGAACGGAAATTTTAGTCCTGATTCTGTAAAATGGTCTGCTGAAGCCGCTTGTGGCGCTATTCCAATTTTCATAATCTCCGACATTTGGAATGTTATTTCACTAAGCTTTCAACGAAGCTTACAATTGTATAACCACCAATATATTTGACTATTTATTTTTATCTGCTTATACTATTTTATGTAGTGATAGACGAAGTACTTTTAATACTTATTTGTAAAGATATCAATACTTTACATTTGCTACCACAAGAAAAAATGATTTCTTCTGGAATTACGGAAATTCCGTAGTTGTTGGAGGGTTTGTATTCATCGTAGACTACTAACATTCTAGTGATAGACAGAATGGTAGTCGGAATACAAATTTAATAGAAAAAAAGGCACTTTATCACTGTCTACATACATATCTTATGTTTAGATGCATCACCGTTGAAGAAGGTTGCTGTGAGTCGTATTCTGTCAATTTGGAAAAAACAATTAAACTTGACACTTAGCTGCATTTTGTTTGCAATTTAATTTTTCTAAATGTTGGTGAAGATAATAATTTTTCAGTCTTCGTTGTACCGGAATGAAAGTTTAGTCAAAAAAACAATTGTTTTGAATTGTGCCAAGAATTTATATATAGTCGCATTTAATTACAATTTAAATGAATGAGATTAAACGATTAAAAATAGTTTTTGACTACGATTACATGTTTAAATTATTTGGTGTTGCATATGAACTTTTAAATCATTTATGTGCAGTGGTGCGGAAATAAGTTTAAGTGGATAAAAATATAATATATTAAAACATTAACGTAGCTACCACTAGAAATTTTTTTTACAAAAAGCATTGAAAGTTAGCATACCTGTAAAACTAAGAGTTTTCGTATGGTAATAACTAATAACTTTAATCTCATTATTTGAAGAATTTTAAAAATTAAGTATGAGTTTTGCATAGTGTACTTAAAATGATGTAGTACATACATTAGTATAGTTCAGAGTATGACTCTTGTATATAACGTACTAGAAATTAAAATACTAAATAACAACTGTGCTAAGTTCCTAATCAAGGTGTTTAGAAATCCACTTTGAGGAATATTTCTCAGTTTTTAGTTAAAAGTACTGGCAACACTGGGTAGTTCTTACAAAAGACACCAACAATGCGTTAATAGTTAAAGTTTCAATAAATTAAAAAAAAATAATTATTTCAGCCTCACTTAGAGGTAATCAGAAATAAAAAGGAACTCTATGTATACCGGGCTGTTAACTTGTAACGCTTTTTTGGAAAAAAAGCTTCTTCTAGTGGTAGATAAGTTTATGTTTCAATGCATGATTCCTTGCTTTGTAAATTTGATTTAAATCCGTTTTCCACATCATCTCATGTAAATGGTTCAAAAGTTCATATGAAACACCATTTGTTCCAACTCTATAGTGGTAACTCTTTTCAAATATTTGCAAAAAGCAAAGTAGTTGGTAGCCCTGTGTATAAGTTTAAATTATCAATATGTAATGATAGGGAAAACCCTAATCCTTATAATTTATAACAAGCAAAAATATAATTTTAAAACAATAAACTTGAATTTTGTGCAACTGTAAGCGTTATCTGATAAAACGAAGCAAGTTTGCATCACCGTACTATATGATTCTGCCTTGCCTTTACTTATCTATGTTTAATTTATTTATATCTAGTGATGCTGAAATAACTTTTAAATGAATTTCTTAATTCAAGAGTTTGAAAAAGAAGTATCCCCACTCTATTAAAATAAAATGTTAACAAAAGTCCGATAAGTCTTGTAAGATACGTATAATTATCTATAAAGAATTTCAATAGAAAATAAAATATAGTACCGTATATATAGAAGAATCCTAAAATTTTTCAAGAATTCAGGAACTGAAAATTAAGGAATTTGTGAGCTTAAGCATATCTGGGGTGTAGGATTTAAATTCTAAAGAAAATCAAACTTAACCCTTTTACGGGCCCTTTATTTCTAGTAAAGGTAAATTAAAGTATTTTTGGAATTGAAATTGTTTTAAGAACAGTAATTGATATAAAAAAAAACTCATTTAGTTTATAAAAATGCCATTTTTTTGGTGGTAAATATATCTAACATGATCTATTAGGAACTTACTGTCTTTTATTTTTCTTTATTTATAAAATAAATTCCTTAAATGCTACAAACTTCAAAAGGAATTATGTATTTTACAACTTTTATACGATTTTTAAAAGTGACAAATGGTTACCAATTTTATTCAAACTCACTTCAAGAAAGCTGAAGTTATTGAAAAATGGAAACCTAAATTAAAAGTGGTAAAACGTGGTGGTAAGTATACTTACCACGGCCTTCAAAAGGGTTAATAGTTTACTAGAATTCATTAATAAGAATTTGAAAATATTTACTTCTTTCATGACATTTAAACATAAAACTTCCATTTTAGGGATATTGCTAGTGCCTTCCTTAGGATCGGGACTAGATTGGGAACAACAAGGAGAGGATCAGTGGCATTATGATCCAGTCATATCTTACAACGCTGGACCTACAAATAATAACCAAGGTTATTCACAGCAGAACCAGAACAATAGAGGAGCAAACTGGAATCCGGGAGATTCTCAGCAAAAAGATTCCGCAGCTTGGGATAGCGGTAGGAATCAACAACAAAACAGAGGATGGAATCAACAAGACACCCAGCTTAAGGATGACGGAAGATGGAACAATCAGCCAGATAACAGAAACTGGGGCCCATCAGACACGCAATTTAAAGATGACAGCGTATCAAATGCAGTTGGAAACCAGAGACCAGACCAAACGTGGACTCAAGGTGGTGATAGTCAAACAAAGGACACTGCTAATTGGGGCGCAAGGGGTGAAGACTCGAACAGAATGTTTAGACCTGAAGACACTCAGTTTAAAGATCCTGGCTCTTGGTCTAATGAAGGAAATGATATTTCTGGTAGAAATTGGAGAGAAAATGATGCTCAAAGAAAGGATTCATGGAATGCTGATGGAAGAGGTAATTGGAATCCTGATGATTCTCAAATAAAAGATTCGGGAAACGGAGGTGGTGATTGGAATAACAGAGACGAACAAGTAAAAGTAACTCCGGCATGGGATCAGGGGGTCAATCAGCAACTTCCAGGGGCAGTTACAGGTGCTGGATGGACACCTGATGATGGCAGTAATGCAATAACTGGAGATTCATTAGGACCATCAGGTGATTCCTACGTACCGCCAATAGATGATTCAATACAAGATAGTTTCCCGAATCAAGGACAGCCACCTCTCGATAATTCTAATCGACCGGATACTTCACCAGGTATTATTGAAAGCAATCTCAGAGGTGACAGTGGTGGGGATTATGGTCAAAATGTTCCAGAAAACACTGGGGGATTCGATGGATTTCCAGCAAATAATGGGAGAGTTCCTCAAGGCAATTACAAAGGGGGTGATGAAGGAAGGTATGCAGGTGATGACCCAAGTCAGTGGCGTTTAGAAGATTCTATACCCGGAACTCCTGGTGTCGATTATCCAAACTACAACACTATTCCGACTACAGGATTTGATTGCAAACAACATGAAAATCCTGGATATTATGGTGACGTTGAAGCGCAATGTCAAGTAAGTTAACTTTTGTAATTAAAAAATAACTATCTTGTTTTTTTTTCGTGGGGAAACTCGTTATAGTCAAAAATTATATTGTTAGGTATTACTTATTCACCAAAGTTTTTTTACTTATATAGTTACTTATAGTTGTACTTAATAGTTTTACTATAGTTATACTTTACAAAGTTATACTTATGTAGTTACTTATATTCATGAAATATTTAACTTTATTAATCATTTAAATTATATTTAATTTAATTACCGATCATTATTAACCCTTTTGGGACGGGCAAGTCATTAATGTATTCCTAAGGAATAAGTATCAGGATGGTAAAAAATAAAAAGCTGTAGCTTGAGTTTGGGCATAGCTAATTTGACAGATTTATTTTTGCTTTCACTTTAAATTTAACACATCCAAACCATGTGTGTTAAAAGTGTTACCATACAATTTTTAATTCGAAATAAGTAGTGGTGAATTAAATAAATCAAACAATTATAACCCCGTCCACATTTAAACTACGAACGGAATCACCAATGGCAGGGAAATAATACTTTGCTATCTTAAAGCTGGCAGCATAAAGCAAATTTTTAAATTGCAAGTCTGCACCTTAGTTATAGGGAAGGTAATCTAATGCAAAATTTCCCATTTAAAATTTTTGAATTACTATATGAATTTATATTTATTAAACAAAGTGGTACGTAACTTTGAATCTTCGAAGAATTTTTGTTTGATTAATTATGTGTCTGTGTGTTTTTTTTTCTTCTTTTTTTTTGCTGATTTATAGCACAAAGAGGATTCCAACCGATTTTTTGCGAGCATTGGGGTGGGTCGGAGTGTCTTAAAATTTGTAACGTTTGTGCGGAAAAATTGCCAAGTATCATTAGTAATAAGTATACAAAATTATACATCAATGCAGGCCTGCCAACTTTCTAAGCTTTTTGTAAAAAATTCTTCTAGTGGTAGCTAAGTTTATGCTTAAATGTGTTATTCTCTCTTTTATATATTTGAATGTAAAGTTATATTTCGCGCCACTACTTACAAATGATTCAAAAGCTTATATAAAAAGCAAATTTTCTAACCTTCACGTATTTTATGTTTTTACCTGTCTGTGTTATCCCTGTTTTGTGTGCTGTCCTTTCTATCTACGTTTTCCACAATATTATTTAACTACCTAACATATTATTTTACTAACCCAAATAATTTCAACATCAATGGCCTTTGATTCAGTTTGTAATCATATAATTTACGGAGGTGGCCTTTTTGGCCAGGTACTCCGGTGCACCTATTACTAGTTTCCGCAGTTTCCTTCACGTATTGAAACTTTTAAATTATTGCAAAATTACCAAATATTGTGTAAGATTCAGCAGAGATGCCAACTTGCTCCGGACAGCAAATAAATATTTTCGACTGGTAGTTTATTAATGTGTAATTCTTGGTTTAATAAATTCAACTTATTAGGTTTTTATCCACCAGTATTTCTAAATAATTCGAAAGCTTATATAATTCGCCATTTTGCGATCGTAGAGCTGCCAATTTGCTCCACTTTACAAAATAGTATTTTCTAGCGGTAACGAAATTTAAGTAATTTTTAGTTTAGTATTTTTAATTTTAACTATGTTTTCCAAAACTAAATATCAAAAATTATAAGAATCATATAACATGCAACCTGAAAGCATTAATTATTTGGTTACTGTTTTTTAAAATAGGCGTAACTATGTTAATTCGCTACCACTATATTAAAATTTTTCCAGAGAGCGGAGCAGTTGGCATCCCTGGATTCAGTTATATAATTGTCTACCACTTATATATGGCCATTTTATCGCTTGATAAAATAAAAACCAATTTGTATTACAAGAGATTTTAATATGATAATTATATACAGGCATGATTTGAAAATATACGTAGGTACTTATTTACAGACATAATTGGTGATACAATCAGTGGTGAAAGCCAGACGGAAAAGAGGAAAGGCTGGTAGTAAAACCATTTCAGTTATAGCTAGTTTTGGGGAGGAGTTTACTTATTCTTTTTTTAAATTTTTCAACAATATCTACTTTATCTTGGAAAAGTAGCAGTTTTATATATATGCCAGAATCATAAAAGAAATCTTGATAGTTACAGATATTTCATTTTTTTCGAAAAAATTGCTGGAATGTAAAGTTTCACGTACCAGGTTTTTCTCTTTTCCGTCATGCTATTTAAGGGCTTTCACCCATGGATACAATGCTTCGTAAGTAGAAGCCTTAATTCCTTAATATATTTCTTTAATAATATAAGTGGTAGTTTTGTTTTACATTTTGCAATTTTATATACAATATTTTTTATCATTATGTCATGCAAACAATTCAAACATGTAAGACATAATTTTCCCGGACTAGTAATTTTAGCACAATGTCACGTAAAAATGCGCTTTTGATCTGTCTCCTTTTCATACAAAAAGTTAAAAAGTAGTAGCAAAACCACCTCGTTTCCACTCTGTTTTTCAAAAAATTTATCCATTCGTGAATGCCACAAACATAAATGGTTCAGTATATTTGTAATCTGTGCTACAATCTTTTGTAGTAAATTTTTTTTCAAATCGAAGTTGTAGCTATAGTGACAAGTTTGCAACCACTTTTATGAAACTTTAATGGTATACTTTTAAAATTTTAATCTAGAACAGCAGTAATTCATTTTTTTTCTTTTTTTGGAATACATGCTTTTTTGAAATGTTAACAATATTACCAAAAATTCTGAAGGCTTTAGTTTTATAATTGTCTACCACTCTATTAAATATTTTATTAAAAGAGTATTAACCCTTTCGCGCCGACTGTCACAAATACGTGCCAGCATGAAACCGTATCAATCAGGGTAAAAATATAAAACTGGTAATCAAAGTATTTCTTCAGCAGTTTATTTGTGGGCGGAGTTATAATTGTTTAATTTACTTAATTCACCATTACTTTGTTCAAAATAAAACTATTTAGTTATACTTTGAATTAACATTGATTATATGTATGATTAAACTAACAGTAATTAAAGTAAAAGCAAAGTAAGTCTGTCAAATTAGCAACGAGTACATTTAAGTTACCGTTTTTTTATTTAATTACAACTTGATTCTGATTTTGTACGAATGCTTTTCTGAATCACCCGTCCCCAAGGGGTTAATTAGCAATCTTGATGCTGTTGCGCAATGATTCATGGGTTGAATAAAATAATTAAAACACTTCTACACTAACTAAGATGTACTTCTATATTGAGCATTTCTTTGCAGACAATCTTTCCTTTGAGAGCAAATGTGTTGGAAGATTTTGAATTGTTTGCAGAATTCGAATAAACACGATTGAAGCATTTAAAAGCGGTGTTCTTTTTACCCATACAAAACTTGAAGCTACCAAAATTGTTAAAGGTTCCCTTCCTTTTTTCAAAATTACTAAAATTCAATTCAATTCAAAATTGTTGGTGTTAAAGATGGAAAAAACTTAATAACAAAACTTTATTAGTCATTTTTATGAATCCTTTACTTGGGTAAAAGAAAATCGTCTCTAAATGCTTGGGGCATGATGATACCAATTGTGTATTTTGCCATGTAAATTTATCCAAAACATTCGTTACTGAAACAAATATCGCTTAAAATTAGTTTGTATAGAAATGTGTCCATCCATTACTTTGGTTTCCTGCATAAAATTTTACAAATGCCAATCTTTTGGCTATCATGCCATTTGATTACGAACTTTTCAATACTTTTTCACAGTTGTCCAGCATCACATAGATTACACTGAGGTGAGCCATCACCTCCTACATCAGAAGGCCTCCCCACAATACTTCGTATGTAGTCTGTGCTGACTATTTAAAAAGTGAACCAGTTGTGCAAATGAACCCATGTTCTCTATTTAAAAGTAATTGAGAGAAATTTATCAGATATATTTGAAATTGCCAAATATGAGTATGGACGAACAAGCCCAAGCTTCCTCTGTAACATGGCTTTTATTTAATTCTTGCCCCCATAAAGAGATCCAAAATACTTTTAACCCTAAGTAGACGTTGTCTCATCTGACTGGACATAAAATATCATTACTCTTAAGTTTAAAAGTGTTGTATCTTGATATTTTATTACGTTGTTCTATGATTGTTACATGAAAATACTATATTGTGTACTTTAAATGATCGTAATTTTAATATATTTATTACCGTCATTACATCTCTTTCAGATCTTTGAAGAGTTGAAGTACATCTTTAAAAAAAATTCTTCATAGTAATAATGCAAATCGATTGCCGTTTTTTTAAAAAAAAATTTTGTTAAATAAAAAGCCACATTACGTCACCAATAGCCCATGGTGTAGCTCTAGTGAGAGGTTATGTTTTGCATCTAAAAAATTCTCATTATTAAACCTCAATTTCAACCTCTTTTACACTTCAAAAAACATAATACTTTAATAGTCATAAAAGTTGTTTGAAAATCGAAATCACACTTTTCCTAGGTGAGCTTCAAATTATAAAAGTTATAAATCGGAAATTAAAAAGGTGAAAAGACATATTTGTAGAAATATATTGAGGGTATATATAGATAGGAAATATACAGGATTTGTATAAACATTTGCTTATGCACAAGGAGAAGATATAAAATCTAACTCTTTTTTGTAATACTATTTTCATATTCTATATCAGCATTAAATGAGATGAGCTTTAAAATAATTAAAACAATAGTCAAAAGAAGAGACAGAGAAGGAAGAAATCTTATACAAAAAATTATGAGCAATCATTCAAAAATTTAAAGAGTGTACATTCTCCGAAAATCGAAGGTTCAAATGATAATCCTTAATCATTTTATGAAACAAAAATTCGCAAGAATGAAATTTAACTTTACAAATAAAAAGATTAGCATAGTTAGATGAATTCCACACATACCTTTCAGAACTGCAGAAATAATTTCCAATTTGTAATATTTCAGGTATTTCATATTTGCCAAGCTGATGGCCGCCATGACGCCTTCCTTTGTCCATTGGGAACTATATTTAATCAGCAATATTTTGTCTGCGTTTGGTGGTTCAATTTCAATTGTGATGACACAGCCATGTATTATGGATTGAATGCTGATCTGTACAAGGGTGGTCATGGAGCTCAAGGAAACTTCAAAGGAGACTCATATCCCGGAGGAACGACATCAGGAGCGGGAGGTCCTTTTACGACACCAACACCAGTAGATATTTCTGACAATGGACCTGGTTATGTAGGACCAATAAACCGCAATGATTTGCCTGACCAAAATCTTCGACCAGTTGGTGATCGAGGTGTCATTGGAGTACCAGGAAGTGGGGATATTGGACAACCAAATCCAGATCTCGGGGGAAACTATGCACCAGACGAGGCTGTTGCTCCTATTCCAGGTTCAACTCCAGGTTTCCAAAGGCCTACCGAGAGACCCGTAATTAGCGTGCCTGGAACAGGACCTGGGACTGGCGTTACTTCACCACAAGGAGATTCCAATGCATACGGACCAAACACAGATGGAAAGATAAATCGAAATGAAGGTAAGAAAAACTGGGGTCCCGATCAAGGGTCTAAAAGGAACGATAACCGAAATGGAAATTGGAACAATAGGGGTGTTAAAGGTGGTGATTGGGGTGAAAGTAACAGCAATCAAAAAAGTCGATTGTGGAATGGTGCTGAAAACGAATTCGGAAGTAGTTTAGAGAAAAGATGGGGGTCTGATATCGATGATTCCGTGAGAGAAAGCTGGAATGACCAGCGAGAGTCTTCCGCCGTTCAAGAACCTGTTTGGCTGAATCGGGCGTACGTATCAGATGTTGATGAACCCGTATGGAATAATAATCAGCCGGAATATGATGATGTTTTGGGAGCGGGAACTGCTCTCGTCTCCAGAGAATCGCCACAATCAAGGGAGTGGAGATTAGAGAATGAAGTTTCCGATGTGTCTAAGGAAAAAACGACTTCTTCATTGGAGAGAGAGCTCGAGGATTTGAGTAAGGAAACTGACTTCAGCCGCAGAAAGAAGAAGACAGATAACACCAATACCAATGAAAAGAAGAAAGCTGCTTTGAAAAATAACACTAACAAGTGGTGGAGAGATGCAAAAATGTTTCTTGAAAAAACTGACAAGGTATCCCACAATTCATCTTATACGAAGCCCCGAGAGGAACCCATTTTAGACAGTACTGACTCTTCACTAGGTGATGTAAATGTATATTTTGACTTGAACCGTGACTATACATCTGATAAAAGTGCAAAACAAAGAATATGGACTCTCTTATGAACAAAGTTTTAGTATGCATATGCATAATTTGTGATGTAAATACGTATTTTATGTGAACATTGTGTTATTTTAATTATTATTTATTTTATTGTATGTAATGTATATATAATTTTATCATTCACTTATTTTAAAGTAAAAACCATCAAACTGCTTTTAAAATACACATTCGATTTGTAGTCATATTTTCCAACTAGCTTTTAACCCCTCTTAACCCGTTTAAAGCCTTATCATGAAACTCAATGGATATATGAATGATGTCTACATCAAAACGCGGTAGTAATACATAATCGCCTTTCAAAAGGATACTTTTTACCGTAGCTTACCATTTTAGCCTTAATACAAACACTGAGCTTTGAATTCAGCTAAACACAATAAGTATTTATGCTATTAATATATCATGGTAGTCAGAACTATCTTGTTTATGTGAAATAAATCTTAATAATGAAACACGTGTACTACCACATTCTTCATTTTTGAACAAATGGAACAGTCCATTTTATAGGACACTAGATACAAATTGATTAAAATAGAGTATTCTGCTTCCGTATTCACAAAACATAATATGTTTGGTAATTTAAAGGTCATAAATAGGTATCAAAGCATTATATATTCTAAATCAAGGATGAAGACAAATATAATTATTAGTAAAAATGCTTACATTTTTCAGTAGGTGTTTGAAAACAATATTTTATGATATGACGTTATGTTTTGTAATCTAAAGGAAATAAATACGTTTGAAAGCAACATATCAAGGATTACGACAAATATTATTTTTATTTATATAATAAAATGTTTACTTGTTTCAGTATATATTTAAAACAAGATTTTGAGATATAGTGTTATATTTTGCAATTAAAAGAAATAAAACAGTGTAAAAGCAATATATTTTGTATCAAGGAATATGATAAATGTAATTTATTAGTAAAAGTACATAATTCAGTAGATTTTTAAAACAATGTTTTAAGATATGATGCTATGTTTTGTAGCTTAAAGGAAATAAATATGCGTAAAAGTAATATATTTTGAATCAAGGATTGTGACAAATTTAATTTATTAGTAAAAACTACATAATTCAGTAGATGTTTTAAACAATGTTTTAAGTTACAGTGTTATGTTTTGTAATTTGAAATAAATAAATATAAATAAAAGCAATATATTTTGAATCAAGCATTATGACAAGTATAATTTATTATTAAAACTAAAGTCGATGTTTATTTAGTAGATGTTTAACCTTTTTAACTTTTATGAAAAGAGCTCTGACTCAAGCAGCCTAATATCGTACGGGCGTGATTTCAACGCGATTTTTTAACGTTAGCATAGTAGCTAATATTTACGTGTTCTGCATTAAAATTTAATTAGTGGTATTTTACTTTTAAGTGGCAGTAAAATTTATGTTTTTGCATTGATGCCAACAACTTCGGATGCGACATATGTTTTAAAACGGTAGAGAACTATAAACTAAATTTTGAAGATTTTCGGTTAGTTTTGCTCACTTCTCAAAATGTGCGATACGACACAATAATAACCGAGCGGCGTTTGAATTAAGCCTTTGAATTATTTAGAAGTAACGGTAAGTAAAAACCTCATAAACCAATAATATATATATATATACCTGCCAACTTTTAATCCTTTCGAAGATGAGTTTCCCCTGTGGTAGTAAAATGGAATTTGAATTACAATTGGCAGAAAGCATGCTCTGTATTTTTTAAAGGGCTTTTGCTGACGACTACACTATCAGAGATGCCAACTTGCTCCGGACAGTAAATATATATTTTAAAGTGGTAGTTTATCGATTGGGATTCTTGGTTTAATAAATTCAATTTAGTAGATTTTTATCCATCACCATTTCTAAATAATCCGTAGGCTTATATAATTCACCACTTTATAGGATTGATTTCATGTTATACCTTTTAAAAAGCAAGCAAATATTTACGCCGTTGGTATCCTTGCGCTATTACTTATTAATATATATGCTTAATTTCTTAAAAAATAGTGGTACTCAAAAAGTAATAAATTAAGTTTATAAATGCAATGAATATAGGCCTATGCCTATGTCAAGTCTTTACCTAAGTGTCGGCCCCGAAGGGGCCCTAACTCATTCGTCGCAGTGAATAAAATTTAAATGGTGAGCCTAAGCTCAAAAGCAGGGGAAAAGAATATAGGCATGGGTGAAAGCCCTTATATAGCAAGACGGAAAAGAGAAAAACCTGGTACGTAAAATATTTCATTCCAGCATTTTTTTCGAAAAAAATGAAGTATCTGTAACTATCAAGATTTCTTTAATAATTCTGGCATATATATGAAACTGCTTCTTTTCCAAGATAAAGTAGATATTGTTGAAAAATTTAAAAAAAGAACAAGTAAACTCCTCCCCAAAACTAGCTATAACTGAAATGGTTTTACTACCAGCCTTTCCTCTTTTCCGTCTCGCTTTCACCCCTGAATATAGGAAAGCATACATTTCACTACCACTTTAAATGTAGAAAAATAAAATTTCTAGCCAAATGCGTAAAAGTTGGCAGGTATATGATACTTTTGTAGTGACGTAATTTTAGCTAAAATTCAAAATATTTAAATTCCTTTTACTCCAATTGCCAGAAAGAACCACCCTAAAGATCACAATTCAAGACGAATGGGAAAAAGGCCCCAGGCGCCCAGATAAATATTGATGATGATGGCAGGTATATGAGCACAGAACAAACCAGTATAAGGTGAATAGGTTGGTGGCGCTACGCGCACATTACTGAGGCACCACTTTTGTCAGATATGTCATGATAAACCTTCTAAAAAAAATAACAAAATCCGTTTAATAATTGCAAATTTAGTTTGTAGTTATTTAACGTGGCCTAATGGGCAAGCCATGAAAAATTAGAGTGGCGTTCAACGTGTTAAGGCAGTTTTAATTTTGCCATCACTATAAAAAAATCATCATCGAATCGAATGTAAGTTTCCGGAAGTGTACTTGTCTTTCGGTATGTATAAATTCGGAGTCTGCGGGCCTAAAAAAGCGCTTTTTTTTCTTCCGTCTTGTATATATTAAATTAATATTTTAAGATAAACTATTATGTTTTATAAATTAAAGGGAATAAATCATTATAAAGCAATACAGGGTGTTCCAAAATTCTCCTTACAACTTCAAAAATTCATAACTTCGCAAATAAACAAGATATTTATATTCTGTCTTTTGCATGTATTACTGCAACTAATAAAGTTTTTTTTAGTACACTTCAACATGCGCACCATTGGTGGCCCTAAGCACTTCCAGTCTGTAATCAATTTCAAGCCAGGTGATGTAAAGATAATTTTAGAACACCCTGTATATTTCAAAACAAGAACTATGATAAACGTTACTGACTAGTGAAAATGCTTACGTGTTTCATTAAACATTTAAATCATTACAAGGAGGCTTCGCCCCCTGCTCGCTCGCGCTCGCCAACCCCCGGAATTGCTTTCGCAGTTCATTTCGGATTGCGAAGCAATTCGATGCTCGCTCATTGGATACGTTCTTAACGTCTAGCTTTTGTATACTTTTTTGAACACGGAAGTTCCGAAAACTTTTCACTGTAGAAAATTCTAAATTTGTGCATTTCAATATTAATTTGAAATTGCAAACAGTTCAAATATTTTTCTTAATCACACTATTCTAAATTTCAGTTGTTGAGAAAAGTAACTGTTGTAAGTTTTGTTTTAAAGTCTTTCCCACCAGAGGGCTAAAACCAAGTGTTGTAAAACAATATGAAATAGTACTGAACGCCGGATGTAAAGCATCGGCTTCGATGAAGATAATTTTGTGAGAATTTTTTTGATAATTCGGTGAGAATTCACCCGATTAGTCATATGATGCTCAGTACGTGCTCTTACCCGCCGAAGCCTATCAATTAAAACGTATTGGCGTTTTATATAAAATAGATTAGCCATATGATGCTCACTACGTGCTCTTGCTCGCCGAAGCCTATCAATTAAAAATGAAAACTGCTGCAAACGTGAGAAAAGAAATATCCTCGGTTTTCTTGATACATACGTACGTATTAGCGTTTTATATAATATAGAAGATAGATTTTAAGATTACGTGTTATACTATTATTAAGGTAAAGTGTTATGTTATTAGTGATAATATCTTCTAATCTAATGAACCGACGCCTTTATTTTTGTTGTATTCAGAAATTTGGTGAATTATCGCCCACCTTCAAAAGTTTGCAAAAGACAAATAAACGTAGAAAACAGGAAAATAAATAAAAATTACACTTCAATAGAAAAATAAATTATAAGACAGGCAAATAGCAGTTAAGGAAGAATGTCATATAAAATTAAAACTGATTGCATCTTGAAACTTGGAAGATTTTCTAATGATCGTTTTTGAACTCCTCGCCGTTTCCTCCAGCAATCGAACAGGCTTAGATACTATAGTATACTATTAGTATATCAGCCAACTTCAACTATTATTCGTTAAACTTCTATGATGCTCTTTTTTCCCCACTTATATTTATTTATAATAAAAATAAATAACATATTTTCTATAAATGAAATAATTATTAATAGCTAGATATATTTCACGTTTGCTTCCACTTTAAAAACTTTCTGTACCGTGGGAACCTTGAATAAAGTAACGTCGCATATGAACTTTTAAAACATCCATATGTTGTGGTGTGGAAAATAAATTTAAATGAATAAAAAAAAATTCATTAACACTTAAATTTAGCTTTTAACTGGCAGCCCTGTTCAATGAAGATTTTACTAATAAATATATAATTACTTATATAAAGGGCTAATTTTTTACATGACTTCAGTATTAAAATTTGCTTTCTATTGTGCGAAATGCAATCGGCATTATTTCTTTATTATTTTAAGTGACATAATTTAAATAAAATAAATATCGTAAAAATCTCAGATTTTTCACTAGAATTCTTTTTTAATGAAAATTTACTTCTTATGGGAACCTTTCCAATATTTATCTTCATTTCATATTTTAGGATTCAATTATTGTGAATTTCTAACTAAGAAAGTTTAAATTTAACGCATCAATAATATAAATGAAAGTAAGAATTTTTCATTGCTTTTTGTTAATTTACATACACTGAAGTTTAAAATTATATCAAAACTTCAGTTATCAAAGAATAAAATAAACTAGTGGGCTGTGCCCCCTGCTCGCTAACGCTCACCAACCCCCAAAAATTGCTACGCAATCTCATTTGGTTTGCTTCGCAAACCAAGCTCGCTTCGCTCGCTACTAACTTAGGTACATTGCAAATGCACAAAATTCTAAGAATTCCAAACAATCATTCAAATCCATATAACAACTTTTTTTTAAAGAAAAATTACATCTTTTTAGTAAATACTGAGTCATTAAAATAAATTTGAATTCAAATAAATGACATGTAATTCGTTTAACCTATTAGAAATGTGCTATAGTATAAAATCTTAAGATAAAATTTCTAAAACTGATATCTCTTTAAAAAAGTTAAAATTTTTGCTATAATTAAGTCTATTAAAAATTGAAATAAGTGAATTGCAATGGAAAAGCCTGCATAAACAAAGCATTGAATTTTGGAAGAAATCTCATTTGGTGAGAATGTCAAAAAATTGTCAAAAAATACAAAATACTCTTGTCAAAAAATACAAAATAAACTGACCTCAAATAAAACTCCAAGGACTTCGAATCAAATAATTAAGGAAACTACTATCACGTTTAATATAAAAGGAAGATTTATTAACTAAACAATAAAATTACAGCATCGCAGTTCCGAAAAACAAATCTCACACTCACTCAAAAAAACAATTTACATTCTAATTAGTCACCATAGCAACCAAAAAACTCTTCTCGTTACCATCTATAAACTGATATATAATAAATAAGTTATTTAACAAAAAATACGATGCGCATAAGCACATACTATTTTACACTCTGGTTATTTCAGTTTCCGTTTTTAGAAGCGCTATATGTTGAGCCACCTAAACTAAATTTCGCATGTGACATTTTTAGCTCCAATCATTGGTTGATTTTCTAGCGTTGCCATTCGGGGAGTTGTAATGAGGCTTTTTTTTATCGCCGTGTAAGAGAAATATATATATAGATATCTTACTTCAAAAAGATTCTTTAGAAGACAACCCATTAAATTAAATAATTTAAATTATTATTCACAACATTCAGTTAAGTAAAGCTTTATAGTCATCAAACGAAATATAAAAAAATATCTATACATTTCATTAAAAACAAATTAAAGTTGCAATCGCCTTATTACGATCACTGGTTACCCATTGGTCAAATGCATACCTACCAACCTTTACGCATTTGGCGTAAAATTTTATTTTCATATTTAAAGTGGTAGTAAATATATACCATTTTTTCTTTTATAAACTTAATTTTTAAATGATGTTGATCTCCACTATTTTTAAAAAATTAAGCATATATATTAATATGCGTTACTATTATAGTTTGCAGCATAAGCTTTTTCAAATACAACGTACTTTTTTGCTTAAAATTGATATTTTAATTCCATTTTAATACCACTGGGAAAAACCATACAGGAAGGGATTAAAAGTTGGCAGGTATGCAAATGCTTTTTCTTTCTGAATTGACTCCGTTAAACGCCACGACATTCCAAATTATGGCTTGCAAAAACTGTCTCATTTGATGTGTGTCATCTGATTGGTTTTCAAATCCTGCTATGTACGTGTTTCAAGACGTCACAAAATACTTTTCCTTCTTCAGCTTCATTCATATTTTTATTGAAATCACAGTAATGCCAGTAATTATACGTTAATAATAAATAGAATATAAAAATACTTTAAATTATTAATATTGAAATAAATTAAAAATGCCTGGTGGAAAAAATAAAAAGAAAACCAGTAACGGTTGCCATAGCAACGCATGCAATGACGACGCATGCGCACTCCTTACTATTTGTCTTGAACGCGATTGAAAAGTATGTGGAAGCCATCAAATCCAAACAAAGTCCTAATTTGCCAATGGGTAAAATAAAAAAAATATATATATAATTTTTTGGAAGACATATTTTTGTAAAAGTAAAGTATTAGTTCGTAGCTGCATAAAAAATAAAATAAAAACTTTTCTTTTTTCCTACAATTTATGCTCAGCCTATGCGAGGTGATTAGCTAAGTTTCGGCCCCGTCAGCGGCCCTAACCATCACCTCCTACATCAGAAAGCCTCCACACGGTTCTTTATAAGTAGTCTGCTCAGACTATCTTAAAAATGGGACAGTTGTGAGCATTACCCCAAATTCTTTTTTGTGAGCGACTGAGAGAAATTTTTGATAAATATTTGAGAATTGAATCTGTAGTGGTAGAAAAGTAAGTAAGACATGCCAATTATATTCATAAATTAAACAAATTTTTAGAGATATATTTGCTACCACTTTCTTATTTTTACTAGATCTCGTATTAAAGGCTTCTTTCGTAAACTGGTTTACCTTCATTGTGGTCTGATCGGACTGCCTATAAAAAACCGTGTGGAGGCTTTCTATTGTAAGAGGCGTTGCCCTAACTCGTTCGTCTAAGTCAGGGGTTGCCAACTTACATGAGGCCGGGGGCCACAATTAAAAACACAAATCAAATGGCGGGCCGCAACTTTATCAAAATTTTATGTAGGACTCTTTTATGTTTGAAGGAACATTAAATATTATTGTCAGATTTTTACCAAGTTGTACAAAACAAAAGTATTGAATTACAAATTAAAATAAGAAGTAGATTTTTAAAAATATTTAATTGCATATTAAAAATGCAATAACTTTAGTGTGCACCCATGTAGTAAACAATTAATGTGCAACAGATATCTAATTGTTAAGTTATAAAACTTTTAAATGGTTGATATTAAAACTTACATAGTAGCACACAAAATGTTCAATAACAAAATTGAGATTTGTATGCTGCAACCACCAGAGAATAGATATTTACATATTAAATTTAAAATTTACAAATGTGTGTGTAAATATTTTCGTCCAAAATGAGTGGTTTCAAAAAGTTAAATCGGAGAATTTCTTGTAGAAAATGTCTGATAGACACATGCTAAATTATATTCACAAAATACAAAGAAATGAAATAAAAAAGAGCAACAAACACGATTATTTTTGTATTTGAATAAATATTTTCTTGGATGCAAAACTTGAAAAAGAATTTTTTTTGCACCGTTGGTATGCTAAATTTCACAGAAACGAAGGAATTAGGTTTTTATTAACGAGAAAAGAATTTCAAACCCATAGAGATTTTTTACGAAAATTGTCCACAAAAAAATTGACAACTAATATATTTAGTTCGCGGGCCACAAAAAAAGGCTTCGCGGGCCGGATGCGGCCCCCGCGCCGCCAGTTGGAAACAACTGGTCTAAGTGGAGTAGTAGAAAACGTAACCGAAGCTCATGTCAGTAGGGTATAATAAAAGGGCATTGCAAGCTAATAATAGCTAAAGGAAAAATTATATATAGAAATAATTACATAAAAATTTACAGTTATCTCAGCTCCTGCGTGCCTCACATCCCCCCTTGCGGGATTCAATGGTGTGCATTACTTACTTTATTTAAAAACAACTGGGCAGCGCAGCTGCCTCTATCCCATTCATCATGAAATTACAAAAATGAGTTAAAAACAATTTGAATATAAGCAGTCGTTGTGGTAGCTTTACAATAATATTATCATGATTAGAGAAAATACAAACTTGAACCATACCTGCCAACTTGTAATCCTTTCGAGGATGATTTTCCCCAGTGGTAGAGATATGAAATTTAAATTCCAATTTAAGGCAGAAACTTACTTTGTATTTTGAACATGCTTATGCGGATTATTGACACAGTATTACTATATATGATTAATTTTTTTAAAAATAGTGGTGGATCAAAAAGATTATAAGTTAAGTTTATAAATGCAAGGAATATATATAAAGCAAACACTTTACTACCACTTTAAATACAGAAATAAAATTTTACGCTAAATGCGTAAAAGTTGGCAGGTATGCTTGAACAGAGATATTTACATTAATTGCCATAAATATGTACAGAAAATTGAGTATGAGCTTTAATAAATGATGATTATATATATACAAAAGTCGTGATTCACGGACGTGAAGATTTTACTTAAATTTTGACAAGCTTTAGTGGCGCCATCTAATATGATCAACTTTAATTTGAAAGGGCAGTATGCAGTATTTATTTTAATAATCTGTATGGAAAATTAGAGTTCTGAATAATAATAAGAGTTCAAATAGAAGTTCAAATCAAGTCAAATCAATGGTGTGCAGACAGGAACCTTGATTAAATAGTGAAGAAATATTTACAATTTAAGTGGTGAAACGTTTAGTTAGAACGCCGCCTGAAAGCAAAAACACCGTTGTCGGATTGCAGTTATTGCTATCGCTGAGTAGCTCAAAGTCAAATATTTTATTGTAATTGCAGGTTTTGCAGCTTATTGCGTCTTTGAAAAAGGAAGCACATAAAAGAACTCTGTGCTCTTCCGTAGATGTCGTGTTTAAGTCATTGCGGATATCGCTCATTCTAAGTCAACGGGGTGATCCCGTGAACCTTCTGATCATTTTATTTCGAATGGTCTTGAGTTTGCGTTTTTGAATGGCCGTTAGGGCACTCCAAGCAGGAGCAGCTTAACTTATTATAGTTCTTATACAATGCAATTTATGCACAGTTTTCTTCATTATTTTATAAGCATCAAATTTATAATATTAAAAATGGTAATTACGAATTATCTTGTATATAAAAAAAGAAAAAACTTCAACTGCTCCGTCCTTTAACAATTTTACCTTATCAAGGCTCGTAAAACAGGATCCTGCAAAATTTAAAAGGAGTAGCACTATTGGGGCGGAAAGAAAGTTCGCGAGAATTTGTTGCTAGATTACTGGAGAAGGTTAGAAGTATATTCCCAAATTTTAAAAAAAAAATTTTTTAAAAATGATCAATATCAAATTAAAAAAAAAAACATATCTACCAGTTATCTATTTACAAATTTCTTAAAAATTTCAGCGTTTCTTAATTGCACAGCTTTAACCCTTTCACGCCGACTGTCACAAATACGTGACAGCATAAAACCGTATCAATCAGTGTAAAAATATAAAACTGGTAATCAAAGTATTTCTTTAACAATTTATTTGTGGACGGAGTTATAATTGTTTGATTTATTTAATTCACCATTACTTTGTTCAAAATAAAACTATTTAGTTATACTTTGAATTATCATTGATTAAATATATGATTAAACTAACAATAATTAAAGTAAAAGCAAAGTAAGGCTGTCAAATTAGCAACGACTACATTTAAATTACCGTTTTTTATTTAATTACAACTTGATTCTGATTTTGTACGAATGCTTTTATGAATCACCCGTTCCCAAGGGGTTAAATAAGTAAAGAAAGGATTTACTCTTTCATTTCTAGGTTAACTTGTATTGCGTAAAATGTGACACACTAATATTTGGTGACGTAATCTATGCTTAAAACTAGTTTTAAAACATTTATTTTTTTAATTCGATCAAATGACATAAAAATCTGATTCAGGTTTAAAAATAAAAAGCCGAAAAATGTAAGTATATAAAAATGTATATCTTAAATTTTTTTTTTACTATCAACAAATTGAATAAAAAAAAAAGTTTAGCTCCTTTGAATTCTCCATTTCAATTCATTGTTTTCGGGTAAATTGCTAATAACTGGTTGTGAAAGAATTATTTTGGTTTAACCAATTTTTCAAAAGATATAGAGAGAAACATGGTACATTTAAATAACAGTAAAGTAACAAATTTTTGAACCGTTACAGCGGATAAACTGTTAATACTCAAAGTTTCGTATCCTCCCACTATTTAAGAAGTGACAAATCCGAATTTGGTGAGAAAATGTACTTCTCACTTCACTTCAGAAAAAGTGCTTCATTTTTTGACAAAAATAAGTCTCAACGGTTATAGTTAACTTTTAAGCATATTTTTACAGTTAACGATCATGCATATTTTAAAATATCTCTTTGAAATTGCATGAAAGCAATTTACACAATGAAGAGCCATCCAACCTTTTAAAAGTTGAACGAGCATTCTATTTTTTTTTCTTCTTCTTTTGCTTAGAGTAAGTACTTCAATTTTATATTATTTAATCCTCTCGTAATCGTAATATTTCTTAAACATTAAATCATGACTTAGTTATACTATCGGATACGCAAGCGGGCCAATTACCTTTTAATGTTATCCCATAAGAATAGTTACGCCCACCATATAATAGTGTAACCGCGAGTTAACTGTAGTACAGTTGCTTTTTATATGATACTTTGAATTTTGGGTATGCAGCGGAGAAAAAATTTTTTAAAATGAAACGTACTGAAAAATAACTTAATTTCACGTCTACTAAAATTATATTTTACAAAGACGGAGCCAATTTGGTATCGCTAAATATTTAAGAACTTAAAACTAATAACTACCAATAAAAAATTTAATTAATAGTTTTTATATTTAAATATTTGTCGTAAAACATTGTCTTGATTTTAACAAGTAACGTTAAGCTATTAATAAAGCAATAATTGGCAATGCGTTGCGTAATAATTAATCTTTGCTGGTTATTGTGATAACTAAAGTAATGTAATAGCCTAAGCCTTTTATGTTTTTTTGGAGTCTTCCTACAGGTACATTTGCATTTAAATTGATAGCAAATTAAATAGTAAAACTTGTTGAATAAAGATAATTACGCCTACTTTTTTTAAAGTTTAACTCCAAGATAATTGCTTAAATTTAGATTTGTCCTGGTTACTCAGTACCTGCCCTGGTGGGCTTTCAATTACCAGGAGGAATTTACTTCACCTTTTAAAAATTATAATAAATGTGAATTCCAAAAAAAAAAAAAGTGCGTGGAGTCCCTCCGCACGGAAGAAGTTAAACTTCGCAACCTGCGACGTTAATTGTAGAAGAATCAGCAGTCGTAGAAGGACTCCCCTTCCAGAATTGTATCTGTGATAGAATTCAATTAATGAATTCCACTAGTTGATTAATGCTGTTTTTATTTATTAACTTCAATTTTTGCTCAGTATATTTTTATTTTTTTCTTCCAAGCATTTCGCTCGTTATTTTTTTTTTTCCCTAGCTTTTTCGCTATTTTTTCCCATCATTTTTTTTTATAGCTTTTCGCTATTATTATTTTTTTTCTAGCATTTCGCTCATTATTATTTATTAACCGGGAGACTTTATTTACTTCACCGGATTTCTTTTTTTTTTGAGCAGTATATTTATATTTTTTTTAAGCAAATCAACTGTTTAATGTGGATTCATCCATCAATATTGCCATACCTTCCAAGTGCTACTGAATTTCCGTAGTTTCAGAAATCTTCTTTTCAAAATTTAATTTTAGCGTAATTTGTCCTCTATTATTTATAAAAGTGCATGCCATATGGCCAGATACTTAAGTTCTGATAAACGTTTTGTGAGAGATCCATTTGCTTTAAAAATTTCGACTTTGGTTCGCTACCACTAGAAAGAATTATTTTCAAAATCCTCATAAGTTGGAGGGTATGTATTGACAATATCTTATCACATCCGTAGGTCACAATTGAAGGGATTTAATTTTTAGACTATGTCAACCTTCATCTATCAAAAGGTACCTCATAATAGAACCAAGTTAACATGGCTTATATACGAGTGAATTGGTATTTAATATTTATAGTGGTAGTTACGCCATAGGATCACTAGTTCTATTCAACGGCTCTTTTTCTATCTATGCCTGCACCGTTCGCTTCCGTGCTCTGTAATCACGGTAATATTGTGCATTTTTCCCTCGTGGACCTCTTGAACCAGTGGAAATGCTTGTGGTTGCCTCGTCGTCTCGCCCTGGAAAGAGTATTTGCATTAATAATGTATGTGAATGCGTCATAATGTAATTTCAGAAGAGAAAACTTAACTATCTATTGATATTTACAAGAGACGTACCTTGACATAACCTTAAATCCGTCGCATTGTCCGTGGATTGTTTTCACTCATTTTTTACAATTGTTATCCACTAAATTTGAAAATAAAAAATACTACCCTATTAAATTATATGTGTATCAAAACAAACTAAAAAAATATTTACAGAAAAACAAAAGTTTTATTATTTTTATGCTAGTGAGAACCAAAACAATATGGAAATGAATGAGGGAAAACTGGATCCTACCACGTGATTTCCCGGCCAATAAAAATGTAGCGTTAAACGTTTAACGCAACTTTGTTGGAAGTCGCATAAGAAGTATAACTTCAAAAATATGGTTTGTAAACAAAAAATGAATTAAAGTCTGATATGACGTGATAGTAATCGTTTTGCACCATATCAATTTTTGTCAGTGGGGCAGAAATCTCAAAAGTAGCTCCAACCTAATTTTTGTTCTGACACCTCAGATGCAATTTTAAGAACAAAATCTGACTGTCAATTAAATTAAATTAATGAGATACTACAGTCGGACTTCAATTTAACGAAGTCGCTAATTCTCGATATAAAGTTCCTAATATAGAAAATCACCATTTGAAATACTTAAACAACGCAGAGCATGTTTCAAATTCATAAACACTAGACATAATTAAAATAGCGATCGGTACACCTAATATACAACAACTATTTCAATAGCAGTAGTAGGCGGGGCTATGCCTAATGTTAACGATAATGTTAATTAAGAATGAATGAATAATATCACCAAAAAACTTAATAGAAAATTGCCCGGAGAAAATAATATCAATCATAGAATGATTAAACAACTTCGATTAAACAAGATGAATGATATTATTAATATTTATAATGCATGTCTTAACCAAAACTACTACCCCCAACGACTGGAAAAAGGCTACTATCATTTTATTTCCAAAACCAGGAAAGGATTCCAGGCATCCTGAGAACTTCTGGCCAATAAGTCTCCTCCCTAACATGAGAAAAATCTTAGAAAGAATCATAATCGCAAGGCTCGAACCCTTACTTACTTTTTCACCGAAGAAGCTGTATGGGTTTCAAAAAAAACTTTCAACAACTAAACAGATATTACTCCTAATTGAAATCATTAGTTATGGTTTATTCAAGAATGAAGCCTCAGCTCTGCTGGACGCGACCAAAGCATTTGACCGCGTCTGGCATTAATAGCTGTAAAATAATGCTTAAATATTCTTGATAATGGTTAATAAAGACATATCGAAGGACCAACGGGACTGTTGTTCAATGAGAGACAAATATTTAAAAGTAGCGGTTAACAGCTATACACCATTATTTGTGACGTCACTAAAATACCTTGTTGAACTCAATGGAATTATTTCGCGGTGGCTATGCTATAGTCCATTCCACTTAAGTTGGCACTGCAGGGAAGGGTAGGAAATGTAATACTCCGCCTTTGAGAAGTAGTTCCTCACTATTTTGGAATTAATAGCAGCTTAAATGCGCGTACAAATATAAATAAATGTTGTATAGTAAGAAAGGTTTATCTTGAAACATGCATTAGAAGTTTTTCATGTTTAAATGTATTTAACTTATAAATACCTTCTCAGTAAAGCGAATGTACAAAGAAGGGGGTGTTTTAGTTTGACGCTGGATTAGTTTTCAAGGCCAAGGAATTAGCGCGTTGGCTATGTTTTTACACTGGTCAGCCAGATCTTTCCATTCTCTTTCCATTCTATCGATTAGCAGTGTCCTATCGCTTGTGGCTTTGTGCAGTTCTCATTTCGCTTTCTTTTTGTATTTGATTATATAATTTTCTAAGTATTAACCTAATATGTACAATATTTAATGAAAAAAAAAACGTTCCCTTCAAAATGAATTTAAAAAAAACAACAATCTAATAGACAGGTGAATATTATTAAACTGATGACAGTTGAGCATATATGCTGTATAGCTTATTCAACCTGTGATTTTATTATTATTTTTTTACGACAAAAGTAAAAATTGTTTTTGCTTTATTCAATCTCTGTAAAGGTTCAAATTTTGAGCCATGTGTAGCTCTGAAGTACAATTCGCTTTTTATAGGAACTTTAATAAAGTGATGGTAAAAATTTAAGATTTTTAGTTTGCTTAATTAAAGGGACTTTTGAATATTATCTGAAATACAAATTCAACAATATAAGTGAGCAAATCCGTTAGTTATGTATAGGAATTGAAATAATTTCAAAAAAGACACAAAATTTGATTCATTAATTTTTTTTAAACATCAAAAGGTTAATTTAAACCAATCAATATTTTAATTGTTATTTTTTAAATACAAAGCAAAAAAGTTGAGAAATTCTTTTTCTTGTGCAGAAAAAATTAAGATATTTCAGTATCTGACAAAATATTTCGAAACTAACTAATTCTGCTATACTTAAATAACTATACTGCTATACTTAAATAAATCTGCAATACTTAAATAATATACGGATTTTTCTCTTAAGCCTCCTTTCACCGGCAAAGATCCTGAAAAGTAAGGGAAGGTTCTGATAGTTTAAAATACGTATTTTCTTTTGAAGAAATAAGCTTAACCAGCCAAGTAAAATTTCTCTTGATGAGAAATTGTGGATTGAATTCAATTCAGGGGCGACCCCTCAAAGAGTTGGCAGAAGGAACTGTCAACTGTTAAAATATTAAATGAATAACATGATAACCACCCTCCATGTGGATAATACTGTAAGTCCAAATTTATACCATTTTTGAGAATTATTATTTTTAGGTAAGTTCTTTTGTCTCTTAGAAGCAAATATATTTCAGAAAAAAATTATTTTTATAGTAAAAAAAAACTTCCCTCAAAAAAATTTTTTTTTGAATTTTTTATTTATTAAAAAAAAAAGAACAGTGAATATTAAAAAAATATAGGTATGATATTTTTCATGATCAATGATTTCCTTCCTATGTTGACTTTTTCTTCCCCCACAAAACACCAATGAGGGATAAATTAATGTACATTAACTTACAAAAAAAAAGCATTTAAAACAACGTATTTATGCGCATCTATGTATTTCTTTTTTTTACTTAGATTTTAGCAAAAAAGAATATTTTTAAATATATTTTTTATGTTTAAAATTAGTTTCGTTTAATTAAAAAATCATAATTATATGAAAAAAAGAGAACAGTAAATATTATAAAACATAAGTATTATCTTTTTCATGATCAATAATTTCCTGCCTATGCTGACTTTTCCTTCCCCATCAAAACACCAATGAGGGATAAATTAATGTAGTACATTAATCTACATAAAATAAGCATATAAAAATAAATATTTAAAACAAAGTATTTATGCGCATCTATGCATTTCTTTTTTTTTTTACTTAGATTTCAGCAAAAAAGAATCTTTTTAAATATATATATTTTTTCTATTGTTCAAAATTAGTTTCGTTATTCAAAAATTCGTAATAAGAAAATCTGCTTTTTAACTACTAATTAAGAAATCAGCCTACAACTAATATCTTAAAATAATAATTATTAGAAATGCTCTAAAAAATCGTGTTCTTTTCCGTATTCTGATCAAAATTTTAGTACGATTCTTGGTATTAAAAATAAATCAGCGTTTTGCTTTCTTAAGCGCCAATACTGGCCACTTTCTCTCCCTTTTTTGCTACCTCATTCCCCAACTGACTTAAAGAGTAACCCAGTTTCCATGATAACGGCTGTAATCCGGTCTACCTACCTTTCTCTCCAGTGCCAACTTAAGGTGAAATGGACTATAGTGCATGCTCATTACTCAAAAAAAAAAAGAGCACCGCCGCAGCGAATTTTAAAATTAAAAATTTAAATACTTTAAACTACCAGTAAAAAATGAAGAATTATATTGACTTCATTTTTAATATTTTTGACTCTGCCTTCCGTCTTGACGTCAGTATCTTCTATTCTCTATCTTAAGCATTTACCACCTTGTTGGGGTAAGTGCAGGAAAAATAGAAAGTTTAAATTACGAACGGAGTCAGTTGTTGGATTGCTAGGTTCTGTTTAACCGGGAAACGCCCAGCGTCATATGTTTAGGACAGTTCCTTTTTTTCAAAGACATTCATTGTGATTGGAAACTTTTTTCAGAATTTTCATTTATCTGGGAGAATTATAAGATTCTCAGATACCACAATGATTTAGTTATTTCTGATTAGATCTAGAATTATAAGAGGCAAGTACTTTTTGATCTATCAAAGACTTTTTGAATGCCCTAACAGTAGAAAAACCAATTAATTTCGAAAATATATTGTACCACTTTTTCCATAAGACCACTTTTTGTGTCATTTCAATTTATAAAGCCGGGACAAAATAGGTTAAATCACACACAATCAATGATTTAAATCACTTACACTCTTAGCCCCTTGGGGATGGTTGGTACAGAAATGCTCTCGTACAAAATCAGAATCAAGTTGTAATTAAATAAAAAACGGTAACTTTAGTATAGTCTTTTCTAATTTGTCAAACTTACTTCGCTTTTACTTTAATTACTAGGAGGCTCCGCCCCCTGCTCGCCAACCCCCGAGAATTGCTACGCAATCCTATGTGGTTTACGCTGTGAACCATGGTTCGCTGCGCTCGCTCGCCAATGAACACAATGTTCTAGCACAAAGACATAATATATTATCATCAAAGACATAGTATTTTATCATCAAAGACATAGTATTGTACTTATGTAGAAGAATTCTACCAATGTTCTTATTGGCTCTTAAAAAAGTATATTAGCTATTTAGATTGTACATGGTGAAAAAATCAAAACATTAGCTAAATAAGAAACATATTAGCAAAATAAATTATCAAATATTGCTTCACTAATATTCTGCATTTCAAAGCGTGAAGATTTAATGCATAATAAAACGCGAAATATAAAAAAAATTCAATGCATTCAATACAAACACTTAAACGTTTTTTAGACGTTTAGGTAGCTCCCTGTAGAAAAATATCAATTCAACAGCGGCCTTTTAAATCATTCTCACTTCAATTAATTAATTAATTCCTAATTGAGCTTAAATTAAATATTGTCATGTTTTTAGTGCATGAATCTGAATTGAACAACCTGATAATGCTCACTCTGGTTATTGTCATCTGGTTGCTCACTACGTGCTCTTGCGGGCCGAATCCAATCAATTAAAAATGAAAACTGTTGCCAGCGCGAGAAAAGAAATATCATCGGTTTTATTGATACATATCTACGTATTAGCGTTTTATATAATATAGATTGTTAGTTTAATCATATATGTAATCAATGTTAATTCAAAGTATAACTAAATAGTTTTATTCTGAACAAAGTAATGGTGAATTAAATAAATCAAACAATTGTAACTCCGCCCACAAATAAACTGCTAAAGAATTACTTTAATTACCAGCTTTATCTTTTTACCCTGATTGATACGGTTTTATACTGGCACGTATTTGTGACAACAATTGATATCCACTGTGTTAAAAAAAAAATTTCACACAATAGTTTCCGTTAAATTATATGACATCTTCGATTCGGTCTCTCTCTCTCTTTATATATATATATATATATCTATCTATATATATATATATATATATATATATATATATATATATATATATATATATATATATATATATATATATATATATATATATATATATATATATATATATATATATATATATATACTGTATTTTGATAAAATTCGTTTTTTATTCATATAAGTTTTTATTTATCTAGTTCTGTTTAACAATAAAATATTATAGAAGAATAATAAATTTGGTGAGTAATAGGTTACTTAAGCCTTGAACTTACTTAATTTAGTTAGAATTTTAACTGAAACCTAGTGACCTTTAGCTAAATAAGACTGAATAGTACGTCCAGGTTTGTAATTTCAAGAGTATGTTGAATATCAATATTTTCGATCCAAATTTGGCAGAACGGAAACTAAAAATAAAATTGTATCTGAATTTCTTTCTCTTGCCTTTCTTTTTAATAAATTAAACTGGTGTTGGGAAACAAGTCATTACATTTTCGTTCAGATTTCTACTTTTCGTCATTCTCTGCTTTTTTGATAGATAAATTGAAAAAAAAGCAAGAATATATTCTAAAAGAAAATGTATGTAAAAAATGTGCTAAATAAGGAATGGCATTTCCTAGGTCTTCAAAGCCTACACTATTATCAATAAATTCACGAGATGTTTTGTAATGACCTCTCTTAGTATACAATTATAAAATCCATGTCCTCAGTGCAGATTGAAATAGTACACTCATTAGGGATTATGAATTTCTAAAACGATAAGATACAAAATGCTATTGAAATATAACCAATACCTAATGAGGAAGGTGTAACAGAAAACATCAAAAAATTGTTAATTACGAGAAGAAAATATCCAATTATTAAAAATACCACTAAGCTTTATCAGGCAATTAAACTTGTTTCCATATTTTATTCTTCCTTTCCTCAGTATTAATTCTTTAGAATTCAATCACGTTTTATTTACTCGCTTAAATAATAATTTACGATAATAATGGTTTAGAAGTTTCCAATCGTTCGAGACTTAATCTGTTAAGATCTCATTACCTTTTACTTACAGTGCAGACTCGTTTGTGTCTGAGAAAGAAGAGAAATTGAGGTATGACTTTCTAAGCTTCTCTAGGGAAGTTCGGTTTATAAATTCATTTATTTTTTCCTTTGAAAAACTTTATGCATAAAACGAATTTATTGAACAGGAAAAAAAATTTGTCCTTAAGCCATAAACTTTTTTTGAAGTTAAACAATGACATAAGTTTGGCCTTTGTCTTGTAAAGTGCAAAAGACGTGTATACTCGTTGACCCTTATCTGTGATAATGACGTGACTACACGTTGCTGAAAATTAAAAATTACCATCTTCTATCTAAATTCGAAATTTAAATAGAAAGAAATGTTGAAACTTTTCATTTATTACCAATCAATAAGATAAGAATATAACTTCTTGGCTTTTTTTTTTTTGTAATCTCTCTCCCAGAACGCAGATCGGCTGTAGTTCCGGTAGAATTTTTTAATATTGAACGACATTAATTTTAACTCCTCGATGAAACTTTAATTCATATACAGCAAAATGTAATTTATTTTGTAGACTGGTAGCAAAATATTTTCATAAGTTTTAATAAATGAATTTTTTTTTAAACCGTTTAAAGTTTTACCTATTAGACAGAAGGCCAAATGTTGAACTCTTCCATATTCTGAATGGAAATCCTAAGAAGATTACTAAGTTTTACATTGTTTTTCCTTCACGGATGCAAAAAATTGAATATATAAATATGTATGAGGAAATAAGTGCAAAACTGCGAAAAAACGCCCACTTTTTATTGAAATAGCAATGGGCAAAAGTAATTTTATATGGAACTGCAACCAAGATGAATATGCAAATTTCTGTGAGGAGTTCCTAGCTGAAGGAGCTATTTGCTCCTTCATCAAAAATTAAATTTAAAGGGGAGTTTGCGATAGCAAATCTGCATGATGAAAGTTTAAACACTATAAAAAAAAAGCTAAATAAGCAAAATTTCATCTTAGTCAGGATAAGGACTATATACAATATTTCAGATAATAAAAATAGACACATTGAATCTCTGCAGCACTTTCTGGCTTCACCCACCCCCCAAGGGCTTCATCGGTGTAGAGCCAAAGAATATATTTTTTTTAGTGTGTCTTATATATTCTTTGGTAGAGTGATGCAGTTCGCCTCTCCGTCAGTTGTTAATTGAAAGAATGGAGTATACAGGGCTGCTAACTTTCTCCACTTTTGAGGAAAAATTCTTTCACGTAAATGTGTTAATATATGATTATTTTCCTGATTGAAAACTTTATTAGAGCTTCAGAAACAAGCAGATATGAAATGATTCTTTGTCTTATAAAATTGATTTTAAATAATTTCCCACGCGTAAATGATTCAAAAGTCTACATGATACACCGCTTTTTTACATCTTTCACTCAAAAATGCCAGTTGTCATTCACATCAGATATCAGTACCTCAAATGCTTGAGGGAGTAGCTAATTAGTCTTGAAATTGTGTACTCAGTTGCCTACGATTACACTTTGTGATATTAAATTGTGAATATATGAGTGTCTTTTGTATTTTGAAGTGAACCTGGGTTTTACCAGGAACGAGTCTAGACGATCTCGGAAATCAAGATGGAATCTAACGGATATCTCCAGACAGACGACAATATTTAATATGCGGTGTGAATCAAATTGAAAGATCATAATTAGTTTAAATCAAAACCTTAACCTGAAATATTGAATCGTTAAAAAAACGGTAGCTAAACAGCAAGAAAAAAATTAATAAAATTAACAAGAATGTAATCTACTTAAAAATTCAAAATAAACAAATGATTTAGGCATAAATTGAAAGGAAAGATATTAAAAAAAAAACAGATATTGCAAAAACGCTTACCACTATCTAGCGTCCCTGCTACTTCTGCAAACAGAAAAAGAAAAAATGACGAAACTATAGGTAAGAAGCTTCATACTAGTTTTTCCAATGAAAATTAGTAAAAGCAATTGTTGAAATCAATTTTAATTCAAACTCTGATGCTTAAATACATCATAAAAAAGAAGCTGAGCAGTGGTACTGTAATAGATGGCAGCACGATTCAGTCATCGGAATATTCTGATCATGAGAAGCCTTTTTAATCCCGCCTACTAATCAAGACACGCCAACTTTTGCTTCAAGTTATAAAATTGCTAAAAATCACAACTGGGAGGAGTTAAAAACTGAAACACGATAGTAATTTTAAATTATCTGCACCCAAAAGGATCAGAATACCATTAATACTTATTAATGATAACAGCTATGGGGAGGAAGTATAGGCGTAGCGTCAAAGGGCGCCATGAACTAATATTTTAATGGGGGGGGGGGAGGAATTCCCATTTTGCTGAATGAAATTCTGAATTTCACCGAATCATGAATAAGCTCCAGCAATTATCCTTAAATATATAATGAAGCATCAGGAGCGGCTCTAAGAAAGTATTAGTTATACCTCTATCAATAGAAAAAAATTCGTAAAAAAATGCATGCGTTGGCAGATAAGAAATAAATATAATAAGTCTGATTAACGAACTGACAACTATCAACGAACAAACATTTTTTTTTAAATTGATTAATTATTTACTTGATTGTAAGCTTACTTGATTAAATAATTTAATGTATACAAAATGTCTATTTGTAATGATAATGCATGTCACCTCTGAAAAATTCAATAAACAAATTTTATGCGAAGCTTTTCTTGAAAAAAAGATAAATAAATTTTCACGCTAACGAAATCATTTTTTTCTTGACAGATTTCACTATCAAAAAACAGAAGGAAAGCAACAAGATCCAAATTTCTGCTTGTAATTGAAACGGATATACAGGAAGAGATGAAAAGATTTTGTCCTAAACATCAACAAATAAAATTCAGCTTTACTTGCTAATTTAGAAAAGGGAAGAAAAAAAATTCTTCAACTATTTAAAATATGAAAGTTCACCAGGAACAAACTAGTTTTGAGAAGTAAGGAAGAAGAAGAAGGGGCCGAGATAGCCGTGTTGGTAAGGCACTGGGCCAATGTCCAAAAGGGCTAGGAGTCGATCCCCGTCGGCCGAAGACACCCCATGTAGTAAATTGTGACTGATGCACGTTAAATCTGTCGAGTCACAAAGTCCTCTATGTTCCCACAACAAATCATACGTCAGGGAGTACCGATCCAATAGATTCCAAGTCTTCTGAATTGGTTCAATGAATTTTTTCATTTGCAAGAAATTTTTACTTGAAGGCGTGATAACATTTTTGAATACTCCAATTTTTTTTTTCTAATAAATAATATGTCTTTGTTAATTTCTAAAAAAAATTTTCATGAAAAAGTTTACATTATTCTTTTATCAAGATTGATTTAACAGAGAAAATCACTAAATTAAAACATGTTATGTTTTCTCACAATAAAAGTTAAATAGAATTAATTCATCAAAATAGCGTTCCAATAAAACATGGTATTAAATGTTACGTTATTTTTTGTGATTGGTTCATTAATAAATTATTTTTATTTCTTCACAAACACAATTCTTGTAAAAAAATTAAAAAATTAAATCTGTTGTATTAAAAAACTAGATCGTTTTTTAAGATATAAATTATTGCGCTTAATAAAATATAAATACAGTTTATTTGTAACGTGATCCTAAGAATAAAAAGGTTATTTTCTTTTTTAATTCTCTACTAAAATGAACTAATGAGTTATTTTTATTCATCATGGCTAGTCTAGGAGGAGAAAAAATATCGAATTTCACTGTTTAGGTTAATGTTATTTCGTTCTCCCACCACATTTACGCGTAATCCATCGCCAATTCCACGTGCAATCGCCTAGTTTATAATCTACGGTATGCGTATTGACAAAACATACCGTAGATTATAAAAGGGTTGGCGAAACTTTCAATTGGCGTTAAACGAACGTTCTCGCAAATCGCCAAACAGCTGTGTGCTTATGTTTTTGTTTTGTTTTTTGGTATCACGTATCTATCATTCACCAAGTTACATATGGGTGTGACATTTCAGAGTTTCAAATAAGCTGATCTTCATTAGATTCTTCTGCATTAAATGAAATATAAAGCGTAATTTTTTTTTTTTTTATAGCTCCGACATAATCGTTTGTATCTGTTGACATAATTGTGTTTATTAGCGTTTTTTAGAAGGTCGTAATAAAACTAAGATTAAAAAAATTATATATTACTACCTCCATAATTCAGTATTTTCATAACTTTCATTAAATGTATTTCGAGTAGTGAACTTCTTTACCTACTAATCCACTAATTAAAATTATAATTTCACTATAACCTCTAATCCTTAATAATGAAATGATTTTATTTCATTAAAGTTTGTTTACTTAAAAGATTTAAAAAAAAATTATTGTTTAGCAGAGACTTTGTCTCTAATTCTATATTCATTAATTAAACTTAAAGGTTCTGCTCGATTACCATTTACAATTTTTTTTAAATTTTATTTAATTTTCAGTTATTATGGGATTCCTTAAATATTTTTCGACGTAGAGATTTAGCAATAATGCGAAAAGCTGAAATTTATAAATGTATAATATTTATAAGTGTTTAAGAGAATTTTAGCAGCTATTTTGTACTAATTATTTTAGTTGAAATGTTCATTATACACAGTTTTATAAAAATAATCGTAAAATTCATTGAACGATTGAGTATTACATTTTAAAATGCAAGTAGAATTCAATAATTATTTCATTTTATATATGTAAAACGGTAGATAAGTAACTTCGTCATAAAGTTTTACATGATACGAGATTATTATGCGATTGCTTTATAATGAAAGAACAACATTTTAAGTTTTAAACTTTTTGTGGAAAAGAAGAAAAAACGAAATTTTTTTCCTGTCATCGGTTTTAGCGATTAGAGAGTGTTTTATCGTATAAATATACAGTCGGCACTGTTCCATTTTAAATAAAAATGCATTTTGCTCCGGAAAAAAAATTACTTGAATTTGTCAATAGAAATTCCCTAATTATCGCAACAAGAACTTTTAAATTTCTAATCAAACTTTTTCCTTTATTATAATTTTGTGCAAATAATTATTATTAATAATATAAATGACTATTAAAAGGAATTAATTGAGAATACCCAATTTCAATAAATTAACTGTTTACGCAATCAGATTAATAACTTTTTTCATAATTTACAAATGGAGAAAAAGTCTTTCACAGTTTAAAAGTGAAGGGAAAAATAAAATTGAGATTAAATTTATAAAATAAGCATAACTCGAAGGAGGTTGAAGTAAGGGCATTAAAATCAAAATTTCAAAAGAAAAAAAAATCGCGTTTCAGTGTACAGTGAGCAGTAAACGAAAAATCTAAAACTGACTTTTGATCTAATGATCAGATGTTTACGTTCTAGGACTCAAACTTTAGATTTAGAATTTCCTTAATTCCCTACTACTATTGTAAGATATTTACTTTTCACCTAACTTGTAAAATTATAAAGTTTAGAATTCCTTACAAAATCACTCAGGCGAAGAGATTGTGTTTTATTTAAATATTATTTAAAAAGAATTTTTCTAAAAGTATTTCATTTAAAGTTTTTATCAAACTTTTTTTTATTTATCTGTAGTTATTGAAAGTTAAGTTTATGATTTTTAAGTTGAAATGAATGCCGCCCAGCTTTGCATATTTCAAATATTATTTCTAAAGAAATGTATAACTTAACATTAAACACCCAGGATTTACAATTGTAATACAAATCAAATCACTTCAATCAAATCAAATTAATCAAACAATCACTTCATTTATTTATTAAAAAATATTCTTATGACCTGATAATACATTGATCTAACTCTTAAATATGAGTTTTATAACATATAATTTATTTAAACTCAGCGCATACATCTAACCTCTGTTGTCGCTAATGTCTCAATTTTAAAATATAGTTCTTCTCTTATAAATTTCCTGATACTTTCATATGAAGGATAGTATTAAGTTCGAGAATTAAAAATTTGTGCCCCAAAAAAGTTTTTAAAAAATTATAATTATTTTTAATATTTGACAACAGGAAATTTTTAATTGAAGGTTGACATTTTTTTAATTATTTTATTTTTTAATTATATTTTTAATTACCAAGCTCATATAACAGCATTCAGAAATCTATAAATTTATGTTACGTATGATAGTTGCAGAATAACCTGTACGCAATATATGTAAATAAAATATATTTTTAAAATTGTGCATTTTCTAATAATTGCATTTATTATTCTTATATTGAAAAAGTATCAAGTTATCTATGACCTCCATAATGAATGAATTATTTACCGACTTTTATATATATTAAGAAATTGAATCAATTTTTCACAAAGTTTAAGATCTCGTCTCATCGCAAAAAAAAAGTTATTTAATAAAATTACGCAAACAAAGTAATTTAATATATTTTTTTTATAATGAATGCTTCTAGTAATGAAACAAACGCTTTCAAACTTTATTTTAAAAATATTGATTATATCGTTTACAGGAAACTATTACTTTAAAGTGTGATAACATTTTTGAATACTCTATTTTTTTTTCTAGTAAATAATGTCTTTGTTAATTTTTTAAAAAAATAATATTTATAAAAAAGCTTACATTATTCTTTTATAGAGAATATTGATTTAATAGAGAATATCACTAAAATAAAACAGGTTATGTTTTCTTACAATAAAAGCTAAATAGAATTAATTCTTCAAAATAGCGTTTCAATAAAACATAGTATTAAAATGTTACGTTATTTTTTGTGATTGGTTCACTAATAAATTATTTTTATTTCTTCGCAAACACAATTCTTGCGAATTGCCAACACAATTCTTCTAAAAAAAATTAAAAAATTGAATCTGTTATATCAAAAAACTGGATCGTTTTATGAAATATAAATTATAGCGTTTAATAAAATATGAATACAGTGTATTTGTAAAGTGATCCTGACAGTAAAAAGGTCATTTTCTTTTTTAATTCTCTTCTAAAAAGAATTAATGAGTTATTTTTATTCATCACGGCTAGTCGAGGAGGAGAAAAAGAATATCGAATTACACTGTTTAGATTAATGTAATTTCGTTCTCCCACCACATTTACGCGTAATCCATCGCCAATTCCACCTGCAATCGCCACGTTTATAATCTACGGTATGTTTTGTCAATACGCTTCCGGTTTAGCTTATGCGTCAGTCGTATATATAAGGAGCGAAAATGAAACAGAAGTAAAAATTCAACTGGTTCTTGCCAAGTCAAGAATTGCTCCATTAAAAAAGATGTCTATTCCAAGATCGGAATTGATGGCTTGCAATATTGGTGTTAGATTAGCTCTTTCTGTTAAAAAGGCCTTGAATCTTGTGGGTGAGAAGAAATTTTTCTGGTCAGATTCTCCTACAGCGTTGGATTCAAAAGCAAGAGCAATGGACAGTGTTTGTTCAAAATAGGGTTAAGGAAATCAGGGAATTTTCAAATCCCCAGAACTGGAGGTACATACCTAGTTCGAAAAACCCCGGAGATCTGCCTTCGAGAGGTTGTTCCATAAAGAAATTAATTGACTCCCGTAGGTGGCTCAAGAAATAGGAAGAGGCGTGGCCAAAATCTAACACAGGGATCAAAGTAGAAGTATAGGCTAGTTTCAAGAAAATAACATAGAAGTTTAACCCGACAACAGCGAGTTGGTGGGGTGGTTTTTGGGAACGCCTTATACAGATTGTGAAGTAAGTTCTGCGACGAGTCCTTGTCAATGTGAGTTTGACTCACGAAGAATTAGAAACTTTGATTTGTGATTGCGAATTGATAATCAATGCAAGACCTATTACAAACATTTCAGAAAACTCGGATGACTTGCAACCTCTAGGAAGTGGGCGTTCCTGATCTTAATCATATGGATAAAATAAATTTTACGAAAAGAATTCAATATCAACAACGTCTCAGAGAACATTTGAGACAAAGATTTAGATCAGAATATCTCGCTTAAACGATCAACAAAACCCCCTGGGCAATCATTAAAAATTGATGATATCGTTATAATTGAAAGTGTAAATAAAAAACGCGCACTTTGGCCTTTAGGGCGTGTCGTTCATATTTACCCTGGCAAAGACGTTAATAGTAGGTTAGTGCGTCTGAAAACCGCCTATGGAGAGTTGTTGAGACCCGTACAGCGGGTGTGTTCGTTGGAGGTTCCGTCTTTCAACAATGAGAAGAGGGAGGGAGAGGGAGTACGTCTTTCAAAAGACGTACACGAAGTGCTCAATAGAAAAATTTCTAGGAGTGGTAGGAACATTAAAACGCAAACGAAATTTAAAAACTATGAACTCTAGATTCGCGTTTTATATTGCCATATTGCAGTTTGTATAGTTTTGATAAATGGTATTTATCAAAAGGTGGGAGAATGTTGCGTCAGCAACTAGTTTCAGAAGCGCCACCTGTATTTGATGCTTAACATAATTTTTGTACATAGTTTTATGAATGGCAACGTCAGTGTAAAATATAGAAAAATAAAAATAAGTTTAGATTTGCTGTGCTTCATTTGTTTGATGATCTATATAAATTAAATTTAGATAGTAAAGAGCTTTAATTGTCATTACCAACAGATATCTTATAAATTAGAGTTGGGCAAAACGAATCATCTAAGTGATTTCGAATCAATAGAATCAGCTAACTTTCATGGTTCGAATCTGTTATCCGAACTAGTTGTTTTTATCGAAATAAATTTAAATTACAATAAATAATTGTTTCTTAAATTTCAGTTAGTTTTGTTTCGCAGTGATGCTATGTCATATACATTTAAAAATTTCTTGTACAACTTATGAGATTCTTACCTGTTCATTATTAAGTACATGAGATTTTCCAATGAAAGAATTCGATGGATTCAGATAGAAACATAAATAAAAAACGTAGCATATTTATTTTGTAGTTTCCTAAATTTTACCTAGCTTAAAGTCTTAATGGCATATTAACAACATATACAATATAATTATACGACAGCTATAATAAGTATATTTACTTACTTAAAAAATTCATTATTGAGAATGAATAATTTTTTTTCCATCGACATTTGTTAAAAAAAAATAGTGATAATTAAGTAAACTTTTTTTCATATTTTTTGCAATTTAAATTTCATTTTTGAAGCATTTGATTTGTAAATAGCAATAAGTCATGTTATTTGAATCAGTGATCCAAATTACTAGATTCGAAATAAGATCTGAGCCACTTGATTAGATTCCCTGATTTCAGTCGCGTGATTCAAATCAGTGATTTAAAAAGTAAGATTTGAATCATTAAACAGAATCACTTGATTTAATAGCTATCTGAATCACATGATCTGAATCAGTGATCCAAATCATATGATTCGTATCAGCGATTTCAATGACTTAATTCGAATCATTGATCTGAACCACTTGATGTGAATCACTGATATTAGTCACTTGATCTGAATAGTGACACAAATCGCATGATTCAAATCAGTGACCCGATTCACTTCGTAATAATCAGTGATTCAAACAGCATGATTCGAATCATTTAGTCCGAATCGCTTGATTTGAACCAGAGATTTGAATCGCTTGATTCCAATTATTGATCCGAATAATGTGATTTAAATTACTTTTATAAATCCGTTGATTCCAATTATTGATCCGAATAATGTGATTTAAATTACTTATATAAATCCGTTGATTCGAAAAATGATAAAAATCGCGTGATTAGAATCTCTGATATAAATTACTTGATTTGAATATTGATCCACATCACATGAATTGAATCACTGATCTGAACCACTTATTTTGAATATTGATAAAATGTCTTGATTTGAAACAATAATCTGAATCACATTATTTGAATCAGTTATCTGAAGCACATGATTCAAATCCACGATTTGAATCATTTTGTTGCAATCATATGATTCATAAGATTTCCTGTGAATTCGGTGATTCAAATTACTGATTCGAATCTTGGGATCTGGATCAATGACTCGAATCAAATGATTCTGATCAGTAAATCGAATCAAATTATTCAAATTACTGATTTGCATCATGCTATTTAGATCAATGATACGAATTAAGTGATTAAATCTCTGATTAAAATTAAGTGATTTGAACACTTTTTGATTTAAGTGATTCAGAGCAGTGATTCGAATCATGACATTTGGATCAATGATTCTTAGATCAAGTGAGTCAAATCACTGATTAAAAAGAGGTATCCTGAAAAACTTTTGTTCTAATGCTCGGATTTTCACATACTGAGTGTCAATCTCGATGGTTCCTGGGGATGACCCCAAATAGTGCTAATTATTTAGTGCTAACTCTTAATTAAGTTACGAAATCGGACAAGAAAAAGTATTTTATCTGAATAAACATATAGTTTGTTTTCTTTACTTTTTTTTACAAATTTGGGTTTTTAATATTCGAAATACAGGACGCAGCCGCAATCTGGGAAATTGATCAGGAGAACAATCCAAGGCTCGAACCCCTAAAAGTTAATTTCACTTTTTACGTTTTTAGTCATATTTTTAAGACTAATTGAGGAATTCAAAAAAAAAAAAAAAAAAGCTCATCCATTTATAAAACAGGTTTTCCCCCAAAAAATTCCTTGCATAAAGTAATTTTGAAAAGTCATTTATTATTTTTTATCATTTAATTTAATTGAGCGGAAAAAATTGAATTATGAGTATAATTTTCTTATACCATAATAATCTACATATTTTTCTATTGTAAAATTTTAATGTGCTTCTCACATCACTTCAGAAAAAATGCTTCTTTTTTTTTTCTTTTTTGACAAAATAGGTGTCTACGATTATAGTAAACTTCTTAACATATTTTTACAATTTTATATTATTAACTCCTCTTGTAATCGTAATATTACTTAATCATTAAATCATGACTTAGTTATACTATCGAATACCCCAGCGTGCCAATTACCTTTTAATGTTATCCCATAAGAATAGTTACGCCCACCACATAATAGTGTAACCACGAGTTAACTGTAGTACAGTTGCTTTTTATATGACACTTTGAATTTTAACTGTGCAGAGGAGTAAAAATTATTTAAAATGAAACATACTGAAAAATAACTTAATTTTATTTCTACTAAAATTATATTTTACAAAGAGGGAGCTAATCCGGCATCACTAAATATTTAATAACTTGAAACTAGTAACTACCAATAAAACAATTAATTAATAGTTTTTAGATTTAAGGTTTGGTCAGGAAATCTTCGTCGTCGCTCAAATGTAAACTAAAAAAGTATACTATAAATAAAGCAATAAATGGCAATGCGTTATTATAATGCAACTTTGCTGGTTATTGCGATAAGTAAGGAAATGTAAGTTTCTGTTTAAAGCACTTACACTCTTTGCCACTTGGGGGGGGGGGGGGACGGTTGGTTCAAAAATGCATTCGTACAAAATCAGATTCAAGTTGTAATTAAATAAAAAACGGTAACTTAAATGTAGTCTTTGCTAATTTAACAGACTTACTTTGCTTTTACTTTAATTATTGTTAGTTTAATCATATATATAATCAATGTTAAGTCCAAGTATAACTAAATAGTTTTATTCTGAACAAAGTAATGATGAATTAAATAAATCAAACAATTGTAACTCCGCCCACAAATAAACTGCTAAAGAATTACTTTAATTACCAGTTTTATTTTTTTACCCTGATTGATACGGTTTTATGCTGGCACGTATTTGTGACAACAATTGATATCCACTGTGTTAAAAAAAAATTTCACCCAATAGTTTCCGTTAAATTATATGACATCTTCGATTCGATATATATATATATATATATTCGAATAGTTTTTTGTGCAAATTCAAAAATGGCCAATTGAATTACAACTCACTGTAAATGTACAACCCCTGAATATTGAACCACACTTAAACTTCAAGCACATCAGGACTACAGATAAGTAAGTGTCTTAGCACTTAGCCTCATGATTTAGGTATCACGCCTGAACAAGACAGAATTTCGCCTCTTTTCAATGTTATTTCTTCATCAAGATTCATCTTTTGCACTTCAAAATGGTTGCAAAGTCTTTAATGAAAAAGAGTGCCATATTACGGAACAGTGCTCTCGTGAATGTGTTAGGAGATTTACCCTTTGGGTAAGGGTGATTCAGAAAAGCATTCGTAAAAAATCAGAATCAAGTTATAATTAAATTAAAAACGGTAACTTAAATGTAGTCGTTGTTAATTTGACAGATTTACTTTGCTTTTACTTTAATTATTGTTAGTTTAATCATATATATAATCTCTATTAATTCAATCATATATATAATCCATATATAAAAAGTATAACTAAATAGTTTAATTTTGAGCAAAGTTATAGTGCACAAATTAAATCAAACAATTATAACTCCGCCCACAAACAAACTGCTAACGCATTAGTTTGATTACCAGTTTTATCTTTTTACGCTGGTTGATACGGTTTTATGCTGGCACGTATTTGGAACAGTCGGCGCGAAAGAGTTAATGCTTGGATAATTTTTTTAAGGAATCTTTTGTCACCCTAATAACGCATCGCGAGTTCTTTCTTCTGCTTGTGGAAAAACCACGAAAAATATTTTTGCCAATCACTTAACCTATAATTCATAAAATTCAGCCTCCAAAATAAATGAGAAACGCCTCTTAACATTGCAAGGGACATTATATAACTTCTGATTTCTATGAGATATGTTAGAAGCCAATTAGTCGATATTTTGTAGTTACTTTCACTTTAAGCGGATGCCTACAATAAAGTTTAACATTATGTTGGAATTCTCTCATTATAAAACATGTATGCTAATCTATACTGCTTATATTTGTTTTTTATAATGAATTGTTCTTCATCTCCAGCCAAAGAGTAATATGTTATACAATATTGTATTGTTATATTTCTATTATGTTAAAATATATCAAAAAGAAACTTTAATCCCTAAAAACCTTGATTTATAGTATTTTTAACCATATCCATCAATTAAAAAATCATTTCCTTTGAAATAACATTAATTTCTCATTGAACCTAACTAGCGGTGTTAGGTAAGTCCTTAATCCGGCTGTTCTAGTGATAAAAAAAATTCTGCTGCACTTTATTTTACCAATTAGTGGAAAATATTCTTCAAGAACCTTGCAGTATTATGCAAGTGAAATTATTTCACAAATATAAGCCTAACATTATTTTCAATAAACTGTTTTTAGAAAACAAAAGTACTATATCCTGTATTCAGATGTATCGTTTCACAAATGAGATTAGGGCACAACGTAACTGAAAAGAAAGTATACCTGCATATCAATTACATACCTGCCAACATTTACTCTTTTCGAAAATGGATTTTCCAAGTGGTAGTAATTCAATTACCGATAAACTATTTTCCTCTAAAATATACTTGTATTTTAATCAGGATGAAATTCGCTTTCGAAAATAATTAATATTCTTTTATATATTTGTTGTAATTATTTATATGTAATGGTGGTCAAACTGATTTAAAATTATTATTATAATTCAAAAAGTTTATTAAAATAATTCAACACTTTAAATATGAAAATTAAATCTTCCGGGAAAACCGGAAGAGTTGGCAGCTATTCAATTATTGCAATTAAAAGTTTTACTATTTTAATCTACCAGTAAAAAGTTTAGAAATATATTTACATATTTTTTCAAGCTTTACTATTTAATATTAGATAATAATGCATAATTCAATATAAGTTATTTAGGTTTAGGCATTTATCTCAACGTTTTGAAAAAAATGGTGCATGTAAAAGCTAGAGATTGGCAAAAGTAGTAGTGACTCTTTTTAATTCGATGTAGAATTAATCTATATTTTATGTCAATTAATCCTTATAATGCATTGAAATTTGGTACAATTTAATCGATTAATTATTTTTATAAAATATCGATTAGTAAAATCAATCGATATAATCAATTTTTATTAATTAAAATAGTTTATCGTTATACTTAGTAGTCATTTTTATGATAAGTAATGAATTCTAATAACCATTGTATATAGTAGTATGACTTTTAATAATCAATACGGGACATTTTTAAATTTTTGTAATATTTCAAAATTACGTAGGAAAAGATTTTATCTTACGCAAAATTTTAAATAAAAACTCATAATTCTTCGCGTTTCTAATATTTTCATAATGTTATTACACTAAAAATCTAATCCCTAAATTTTTGCAGTTCAGTTATATATAGGTATTCAAAAATGATGAATTTTCAATATTTTTCCTATTGAATTTTCAGATATCTGAACTGGATCGCATCTTTAGCAAACATTCGATCGTTTTACTTCAACTTTCGGCCGGTGGATATTTTCAATCCATACTCCTAAAAAAGAAAAAAAAAATCTACATGATGTAATACAAAACTTTCATTCTTTCGTAGTCACCAACTCTTAGCAAACACCGGTGTCGACTGTTGCCAACTTCCAACCACGGAAGCCTCCTCACTTGCGTCCTGTCACCCCAATCATTAAATACGTGTAAAAAGATTTGATCCTATTTAATCACCTGAAAATTGACCGAGTGGGGAAAATAATCGTGATAGAAGATAATTATAATAATCATAATTAAGAAAATCTGTAGGAAATCAATCCTAAATTCAATTCAAAATAATAATATAATTTGAAAACAAAAAACTTTTAATACAATTTTATATAATTTGAAATTGTTAAAATAATAATTAATTTGGAAAAAAAAGAAGGGAAAAAAAACTACTTCTTTGATTAATCTCCATTTTCAAATATTGTTCATGCTATTGGCAAAAAAGAAAAGTACTACGTACTGTGAAGATAATTCATTGTACAAATCACTAGCTTTCACTTAGTCTTACGGGAAACTAGGGAAGTGTGACTCACCAATTTTGAAATAAACTATTGGGATTTATGCCTTATGAGGAATAATTTTGGGGGGTAACATTCATTTCGGCCCATAGAAGGTCCTGTGAGAGATAAAAAATAATTCAATATATAGAAAAATCTGTATTTTATTACTTCAATGCAGACTATTAGTCATTGTAATTATCTCATACTCCAGTTAATTTTGTGGTACTTTCACGTACTATATAATGCATATTTATTGTCAAAATTGATTTCGAAAATTTTATATATCTGTAGTTTTTCAGAAAAACCTGTTAGGTTAATTTTAAAAAAAAAAATTGGCATCAAACTTTTAAAAAAAATTTTTTTCTCTAAATTAATTGGAGTATGTAATTGTAAATCAATTAACTAATAATTATTTAATACATAATTAATTATTAATTAATTAACAATTACTCAATTAATAATAAATTAATAAATTAGTTAATTAATTTACTAATTGGAAAAGTCATTAATTAACCAACTAATTGGAGTATGAGACAATTACAATGACTAATAGTCTGCATTGAAGTAATAAAATGCTCGACTTCGCGTGCAGGTCGTAGGGCTACCGAAGCGGGGGTGCCTTCCCCTCTGCAGAGGATCAAAATTGTGATGGCATGTCTTCGGATCATCCTCAGGGATGTTTCTCAGACCGTCGCCAATAGGCCATTGTGCAGCTCTAGTGCGACGTAAATGAACTACAACAACAACAAGTAATAAAATACCGATTTTTCTATATATTGAATTATTTTTTATCACTCATAAGACCTTCTATGGGCCGAAACGAATGTTGCCCCCTAAAATTATTCCTCATAAGGCATACATCCCACTAGTTTATTTCAAAATTGGCGAGTCACACTTCCCTAGTTTCCCTTGTTAGTGTTCATTTAAGGTGTCTTCACAATCATTAATTAAGATAACGAAAATATCAAATTATATATTTTTTTCTTCCTAAAATGATTAAAAAAGTGAAATTATTTCTTGAAATCTTATTAGACATCTGCCTAAAATTTAGTTTTCTCTTCTCGTCGTATTAAGTACATTCATTTCATCTTTCAATCACGCTTAAAGTGAATTAAAATACAGTAAAATATAATATTTTTATGTTGCTTTATCTAAAATTTCCAACCTAAATTCATAAATGCGTAAATAATGCATAAAATAAAAAAAATCTTTGCTTATTTGGTTTTCAATGTGTTTAGAATTTATCAAATTATGAATAAAATTGCATTTAGAAATTTACTAATTTAACAAGAAAGCAATGTAAAAAAAATCATGTTATCAGTTGAATAAACATCATAGTATCTGATATGTTTCGAATCAGTAATTCCTTAAATTTAATATTGGCTCATTTCGAGATGATTAACGGTTGTTTAAACTACAGCAAATAATTTATAATGATAATATCGAAGTAAATTAATTGAAAATAAATATTAGGAAGGCACCACCACTTTAAGTTTATTTTATTTGTCTGTGAGTGAGATTGATATCATATTGTGTTTTTTAAATGATTTAGTGCTCAGATTAAATCAAACATCAATTTATTGTACTCGGAATGCTAAAGATTAAAGTTAAAGATTATCTTGTTACCACTTTAAATTTAATTCTTAAATTTGGGCTTAGATTTTATTTCTTTGTAATATGTAAAAATTTGAGCAATGATTTATTCAAAAGCTACTTCATTTTCAAGTGATGCTTTATGTAAAAATGTCTCGGCCATTGCCAAAAACAGGTGATATTCCATTTCTTATGTCCAACGTTCATTTGTCTTTACAAGCATTAACCCCTTGGGGACGGGTGATTCAGAAAAGCATTCATACAAAATCAGTATCAAGTTGTAATTAAATAAAAAACGGTAACTTAAATGAAGTCGTTGCTAATTTGACAGACTTATTTTGCTTTTACTTTAATTATTGTTAGTTTAATCATATATATAATCAATGTTAATTCAATGTAGTTTTATTTTGAACAAAGTAATGGCGAATTAAATAAATCAAACTCCGCCCACAAATAAACTGCTGAAGAAATACTTGGATTACCAGTTTTATCTTTTTACCCTGATTGATACAGTTTTATGCTGTCTCGTATTTGTGACAGTCGGCGCGAAAGAGTTAATAACTGTCGGAAAAAAATATTAATTTTCAGGGGTTATTTTTTTACTTTAAATCGAATGCAATGATAAAAAAAAAGGAAAGACAGCACAGGGATACACAGACGACTAAAAATATTAAAAGTGGTACAAACTCAACTCTCTAAACTAAACTAAACTCAGCGGCGCGACAGCCCATTGAGGGTCAAGGCCTACTGTGCCCATCTCAGTTTTCTTGACCTTGGGCTCTAGAATGCAGGAGCAGATGTTCCGGTCAGGTGGTCAACAAAACGTGGAACTCGTGTTTAGGAACGCGGAACAGTGTTTAGTTCCCAAGAATGCTTGGTACTCATTTATCGACCCACTGAAGAGATATATTGATTTAGATCATATGATTTAGATCAATGATTTAGATCATATGATTTAGATCAATGATTTAGATCATATGATTTAGATCAATGATTCGAATCAAGTGATTAAGATCAGTCTTTCAAATTAAGTGATTCAAAATTCCGACTCAAATAAAATTATTCAATTAACTGATTCCTATGAAGAGATTCAAATCATGCGATTCAGATGGCTATTAAATCAAGCGATACTGTTCAATGATTCAAATCACTAATTCGAATCATGCGACTCAGATCAGTGAATCAAATCAAGTGGTTCAGATCTTATTTCGAATCTAGTAATTTAGATTACTAAGTCAAATAACATGACTTAAACGACTTAATTGCGAATCAAATGCTTCAAAAAAAAAATTTAAATTGCAAAAAATTCGAAGAAATGTTTACTTAACTGTCAGTATTTTTCCTTTACCTAATGTCGATAGAAAAAAAAATATTAATTTTTTTTATTTATGATTTTTTTTAAGTAAATAAATATACTTATTATAGCTTTCGTATAATTAAATTGCATATGTTGTTACTACTTTTATCTAGGTAAAATTTACGAGATTACAAACGAAATATTTTACATTTTTTTTATTTATATTTTTATTTGAATCCATCGAATTTTTTAATTGAAAAATCTCATAACCTTGATAATGGATGCGTAAAAATCTCTTAAGTTGCACAAGAAATTTTAAAATTTATATGACATGCCCTCACTGTGAAACAAAATTGACTGAAATTTAAGAAACAATTATTAATTATAATTTAAATTTATATCGATAAAAACAACTAATTCGGATAACAGATTCGAACCACCAAAGTAAGCTGATTCTATTCAATCGAAATCACTTAGAGGATTCGTTTTGCCCAAGTCTAATTTATAAGATATCTGATGTTAAAATTTTCATATATAGGAGAGTTACAAAAGAATGTTTAATTTCTGAGAATTGCGGTCAAGGGAATATAATGAAATATTTACTGTTAGTAATATCGTCGAATAGTGCACACCTATGCATCATTTTGGAGCCTGCTCGATAAACTAACTCAGAAAACAGTTCCTGTGGCGTGGCTGTCACGCAATCCATTTTTAAATCATTATATAATTCACTTTCTCCTTCTGTAATATAAAAACTAAAATTTATATCTCACCAGTATTATTTTAAATCTAATGTTTAATATTTTTTCATATCAGCATTTTACTTCGACTCCGGTTGAGACGGACCATATGTTTATTTTTCAGAGCCCACCTTGAGCTTCCTTCTGTTTTCTGCAGAACAGATCGGTGGGCGGGCATGTAAGTAAGTTAAATGTAAATGCCTAGATTCTTTGAGTGATTTGACAACACAACCTCACTCAGTGAAGTCCGATGCTGGAATGGGTGAAAATGGGCAAGGGACGTATTATTTTTCTTAAATATGTAAACAATTTAATATTTTTGAAAACTGGTAGATATGCTAATAGCGTAATAATGTAGTTGCGTTTTGATATATCAATGAAGATAGATAACTATTCTATTTTTAAGGGATTATTGTCCTTTAGGTTTCATCGATGACAACGCAATGGCCTGTACTTACGACATGGAACTCACTGAGATTGCCAGAACTTAAATACAGTTACGATATTTCATATTATCCGTTTCGTTGCAAATGCTTTAATAAGAGAGAATTCTCAAAATATTCGGGATTTTCAAAACATTTTAACAATTTTTATCTTGTTAACTACATTATATTTTTTAAAATTATATTTAATCCCATTGCTCTCCGTTCCATAAATATCAGCAAAGCTGTTCGTACTGCGGAGGAAAGAGTAGAAGATTAAGTAGGCGTTACTGTATAATGTATGTAAACCTTTTTTGATTCACTGTAAAAATAAATAAAGAAAGAAAAATAAAATGCATATATTCCTCTTTACTCCCAATTGCAGCCTCTGGTTTATTTTATAACCATCAGTGAACAGCCAACTTAATTTTTGCGTTTACGACTTCTAATGTTCCACTGAGTAGAGTTCCAAATTTGAATTCAATCCCGAAAACAATGAAAATTCTGGATCAAGTATTGGAAGAAATTTTGCCATCGTGGAGGACTTTTTGATGAAACTAACTCTCATTTGTGTTACATGATCAAGAAAGCTACGAAAACCTTCCACTGTTATCCCGACGAAAAGGGAGACTAACCCATAATCCGTCAACCACTGAGGATATTTAACGTGAGGATTTCGAACCAACACAGAAGACAAGGAAACTATTGAATCTATATCCCCAGACGTATGATTTGTTATGGAAACATGGAGGACTTTGTGACTCGACAGATTTAACGTGCATCAGTCACCATTTACTGCAGGGGGAGTCTTCGGCTGGCGGGATCGAACCCATGTCCTCTTGGTCATGGGTCTAGTGCCCAGCCAACCAGGCTATCCAGGCCCCTGCAGCATCTATTAAAACTTTCCATCTTCTCCATATGTTTGACTATTTCTCCTTCCATGTCTTGCAGATTGCTTTTAATCCATGTGTTTATGTGTGTTATCCGTGGCCAAGTTTAAATAAAATATTAAAATCAAGTAGAATAATTTTTGTTATTGTTTGTGAGGAACATGTATTCTACTTTTAGACCACTTGAATGTTTCATAAGCATGTGCATGTAACAAACGAGAATAGATTGCAATGCTACTTTAGTTAATTGCGGCTTTAATTTAATAAACAAAGTCAATACGTAAAAATTAAAATTCCTTTTAATGAGCATTTTTTTTTTTGAAGAAGAAGAAAAAGTCTATTGTTTGGGTTACAAACAGAGGATGCATTCATGAGAATTATGTGCTACCCATAAAAGAATTTTTTTCAATATTTAGAATTTTTGATAGGGCCATGAAACATGGTTTCATTATTATGTGGTTCTGAAATCTACGAATCATGCATATGGATCCGCGTTGGCTTAGGGGATGAACGTTCCCCTTCTAATGAGGTGAACCTGGTTCGAATACCAGCGATTTCTGGTCGACATGAATTCCGCATCCAGCTCGCACCAACCACAGTGCTGACGTTAAATATCCTCAGTAGTAAATGGATCATGGGTTAGTGTCTCCTTGCTGTCAGACTAACGATGATAGGTTCTCGTGGTTTTCCTCTAGATACAGCAAATAATTAAAAATCATTAGAAAGCATTATTGTATTTAAATTTAAATCTTGCACTTGTCCTAGTCCTAGTCCTAGTGTTTAGATTTTATTCGGCACCAGGACCGCGAAGCGGTCCCTATCCCATTCATCTGGAATTTTTGAACAGTTTTGGTTGAGCAATGAGGTAAGCAGGCAATGGAGTTGCTTTTATGACTGTTTCAAGCTCTTTGCTTGAATAACTAAAAAGGAATCAAAAATAAATTGAGCAGCTTGCTCTAAACTGTGTTTGTTTGATTTTGGAGTTGTTCAGAATTGTATCAGCATGAGTGAAAGTTATTTTCAGAAAGGTTGATGAAATTATTTGTTTTGATAGTTATGATATGAGGCGTCGGAGGTGAAATCTGCAGCTATTGGTCTGTAGTTTTTATCTTTGATATTTTTTTCAAATTTAAAGATTTCATTAAAATTTGCTGTTTTACATTCTATGACTTTATCGAAAAAATCTGGGTTTAGCTTGTATATATGCTGTGATAGAGTTGGTATTTTGAGATCTGCATGTATATTGGTATTCCGGATGAACCATCTTGCATAGGTTATTTTTCTAAGAATTTGGCATTGGTTTAATTTCTTCAGTAGATGTTGAGGTATCGTTGTCCAGGCAGGTGAGGCATAGGTAAGTATTGAGCTGATCATTGCTGTATATAGTAGCTTCTTTAGTTTAAGTGACATATTCTGATTATATATTAATGGTTGTATGGCTATTATTGCTGCATTTGCTTTATCTATTGTGCTTTTGATGTGATCATTCCAGGTGAGTTTGCTATTGATTATATGGCCAAGATAATTTGCTTTTTTAACTATTGGTATTGGTATGTTGAACATTTTTGGTTGAAGTTGTGGAAGTATTTTAATTCTTCTTTTTTGTATAATTAATATTTGTGATTTTCCAGCATTTACTGCAGTTTTCCATTTTAAGCACCAGTCTTCTATTTCGTCTATATGGTCTTGTAGTTTTTGAAGAGCATGATTTGGGTTTCTGGATTTAATAATAATACAGGTATCGTCTGCGTAATAGGCTCTTATGCTGTTATAATCGGCTTTGTTTATAGGAAAATCATAAGTGTATAATGTGTATAATATCGGTCCCAGAATGCTGCCCTGTGGTACTCCGGCTGTGGTGTTTCTCTTTGTGGATTTTTTGTTTTTGATGGTGATTTGAAATGTTCTATTAGAAAGATAGCAGGATAGGAGTTGCCGGGTGGAAAATTCAGCTGTATGAGTTTATAAATTGCACCAGTGTGCCATACTTTATCAAATGCTTTGGATATGTCGATCATCAGGAAGGCTATTGTTTCTTTATTTATGATTGCTCTACCAGTATAGTCTATTATTCGGAGTAACTGTTTGGTGGTATCAAATCTTGCACTTGTGAATAAAACTATATCTAAAATCTCCTTAAATTTATAATTTTTAACGGTAATCAGTTAGCAAAGATTTAAATTTTTTTTAAGGAATTTATGCTTTCAATTGCTTTATGTACGAGAGTACAAGTTTACATACTGGAAAGTTATTAGTTCATTAGAGCAATAGATAGCGGAAATTTTAAAATCGTTAATGAGGAAGTAATGACTGTCTTTATAAAGAGTTTACAGAATGGAAAGTGTTACAAAATGAAAACAGTTTTCAGATAACTACGCTTATATAAAAACTATTTTTAACATTTGTAGTAGTTTGGTTTGAAATCGTATTTCAGCGTATATTATTCATTTTAAGCGTATAAATGCACCAAGAAAAAAAAAATATTTTTAAGTATTTGATTCTTTACATAAATGTTTTCAGAACAATTAGAGTCTTGTTTTTCAGTTAGTATGTTTCCAGTTACTATTTTTAATTTTATTTTTATTTTTTTTTTAATTATTTTTTTAAAATGCTGGAATTCCGCAAATAGAGGCTCAATCACTTAGCTCATCGTCGCGTATATTTTCATTCAGATTAAATGTGATTCTTGATCATGCATCTAAGGAATCCTAATGAAAATATAAGTTTTAATAAAATGTCTTTGGTTCAAAATAAACATTCTTTTTCAAAAAGAAACTTGACAGTCTACTAAACAATTTCTCCGAAAGAAACCAGAATTGTGATAACGATTACGTTAAACAGCAGTTTATTTATTTTTCTATTTCTATCTTTAAAACATATATTAAATGCAGTGCATTATTCCATTAATAGTTTATTTGATATAAATATTCATTAAATTTATATCGATATAATAAACTTTTCAGACAACTAATTTTGTTTTTTACTTGCGGTTCACAAGACTTGTGGACTATTAATTCACGTTGTTCGCAATTTTACTTAAGATCCTCATTCAAATTGCTCACTCTGCGGAATAACGTGTTAAAAATAAAGTAGGCGTTTTTGTTAAATATATTTAAGTGACCAGCAAAGTTTGAAATCTGGCATTCGATAGATTTACTAGGAATGGCATGTAATTCCTTTAAATAGCCGACAATGTAAGAAACGATTCTTATTTCCCACATTTCCTTGGTGAGATAAAATGTCAAATGAGAAGCCGGCAAAGTATGAAATGTATCCCGATTCATTTCGAATGTAATTCAAAATGTAATTCAAATTTCCCATGTTGAAATAAGTAGATTAATTTGAATTTCTTTTATGTTTATATGAAATTTTGATTTTCTGAATAAAAAACATAAATTTCGTATGTGTAAAACGTGTTTTGAATAAACTTTTTTAATGGCACTCTCATTTTTTCAGAAAAACATTTTCATATTTGACGACTGCAGACCACAATGCTGACGTGAAATATCCTCAGTGGTAGATCATTGGTTAGAATCTTCTTGCCCTCAGGATAACCACGGGAGATTCTTGTGGTCTTTCTCTCCATGTAACACAAATGCGGGTTAGTTCCATAAAATAGTCCTGAACTGAGGCAAGTTTCTGCCGATACTTGATCCAGGGGTTCCATTGTCTTCTGGATTGGGTACGGAGTTGAACATTAGTTGTCGTAAACCCAAAAAATTCAGTCGGCTGTTCAACGACTGTTATAAAATAAAAAAAAGACTGTTACATGCACGCCCAGATACTTAAACAGACTACCAATTCCACCACAACATACAGAGAATGCTAAGGGTGGCAGGCTAGTGAGCGGCAAATAGGAAGTAGTTGCTCTCTGTCCATCAGAACAGAGACCGTAATATGTTCAATAATTGCCTGTCCGATGTTTAATTCTATTCATTTTCTGATTGTCGCAATCCGTATCATTCAATATAAACTGATTCAAGTTGAACATACAAAGCAGTGAGAAAATTCAGGCATTTACTTTCAGCTTACATGCCCACCGACCTATTCTGCTGAAAACAGAAGGAAGCTCAAGGTGGGCCCTACAAATTAATGGTGCATCGGTCGGGAAGAACAAACTAGACTAGGCTTGAAGAAAAAATATCAAAAATAAGGTTTAAAATAATACTGGTATTATATATTAATTACTTTTTAAAGTAGGAGTAACTGAATTATGTAATGATATAAAAATGGATTGACAGCCATGCCATAGGAACTGTTTTCTGAGTAAGTTTATCGAGCAGGCCAGGAGTGAAAACCAGACGGAGAAGAGGAAAGGCTGGTAGTAAAACCTTTTCAGTTGCAGGTAGTTTTTGGGAGGAGTTTATTTATCCTTTTTTAAAACTATTCAACAATATTAACATTAACTTTATCTTGGAAAATAATCAGTTTTTTATACATATTAAAATTATAAAAGAAATCTTGATAGATGCAGATATTTTATTTTTTTCGAAAAAAATGCTGGAATGAAATGCCCTCCGTACCAGTTTTTTCTCTTTTCCATCTTGCTATATAAAAGCTTTCCGCTATGGAGCAGGCTACAAAGACAGAATTGCCCTACAGAAACTCCAAGAAAAGCTTACGGAAATAGAAACCTGGTGTCTAGACTGGAAGTTTAAAGTCAACAACCAAAAATCGAAACGACTAATCATCCAGCATAAAAGAAAAACTATTCTCCCAAAAAATCAAGTTGTTCTCTTCAACGAAACTATACCCATAGTCAAAAGCACAAAGTATCTTGGTCTGGTCATAAACAGCAAATTTAATTGGAAAGATCACGTCAAAACAGTTATCAACAAAGCACAAGCAGCCTGCCACAGATTACAAATCCTTCTTCAGAACCCCAAAATGGAACTCAGACTTAAACGTCTACTTTACATCTCGATGATCCGTCCCATCCTAACTTATGCATCTCCAGCTTGGTGCAACATCTCCACATCACTCCATAAAAAACTAAAAATATGCCAGAATAAAATCCTCAGGAAAATAACAAAAGCAAGATGGTTTATCCGCAATAAAAACATACATCGCGACCTCAACATAGATTTTTTAGATCATCATATTGCAAAATTAAATTTCAGATTTTTTGAAAAGACCATATATTGTGACACCGCAGGTTTCAATGAAATTTTTACTTTTGAAAACTTACCTCATTTTTGTAGGGACTGTTGTGTCACAACAACCAGAAATAAGACGTGAGTTGTACCAAACAATTTATTTAAACATTCACACGAAAAATCGCAAAATATTACCCAAAAAAATATCTCTTCTCAGAATTAAACTCTCTTTTTCAACTACACAAAAAAAGAACATCACTTCTTGTGTGTGTCTCTCAAGCAACAACATTTTAGCATTATCTCTCGAGGAATTGATGCTTTCAGCTCAGTTGTCACACTGTTACGTTACAGTCTAACTCCTCCCTTCCACAGAGTTTTCTTTGCAAAAGTAGGAAATGGCAAAAAAACATACATAAAATTTTGTCAAAACTGATCTATATAGGTTGACATAAAACTGTTTTGTTTATCGGTATATAGGAAAATAAAACAGTAAAGGAAAATAAACAGGAAAATTGGAGTCACGAATCTTTTCAGTGAGTAAGTCATCGCTTTTCGCCGTTTGATCAGAAATAACGATGTGTTCATTGGAATCGACTATACCGAGCTGTACATTATCTTTATTTTCTACTTCCCTCCTTTCATTTATTTTTTCTTGTTTTCGAGTCATTACAGCACTTATCACTGGGACTTTTATCACTGGGACTTCAAATGAATTTTCCAATAGAGCAGCCATTTTGTTACCCAATAAATAATACCCTTCATCAAGAGAATCACCTAATACAGCTGCCTTAGTAACCACTTTTCCTAACTTACAGTTTAATTCAACTACGGCTAGTGGAAAACAAAATGATTCTTCCTGTATTGGAGTTTTTATCCAAACAAATTCACCCGTGTACTTTTCAGGTTTTACAAATCTCCCAGGAATTAAATCCAAGGTTGAGCCAGTGTCTCGTAGTATTGAAATGCCAACGCCATTTACCACGCCAATGCTCGTATATGGTGTCATTATATCAGGAAACCTTGGTTCCGAAACGTGAAGCGAAGCCACAGTTTCTGAATTTGTTTTCACCTTGGGACATTGAGGGCGTAGCATCTAAGCTGTCTTCTTCTTTCAAATTCTCTTTCGCGAACATTTTCTTTAACATTATTTTTCTGCCAAGTCAACTTTTCTTCAGTTCTGGTATCACTTTGGTTCAGAGATCGCCAAGAATCATCTTGGTTACTTCGATTATAAGACACAGACTTTTCCTTGAAACTGTTTTTTAAACTTTCATAGTCGTTCAATTTTCCGGCTAATTTGGAATAAGAATTCAATTCCATCCAATCTTCAAGAAAATGATCTCTCATGTCATTTGGTACATGACGTTTCATTTGCTCGGTAACCATCAAACTCTTAAGATCATCGAAAGTGGTAATTTTTACTTCAGAAACCCATTCGCTAAAATAGCAATTTAATTCTTGTGCAAAATTTCGCCAAGATTTTTCAGGTGATTTAAAATGTCGATAAAAATTTTGTTTGAGTTCCTCTGCATTAAGCTTATATTGTTTAAGAATCAATTCTTTTACAAAGTCGTAGCTATTGGCATCATTAGGAGACTCTCTCGCCAACATAATTGAAATGTCGGGTGGTACTACGCTCAATAGGTAAGGCACCCATTCATCTTTAGGAATTTGTGCAATTTCTGCTCGACGTTCAAAATTTATCAGATACAACGACATTTCATCTTTACCTTCATTAAATTTTGGAGTTATTTGTAAAATCTGTATTTTATGATTTGTTTCACCTGATACCGGTCTGTCTTGGTGCTGAATTTGAGAATTTGCTTCTAATTCGAGTTTACGCATTTCCAATTGATGTTGCCGTTCAAGTTCTTCTCGCCGTTCTTGTCTTTCAAGTTCTTCTCGCCGTTCTTGTCTTTCTCTTTCAAGTTCTTCTCGCCGTTCTTGTCTTTCAAGTTCTTCTCGCCGTTCTTGTTTTTCAAGTTCTTCTCGCCTAATTCTCTCCTCCGTTATACGAGTCAAACACATCTTTACATCCTCAACCTCATAATGTTTACTAGTTTGAATTATTTTTTTAATTTCACAAACATTTGCTTGAGGTGGAACAGATTAACCTAATTCGTCGGCCAATTCTATCAAATCCACTTTTTTCGCTTTATTAAGAAAAGCCACAATTTACAACTCATAAGAAACTACATATACAATCACTGACTACCTTAAATCAACTACTCTAACTATATCCTGCCGCTGCCACCAGTAAAATTCTGTTGTGTCACAACAACCAGAAATAAGACGTGAGTTGTACCAAACAATTTATTTAAACATTCACACGAAAAATCACAAAATATTACCCAAAAAAATATCTCTTCTCAGAATTAAACTCTCTTTTTCAACTACACAAAAAAAGAACATCACTTCTCGTGTGTGTCTCTCAAGCAACAACATTTTAGCATTACCTCTCGAGGAATCGATGCTTTCAGCTCAGTTGTCACACTGTTACGTTACAGGACATAATTTTAACTAAAATACAAAATATTTAATTTCCTTTTATTCCAATTGCATTCCAATTACCAGAAAGAACCACCTTAAAGATTAAATGCAAGACGAATGGCAAAAAGGCCGTTAACGGCTACAGGCGCCTAGTTATATTTTGATGATGATGATGATGAAGTTTCGTCGAGTGTAAAGAAGCAAAACTATTGGCGATTTGTTTTATTTAAACTCAGCTGGTTATTGCAATAGTTATAAAAATGCAATGAATTTAAACGTTTTAGTGGACTCTAGAGGTACACGTACTTTTCAATTGATAGCAAGCTAAGTAAAACTTGTTGAGTTAAGTTTATTACGCCCTCTTTTTAAAAGTTTCTCTTCGAGATAACTGCTTAAATTTAGATTTGTCCTGGTTACTCAGTACAAACCCTGATGGGCTCTCAATTTAGTGACTATTTAACGAGGTCGCTAATTCCGATAAAAAATTCATAATATGGAAACTGCGTCAAATCAAGTAATTCAGATCAATGATTCAAATCAAGTTATTAAAATCACTGATTCGAATCATATGATTTGGATCAATGATTCGAATCAAGTGATTAAGATCAGTCTTTCAAATTAAGTGATTCAAAACTCCGACTGAAATAAAATGATTGAAATAACTGACTCTTATGAAGAGATTCACATCTCTGAGTCAAATCATGCGATTCGGATAGCTATTAAATCAAGTGATTCTGTTCAATGATTCAAATCATGCTTTTCAAATCACTGATTCGAATCTACTCAGATCAGATAATTCAAGTGTTTCAGATCTCATTTCGAGTCTAGTAATTTGGATTACTGATTCAAATAACGCGACTTAAACTACTTAATTGCGAATCTAATGCATCAAAAAAAATCGAAATTGCAAAATTTTAAAAAAAAGTTTACTTAACTATCACTATTTTTCTTTTAACTAATGTCGATAGAAAAGAAATTATTTTTCTTTCACATTAATGAATATTTTCAAGTAAATAAATATACTTACTATATCTTTCGTATAATTATATTGCATATGTTGCTAATTGGTTTAACGACTTTAAATTAGGTAAAATTTAAGAAACTACAAACGAAATAGTTTACATTTTTTCATTTATATTTTTATCTGAATCCATCGAATTCTTTAATTGAAAAATCTCATGTCCTTGGTAATGGATGCGTAAGAATCTCTTAAGTTGTACAAGAAATTTTTTAATGTATATGACGTGCCGTCACTGTGAAACAATATTGACTGAAATTTAAGATGCACTTATCAATTTAAATTTATATCGATAAAAACAACTAATTCGGATAACAGATTCGAACCACCAAAGTTAGCTGATTCTATTCATTCGAAATCACTTTGAGGATTCGTTTCGCCCAAGTCTAATTTATAAGATATCAGATGTTAAAATTTTCATAGATAGGAGAGTTACAGAAGAATGTTTCATTTCTGAGACTTACGGCCACGGGAATATAATGAAATATTTACTGTTAGTAATATCGTCGAACGGTGCACACCTATGCATCATTTCGGAGCCTGCTCGGTAAACAAACTCAGAAAGCAGTTCCTGTGGCGTGGCTGTCACGCAATCCATTTTTATATCATTACATAATTCAGTTTCTCCTTCTTTAATATGAAAAGTAAAATTTATATAGCACCAGTATTATTTTAAATCATATGTTTAATATATTTTCTCAATAATTAACATTTTCTCTCCGGCTCGAAAGGACCAATATTTTCAGAGCCCACTTTGAGCTTCCTTCTGTTTTCTGCAGAACAGATCGGTGGGCATGTAAGTTAAAAATAAATGCCTAAATTCGCTTAGTGTTTTGTATGGTCAATTTGTTATGTATCAGTTTATATTTAGTGTTACGGGTTACGTTACGACAAGTAGAAAATGAATAGAACTAAGTATCGGGCAGGCATTTGTTGAACATTACACGGTCCGTTTTCTGAGAGACAGGGAGCAACTACTTAATATTTGTCGCTCTCTGGCCCGCCACCCTTAGCATTCTCTGTATGTTGTGGTGGAATTGGTAATCTGTTTAAGTATCTGGGCGTGCATGTAAAAGTTTTTTTTTTTGTATTTTAAAACCGTCGTTGAACAAACGATCCAATTTTTTGGGTTTACGACAGCTAAAGTTCAACTCCGTATCCTTGTAATATTGAACCCAATCCAGAAGACTATGGAACTCCTGGATGAAGTATCGGGATTAGCTTGCCTTCGTGGAGGACTATTTGCATTTGTGTTACATGGAGAGGTAAACGACGAGAACCTCCCGGCAAGCCTGAGGGGCAGGAAGATTCTTACCCATGATCCGTCTACCACTGAGCAACTACTTAATATTTGTCACTCTCTGGCCCGCCACCCTTAGCATTCTCTGTATGTTGTGGTAGAATTGGTAATCTGTTTAAGTACCTGGACGTGCATGTAAAAGTCTTCGTTGAACAGACGATCCATTTTTCGGGAGTTTACGACTACTAAAGTTTAACTCCTTATCCTTGTAATATTGAACCCAATCCAGAAAATAATGGAACTCCTATATCAAATATTGGGAGACACTTGCCTTCGTGAAGGAACATTTGATGGAACTAACCCGCATTTGCGTTACATAGAGAGGAAGATCACGAGAATCTCCCGTCGTTAGCATGAGGGTAGGGAGATTCTAACCCATGATCCATTGAGGATATTTCACGTCAGCATTGTGGTCTGCTCAATGCCGGATGCAGATTCGAACAGCCATGGCTGGTATTCGAACCGGGGTCACCTCATTGGAAGGCGAACGCTTTATCTCCTGATCCATCGCTGCTCAATGCCTAGGCATTGTAGACAAAACACGTTTGAAAAAAAAAATTTGATGATGCTATTATATCAATAAATTACATGCAGTCGTCAAATATGGAAATGTTATTCTGAAGAAATGAGAGTGCCATTAAAAAAGTTTATTCAAAACACGTTTTACAAATACAAAATTTACGTTTTTTATTGAGAAAATCAAAATTTCATATAAAAATAAAAAAATTCAAATTAATCTACTTATTTCATCATTGAAATTTGAATGACATTCGAAATGAATTCGAGATATATTTCATACTTTTCCGGTTTCTCATTTGACATTTTATCTCACCAAGGAAATGTATGAAATATGAATCGTTTCATTCATTGTCGGCTATTTAAAGGAATTCATGCAATCCCTAGGTGTTCCATCGAATGCCAGATTTCAAACTTTGCTGGTCACTTAAATATATTGAACAGTAACGCCTACTTTCTTTTTATCACGTAACTCCGCAGTGTGAACAATTTGAATATGGTGATGAGGATCTTAGCGCTTTTGCGCCGACTCTCACAAATACGTGGCAGCATAAAACTGGTAATCATAGTATTTCTTTAGCAGTTTATTTGTGGGCGGAGTTATAATTGTTTGATTTATTTAATTCACCATTACTTTGTTCAAAATAAAACTATTTACTAGTTATACTTTGAATTATCATTGATTATATATATGATTAAACTAACAATAATTAAAATAAAAGCAAAGTAAGTCTGTCAAATTAGTAACGACTACATTTAAGTTACCGTTTTTTATTTAATTACAACTTGATTCTGATTTTGTAAGAATGCTTTTCTGAGTCACCCGTCCCCAAGCGGTTAAGTAAAATTGCGAACAAAATAAATAAAATAAATTGCGTAATAAAAATAAATTGCAAAATAAATTGCGTAAATAAATAATCTACAAGTCTTGTGAACCGGAAGTAAAAAACAAAATTAGTTGTGCAAAAAGTTATTTATATCGATATAAATATTAATCAATATTTATATCAAATAAACTATTAATCAAATAATGCACTGCATTTAATACATGTTTTAAAGATAGAAATAAAATAATAAATAAGCAATTCCGTTTTACGTAATCGTAATCACAATTCTGGTTTCTTTCGGTGAAACTGTTCAGTAGACTGTCAAGTATCTGTTTCTTTTTGAAAAATAATGTTTATTTTGATTGGAGAAGATAGTTTATGAAAACCTATATTTTTGTTTGGCTTCCTTAGATATATGATCGATAATCAAAATTTAATCAGAATGAAAATATACGCGATGATGAGCAACATTCTAAAAAAAAAAAAGGAACAAAAATTAGTAACTGGAAACATACTAACTAAAAAACAAGTCTCTAATTGTTCTGAAAATATATTATGTAAAGAATCAAATACTTTAAAAATTTTTTTCTTTTTCTTGATGCATTCATACGTGGAAAATGAATTAAATACACTGAAATATGGTTTTTAAACCAAACTGCTATAAATGTAGAAAATATAGTTTTCAGATAAACGTAGTTTTCTGAAAACTATTTTCATTCTTTAACACTTTCCTTTCTGTAAACTCTTAACAAAAGCAGTCATTACTTTCTGATTAACGAGTTTAAAATTTGCGCTATCTATTACAGTAATGAGCTAATCACTGTCCACTATGTAAACTCGTACCTAACGCAATTAAAAGCAAAAATTCCTTAAATTTTTTTACATATTTGCTTTTAACTGCTTTTCGTTAAAAATTATAATTTTGACGAGACTTTTAATATAATTTTATTCAATAGTGCAAAATTTAAATTCAAATGCTTTTTAGTGATTTTACTTCTCAAATTTTTTGCTCTGTCGAGAGGAAGACCACGAGAACCTCTTATAGTTAGACAGAAGGCAAGGGGACTTTAAACCATGTTCCGTCTGCCACTGAGGATATTTAACATCAGCACTATGGTCGGTGCAAGCTGGATGCGGAATTCATATCGACCTGCTATCGCTGGGATTCGAACCTGGTTCACCTTATAGGAAAGTGAATGCTCATCCCCTAAGCCATCGCGGGTCCCCATACTTGATTGGAAGATTTTATAACCACATAATCATAAAACCATGTTTCATGGTCGTAAATATAAAAAATTCCGAATAGAAAAAGATGTTTTATGGGTAGCACATAATTCGCATGATTGCATCATCTGTTTACAAATCAAACAACATACATTTTTTGTCAAAAAAAAATTCATTAAAATGAATTTTAATTTGCACGTGGAGACTTTGTTTATGAAATTAAAGGCGCGGATAACTAAAGAAGCATTGCAACCGATTCTCCTTTGGCATATGCAACATGAAAGTTTCTTGCGGGAATGAATAACTTATGAAACATTCAAGCGCTCTAAAAATAGAATACATATTCGAATTCCTTGCCTTACAAACAATAAAAAAAATTATTCTACTTTAAATTAATATTTTATTTAAACTTGGAGACGGATAACACACATGGACACATGGATTCAAAACAATATGCAAGTAGTCAAACACATGGAGAAGATGGAAGGTCTTATTAGATGCTGCAGGGGCCGGGATTGCCTGGTTGGTAGGGCGCAGGGCCCATGTCCTAGAGTTCATGGGTTCGATCCCCGCCAGCCGAAGACTCCAAGTGCAGTAAATGGTGACTGATGCACGTTAAATCTGTCGAGTTATAAAGCCCTCCATGTTTCCATAACAAATCATACGTCTGGGGATACCGATCCAAGAGTTTCCTTGTCTTCTGGGTTGGTTCGAAATCCTCACGTTAAATATCCTCAGTGGTAGACGGATCATGGGTTAGTGTCCCCTTGCCGTCTGGCTAATCGTGGAAGGTTTTCCTGTTCATGTAACACAAATGAGAGTTAGTTTCATCAAAAAGTCCTCCACGATGGCAAAATTTCTCCCAATACTTGATCCAGTATTTTCATTGTCTTTTTGATTGCATTCAAGTCTACGTAGTTGAATAGTAGTCGTAAACCCATAAATTAGATCGGCTGTTCAACGATGGTTATAAAATAAAATAGAGATTGTAATTGACAGTAAAGAGGAATATATACACTTCATTTCTATTTTATTATTTTTACAGTGAATCATTCAAAGAGCAATGAACATTTCATGTATAATTCATATTCAATGAACATTTCATGGTTTCTTTACCTTAACAGTGAATCATCTAAAAATGGTTTACAAACATTAAAGAGTAACGCCTACTTTCTCTTCTACTCTTTCCTCCTCAATACGAACAGCTTTGCTGATATTAGCTGGAACGGCGAGCATTGAGTTTAAATATAATTTTAAAAAAATACATTGAAGTTCACAAGAAAAAAGCTGTTAAAATGTTTTGAAAATCCCGAACATTTTGAGAATTCTCTCTTATTTAAGCATTTGGATGGATACTATGAAATATCGTAACTGTATTAAAGTTCTGGCAATCATAGTGAGTTCTATATCGTCACTACAGGCCATTGTGTTGTCATTGCATTGTTATCCATGAAACCTAATGGACAATAATCCCTAAAAAATAGAATAGTTATCTAACTTCATTGATGCATCAAAACGCAAATACGTTATTACGCTATTAGCATATATACCAGTATAAAAAAATATTAAATTCTATATATATTTAAAAAGAAGAAATCAGCAAGGTTGAATGATATTAAATTAAGTTTTCAGTGTTTAAATTAAAGCTGTCTGCGCAACTTAGGATGTGCGGGTGGTTTGGTTAGGTTATGTTATTGTTATAAGTACTCAGCTAGCGTTAAAAGAAATAGGCTCTTGGTTAGTGTGGTCTTACCGGTAACGTGTATCTAAGAGATAGACATCATTTGGACCTTTTTTAACTGCCATTTCACTTCACCAATTCTAAGTAAAGCTCTCGTTCATTTTTTTCTCGCAATGCGGCTGATCTTGATTGATTATTCGAGAATTTCATTTTATTCATTAACAGACATTTAAAAAGAATTTCAATAAGCAAAAAAACATATAATCATGAACCAGTTCGCAATTTTATCAACACACTGTGGCGTTAATCAAATTTTTTATTTTATCCAGAAATAAATATATTTATTTTGTAATGACCATTAAACTAAATAACAGCTTTGCTATGTTCTTGTAGCTTGCTCTAAAATCAAGGGGGATTTAGCATCCTCTTTTAAGGCTCTAATGAATAAAAACGAAAAAAAAAAAAAAAATAGTGCTTGGAGTCCCTCCGCGCGGAAGAAGTGAAACTTCGTAATGTGGAAATGAAAATAGGAAAGGGAGAAATTGATTTTTAGTGAAATCACATTGTTTCTTTAAGACAAACTTTATTAACATTGCTTACAATTCCATACCTGAAAACTCTTCCGGATGTTCCGGATCATATTTAGAGTGGTAGTATATGTATACTATTTTTTCTTTTATAAACTTAATTTTTAAATGATTTTGATCAACACTATTCTTACAAAAATTAAGCACATATATTAATATGCATTACTATCATGGTTGTCAACTTAAGTTTTCTCAAATACAACGTATTTGTTTGCTTAAAATTGAAGTTTTAATTTCATTTTAATACCACTGGGAAAAATGATAATGGAAGGGATTAAAAGTTGGCAGGTATGCAATTCACAATTGATCGCATCTTTTAATTATCATTTTCGAGTGGAGAAATATCCAAATCTATAACATTTACAATGGGATTATGATAACTATAGTAAGATACGAAATGTTTGAGTTCTATTTTTTTCAATATTTCTTGCAGAAACTGCATAAATGGTAATTCCCCCTTTTGTTGGATCATTCCTACCATTTGTCACTTCCAATCCAAATTTGTCTTTAAGGAAGGTTAATAATGATTCAGGTTGCGAGAAATTCACATTAAAATCTCCTGCAAGGATCACAGGTCACCGCCAAAAAAAGTCACCAGCGCAAATGAATATTTTAAGATAACCCATTGACTAATTCAAAAGAGGAATGCGTAATTTTACTAGGTTGCTAGGCAACCAAGCTCTGGCTGTAAAACAGGTATACTACGTGCATGCGTTCCAGTGCCACGCATTTAGCGTTAAACGTTTAGCGCAACCTAGTTGGAATTCGGATTAGAAGTTTCATTTCAAAAAAATCGATTTTAATTAAACTTTAAAACAGCAGAAACTGTTTCGCTTAGTAATTGGAATTAAATAAAAAATTACAAATATTCAATGAAATCGAAAATTAACATTTGTGTAATAGCTAGAGAACTATTAATAAAAAAAAGGCTCTCCGTAGTGTTGAATTTCGATGTGCTAAGGGAGCCTGTTAGATCTATAAACTGCACGTCAGTTTTTTTCCTCCAAAATTAGAATTTGTTTGAAAAATATTGCAATTTTAAATATTTCTTTTGTGAATTTTTTCGAAGGTTTTTTTATTTTTTATAACCATTATTTACATTTATTTACATCTTTATCTTCCCTACTTCCGCTTCCAATTACTATTGGGGAAAAGAGGCACTTCTACCTAATATGTAATGATGAGAATTAAAAATTTGATATTACTTTACACACAAGTACTTATAGCCCAACCGGACTGTGTAGGGGTTAAGGAACTGGCCTTGCACTGGAAAGCTTCTGCTTTCGAATCCCAGGCAAGGCATGGATGTTCGGGCAAGGCATGATTTCAAAAGTGACAAATTAGATTATAATAAATTTACCCGCGCTTTTAATCACAATATTGCAGTATATTTTTGAAGTTATACTTCTTATGCGACTTCCAACAAGGTTGCGTTAAACGTTTAACGCTACATTTTTATTGGCCGGGAAATCACGTGGTAGGATCCCGTTTTCCCTCATACATTTCCATATTGTTTTGGTTCTCACTAGCATAAAAATAATAAAAGTATTGTTTTTCTATAAATAATTTTTTAGTTTGTTTCTGTACACATATAATTTAATAGGGTAGTATTTTTTATTTTCAAACTCAGTGGATAACAATTGTAAAAAATGAAGGTTATGTCAAGGTACGCCTCTTGTGAATATCAATTAGGTTTTCTCTTTTCTAATTGCCATTTATATTTCACCAAATGCAGCCATGAGGGATATTAAATTATTTATCGCAAAATCTTTATTGCCACTATCCACTGCAGGTTCACTAGCTCTGGCAAACTTTACTGGTGAAGAAATTGATTATTGTGAACGGCCTGTGATCCTTGCAGGAGATTTTAAAGTGAATTTCTCGTTACCTGAAGCTGAAACATTATTAACCTACTTTAAAGGCAAATTTGGATTGGAAATGATAAATGGTAGGAATGATCCAACAACCAAAGGGGGGATTGATGTAGTTTTTGCAAGAAATATTGAAAAAATAGAACTCAAACATTTCGTATCTTACTTAAGTTATCATAATCCCATTGTACATGTTATAGATTTGGATATATATTTCTCCACTCGAAAATGATAATTAAATGATGCGATCAATTGTGAATTGTAAGCAATCTATATATATATATTTCTCTTACACGGCGACAAAAAAAAGCCTCATTACAACTCCCCGAATGGCAGCGCTAGAAAATCGACCAATGATTGCCGCTAAAAATGTCACATGCCAAATTTAGCTGAGATGGCTCAACATATAGCGCTTTTAAAAACGGAAACGGAAATAACCAGAGAGAGCATAAGCTAGGCAGAAGTGAGTAGTCTTTGTCGATAGATCTCTATTTTAGTATTTTGTTGAAAGCTTTTTTTCACGAATTTATAAATTACGAATTTATTTGACGATTTTTGATTTATATCACGAATTTATTTTTTTATGCAGGTTTTTCCATTGCAATTCACTTATATTGAATATTTATTTTTAATTAGTTATTTTTAATAGACTTATTTATAGCCAAAATTTTAGACTTTTTAAGGAGATATCAGTTTTAGAAATTTTATCTTAAGATTTTATACTGTAGAACATTTCTAATAGGTTTAACGATTTACATGTCATTTATTTGAATTCAAATTTATTTTAATGACTTAGTATTTACTAAGACGATGTATTTTTTTTTTTTAAAGTTGTTATGTGGATTTGACTGATTGTTTTGAATTCTTAGAATTTTGTGCATTTGCAGTATACCTAAGTTATCAGCGAGCTTGGTTTGCGAAGCAAACCATATAAGATTGCGTAGCAATTTTTGGGGGTTGGCGAGCGTTAGCGAGCAGGGGGGGCAGCCCACTAGTGTTAATAATTAACGTCACAAGCGACTAGGGGAAGGACAATTCCATAATGTTAAAAACTTAAGAGTTTCGTCGGAGGAGTAAAAATAGGGAAATAGGGTAATTACCCTGAGAATATTGGGGATTTTTTGTTCGCTTCCTTGGCGTATTAGCTAAATTTCAAAGGTTTACCGTCACCGTTCGCATTTGTTTTTATGTTTATTTTTTGCGACGTTTGCTGTCATTTTCGAACTTGCATAAAATATGTTATTTGCTGAATTTTTTTGTTATGTCTTTGTTTTTATTATTGTTATCTTTTATGCTTTTGTTTTTAAATTTTTTTTTTTACTTTAGAGTTAGTTAGATCTTAATATATGTATGTGACCGGCAAAGTATGAAACGCCGGCATTGTATAGAATGCTGGATGCTTTTAGGCAAAGTATGAAATGTGAGAATTATATCGGGCAATGGCACTTGACCTTAAAACAACATCAGTGTAGCGTATACCGGGAAGTAGCACTTATACTAGGTCTAGTTGACGAGACTTTTGATAAATGTCTGAAATATATACAAGGTCTAGTTAAGTGCCACTGCCCGGTATGCATTTGCCCGGTATACCCTACACTGATGTTTTTTTTTAAGGTCAAGTGCCACTGCCCGGTATTCCCTGCACTGATGTTTTTTTAAGGTCAAGTGCCATTGCCCGGTATATATTTGCCCGGTATACGCTACACTGATGTTTTTTTAAGGTCAAGTGCCACTGCCCGGTATACCATGCAATTATGTTTTTTTAAGGTTTAGTGCAACTGCCCAATATGCATTTGCCCGATACTCCAAACACGGATGTTTCTTCTAATCTATCATCAGTAAGTATTAAAATATCGAATAAATGTAATTATATAAACGAATAAATTAATATGTGATAAATATTTCGGATAATAATTTTCACATAGATATGATAAATATTTCGGATAATGGGAGAGAATAATGGTAAATATTTCCGATGTAATAAATATTTCGGACATTCACCGAAGCGACAATGTGATTGTCAACATTCACCGGTGAAAGTCAACAACCACCGATTTCGGTCATTTACAGGAACATGCACATCATTTACATAATAACCGCATCAGGACGTTTATTTCATACTTTCCCTAAATAGAATTTGTCATTCTATAGAATGTCTAGGCATTATATACAATGCCTAGGGAAAGTATGTTATAATTCTCACATTTCATACTTTGTCTAAGAACATCCAGCATTCTATACAATGCTGGCGTTTCATACTTTGCCAGTAACATACATATATTAAGATCTAACTAACTTTAAAGTAAAAAAAATTAAGAAACAAAGGCGAAATAGATAACAATAAAAAAACAAAGACCACAAAAAAATTCAATAAACAACATATTTTATACGAGTTCGAAAATGACAGCAAACGTCGCAAAAAATAAACGTAAAAACAAATGCGAACGGTGACGGTAAACCTCTGAAATTTAGCCAATACGCCAAGAAAGCTAACAGATAAATCCCCAATATTCTCAGTGTAATTTCCTTCCCCTAGTGGTTTGCAGTGTATTGACTGCTTCCATAGCCAGCCACCAACCCATCATAAGATGTGCCGATAGCTTCAATTTAATGAATATGAAGAGAACGCTTGAAGAGGAGCTTCGAATATATTACATCTCTTTTTTATAAATATATAAAAAATTTAATATATTTGAAAACTGGTAGATATGCTAATAGCGTAATAACGTATTTGCGTTTTGATGCATCAATGAAGATAGATAACTATTCTATTCTTAAGGAATTATTGTCCATTAGATTTCATCGATGACAATGCAATAACACAGTGGCGTACGCAAGGGAGGGGTTTAGGGGTTTGAACACCCCCCTTGAGCTCTGACAAAATGGCAAAAATAAACATTTTAGCAGAAATTATACGGGTATTATTTTTTAAGACTATATATTTTTATTTGCCTTATGCCTACCTTTTTATCTCACGGTATTTCTCAGAATACTGAAAAAAAAACATTTACTATAATAGGGTTGTACTTTTCAAACCAAATTCACGTGATACTGTTATGGACTGGTTCCTTTCTGTTCTGCCAGTCGCAATAGTTTTCGAGACTGGCTGTCATTCGCGAGGTCTTTACGCGATGATTCTGGAATCTTAGACGTTCTGTCGTCTTTGAGACAATTCGAGAATTTTGGAGATGCGGTAAAAAATTATACAAAAGGGGGAACGGAGTACAATGTAAGTTTTTCTGTTGTGCAGAAATGTAATACTTCCGTTGAAGAAAACGTTTCTAGCATAACAAAATCTGATGAATGTGAAAGTGGCCCTCAAAATGTTACTTCCCACCCATATGACATTGGACTTTTTTCAGAAGATAATACATGCGAGAAGATATTAAACTATGTTCTTAAACTTAAAAAATCAAATCAAAATTTAACTAAACAATGCTGTCTGAATAAAAAGTCAAAACTCTCTAGCTGTCTAAATTAGGGAAATAATAGTGCTTTATTACATACTCGAATTTCTTTTAGTAGCTTCAGAAAATTATGAACACCCCCCTTGAAAAAATTCTGCGTACGCCACTGCAATAATAACACAATGGCCTGTACTGACGACGTAGTGATTGCCAGAACTTTAATGCAGTTGCGATATTTCATATTTATCGTTCCGTTGCAAATGCTTTAATAAGAGAGAATTCTCAAAATATTCGGGATTTTCAAAACATTTTAACAATTTTTATCTTGTATGCCACATTATATTTTTTTAAAATTATATTTAATAACATTGCTCGCCGTTCCAGTTAATATCAACAAGACTGTTCGTACTGCGGAGGAAAGAGCAGAAGAGAAAGTAGGCGTTACTGTTTAATGTATGTAAACCATTTTTAGATGATTCGCTGTCAAGGTAATGACACCAATTGTATATGAAATGTTCATTGCTCTTTGAATGAATCACTGTAAAAATAAACCATCATTGAACAGCCGACATAATTTTCGGATTTACGACCACTAATGTTCAACTGAGTAGAGTTCTAATTTTGAATCCAATCTAGAAGACAATGAAAATACTGGATCAAGTATTGGGAGAAATTTTGCCATCGTGGAGGACTTTTTGATAAAACTAACTATCATTTGTGTTACATGAACAGGAAAACTACGAAAATCTTCCATTGTTAGCCCGGCGGCAAGGGAGACTAACTCATTCCGTCAACCACTGAGGACATTTCACGTGAGGAGTTCGAGCCTACCCAGAAGACAAGGAAACTCTTGTATCGGTATCCCCAGACGTTTAATTTGTTATGGAAACATGGAGGACTTTGTGACTCGCCAGATTTAACGTGCATCAGTCACCATTTACTGCACCGGGAGTCTTCGACTGGTGGGTATCTAACCCATGACCTCTTGGACATGGGCGCAGTGCCCTACCAACCGGACTATCCCGAACTCTACAGCATCTATTAAAACTTTCTATCTTCTCCATGTGTTTGACTACTTCTCCTTCCATGTCTTGTAGATTGATTTTAATCCATGTGTGTTATCCGTAGACAAGTTTAAATAAAATATTAATATCAAGTTGAATAATTTTTCTTACTGTTTGTGAGACAATGAATTTGAATATGCATTCTATTTTTAGACAGCCTGAATGTTTCATAAGTTATTCATTCCATACACATCTCTCAGCGGGAAACTTTCGTGTTGCATATAACAAAAGTGAATAGATTGTAATTAGTTAGTCGCGGCTTTAATTTTACATACAAAGCCTATACGTAAAAATTAAAATTCCTTTCAATGAACATTTTCTTTTTAAATGTATATTCTTTGAGTTATAAACAGAGGATGCAATCATGAGAATTATGTGCTACCCATAAAACATTTTTTTTAATATTTAGAATTTTTAATAGGGCCATGAAACATGGTTTTATGATTTTGTGGTTCGGAAATCTTCGAATAATGTATGTGGATCCACGATGGCTTAGGGGATAAGCGTTCCCCTTCCAATAAGGTGAACCTGGTTCGACTCCCAGCGATGGCTGGTCGATATGAATTCAGCATCCAGCTCTCACCGACCACAGTGTTGACGTTAAATATCCTCAGTGGTAGACAGATCATGGGTTAAAGTCCCATTGCTGCCAGGCTAACGATGAGAGTTTCTCGGGATATTCCTCTCGATCGAGCAAAATATTTAAAAAGTAAAAACCACTAAAAAGCATTTATATTTAATTCTTGCTCTTGTGAATAAAACTGTATTAAAAATCTCATTAAATTTATAATTTTAACAGTATGCAGTTAAAAGCAAAAAAAAATTAAAGGGATTTTTGCTTTTAATTGCATTAGGTACGAGTTTACCTAGTGGAAAGTGATTAGCCCATTACCGTAATAGATTGCACAAATTAAGTAATGACTGCTTTTGTTAAGAGTTTACAGAATGCAAAGTGTTAAAGAATGAAAATAGTTTTCAGATAACTTCGTTTATCTGAAAACTATTTTCAACATTTATAGCAGTTTGGTTTCAAAACCACATTTCAGTGTATTTTATTCATTTTCCACGTCAGTCTTATTTTTTAGTTAGTATCTTTCCAGTTACTAATAAGTTCTTCTTCTTCTTTTTTTTTTTTTTTTTTTTGGAATGCTGGAGTTTTTTAGAATGTCGCCAAAAGAAACTAAATCATTTAGCTCATACCGCTTAGATTTTCATTCTGATAAAATGTGATTCTTGATCATACATCTAAAGTAATCCTAACGAAAATATAAGTTTAAATAAAATGTCTTTGGTTCAAAATGAACATTCGTTTTCAAAAAAAAAACTTGACAGCGTACCGAACAGTTTCACCGAAAGAAACCAGAATTGTGATTATGATTACGTAAAACAGCTGTTTAATTTTTTTTTATTTCTATCTTTAAAACATATAATAAATGCAGTGCATTATTCGATTAATAGTTTATTTGATATAAATATTGATTAAATTTATTCCGATGTAATTAGCTTTTCACACAATTAATTTTATCTTCTACTTCTGGTTCACAAGACTCGTGGATTTTATATTTTTGAAAATTAAATTTTATTCACGTTGTTCGCAATATTACTTAAGATCATCATTGCCATATGCATAGCTGCCAAATCTTCCAGTTTTCCCGGAAGATTTTATTTTCATATTTAAAGTTCATATTAAAATTCATGTTATTTCACTAAACTTTTTGAATTATAATAATAATTTTAAATCAGTTTGATCACCCCTACATATAAATAAATACATTAAATAGATGAAAGCAGTAGATATAATGTATTCCTTACTATAGCGAATTTCAACCTGATTAAAATATAAATATATTTTTGAGGAAGATAGTTTTTCGGTAAATGTTTTACTACCACTTGGAAAATCCATTCTCGAAAAGAGTGAATGTTGGCAGGTAGGCATATGCAAGTTGTTTGCATTGCTGAATTAAGTGTAGAAAGGAAAGTAGGCGTTACTGTTTGATATATTTACATAACTGCCAATCTTTTCGAGAATGGAATTTCCAAGTGGTAGAAAAGCATTTACCGAAAAACAGTTTTACTCAATAAGATATTTATATTTTAACTAGATTGAAATTCGCTATCCTAAGGACTAATATGCTTTGATATATTTGTTGTAATTATTTATATGTAGTGGTGATCAAACTCATTTATAATTATTAATATAATTCAAAAAGTTTAGTGAAATAACGTGAATTTTGCTATCACTTTAAGTATTAAAATAAAATCTTCCGGGCAAACTGGAAGAGTTGGCAGCTATGTATTTAAGTGACTAGCAAAGTTTGAAATCTGGCATTCAATAGATTAACTAGGAATTGCATGTAATGCCTTAGAGTGGCTGACAATGTATGAAAAGATTCATATTTCATTGGTGAGATAAAATGTCAAATGAGAAACCGGCAAAGTATGAAATATATCTCCGATTCATTTCGAATGTAATTCAAATTCCCCATGTTGAAATAAGTAGATTAATTTAAATTATTTTCCAATGTTTATATGAAATATTGTTTTTCTTAATAAAGAACATAAATGGCAAACCATAGAGCAAACCACTTAGATGACGTGAAATATCCTCCGTGGTAGACGGATCATGGGTGAGAATCTCCCTGCCAGTCAGGTTAACGCGGGAGGTTTTCGTGGTCTTCCTCTCCATTGCTCACAAATGCGGGTTAGTTCCATCGAAAATAGTCCTCCACTAAGGCAAGTTTCTTCCGATACTTGATCCAGGAGTTCCATTGTCCTCTGGATTGAGTTCAATATTACAAGGATACGGAGTTGAACATTAGCTGTCGTAAACCTAAAAAATTGGGTCGGCTGTTCAACGAAAGTTATAAAATAAAAAATGACTGTTACATGCACGCCCAAATACTTAAACAGATCACCAATTCCACCACAATACACAGGGAATGCTAAGGGGGGTGAGCCAGAGAGCGACAAATAGGAAGTAGTTGCTCTCTGTCCCTCAGCTCAGAATATGTTCAACAATTGTCTGCCCGATATATAATTCTATTCATTTTCTAATTGTCGTAATCCGTCTCACAAAATATAAATTGATACACGTGGACCAAACAAAATTACAAAACACACTCAGAGAAGTCAGGCATATACATTTATCTTACATGCCCACCGATCTGTTCTGCTGGTGTAAAAGCAGAGGGAAGGTCAAGATGGGCTCTATAAATTCATTTTGGTGCAATCGGCCGAGAAGATCAAGGGTTCGGTTTGAAGAAAATATTTAAAAATTAGATTTAAAATGATACTGGTGTCACTTTAATTTTACTTTTTATATTAAGGGAAGAGTAACTGAACTATGTTATGATATAAAAATGGATTTATTAAGGATTGCCACAGGAACTGTTTTCTGAGTAAGTTTATCGAGCAAGCTGCAAAAAGTTGCATAGGTGTGCACCGTTTGACGATGTTACTATAGTCTGTTCAACGAGAACTGATAGTGGAAGTAAACATAAGGGTTGCTATTTGATCGCCAACGTTTGCCACTTCAACGGTTTCTTCATTTTTATAGAAAAACGAAAACGATATTCGGTTTTTGATACCTTAAAGTTAGATAAGAAAGCGCAAATTTAAAATATTTACATGAAAATACGTTTCTAATTGTTTCAGTAAACACATAATTTTATTTTGTGAATAGTTTTAACGTATTTTTTTTAAAGTTTAAATTAAATTAGTTTTATTATATTTTGCTTAAATATCCATGCAAAATAACTTTCATAATTCCATCGTAAAAGTCGTATAGAATTGAAAGAATATGTTAAAGAAATACTCTTTATTTTCATAATTACAATATTTTTTAAAAATTTATTAAAAGTTAAATAATATTTAAAATAGTTTTATATTTCATAATTCAATATATTTGAAGGGACTGCATTTATTTGTATTAAACTGTTATCTTTATTTTTCTAAGGGAAGTATGTGTGAAGCTTAATTTTTTTAACAGGGAATAAAATGTCGTTCTTTTAAAGTTTGGTAAATTAGAATCATCGTCCACAGCTTTGAGAACTTTGTTTATTGTCGGAATTTCGTTACGACGGAAAAAATCATGAACTTTTCTTCTTGCAGCATTTTTGTCGAAATCGTCAATGTCATCCAGGAAAGTTTTACGAGATTTAGTCTTCTTCGATGAATGTAATATATTATCCCCTTTATATTCCTTAATAATTCTGAAAACAGAAGCTGTGCTAACTCCTGATGCAGAAACCGCATGGTCAGCCACATTAATGATTGGAACATCTGGTTTTGAATGCACTTCTGTTTTATAACTGTTCAATATTATTTCCTTCTCAGCTTTACTTATGTAAGATTTCTTTTGTCGTTTTTAGGAGGACTTAAATCTATCGCTTTATTTTCCATATTGCTCATGAAACACCTGCAATAAGACACCACGGCAAAACAAACAACCCTCTAAGACAGTGTTTCTTAAGCTTTTTGATATCATGGACCCCTTTTAAAATTTTTTAAGAAGTCACGGACCACCCCCCTGTGAAAAAAATAATTGTAAAAAACATCAATTATTAGAAAACATTTTAATTTTATTATTTTAATAGTATACAAAATTTTTAAAATTAAAATTTTTAATGTGAAGGCTGCTGCTGCTGCTTTTCCTTAATTAATACATTGAATTGGGGAATGGTTTTCGACAAAGCAACGTGCCTATCATGTTCAACATTCAATCGATTTCGATGTTATGTTTTTATTGTCACAAGTGTGGAAAATCCCTCTTTGCAAAGATACACTGTAGCAAACGGAATTATAGCTGCCATAGCTCCCTTTACAAGCAATAGGTAGACTTTCGAAAGTTTTAAAAATTAGGAGTAGTCAGCGGACCCCCAAAATATAACTCACGGACCCCTTAGGGGTTCATGAACCACAGGTTAAGAAACCCTGATCTATGAAATAAGAGTTTTTGCTTGACTGATAGGCGTTGTCATTAATCCGGCGCCAAGCAGACAACGGTATTCCGCCAAATAGCACGCCGCTTTGTTTACTTTCACTATCAGTTCTTGTTGAACAGACTATAACTGTAAATATTTCATTATATTCCCTTGACCGTAAGTCTTAGAAACATTATTTTGAACATTATCTTTAACATCATTTTGAAACTATCCTATCTAGAAAATTTTAACATCTGATATCTTATAAATTTGAGTTGGGCAAAACGAATCTTTTAAGTGCAGGGATGCCAACTGCTCCGCTTTCTGGAATAGTTTTAATAAAGAGGCAAAAAAATTATGTAGTCAAATTAGGTAGAGAAGGATAGTTACGCCTTCTTTTTAATAGAGCAACCAGTAGATTGATGGTTGCTTGCTTTATTTAGAAAATCTGGGCACTTTGACCGCGAAAAGCAAATTGATACTTTAACGTTGCATTTTATATTATGCTTATAATTTTTGTTATACTAAACTAAATGCTAACTAAAAATAACTTAAATTTCGCTAGCGATTGAAAATACTATTTTACAAAGCGGAGCAAGTTGGCATCGCTGTAAGTGATTTTGCATCAATAGAATCAGTTAACTTTGGTGGTTCGAATCTGTTGTCTGAATTAGTTGTTTTTATTGAAATAAATTTAAATTATAATAAATAATTGCTTTTTAAATTTTAGTTAGTTTTGTTTCACAGTGATGCTACGTCATATACATTAAAAAATTTCTTGTACGATTTAAGAGATTCTTACGCGTCCATTATTAAGGACATGAGATTTTCCAAATAAAGAATTCGAAGGATTCAGATAAAAAAAGAAATGAAAAAATTTTAAATATTTCTTTTGTAGTTTATTAAAATTTACCTAGTTAAAAGTCTTTATACCAATTAGCAACACATACAATATAATTATACGAAAGATACACAAAGTATATTTATTTACTTGAAAAAATTCATTAACCCTTTCGGGCCGACTGTCACAAATACGTGCCAGCATAAAAGTGTATCAATCAGGGTAAAAAGATAAAACTGGTAACCAAAGTTATTCTTTAGCAGTGTATTTGTGGGCGGAGTTATAATTATTTGATTTATTTAATTCACCATTACTTTGTTCAAAATAAAACTATTTAGTTATACTTTGAATTAACATTGATTATATATATGATTAAACTAACAATAATTAAAGTAAAAGCAAAGTAAGTCTGTCAAATTAGCAACGACTACATTTAAGTTACCGTTTTTTATTTAATTACAACTTGATTCTGATTATGTACGAATGCTTTTTTGAATCAACCGTCCCCAAGGGGTTAATGAGAAAGAATAATAATTTTTTTTTTATCGACTTTAGTTAAAAGAAAAATACTGATAGTTAAGTAAACTTATTCAAAATTTTTTGCAATTTCGATTTTTTTTGAAGCATTAGATTCGCAATTAAGTCGTTAAAGTCATGTTATTTAAATCAGTGGTCCAAATTACTAAACTCCAAATGCGTCGGAACCATTGATTTGATTCACTGATCTAAGTCATTAAAAAATGGCGTCAAAAAAGAATTCTTTTTTTGTTTTTGTTTCGTCAGCATTCTTTATTTTACGTTTTTTAGTTTCTAAATAATGATTTTTATTGAAACTTTAAATTTTTTGATAAAAATTGTTGTCAAAAAGTTTTTTTACAAAATTAAATTTCATAAAATTATGAGGCTTATGTATACTTTTTGTTCATTTTAATTTTTGAAGTAATATGATTCTTAAAACTATGGAATGTAAAGTTTGAATAGGCCTTTCATGTCATATTATTAAATTTAGTCATTATTAAATTTAGTAAAACTATTTCTCAGGCATTAGGTTTTAACTCCTATAAGAATATACATATTTTTTTCTGTTTATTTACAAATATTTTTCCGATGAAATTTGGGTGTTCCTTCTCTAAAAAAAAGAGATACCATTTTGTTTTCGTTTGCATAAGAACGAACATCAAACGTTTTTCTTTTTTAAATTTAATTAGCCACAATAAAGAAGTAACGTTGCAATGCTACACGCTACATTAAGGACGTTTTTACAGTAACTGAATGACTGTTCATATAGAAATCGCAGGTATTCGTCTCATACAACAACAACGCCCCCTATAGTTTGTTGCGATCGCGAATAGTGTATGTGCACTCAGTTTAAATGTAAACATATTAACAGTTTTTTAATGGCATCATTTTCACGTCACTTAAGTAGTGAAATTAGTTTACAATACAATCGGAATATATCTCATTAATATTTTGAGTTACATTATTTGAATAAAAAATATGGATGGTGTTTTCTACACTAGGGAACGCTGCAAGCTCGGTACCGCCTAAATTTCCCGGTTACTGTTTCCGTTGTATTTTAAAGCCATTTGGCATCATTGTGTTTTGAGATTCTTGCAAACAATGTATTTGATTACTTATTACTTGTGTTTACAATGCTAACAATGTGTTAACAATTCTGAAAGTGTTAACACTAACGTAAGATGGTGCACAGCTTGCAACAAGAACGAACAGTAATAACTTATGGAACGAGGCCAAATCAAGACTGCCAAAAAAGCGAGTTATTCAAAATCTAGCAAACATGTCACCTTTTATAACAATATATCTCTAAATAACTAAAACAAATTTTCACTTCAAACTCACCAGAATTACATAATAACATTAATATCTTATGAAATTCGGCAGATTTGACCTCAGAAATCATCTAATTTATTTCTTTTATTGAAAACAAAATTATCCGTTTGAAAATATCGCCTCGCAGAATAACGTGTAGTAAGCAGCAGCAAACTTTCTAACCGGAACTAGAGCAGGGATACAGTTCGAGATTGTTATTGTTTACATTTCTACTGAAAACACCATTCATTGTAAAGGCTATCTTCTCTAATTATTATTTTTTTTTTTTTTTTTTTTTACGAAAGAATTGTGATTAGTCTTTTATTAGGCTTAATTTTTTACACCTTCCACAGGTTCGTTCACTTTTTTAAATTGGTAGAATTTTAAGTATTTAGACATTCAAAATCGTAGATTCAACAATCAAGGCAATATGTGACTATAAACTCATATTATTCAAGTGAAAGTGGATTTAATTTTGTCTATTACATGGTGATTTTGTTATAACATTGCTCTTAAAAAAAATAATAAAAATAAAAATAAAAAATACGCTAATTATCTGAGTCACATTTGATAAATAATATAGATAATGAAACAAATCCACAATTTATTAATCATGGGATCTAATGAATTTTTTATTAAGGTTTTTTTTTTTTTAGACCAAAACGAAACGAACTCTGTTATAAGTTTTGAAAATGTATGTAAGTGTGAAATGAAAAGGAATACATCTAATGATGCTGCCATCTAGTGTGATATACGGGATATAAAAGTTTCTCGTTTTTTTCCTTAGTGTCGTAACTGAAATATCCTTTTTATGTGACTCATCACGCATCGTTAAAATATTTTTACTTTTTACAAAACAAAATATAAATTTTTTCTTTCTTTTTTTGAATTAAAAATAGTAAAATAAATGCTTTTTAACTGAAGAGAAAAAAAAGTTACTATCTTATTAATTCTTCAAACCGAAAACTTTTAACTACTAATAAACTTTGATGTAACATTTGAAAATATAATTACTATTTATGATATAAAATATAGCAAATAATTATAATAAATAATTTTTTTCTAAATAAATAATTGATTTTTTTTATTCCTCACTAAACATATTCTTCAATTTCTATTAATAAATATACGATGTGTAATTGTATCTGAATGTGGATGTATATGTGGTTGTGCATGTGTATGAGTAAGAAAATGTGTATATGTATGCGTATATGTACTGTTATGTATTTCATGCGTCCTACGTTTTTCATTTTTCAAACTTTTGTTTTTTTTTAATTATTATTCTCCACTACAAAAACGTGGTTTTTAAATATAATATTTTAATTTCAATTTTTTTTGTGTGCTCACTTCCAAAATCTCAATTTTCTCACTCACTGTACACAAAACTTTTTAATTGACATTTGACACTAATTTGAAATAATCGAATCGACAACAAAAGATAATCGCGAAAATATTAATTTTTCTTTAATTTTAAATTTATTTTACTTTGTATGTCTTCTTCTCTTCATTATTATGCATCGTCATCCATTTCTGAACTATGTGCCTAATTTGAAGTCTGTAGCTAGTCGGGAAGTTAGTTTAAAATCGATTACAAAATTCCACCCGAACACATACACGAAGGCAAGTTGTTATTAACGTGGTAAAAAGAATAATTTACAAATTTAAATTATCGTGCTATTTGTTACAAAATATTTTTAGAAGTATTATTTGTATACAGTAAAGAAAAGACATTTTCTTTTTAATAAAATTTTGTATTTATTTAAAATAATAATAAAATCTGAAATATTTTTACATGTTACCTTTGTCGCAAGCTAAACACATCAGTTCTGAGCAAATTAACGATGTAAAAATAAAGATGTGAAGTAAACCTTCACATATGTGTGTTTATAGGTAAAGATTATTTTTAGTTTGAGATAAATATACATAAACATAATTGAAATCATTTTAAATATAAAGAACTGAATACCTTTTCGATTTTAATTATTCCATTTTTAGTTTAATAAATAGTTAAAATTTCTAGACATTAAGTTTAGAAATTGATACCTTTCTTCAATTGATTTAAGACAAATTTTTGCCAAAGTTAAAATTTTCTTTATTAAAAAAATTTTAGTAAAATTTTGCTTCTAAATATTTTATAACGAAAATAAAAAATAGAAAAAAATTTTTTTTCTTCATTTTATTAAATTAAAAATAAGTCACTTCAGTTATTTATCCGAAATTCAAATGTATCATAGGTATTAAATTATAAACATATAAAGTGTGTAATTTAAAAAGATTTTTATAATTTTTTTTAGGAAAATTTATAAAAGTATACATTAAAATGCATAATTTTATGAATTTGAAATTTAAAAAAAGATATATACAAATGTAAAATAAGTGTTTAGTAGTTGATTTATAAGTTTATAATGCTTTAAAAGAAAAAGTGCGAAATAAATGCTCCCCTGACACAGCTGGGGTTCAAACCCTCGACCTCAAGGTTTGCAGACTCGAATTTAATTAACTTTAGTCCCGCAGTGGACTGATAGTAAAGACATTGTTCTCAGTAGAACACCGAAGTCAAGCATCACTGACTGTGGTCAGTAAGCGGGTAGTCGACCACTTTGATCAGCCTGCGTAGGGACCGAGGGTGAGCGGTATCGGTTCTCGTTAAACTGTTCTAGCTTAAAGTGCTCGACTTCTCGCGCAGGTCAACGGGCTACAAAAGCAGGGGAGCCATCCCCTCTGCAGAGGATCAAAATTGCGATGGCATGTCTTCGGATCATCCTCAGGGATGTTTCCAAGACAGTCGCCAATAAACCATTGCGCAGCTCTAGTGTGACGTAAATAAAGCACCTACCTAAATAATTAACTTTAAATTTTTTCATTGTCTGAAAAAAATACATTTTAATAAATTTAATCTGTAATATTCTCTTTAATTATATAATTATTTCTCTTAAAGAATAGTAATATGTCGTTGGAAAACTAAAAATTTGTTTTTAAAAAAGTTATCAAAAATTAATTATTATTATTAATGTATGACAACAAAAAAATTCAATATTTGAGTTTAATGTTGTTAAATGTAATTCAAATTAAAATATGGTTCGGGATAATGAGAATAAGTATATTTGCGTTCGAAATTACTTGCGACGGTTAATTATAGTGTTTCGTTAATTTTTGATAACTTATGTAAGCCTGTGTGTTTGTTTCTATCACGTGTTTTTACTTTAAAATTTCAACTATGAACTTAAAATGTAAAATAATGTGCGTTTTAATTCGGTATTTCATTTGTTAAAAAACCTTTTATTTCAATTAAAAAAAGAGAAAAAAAAGACATTTACATACGATGCTGTTTCCATGGCAGCGCTATGTTGAAATAATGAAAAAACAGGTTTTTCAAAACTGCAAGCAAGCAACTCAACGTAAAGGAGTGGAAAATATTGCAGAATGATTAAAAAAAATATTAGCAATCTGTAACAATGAAAGGCAAAACAATCGGCGAAGACATTCAAATCATATAAAGGAAAGTTTAATCTGTAGCATTGGGTTTTAAAAATGTATTTTCTTATTTCCAATATTGTGCTAAACTAAATGGCAGAGCCGTAGTGGCTCAGGGGATAGAGCGTCGGCTTTCCAACAAGGTTAGCCGGGTTCGAGTCCCAGCAATGGTTGGTCGATACGAATTCCGCACCCGGCTTGTACCGACCACAGTGCTGACGTAAAATATCATCAGTAGTAGACGGTTCAAGGGTTAGAGACCCCTTTCCGTCAGGCTAACCGTGGAAGGTTTTCATGGTTTTTCTTTCCATGCAATGCATCATTAGTTCTAGCGAAAAATCCTCCATAAAGGCAAATTTCTTCCAATACTTGATGGAGGAGTACCCTTGTTTTCTGGATTGGTTTCAAAATTACAAGGTTTCGGAGTTGAATAATGGTAGTCGTAAACCCGAAATTGGGTCGGCTGTTCAATGTGGCATATGTGGGAATTGAAAAATTTAAGGCATCAAAGAATTAAAAAAAACTGTCAATTTAGAAAAAAAAACTGTTTCTTATAACCTGATATCGGTTCAAAAAGAAAAAATATATAATTGCTTTTCAGCAAAATTGAACGATTGAGAATTTACAATTACGTTTTTATTGATTATATGATAAATTCCACTAACATTCAAATCAAGGTGGATAATTTTATTACAAAATTTATGCGTGAATTGCACATTTTTATACAGTTTTGTTTTAAAAGTTTGAATAGAGCATTTTTAAAATTGAATAATTTACGATAATATTAATTATTTGAATGCGATTGTTTTGAAAGTTAAAACAAATGAGCTTAATACGATATATAATGTGAAAACTAAATTTTGAAAAGATGCCTAATAAAACTTATAGAAAAACTAAAAATTGTCTTCCGTATCTTTCTGTTTCAATACGTTTTTAAAGTAAACATAATGAATCGATTTATCGTATCGATTAACATAATGAATCGATTAAAAATAAGAACATTAAATTTTAATTGTTTAAAAATTAGAAAATTTAGCAAAAAGTGAAATCTAATTTTTTTTTCTGTCTTAATAATTTAAGAAGGAAAGAAATATTTTGAAACTATTTGTTTGCAATTTATATTAATAATGATCAAAGTTCCTGAAAATAAGAGAATATCCAAAGAGCATCCGTATTCACTAGATCCTAACCTTCATAAAATAATCTGCTGAACATTCGGAAAAAATAGGATCATTTGGAAGAGATTAATTGCTATATGAAGTTAAAATGCCCGTCTTTAGTTATCTTTTTTAATATATGGCCTGGCTACTTCATGACATTTGGGGCATATATACAACTGATATATTTCCATTTACAATTATTTAAATAATTAAATTTTTAAATATTGCTTACATTTCAAAAGTTTTGGAATATTTGTTCAGACTATGACATATGCCTTTAAAAAAATATTATTATCTTATTCACCATATCTTCGGCGATGATTCTCTCTATGGCAGCACAATAATAGTCGTTTATAACTTCTGAATAATAGGAATGTGTTGATTTATGCTAAACTGAGCTAAGAAGTTTATTCTATGCAATTTCATTTACAGTTATTAAAAAAACAAAATTCTTCTCAATGGTTTAACCCTTTAGCGGGCCCTTTATTTCTAGTAAAAGTAAATTAAAGTATTTTAAGAATTGAAATTGTTTTAAGAACAGTAATTGATATATATATAAAAAAAATTCATTTAATTTATAAAAATGCCGTTTTTTTGGAGGTAAATATATTTAACATGACCTATTAGGAACTTACTGACTTTTATATTTCTTTATTTACAAAATAAATTCCTTAAATGCTACAAACTTCAAAAGGAATTATGTATTTTATAACTTTTATACGTTTTTTAAAAGTGACAAATGGTTACCAATTTTATTCAAACTCACTTCTAGAAAGCTGAAGTTTTTGAAAAATGAAAACCTGAATTAAAAGTGGTAAAACGTGGTGGTAGGTATACTTTCCACGGCCTTCAAAAGGGTTAATTCAGTGTTTCCCAAACTTATGACTTTTGCCAACTCTTTCTAAAACACTGTGTAGCACTAATAAAAAAAAAATTAATGAATTTTTTACTATAAAAAAGTTGCACAAAAGTTAAAAATCACAACTGACTGTTGAAACCACTAGTTATTAACTGCTAACTCTGTAAAAAATAGCCAATAGAAAAATACGTAATCGTAAATTTTCATGGTTAGCCTTGTTTTTAAATAAATTTTTCGTTTGTTGTAAGATATTTCGTATAAGAATGCGTACCCCAGTTAAACTATTCCCGTATCCTTGGGGGTACGCGTAACACACTTTGGGAAACACTGGTTTCAGTTATCCATAATATGTTATAAAGGATTAAAAAAGAAAAAATTAAAAATGCGAATAAGGATGAGAATGATGTTAGCATAATCCCTTTGATCGTAGTGTGAAATAAAAGTTTTTTAAATCGAATTTTAGTAATATTTCTGTGTTAGCGTACGGCTTTATGATATCCTTAATAATAAAATATCTAAATTCATAATAATAAAACTCAGATCCTTTTGCTCATCAATACAAGTCAGTTAGGAAAACGAAACTTAACATATTTTTCATTTGTCCAGTAAAAGGGTGATTCAGATTTAATTACTCAATGCAATTTTTTTCCCCTTCTTTCAATAGAAAAATTGTTTAAAAAATAACAGCGAAAATTAAAAGCAAACACTGTTAACAAGGCTATAAATCTACCACCGGAGTGCAAGTTAAGAAACTCGCAGTTACGAAACTGACGGTCAAAAAATAATGAAGAGTACGCTTTTCGACTCGTGGTCAGTGTTTCCAAACCGGGAGTTTCGGAACTGAGAATTTCGCGTTAGGTCAGAGTCAACGGTGAAAATAATATTAAGCGATCTAGCAGAGACAAATGATACCTTCAAAGAAGAAATGCCCGAGCGCCTAAATATCTTCGATGGAAAATATATTAGTCACCTAATTGTTTGGAAACGAAAAACTGAAACAATATGATTTATTTTAATTACTGGTAAAATTATGCTCACAAATATTTTTTTTTTCACTTTTAAGATTAACACATACTCTAACATTTTTTAACATAAATAGTTGCCAGTGGCATCACTGAATATTAAAATATTAACTAGCTGCGCTCAACTTTCACTTTAAGAGAAGTCTGAGTGCAACTTTGAGAATATGAGTTAAGCAGAATAAGAGATGGATCAAAAGTAACGGAACAGTGACTTGTCACAGTGACTGCTCCAGTCATTGTGACAACATGTTCCAACCAAAAAGTTGTCACAGCGAAAAAATCACTGCTACTGTCAATGTGAGAAATTTCACTGCTACTGTCACTGTGACAAAACTCACTGCTACTGTCACTGTGACAAATTTCACAGCTATTGTTACAGTAACAAAATTCACTGCTACTTTCAGTGTGACAAATATCACTGCTACTTGCACTGTGACAAATTTCACTGCTATTTTCACTGTGACAAATTTCACTGCTACTCTAGCAGTAACAAATGTCACAGGTATTGATGTTGCTTAAAAAATCATACTGAAATACCTGTGAATAATGCCTTTCGATGCTCCAGCTTCATATCGTACCCTGCAAATGGAAGTATTTTCGTTGCTTTAAAATTCAAGCTGTGACAAATGTTGCTGTTATTTTTGATCAAATATCATAACGGAGTCCAGTCTCTTTTTTCGGTTTGAAAAAAAAAAAAGAAAGAAGGAAAAGCCATGATCTCTGTTTTTGTTATGATCATTTTTATAATTTACCATTAGATAAATTACCTGATAATGAATGAAGAATAATGAAGAATCTTAATACAATATTATATATTTGAATAAGATATAATTCGAAAATATATTATATATTCATATATATTCAAAAATAGCTTATTTTATGTTCATACTTGAAATTTAAAACCAAATTAATATATTTTTTATTGATTTTTTTTCTTTACAGGGAACTGAATTTTTTGTCATAAATATCAATTATGCAGCATATAACGTAAAATTGAACTAAGTATGTAGATATAAAATATGTTCGAAGAAACAGATATTGTTTAAAGACTTGGATTTTGTAAATCAGGTTTTCAGACACTGCAAACATTTTTATTCAAATATTAAGGTGTGAAAAAAATGAAAAAAATTTTCTTCTCCCCCCCCCTTAAATCGAAAAGTTAGAACAAGTTACTACATATCAACGGTGATAAGTAAAAATTTCAAGAAATATCTATAAATATTTAAAAGTATGTAATTACGATTTAATTTTTTGCAAACTATCTTGTACTGTGAAATAAAGTTTATAGTGGGTACAATGCCACGCTAAGAGGCCTGAGGTTCGACACATCGGGAACGTCTACGTTAATTTTACATTTTTATTTATAGATTTATACCAATCAAAATTTATACAAGTGTCTATCGACTACTAGCTTCAATTTATCAATTGAATTACATAAAGATAGTTGGGGTAAAAGTGGACAGATTCAAATTCTATCTTGGACTAGGAACATGGTTGATGTTAACATAAAATTAATGAATTAGCAAGTTATTGTTTCATTAAAAAAATGTATGAATCATTATGTGGACTAAAACCATACAATCGAAAACATGAGGACGTTTTATAATTCAGCAATCGGAAAATATTTTGAAAATAAATTATAAATATATGGCACATAAGTTCGAAGCTTTAGTTAAACCAAAATCAAATCTACAAATTACTGGGAAATACTAGTATCAATAAATTAATTATTTAATTAAAATTTTTTGTTGTTGTTTTTATATTATTTATTAATTAACAGTAGCATGTTTAGTATTTCAAAATCATCTTAATTTTGCATCTTTTAGTTCATAACAAAAACGCGAAAATAAATTGATCTTTTCTACTTTTATTTCAAATTAAGAACTAAATTCGAACATATCAGAATTTAAAAAAAATCTAGTTACCTTCATTAAGATTTACTGGTAATAAATTCCGTTAACTAAACTATAAATCTAGAAGATATTTGGCCTGTAGAATTTCTTGAATTCATTGAATTATTTATTATGAAAAATTATTTAAGATATTCAATTTTTTTTGGAATGAATAAACTGGAGGAATTGCTTACATTTTAACAAAACTAAGAAAAGTTTCATTTTTGAATGGTTTTACAAACAGTGAAAAACTTATAACAATTTGATTTATTAAATTTAAGAAACACCTGAAGTTATAAATTAACAAAATTTAGTTTATAAATTAACAAAAGTTAATTGATGAAAAGTTTAGTTATTCAGTTAGTTTCTTATCTAGTTAATTAATATGTTTAATTTTTAAAGCACGCGTTTAAATTTAAATTTCTGATAGATTTTACAATAATACTACATTTTATAAACTCGTGGATATATTTTTGGGTATTTGAAATTTTTGAAAAGATTTAAAAGAAATGACTCTATGTTAAAACGAAGCTATACCGCCGGAGTTAAAATCTTTTTCCTCTGCCTAAGTCCAGGAGTTGGATAAGAATATAAAAACACTTCCATACTAACTTCAAATAAACAATTTTTTTATAGTTTGTCTACGATAAGAACTCCTCCCGCCGCGCAGTCTGGGGCCGCCTGCTACTATGGAAAAAAAATAGTGCATTTCAGGGAGGGTAGCTTCTCTTCACTGTAGGGGTAACACAATTGACAGAAGAAAAACATTCCTTTTCTCTCGCCGGCAGTAGCAAAAACCTGTCCTAAACAATAACCCCACACCCCTACTTGAAATAGTTATACCTTGTTACCAAATTTACCTCCATGGGTGCAGACGAATGACTAGGGGAGTTCTTACTTTAGACAAATAATAGCAACAAATGTTTCTGGAAATTTTGCAAGACATAACTGTTGGGATTATTTGCAAGATCATGCTGGAAGTTTTTAGTAATGGGAACATTTTTATCTATGCAGGATTTAGGCCGACTTTGATATTTACTCTCAACTGCTGGTTTTTTAGTTAGAAAAAGTTAAACAACTTTTTCTAATTTAAATACTAGCAGTTTGAATATATTTTCCTAGTCCTAGTATTGCTCTTTATATGGGCACCTGGGCCGCGGAAATAGTCATAGCGGAGCAGACATAGTCATAACCATATCATTGCACAAGGCAACGAAGGGACCTTTTCCCTTTCCAAATTGACTGCGAAATCATGTACTATTTTTTATCATGAATTATGAGTAGCGGAGCAATTTCCATTCCTGTATTAGCTTAATGAAAAAAAAAAAATTAAAACTGGTCTTATCTTTGACTTAATATCGTAAAAATAGAGTGGCCTGAAAGATGCGGGTAATTTATCTATGAATAACAATGCTTTCGCTGCGGGAATTTTCTTCCAAAATTCTCAATTCAAACAACGACTGACTGAAAAGTTTGTATCTTCAAAGGTAAAAATGAATTCGTTTTTATCTAACATGATTATTAAAAGATGCATGCTTACACGAGATTACATGTTTATTCGCTTCTCTGTGGTGAAAAAGTATTCTGATCTGGTTTAGTAAATTTGAGGTATATGTTTTAAAGTAGCTGTCATGTATCTTAACTAAACTTACAAACATAACTATAGTTTTTTCGCTTCGCGATGAAATTGAAGTCAGCGTAAATTAAAAAAACGATAAATTAAAGAGAATTTCATAAAATCAAATAAGTAAACCATTACACATAGAGCATCAATTAATCGATCAAATTGTCTAACTCATAGTACCTTTCTGTCACATGGGAGAGAAATATACGTTTGTCACAATTTGATTACCATTTTACCAAACGACAAAAAAAAAAGCTAGTTGCTTTTTTACAACGAATTTATTTCCACAAATTGACTTCATTAAATGTTCGTTTCTGATGTCTTTCACATGAAGCATAAAAAATAACTTTTTGACAAACTAAAAAACGATTCTAAAGACAAAGATAAACTAAAATAAAGAATCGTTTGACTGTTTCTAACTTTGAATTATTATTTAAAAAAATGAGAAAACCAAAGTCACTGTTAAGATAAATATTTTCTTCGAAAAGAAAAGTTAATTGGACTAGATTGCCGGTAATATAAAAATTTCGAGTTTAAAAAATATTATATCACCTTCATATTAATATTCCTTGATCGTAACAGAAATGAATACAACTCTTTAATCTAATTATCATTTACGCCAATGTAAGGAATTTCAGTAAGGATATCCAAATAGGTTGCCGCAAACGAGACACTTCCAGAGATGCCAACTGCTCCGGACACGTCAAAATATTTAAAAATCGGTAAATATTACTAAGCAAATTTTGCAAATATTTGTCTATTTTTGCTTGCTTTTTAAAGATATAACCTATATAATTCTACAAATAATTTGAAAATAGTGGTGGTTAAAATCTATTAAATTTAATTTATTAAACCAAGAATCACAATTAATAAACTACCACTTTTAAAATATATATTTGCTGTCGGAAGCAAGTTGGCATCTCTGCGCTTCCGTCATGGTGGCGACAAGCAGGGTAAGAAAGATGAAATTCGTAGCCGAACTATTTTTATAGCAGCTTATTTGTACGCTGGGGGATTATAGTTTGCTTTATTTAATTCAACACTATTTAGTTCTATCTAAAAATTATACAGTTACACTTTTATCAAAAATTAATTAGATGTGTCTGATTTAAAGTGATAGCAAAAAAAGAATGTGTTAAATTAGCCCTCCCCGAACTTAAGCTGCAGCTTCTTATTTTTTTCCATCATGATTCTGATTCCGTACGAATACATTTATGACTCACTCTGTCCCGAAAAAGTTAAAAGTAACATAAATAACCCTTGCCATGATTAACTCAACGTTGTTTTATATTTCAACTTCTCTAAGGGCGTATATCAGAGGGCAAATATCAGAACAAATTATGTAAATTCAAAACTTTCCGGGGTCACCCCGTGTACCCATAAATATTAATTGGTAGAGAATAAAAATAAATATTCATTAATCATAACTCCCACGCGGTTTTAAATACTTATCATTACACAACAATGTATAAACAGCTTGTATATTTGAAAAAATATTGAGTTTCTTACATGTCTTTAATCATCAATATTGGCAAGTTTCGTTACCTTAATTGACGACAAGGGCAAATTGCATAAAAATTTACTCCTTTATAAAAGAAAAGCATTAATGACTCTAAACTTCTAATCTGGTTTAAATACTGACAATTATGTAAAATTGTATACACACCATACAAATCTATGGAATTTAAAATCGTAACTTTCTCCCTCGACTTTAATCATGACAAAGGCAATTAACGTTACTTTAATCAAAGACAAGTGCAAATTACGTTACTTCAAAACTCCCCGCTTTTCAGAGCCAGAGTATTCCCATAAATACAAATTTACAGAGAATAAAAGATAAATATTGATTCACTCCCACGCGAATTTAAAACTTTACCCTAACTTAACATTGCATACACAGCTTGTTAATCTAAGAAATTAAATCAACGACTCGGGCAAGTTTCGTAACTTTAATTAACGACAAGTTCAAATTGCATCAAATTTCCCCTTTCCAGAGTCATATTTATGTATTGGTAACATACAAGTATGTTATCAATACATAAAAGTATTTATATGTTGGTAAAAAATAAATGAAAAATAGTATTTACACTAAAATTCCACTCGGATTTAAATACTGACAATTACATACCTGCCAACTTTCAATCCCTTCCATTATGATTTTTCCCAGTGGTATTAAAATGGAATTAAAATCTCAATTTTAAGCAGAAAAATACGTCGTATTTGAAAAAGCCTTAGTTTTCAACCATGATGGTAACACATATTAATATATTTACTTAAAATTTTTAAGAATAGTGGTGATCAAAATCATTTAAAAATTAAGTTTATAAAAGAAAAAAATAGTATATATTTACTACCACTTTAAATATGAAAATGAAATTTTACGCCAAATGCGTAAAAGTTGGCAGGTATGCAATTACGTAAGATTCTATGTGAAATTTTAATTATCAGGTGATACTATACAGCTTTATTGCTTTTACGCGACTGAAACAGGTTTGCATTTGCTTACGCTCTTGCATCAGTTGGTTAAATTAGACGATATATAACAGGGGTTTCCAACTTACATGAGGCCGGGGGCCACAATTAAAAACACAAATCAAATGGCGGGCCGTAACTTTATCATAATTTTATGTAGGACTCTTTTGTGTTTGAAGGAAAATTAAATATTACTGTCAGATTTTTACCAAGTTGTACAAAACAAAAGTACTGAATTACAAGTTAAAATAAGAAGTAGATTTTTGAAAATATTTAGTTGCATATTAATAAAATTTTTAAAAATATTAAATAAATAATAAAAATTCGGGCTACAATAACTTTAATAGGCACCTATGTATTAAACAATTAATGTGCGACAGATATCTAATTGTTATGATATAAAACTTTAATAAAGCTGGCATTAAAACTTATCTAGTAGCACACAAAATATTCAATGAGAAAATTCAGGTTTGTCTGCTTTTACCACCAGAGAATAAATATTTACATTTTAAATTTAAAATTTACAAATGTGTGTGTAAATATTTTCGTCCGAAATGAGTGGTTTCAAAAAGTTAAATTGGAGAATTTCTTCGAGAAAATTTCTAATACGCACATGCTAAATTATATTCCCAAAATACAGAAAAATGGAATAAAAAAGAGCAACATACACGATTATTTTTGTATTTGAATAAATATTTTCTTGGATGCAAAATCTGAAAAATAAATTTCTTTGCACCGTTGGTATGTTAAATTTCACAGAAACGAAGAAATTAGGTTTTTATTAACGAAAAAAGTATTTCAAACCCATTTAGATTTTTTACGAAAATCGTCCACGAGAAAATGACAAATAATATATTTTAATTCGCGAGCCACAAAAAAAGGCTTCGCGGACCGGATGTGGCCCCCGGGCTGCCAGTTGGAAACCCCTGATATATAATATAAATTCGACGATTGTGTAAATTAGACGATATATTATATAAATATAGAATATTTATTATATCAGGTATTATATTAGTATATTATAATAATTAGACCAAATTATTAGACGCACTGTAGTGTTTTACTAATTGCATGTTTTGCACGAGTTTATAGGCGATACTTTTATATTTAAACATACATGTAATGGGATTTTATTCAGGAGATTTTTTATTCACCTTCTATTTGTATTTATTTTTAACGTATTGCATTACAATGTTAATCAATTGATACACAGACGTAAGCAAGTGAAACCGGTTTCAGCCACGTAAAAATAATAAAGCTGCATAGTATAACCAGATAATTTAGATTTCACGTTGAATATTATGGCGTGTTTAATAATTTGGCCAGGGACTGTATATACACACTAAGGAATTTAAAATATTAACATTTTTACACTTCTTTAATCCGGACAAAGACAATTACCGCTACTTTAATCAAAGACAAGAGCAAATTACGTTACTTCAAAACTTCCTGAGCAACCTCGTATTTCCCATAAATAAAAATTGGTACAGATTAAAAGATAAATATTCATTAATCTTATGTCCCACTCTGACTTAAATCTTTTCCCTAACTTAAAATTGTATGCACAGCACAGAATATATATTGTATGCACAGAATAATACTGTATGCTCAGAATATAAGAAATTAAATTAATGACTATCTTACATTTCTTTAAGCAGCGACATGGACAAGTTTCGTTACTTTAATTAACGACAAGAGCAAATTGCATAAAAATATCCCGATTTCCTCGTATATCCATATGTTATATTGGTAAAAATTAAAAAATAAATATTAATTATTCTAAACTTCCTTCGGATTTAAATACTGACAATTTTATAACATTGTATACACACCATATAAACCTATGGAATTTAAAATAATAACTCTCTCACTCTACTTTATTCATGACAAAGGCAATTAACGTTACTTTAATCAAAAACAAGGGTAAATGACGTTATTTTCCCGATTTCCTGATCCACCTCGTATACCCATAAATACAAATTGGTAGAGAATAAAAGATAAATATTCATTAATCTTAACTCCCACGCGGATTTAAATACTTACCGTTACGTAACATTGTATACACAGCTTGTAAATCTAAGAAATTTAAATTAATGACCCTCTCACACCTCCTTAATCAACGACACGATTTTCTTCCAACACCTTTATGAACCCAACAATGAGTCCTTGTTGAGAATTTCGCGCTCCAATGTACACTAATCCCTAATTTCTTCCCCATATTCCACTCCCTTGCTTTTGTCTTGCTAACGAACACTCTTTTGTGTCCAGTACCTCCTGCTTTGCATAATGCATATTCTGTTTAGAAGTAATTCCGATCTCGATCATTGTTCTGATTCCAGGCAATTAACATAAAGTGGCAAAAAAGAAACATGGCGTCCTACATGAGCAATCTGGCAAACCTTGTATCCGAAAAATAAAGAAAGATTCCTTAGTTGCTTTTGTCCGAAGAAGATCATCACTTGTTTGACCAATATCCGGTCAAAGAGTGGCTTTTGTGAAGGCCTCGCAAATTAATCAGAAGGTCGATTCTTTCTCTTTAGTTCATAAAAATGGCATTAATTGGAATGAAAAGATTAGTTGTTTTGTTCCTTTTTCTTTCTGCAGACGACTTTCTCTTCTTGTGATGGCTATCGGAGCGTAATTCGAAACTATTTTCTCTATTTTTTTTCGTCAGTGATATTTAGCACCAACAAAAGGGTTCGTCAATGACCCACTGGGGGTGAATTTGTTTTTCTTTTCGATTTGGACAGTGACGAAAGAATTTGAGAATGTGTTTAAAACCTTTCAGGAGTATAAAAGTGAAATTGATTGTTGGATGAGAATGAGAGTTAGCTTTAAAGTGTTACTAACAACCGCAAGATATATTTGATAAAGATACACACGAAGTAAGTTCCGTTTTTTACTTAAATGTATCCTAACTTACTAAATACCGTTAAATTCATTCAAACACTTTTATTATAAAATAAGTTTTATTATTTTAAAAAAAAATTCGAAATTTTATTTTTTAATGCTTTGTTTTCCAATTTATAAATTACATTTTATCGAAAAAAGAGTTTTTCGAATTAATTTATAATAATCTCAACTTTAAAATGATTTTTATAGTTCTATACTTATCAGAGTTTAACAAAAAAAAAACATTTCTTTATTTTATAATCTATCATTAACAATATATATGATATATATTACAATATATAATCAATAATAGCAACCATACATTAAATACTAAATAAAATTTGTAAGTAGCTTTTTATTAATTTAAATTTTGCTTAAAATTGTGTACTTATCAATTTAACCCCAACTGAAAAGAAATAAGCAATTTAAAACTTAGAAATAATGTGTTGCTTCAAAAAAAATTTTTTAACTGGTCATTAAGAAATATTATTCTATTTTTCATGCTTTTAAATTTAACCTAATATTAGGTTAGCTTTATACTTAGCAGATAAAAAATAATTCTTCTTTATACTTTATTCTTTATACTTAGCAGATAAATAATAATTCAATAAAAAATAATTCTTTATTTTACAATATATCATTAACAATATATATTACATATTACAATAAATCATCATTAATAACAATAATACATCAATTACAATGTGTAAGTAGCATTTAATTAATTTAAAATTTGTTTCAATTTTCTTGCTTATCAATTTAATCCGAATTGCATACAAATAAGTAATTTGAAACTTAGAAATAATGTATTACTTTAAAAAGGATTATTTTAAATCGTCATTTAAAATATTATTTTACTTTTTATGCTTTTAAATTTAACTTAATATGAGGCTGGTTTAAGATTAGATAAGGTTTTAAATATAAAAAGAAAATTTTAATTTTTAGCATTCAAAGAGAAAATCAATTATACTTATTAGCTTTTTAATGTTAAAAAATGTATAAAAAATGTTTTTCTATAAGAAATGAGGGAGAAATATTAAAGTTTTGCTTCTTTAAAGTTTCTTAAATTTCGGAGAACTTACTTCGATCAGAATAATACTTTCAAAGTTCTTTGTATCGCTTATAACATAATTAATAAAAAATGGCTTTAAATATTTCATGCCAGGGGGAAAAACTAGAGAAAAAATTTAAGTTTAATTACCGGAAAACTTTGAAGAAAAATTACGCCGATTATAATAATACTTTTAACGTTCTATGTATCGTTTATAAAAAGTAAAAAAATAGCGCTAAATCTTTCATGGCAGGGGAAAAAAAAACTAGCGTACATTTAGTTAAAATATTAGAAGAATTATTTTTTTTGAAGTAAAGAAGCCTTACATTCCTAAGTTAAATACACTAATGTGTGACTCTTTGTTTTGTAAATTTCATTTAGAATTATTTTTATCACCACTACATGTAAATGATCGAAACATTCATATCAAACGCCAGCAACGTTGTTCTAGCTCTCTTGCTGAGATACCGACTTTCTCCGGACAGCAAATGAATATTTTCGAGTGGTAGTTTATTAATGGGGGATTTTTGGTTTAATAAATTCAATTTATTAGGCTTTTATCCACCACTATTTTTAAATAATTCGAAAGCTTATTAATGCCACTTTATTAATGTGTTTAGTTATGTAACATCGTTTAAAAAGTAATCAAAATTAGTCAAATATTTGCAAATTTTAGTTTGTAGTTGTTTACCGTTTTTTAAATCATTATGGTCCACCCGGAGCAGTTGGCATCTCTTCTCTTGGGTTAAGGCTTTCGAAATGTTAATAAAATTACCGAATATCCTAAAAGATTTAGCTTTCAATTGTCTACCAATCTATAAAATATTTTTTTCAAAAATCGTGTTAGTTGGCAGCACTGCAATTATAAATATGATCAGGCATTTCCTAATGTATTCTAGTGCCAATAGATATCTTGAATGTTTGATTAACACATTCACGCCGGGGTGACCCACCTGTGGGTCACGCTAGATTGTCTCATCTTTGCAGCGCATCAGAATAAAAACTGGTAACAATAAATTTCATTTTTTAGTTCTTTTCCGGGAATAATAAAAATCCATAACTACCAATTGTTTTTAACGGATGCAATTTTTATATTGAATTGCTTCTTTGCCGAGATAAATTTCCTTTCAGTGAATAGTTATTGTTGAGAATAGATTAACTCCTCCCGAATATTATCTAATATTGAAATAGTTCTTCTGCCAGTATTTTCACTTTTCCCGGCGTGAACGTGTTAATACTCATAACAACATAACTTTACTAGCACTTTTTACGTTATGAGATATTTTTTCTTGAAAATATATAATTGCTTGTCTTGTTCAAACCGGGAGTCTGTAGTATTTCATTTTAATATTTAAAGTGGTAGATAATCTACTAACTTTTTTAAAAAAAATTATTGGATTTATAAATTAAATTTAACGTGATTTTGACGATTACTAAACGCAAATAATTCAGTCATATATAAGCAGAGATCCTAACTTCACAGCTAAAAAATATTTTCGAGTGACAAAAATTTAATTCATTTTTATTTATTTATTATCTCTTTAACTATTCAATCGTTACTATGTCTTGCGTTTGATATTATTCACGTATAAAAATAAAACCAGACTAACTTTCAATAGTAAGCTGAATATACAGGCCATAAAAAGATTGCTGATTTTAATTTCTTTAAATAAAATTTAGAATTACATTATTCAGAACTTTTTGCAATTTTAGTCGTCCGTGAAAAACCCTGCATTTATCTTGTGTCAAGCCTTTTAAAAACTGTGCAAAATTAGCCGAAAATCTGCATATTTCACTCTGTAGTTTAAGAAATATGTATTTTTTTTCTTAACCTGCTAATTCTTAATACTAGTAATTGTGTTCAAAATTTCATCCTTATTAGAGAATTTAGTGAATTTTGTGAGTGGGAATGCAAGTGAAGAGTTTAGTGAATGGAGGGCTGTTCACTTTTTTGTAAATATTTATTCTAGTTGTAACTAAGTTTATCTTTTAATGTATTATTATTATTCCTTTAAACTAATTTTCCTCACCACTACATGCAAATGATTTAAAAATTCTCATGCAACCTCCAGTTTGTTCCAGCTCTTTTGTGGTGAGGCTTTTAATATGTTGACCTAATTACCAAAAAATTCTGTAAGCTATGATTTTTAAATAACTACCGCTACATAAAACATTTGGCAAAAAGCGTAGTAGTTGGCAGGCCTGATAATGATGCTGGCAAGTGACATTTACAGGAGGAATTGATCAAAGAAAATAACGTAAATATAGGTCTACCTACTATACTACGCTTTTTGAAAAATATTTTATAGAATAGTAGACATTTAAAGACCAAAGATTTCAGAGTTTTTGGTAATTTTGCGAACATTTTAACCCGTTTTGTCCCGAATTTATATATTGAAATGATACAAAAAGTGGCTTTATGGAAAAGTGGTACAATATATTATCGAAATTAAATGATTTTTCTACTGTTGGAGCATTCAAAAAGTCTTTGATAGATCAAAAAGTACTTGCTCCTTATAATTCTAGATCTAATCAGAAATAACTAAATCATTGTGGTATCTGAGAATCTTTTAATTCACCCAGACAAATGAAAATACTGAAAAAATTTCCCACTGCAATGAATGTCTTTGAAAAAAGCAACTGTCCTAAATACATACCCTCCAACTGCTACGGAATTTCCGTAGTTTCAGAAATCTTCTTTTCAGACGGTAGCAAAATTAATGTCTTAATATTAAAAAAAAATTAATTTTAGCGTAACTTGTCCACTAATACTTATAAAAGTGCAGGCCATATGTCTAGATTCTTAAGTTCTGATAAAAGTTTTATGAGAGATCCATTTGCTTTAAAAATTTCTACTTTGGTTCGCTACCACTAGAAAAAATTATTTTCAAAATCTTCATAAGTTGGAGGGTATGTAAATATATGACGCTGGGCGTTAACCGGTTAAAAGCCTCACCACTAGAGCCCCTGAATTAGACAGGCCGACTTATCATTTATTGTTGGAGCAAAGAGCTAACATAATTACAGCGAATAAATATTTTCAAGTGGTAGTTTATTAATTGTAATTCTTGGATTAATAAGTTCGATTTAGCAGATTTTACTCCACCACTATTTCTAAACAATGCTCACGTATTCTACACACTATTTCTAAACACTAGTATACTTATATAATTCACCACTTTATAGTACTTATTACATGCTTTACAATCATTTTTAAAAACAAGCAAATATTGTCAACTATATGTAAAATTTAATTTGTAGTTATTTACCGTTATTTAAACTATTTTGGCGTATCCAGAGCAGTTGGCATCTCAGTAATAACATAACTAATACTAACATAACATTAACTTGCGAACTTGTTTGCTCCAATATTGCTTGATAGGTCAGCTCTGATAGTATAGGAGCCTTACTCACCACGAGAGAGCTGGAACGATGAGGCGTTGTATATGAATTTTGAAATAATTTGGTTTCGAAAATAAGTTCAAATGAATAAAAATGAATGAAAACCCAAACTTAGATACCACTAGAATGAATTATTACAAAAGCGTATAAAGTTGTTAGTCCTGCATAAAGTGGTCGCTTTAATGAGGGTACGCTTACTGTAACAGAATTGTTTTTATTTTCTCTTTAAGTTTAACGTAACTAATCCACATTAGTTTAAAGTATGTTTCTATGATTTTTATTTCAAATTAGGTTGTGGTAAATAAAATATGATAACTATGTATTAGCATCGACGTCTGATAAATTTATAATAAAATAGTTCGAAACCATTTTTTTTCTTCTTACCTTGATTATAGGCACGTTTAAAATGTCCCCTACCTGGTCCACCCACCCAGCCCTTAAAATGCATCCCTTATATCGTCAAGTTTAGATTCTCGATTATTATTATTATCAATATTATTTTTTTACTATCAGATGCCCCCTATATGTCTTCTTTTTTTTGTTGTTGATATTATATTCATCAACGCATTTAAATTTTAAAGGATAATATCACTCAATTTTAAAAGAGAAATTAATCGGAAATATGTATACTTTTGTGTTTTAACATCTTATGAATGTTACTAAAACATTAAATAATTGCTACTTTTTAAATCTGGCATATAAGAGCATACCTGCTATTTTCATGCATAAACTCTGCATTTTTGTAAAAACATTTTATATTTTTCATGAATTTTAATTCCTGAGTTCTACAACACTAAGCAAAGGGGAACCGGGATAGCCTGGCTGGTAGGGCGCTGGGCAAATGTCCAAGGGGGTCGTGGGTTCGATCCCCACCTGCCGAATACACCCCGTCCAGTAAATGGTGACTGATTCACGTTAAATCTGTCGAGTCACAAAGTCCTCTTTGTTCCCATAACAAATCAAACCTCTGGGGGTACTGATCCAGGAGTTTCCTTGTCTTCTGGATTGGCTAAAAATTACAAGGCTAAGGCGATGAACATTAGTTGTCGTACACCAAAAATTGGGTCGGCTGCTCAATGACGGTTATAAAATAAAATAAAACGACAAGCAAAATCCTTTAACCTAACTGTTTGCTATATATTGTGCTCTAAACCGTTTTCTGTTTGTTTATTTGTAACGGACTAATTATGAAAGTTTCATTTTTAGAAAACTGATGACAATGCAGATCCCTTTACCAAAGTCATGGAAACTCGCTATCTACATTTTAGGTAAGTTACAATAAACATAGATTTAAAAAAATATTTTTTTTTTATTTAGATTTAAATGTAAAACACCCTTTTACTTAGATTTAATTTTAAAACACGCTTTTGATGCGAAAATTTGTTATCTTGAATTAGGATATACTTTGGACTGATATTAAGTTTAATAAAAACTAAATGAAACGTAAATTAAACTATATGATATCAAAAAATTTGAAAAAATTTTAATAAGATTAAATTGGGGAACAAATTTTCTGTTACATTTTTACTAATACTTGACCTTGCCTAATATGCGTGTGATGATGTCCACGTTTTTCCTATAGTCACTTTTCCATTCATGCAAAATAAGAGTCCGAGAGGTAATTGCATACCTGCCAACTTTTACGCATTTGGCGTAACATTTTATTTCTATAATTAAAGTGGTAGTAAAATGTATGCTTGCTATATATTCTTTGCATTTATAAACTTAATTTATAATCTTTTTGATCCACCACTATTTTTAAAGAAATTAAGCATATATATTAATATGTAATACCATTTCCATTCCATTAATTCGCACAAGTTTGCGCAAAATGCAGCGTTTGTGTCTGCTTAAAATTGCAATTTAATTTCCATATTACTACCACTGGAGAAAATCATCCTCGAATGGATAGAAAGTTGGCAGGTATGCAATTGGTTAAGCTTCATAGTACATAGTATTGAATTTTATATATTTTCTAAAATTATCAAAATAATATGGTTATTAACTACAAAGTTAGAAAAATTTTTAATTTTAGAGATGTGACTTTTGTTGTCTATTCAGGGGTGACACAGGAGTGAAAGATCAACTATAGGATTTGGAATTTCACATGTTAAAACTTAATTGCAATATACGTAGTAAATTATTTTTATCTCAAAATGTAATTCATTTTCAACATATTCTAATTATTTATTTTTTTACAGTACAATTTCAAAGTATCAGCTATGTTATGAGTAGAGTAAGTATCACTTAAATGTTTATTAGATTTTTTTTAGAATGGTTTACTCAGTCATTAAATGTTAAACATTTTACATCACTCAAAACATTTTCTGCTAAGAGATTGCTTACATTAATAATTTCAACCCAACATCTATAGTTTAAGGAGATTGTTCGTTTATCATCGTTATAAGTCGGATATAACGTATAACAAGCTCAAATGGTTACATGAACGCAAGACAGCTAAGTCAAGCAGTGCCATAATCTATATATGACGCAGAAAGTTTAGACAAAAAAAACTTGCCATTTTAATGCACAAGTCAGTCCCTCTTCAAGATGATTGTACGATACTTTGATTCAACCCAAATTGAAGCAGGGTTCAGTAACAAATCTTACTTAAGTTCGATTCATATTATGATGCCTATATCATAATTCTATTTTCAACCAATTTTTGCGAATAAATTATTATTATTATTTTCTTATGAAAGTCGTTGAACAACCGACCCATTTTTAAAGTTTCGGCTTCATATCTTTCATGTTAAAAGTTTTTTAATATCACCATATATTTTAGAATACACATAAAATACTTCTTTATTTAACATTGGCGTCAAACACAGGTTACCACAAAGAATATAGAAAGAAGAAGAACTCTTAAAATACGTAACTTGCATGGTAAACGGGGAATTGATCGGTCCGGTATGCTATACCAGAAAAAAAACTTTCGGGGTGAACAACACAATCTGATTTAACAGAGCATCATATGTACTAAGATCCAGCACATGCGCATTCGAACCAAAGTGACTGTCAGATGGTACGCCACCTGTGAGGCAGTTCATATGAAGTTTTTGAGTCACATGACCCCGAAGTCCATGGCACTACTAGATTTTGCTATCTGGCGTTCATATAACCTTGGTCCAGTTTTCAGTTCGTATTTCAATAATCTCGACGCTATATCCGACTTATAGCGATGACAAAAGAAAAATTTCCTTAAACTATACGGGATGGGCAAAACTATGAAATAAATCTTTATGTAAACAATCTTTTAGCTGAAAATGTTTTGGAAGATTTAACATGACAAAACAGTTGGCACAATTTGAAAGATCTTGAAGCTGTTTGAAATGGCATTCCTGCCAACTTTCACGCATTTGAAGTAAAATTTAAATTCTATATTTAAAGTGGTATCAAAATGTATGCTTTCTACAGATTCTTTGCATTTATAAAATTAATTTATAGTTTATTTGACCACCACTATTTTTAAAAAGTAATGCCTATATAATAATATGTAATACTGACGCATTAATACTTTTAAGTTTTCTAGAAATACAGCGCATGTTTCTGCCGAAAATTGGAATTTAAATTCCAACGTTCTCAACTTACTAATATCAAAGAAAAAAATAGTTAACTTCCTCTCCTAATTTTTGTCGATCCGGATTTAACATGGTAAAATTGACAACATTTCTAAAAGCTGCGATCATGATTTTTCATAGTGTACGAACAGTGTTAACTTATATAAATATTATATAATCTGACTCATATAAGATTTATGTAATCTGATAAGTGTAATAATTGATCTCACATAATGGATAAGCCTGTTCGAGATGGGTGAATTTTACTCGTATACCAGAGATGCCAACTTGCTCCGGACAGCAAATATATATTTTAAAGTGGTAGTTTATCAATTGTGATTCTTGATTTAATAAATTCAATTTTGTAGATTTTTATCCACCACTATTTCTAAATAATTCGTAGGCTTATGTAATTTACCACTTTATGATACTATATCATGCTATACCTTTCAAAAAGCAAGCAAAAATAGTCAAATATTTGCAAAATTTACTTAGTAGCTATTTACCGTTTTTTTAATTATTTTGCCGTGTCCGGAGCAGTTGGCATCTCTGGTATACGCATTCTCAGAGAGGTGAAAATCAGCGTAACAAAGATAAGACTAGTAGCCAAACTAGTGCTTTAGCATTTTTATTTATTTTGCGAACGGGGTAATAATAGTTAGATTTACTTAATTCCATACTATTAAGTTCAAAATAAATTGTTTAGTTACACTTTAAATTTTTATTGACAAGAGAGATTAAAATTAAAGCAAAGGCAAAAATAAGTATGTTAAATTAGCCATCTCCAAGACACCAGTAGATTTATTTTTTCTATTTTGATTCTGTACAAATGCAACTAGGACTCAAACGTCATTCGCAGAGGTTAAAAAATTAGCTTCGCAACTAAAATCAAGATTTATACTTTTATTTTTTCCTCAAAGACTGCAGATGTTGGCAGCAGTGAAAGAGTCTTAGGGACCTCGCTCAATTGCATTAACATTCGTTCTCGATGACGACTAAATTCAGCCTACACACCGCATTTCATAGATATCTACCCAAAACTGTCTTTATATAGGTCTAAACAGAGTTACTTTAACTTTCATCATTGTGTTAAGGTAAATTTCTACATTTCTAAAATGCAAAAAATTTGTGAATTTAGATTATATTAAATTTTCATCTGCTAAAATCATTAAACTGACAAAGAACTAAGATAAACTTAGAGAACTAAGAACTGAGATAATTTTAATTACAGGGTGATGGAGGACAACAAGGACCCTGGCAACCGGGTCCACCTCAAGAAGGTTGGAATTCAGGTGGTTCACACACAAAAGGGAGAGATGTTCCCTTGGGTGGATGGGATGACGAAGTGAATAATCCTTGGGGAGGATATCCTGAAGATACATCAAGATGGAAGCTCGAGGATTCGATTCCGGGAATGCCTGGAAAGAGCTATCCAAACTTAGACAAAATTCCAGAAACCAGTTTTGACTGCCGAAGGCAAAAGAGTCCAGGTTACTACGGTGATGTTGAATCCCAGTGTCAAGTAAGCTGAATGATAAATAGCTGTTATTTTCATCACTGTTAATTTTTATGTTTGTGGAAAAATCTCCGATAATTATCCATTAAAGGTAGACTTAAGAAACCTATTACCCCTGCACCTATATTACTTATCTATATTACGTACCATTATATATTAGGTACCACATTATATTTGTATATATTACCTACCTATTACAGCAGCACATATTATCTATTGACGCAATAACCAATAGTATTTATTACACAATTAAATTTTATTTTGAAGTTATTTTGATGTGAATTGTAAATTTATATATTGAATCACAACTCTTGGTAACCAGTTTGATCACCTTTCAGAATTTCAGAATTATTTGGTATAACATATAAATTATCATTAAAGTATTAAAACTATTTTATTATATATATATATATATATATATATATATATATATATATATATATATATATATATATATATATATATATATATATATATATATATAATGAGAGACATATAAAGTTGCTACAAAATGAGACTATAACGAGACAAGAAAAAATATTTTTGCACTTATTAGTAAAAAGATTTATTTTATTTCAAATTAATGCAGAATAATTCATTGAAAAGAAAGAAGAATTCAAGTTCTCACTTTCCTTCCTATAAGCTTCTATCATTCTAATATTTTTATTTTTCAGGTCTTTCATATATGTCAAGCTGGAGGAAGGCAAAACTCTTTCCTGTGTCCTGTAGGCACGATATTCAACCAGGAAACATTTGTATGCGATTGGTGGTTCAACGTTAATTGCGGTGATACAGCTTCTCACTATGACCGTAACTCAAATCTTCATCGAGGTTCAGACATTGGTATAGATGGGTCAAAAATTATGCGAGTTCCAACTCAAAGTAACAATAAAGGATCTGATCAGTCACCCCCAGTTGGCATCCCAGCTTGGGATCAAGGCAATGAAGGATCCTGGGGAATGAAAGGACAGATGAATCAAAACAGGCCCCAAGATTCGTGGTCAAGCTCTGGAGGGCTACGGAATAACAATAAGGGCACTAGAAGACAAAGTGATGGTGGACGAAACAGGCAAAACAAGGGCACTTCTGGGTTGGGAATGGGCACTGGAATGAGACCGGGCACAGGAATGAATGCGTGGCCTGAAAGAGGTGACGGTCATCAAGGTGGGCAACAAAAAGGTCAAATGATGGGCCCTAACCAAATGGGACGAAGTGGGTGGGGTCAGCAGAGGAATAAGGAAAACGTGCAAAGACCTAGTCAGAAAGGTATGAATCAACTCCAAAATCAAAATTGGGGTTCGAACCAGAAAGGGGAAACTCCCGGTCAAAATCGTAATAACCAAAGAAGAATGGATGCGAATCAAAATATGAAAGGAGATATTCACAGACAGAGAAAACCAGAAACTAGAAACAGAAACGTAGGGGCTGGTCAAATGGGCGCAAGGAATTTAGGAAATCAGAACAGAAGGATGAAAGGATCTTCTGGAAGGGGTGGTATGAGCAAGGGATCGAACATGAATAACTGGAGTATGGGTTTACAGAACATTCAAAATCAAAACACCGAATCTAATAACATGTGGAATAATAACAATAACGCTAATATCCCCCCTCCTTCACTTCAAATGAACAACCAATGGCCAAATAACGCTGATAATTTTGATACCGTGAATCAAAATAACATGCAGTTTAAAGGAGACAATTCGAACTCGAACTGGAATAATAATCAGTTGAACAGCAATTTAGTTGACGGTGGTGGACAGCAGCAACAACATAATTCATTTGAAAACGTTAATAATTTTGGAATGCAAAGCAGTTTCAATTATGATTACAATTACAGTGAAAACAATTGGTCTCATAAAAAGAAAGAGGTGAGCAATTATCAGACGGGCGATAACGATTACGATTATAGTCAATAAAATGAAAACCAAGGTAGGAAGCTAAAGTTGATAATTTCTTTCTATTACTGTGCTTAGGTAATTTTATAAACTTTTCTTTATATTGGAAATGCTCTACAAGCTGTTCGGTGCGAGAAGTCCTGATTTTAAAACTAAATATCTCTGAAACAAAAGAAAGAGAAATGGACGATAAATATTTAATGAATATGTAGGAAGTAGTGTCGGTCGATACCACTTTTTTAATAACTTATCATCACTTACCACTTATCTTTTTTAATATATCATCATGAAATATGTATATTTTATGTTGTACCGTGATATATTTTAAATGAACTAATTTAATACGTTTTTCTGTTGGAAAGTTACTTTTACCAAAATGAAATAGATCAGAGAAGTATATCAGACTAACGATAGTATCATTTTTGAATTTTACCGTAATCGTTAATTGTTTGTGATATTATTGAAGTATTAGACCAGGGGTGGATAAGCTCCTACCTAGTCGAGCCATTTTTCAAAATTTGAAATTTTTTGCGAGCCGCAATTAAATACGCATTTAAAAGGTATGACAAAAAGGTATTAAAAATTTTTGTTTACAGAAATTTTATTTATTGAAAACATAAAAGTAAAAGTACAAAATATGTGTATTGAATTTAAAATTAAACGCATTTATTTTACTTCTCTTGATAATTCTTTAAAATTTAGTGAATAATTGCTGACAGCACTTCTCAGTAATTCTTTGAGATGCTGGTTAGTTAATACTGATAGGTGATTGGATTTCACGAATTTTAAAGTGGACTAAAATGATTCATATAAATACGTTGTTCCGAATATTGAAATAATTCACCAGGCAGCCTTTTTTAATTCAGGATACTTCGATTCTAGTACAAATTTCCAAAATTCTGTAATCGACGTCGACTTATATTTTAATTGTAGAGCTTGATCTTCTTGCATCTCTATTAATTATAATTCTCAAGATGCTTTTTGTGTCATAATTATATTGGAAATGGAAAACTCACCTTGAATTGAACAACGTTGCACTTAGTTCTTCATATTTGTTCTCAGAAATTTAAAAGACATTTTGAATACATACGGAACGAAAATAATTTTTTTTAATATAATAGCACAAAAATGAAAAGGGATCTCGGGTACATTTATCGAGAGCCACAAATAATCCTTCAAAGAGCCGCATGTGGCTCGCGAGCCGCAGATTGGCCACCCCTGTATTAGACATTTATCATTATTAATATTGCTCGTGATATCAAAATTAATCGATAATGCTTCAAAATGTAGCTTCAAGAAAAATCGCTTTGCGGGACGGCTCACAAATTTAAAATTCGTTTACTTTGATACTTTTTAAGGTCATAACACTTTTGACTGATTAATTTGAAATATTTAGGCAAGTTCTAAAGAAAAATGTAAAAAAAAAAATAAATAGTAGTAAAAGCAATTTCTTTTTTCAAAATCCCAGAGCGTATTTCTCCAGCATTCCAGTTTTCAACAAAATATTATTTCTAGTGGTAGTCAATTGAAGCTATAATCTTAACTATATGAAAATAATGAATGAAAATAATAATTATCCAAAATAACACCAGATACACACATTAATTTAAGTTGTTCAGCTTATTATATAAATATATTACTGATTAAAAATTCTCAAACTAAATACAATTTATAATTATTGTTTATAAGTTTTAATTTTTTGATATGCGCTAATATTCCTCTAACTTTATATTTTATTATAAAAGGCTATTCAGCAAAACTTTGGAATGATAAAAGTATGTATAACATTAAATTAAATTTTAATGTTATTCGTATCATTATTATCATTAATTAAACCTATTAATTAATATTAATATTATTAATATCAACGTATTAATTAATTCGTATCATTTAATTTCTTGCGACCATTTTCACAATGTAAGATTTTTTGGAGATCTATCAACTTCCCTATATTTAAGATGGTAGTTTTCTTAATTGTTGAAAATGGTAGTCAAAATTATATTTAAACATTTTATTCAAACTGGTTTGGATCACTTTTTTTTTATTCAAACTGATAAAATACTTCATAGCATTCGTCATTTTTTCAATTACAAATGCAATCTTCATAGCTAATCTTCATAACTTTGCAACAGATGGCGATTAAGTCTATCCTTAACCAGCGCCCTCTGTGCTAATTCAGAAAATGGTCTAAAAATAAACCACATTTTTGTAAAGAAAAAGCGTTTGTGATATAATTTTTTTAACATTTAAAAACTTACATAAAAGATACAAAATCAAATTAAAATTTTGCAAAAATTGAGAATTATTCATTGATTTTGTATACTTCCATCTAGGTGGGAAAATTGCCAAATTGGCGATTTTAAAAGCATTTCATTATTTTATACAGATAAGTTAATTGCTACATTCTAATAACCCAATATTTCCTTATGGAAAGATGGCATATAAAGTTAAATATTATAGCCTTGTTTCAAGTATAAAGCACTTATAGCGTTACTTTTTTTTACCTAATTCTCGTGCGAAAGAGCTTAAAGAAACATAGTTATTTGATACTTCACTCCAGCTCTTAGTAATATAAAAACAATAAAAAAATGTTATTAATTGATGCTTCGATACCTCTCTAAATACTATAGAACAAAAAGCGTTCAAGAAACCTAGTTATTTGATGTTTCACTACCTCTCTCAATACTATAAAACTTTCAAGAAACATAAATATTTGATACTTTATTACCTCTCCAAATATTATTAAAAGAGAAAACATTAAAAAATATTTTTTTGATACTTCACTACCTCTCTAAATACTATAGAAACGAAAAAAAATATTTATTTGATGCTTCACTACCTCTCTAAATATTATGAAAACACCAAACATTATGAAAACAGAAAAAATTAAAAAAAAAAATATAGTTATTTGATACTTTACTACCTCTCTAAATATAGAAACAAACAAAAAATAGTCATTTGATACCTTACTACCTCTCAGGATACTGTAAACAGTTACCATTTCCGGGTTTGCAGCTCCGCCTTATACACTCCTATAGGGTAATTTGTTGCTTAGGCGTACTTGTTTCCTTTCTTTGTAGAGGTAATGACACGCACCACGCGTTGATGGATTTTTTTTTCTGCTCGCAAAGTTGTTGGTTAAATAGCGAAGGATTTGTATTATAAATTAATACAAATTTCCTACCGTTATGAAATGGGATGAAATTTCCTACCTCTGCTACGAATTACTGGTTCTTCGTATTCTGTAAATGTTTACGAGACAGTAATAATTCAGACATTTTAGCTTAAAACTTACTATAAAATTACTTTAATGTTGTTTGTTTATCTTGATATTGTTTGTTTACTTTTTCAATTATGTTTTACATGTTCCTTGGAAGTATTATAAAACAGTACTCATGTATGTTGTAGAATAAAATATTTTATAACTGTTTACTTGTAAATATTTTATTTCTTAATGTGTCGTAAATGTTTAATTTTTTTTAATGTTTAAACGCTCAAACTAAAAAGAAAATGTTCTAAAATTTCCGTCTTAAAACTAGATCAGGAATGGCGACGATCTATATTCAATTTTTGTCAATTTGTTTTCAGTTTGCCTTTTGCTTTGCAATTCTTTATTTAAATACAGGGTTATTGATAAAACTTTTAATAGGAGATACAGCCTCCACACGGTTATTAATAGGTAGTTCGATCAGACCACTGTGAAGGATATTCTACTAACGAACGAGTCATTTAATCAAGAATATAGTTAAAATAAGAAAGTGGTATCAAATATATGACTAAAAACTTATTTTATTTATGAATATTATTGGTTTGCCTTATTCTCTTGTCAATCACTACAGATTCAATTCTCAAATATATAAGATAAATTTCTCTCAATTACTTTTACAAAAGGTTTTGGGTTCATGCGCACAACTGGTTCACTTTTTAAACAGTCTGCGCGGACTACTTATGAAAGACCGTGTGGAGGCTTCTTGATGTAGGAGGTGATGGTACAGATCAGGGATACAAAATTGCATAACAGCCCATGGTCGGAAACGTCGCGTGAAAGTAGTATGACAGGTACAAGAAAGAAAAAGATGCAAGATATACATTATATCATCTGTGGGTACAATCTTTCTGTATTTCTCTCTGCCAATTCGTACATCATATGCATCTGTTTACGTAAAACGTTGCCTACTTCTTTGCGAGAAATGGCAGCTCAAATAACAGTTTCGATGCAGGTCTGTTGCCTTCAATGCTCTTGTGAACAAAACCACCTAGCCGAGAACAAAGACGTTTCCGACCATGGCTTGCTGTGCAAATCTCAATCCCTGTGATGCCCCCTACATCCTCTTAAAGATTATCCCAATAATCCTAAGAAGAGTCGTGGTGGTACAGGAGATAGATCGTTCGCCCTTTAATGATGTGAGCCGGGTTCGAATCCCAGCAATGGTTGATCAATACGAATTCCGCATCCAACTAATACCGACCACAGTGCTGACGCAAAATATCCACAGTGGTAGACGGATCATGGGTTAGAGTCCCCTTGCAGTCAGACTAACCATAGGAGGTTTTCATAGTTTTCCTCTCCATATAGTGCAAATGGTGGTTATTTCCATCAAAACAATCCTCCGCGAAGGCAAATTCTCCCAACACTTGATCCAGGAGTTTTCTTGTCTTCTGGATTGTGTTCAAAATTACAAGGCTACGGAGTTGAACATTAGAAGTCCTAAACCCGAAAATTGTGTCGGCTGTTCAACGACGGTTATAAAACATAAAAAATAACCCGAAGACCAATCGAAGGAACAATGAAATTTATACAGTTAAAATTCGACGCATAAATTCTGGACTTTTTCCGCTATAAAATATCGATTTTCGTCTAATAATTATTATTCGGAGAATTTCTTCTCGGCGTTACCATGGTTGAAAACAACTATGCTTTTCAACTATATTTTTATTCTGAAACAATAGAATTACATAAATCAAACTATCATTACCCCTCCCACAAAAAAAATCTTCTAAAGAAATAGCTAGGTTACCAGGCTTATCTTTTATACGCTGATTCTCGCCACCTTGAAGATGGGGTAAACTAACCAGTGAAGGAACACTTAAGCTTCGTTTGCCTTTCAAAAAATCATATTAATTTCAAAATTCGTAATTTTAGTTAAATGACAGTGTCAACATATTTGTTACTAATTGCAAATTATATAAAAAATTTTTTAGAGAACTTACATAATATTGTTTTAAAGTTTTGAAGGTTCAAATAACAAGTAGTAAGAAGACCAAGTGAAGGAACAGCTCTTACCAGTGAATGAACACCCAGTAAAGGAACACTTAATTTTGGTTATTTTTTAATGCTCTTTATGAATTTATAAGCCATACAAATATTTAAAAACAAGCCTATTCTTGAAATTATAACATATAAATACTTGGAAAATGTTAACTTTTTTTTTGTAATCATGAATTGAAAATTAAAGAGTCAACATATTAACACATACTGTTCATGCACTGGGAAATCTATGCCCAGTAAAGGAAATCTATGCCAGCCTGCTCCCTCACTGGTTAGAAGTTGTTTTTCGTATTTTTAACATACTTTTGATGCGGAACATCACTAAAGGTACAAGAAAATTCAAGTTTATCTTTTATTTTCATTAACTTAGAAAAAAACAGTAAAGGAACGCTTGTCCCTTTACTGGTTTTTCATCGTTTGGTGAACCAGTGACTAAACACCACCTTATATCAGTACTTTATTATGCTATGATGCTTTAAAAAAATAAAACGTAACTTCAATAACTATATTTTGAATTCTCTTTTTCACAGTGAGAAAAATAAAACTATTACATGCAATTAATTACACTTCAAACATATAAATCATACCTGCCAACTTTTAATCACTTCCATTATCATTTTTCCCAGTGGTATTAAAATGGAATTAAAACTTCAATTTTAAGCAAACAAATACGTTGTATTTGAGAAAACTTAAGTTGACAACCATGATAGTAAAGCATATTAATATATGTGCTTAATTTTTGTAAGAATAGTGGTGATCAAAATTATTTAAAAATTAAATTTATAAAAGAAAAAAATAGTATATATTTACTACCAATTTAAATCTGAAAATAAAATCTTCTGGAAAATCCGGAAGAGTTGGCAGGTATGAAAAATACAAACACTCACCTTATAATTTTTTCAATGAAACAAGGTGTTGCAGAGAAAACAAATTCAAAAATTTTTCCAGAGGAGTCTATTTGACCTGATAATCCAAAACATTGCTAGATGACTTCCTATTGTTTGGCAGTAAGCTATTGTTATCAATCAATCTAAAGAATAACTTTCAAATTCTTATTTTTAACCAATATACATGAAATGTTCCTTCACTGGTAAACAAGGTAGTCCATGCCTAACGGAATATTTTATTATATTTAACACATGGCAAGCTCGTCACGTAAATAAAAGTTTTTGAAATTTTTATTATCCGTACAAAAGTTTAAAAGGTGGTAGCAAAACTTCTTCACTTCAGCTCTGTTTTTCAGAGAAATTTTCTATCTGTGATTAAAACAAGCATAAATTATTCAGTATGTTTGTAATTGGAACTACAATCCCTCGTCGTAATTTTTTTTAACTAATGTTGTAGCCATAGAAGATAATTTTGCTCCATCTTTTATGAAAGCAGTCCTTCCACTTTTTTAAAGTTTTAATCTATAACAACTGTAATACAGTTTTTGGAAAAGCTGCCAGCATTCAATGTGTTAAGATCTAATCTTATGTTTGTAATGGAGCGGCTACATTAATTTTAATATCATAAAGGTGTCCAAGAGAAGAAAATTTGTACTTAGTTCTACGTTGATTTAAAAATAAATAAATTACCACTCTATTGAGTTAATGTATAACCTACACATTCGTGTAATTTAGGTTTTAAAGTGTTACTACAAATTGACTACTGTCCGGACAGTTGACTACAGTCCGGACTACAAATTGTTTACTGAGTTCACCTCCCAATGGAGTGACTTAGGTTCGAGTTCCAGCGGTGTCTGGTTCATACGAATCTTGCTCCCGACTCGCACCAACCACAGTGCTGTCATATTATATCCTTAGTGGTAGATGAATTACGAGTTAGAATGCTCTTGCCGTAGGGCTAAATGTTGGAGGATTTCGTGGTTTTCCTTTCCACGTAATGCAAATGTAGGTTAGTTCCATCATAAAGTTCACCACAAAGGTTAGTTTGTCCTAATCATTGATCCACGAATTATCTTGTCCAGGAATTATCTTGTCAGGAATTATCTGTAAGTTTGGCATAATTCGGATGTTATATTGCTGGCTGGTAAATAGAAGGGAAGATGTAAAAATTGGTGCGAAATCTTAATAGAATAAAGTGTTTTAACTTATTCCTACGTACCAATATATGTTTATAAATTAAACACATAGAGCAAACTTTTCTGGAAAAGCAAATTTCAATTCCAAATTTTAGTCAGGCAGTTATAGTAGTAGTTATTTGGTTGTTCAAGGGTTTTAGGTCACATGGGATCCTTTTACTTTGCCTTCGTGTGATACTTTATCTTACAGCAAAATCTTATGTTGCGCTGTTAATTATTAAGGTGTGATGACTAAAATCGACCGCATTGCCAAATAGTCAGGCTGGACATTCTAAATGACATACTTTTTTTTTAGTTCAAAGAATTTGACTTGATGTGTAGCGATTTAGAGCCCCTGACCTCTTTTATCTTACTAGTTGAGACCTAGAGTTGATGAGACTAATTGGTATATAAACATGGGGAGAATTAAGGCAGTCGGCGACTGAAGTGCTAAAAAATCCTGTAGATGTTGTTGAACGTTCAAAAGCTGTTAGTTTTACATTGTTAGCGGTTTGTATCATTTGTTGAATTAGTGCTGCCAGACTGGCTACTTTGCATCAGAAAGGTTTAAACATTTCTGGATAAAGAAATTTTGATTCAAAAATTTTAGACTGGCAGCACATTAGCAGGAATGATAATTGCCCAAAAACAAAACAAAAAATTTTGTAACAAAAGATTTTGCAAAGTGGTAACGAATTAAAAACTAAAACTTGTCTGTTTTGCTTCTTTTCCCTAATGCTTAAAGTGGCTTATCATGAAATAATTGCGAATAAAGTAGCATGCGTGGCTGTCAACTTGTACGTAAGTTGAAAAATAATTTTCTTAGTGGTAGCAACATTAAAGTTTTGGCATATTAAATCTTGAAGTTTAAAGTTTCAACAAAAAAAAATTTTAAACTCTTGACGAATCAATAATTTTAAAAAATATGCAGATGAGATATATTTGTTGGCTAATTATGCTTATTATGTCTCAATAGTTTTGTCTTTTGTAAACTCTTCCAAACTCAAATGTTGTTTTACTATCACTTTGTAAAATCTTTTTCAACGAGCGTACAAGTTTGCAGGTATGGAAATGTAGTAAGTAATTTGAGACAAAATTTTCCACCTAATGGTAGCAATTAATTTATTTTATTTTATAACTGTCGTTGAACAGCAAACCCAATTTTTGACTTTACGACTACTAAAGCTCAACTACGTAGCCTTGTAGTGTTGAACCCAATCCAGAAGACAAGGACACTCCTGGATCAAGTATTGGGAAAAATTTACCCTCGTGGTGGACTTTTTGATGGAACTAACCTGCATTGGCCTTACAGGGAGAGGAAGACCACGAGAACCTCCTATCGTTAGACTGACGGCAAGGGGACTCTATCCTATGATCCGTCTACGACTAGGAATATTTCCCGTCAGCATTGCAGTCGGTGCAAGCCACATACGGAATTCGCATCGACCAGCCGTCGCTATGATTCGAACCCGGTTCATCTCACTGGAAGGAGAATGCTGCATTCCCTGAGGCATCGCGACTCTAGCAACTATACTACTGTACTGTTAAGTTTTGGGGGGTTGGAATGAACAAATGCTCATATGAATACTGTTATCACAGCATGGGGTGGAAAAAATGTTTTTTTGAAGGGGACATGCTTTTTTTCCTCTTAGAAAATAGTTTTGTTTAAGTAACAAATGAACTGTATCTTTGATGTCTTATTGACACAATGATACTTTGATTTATTTTGGTTTTTGCTACTCCTCCAAAAAGTAATCATAAAGAAGAAAAGAAAAGAGCGTTGTATCTCTTTTTATTCGCGGAGACCTGGACTAATGTGCATAGATTGAGATTCCTTATTTATGAAACTTTGCTTTAAGAAGATTTCATCTTTTTTGAAAAAAGTAAGTAATATTTTAATATCTAATTATTTTCTATTTATAAAATAAAATTTTATATTTATTTGAAGCATTTTTCATTCATTTAATTGTGTTAAGTAAAAATTTTGTTAACAATGTGTGCGCATTGGATGCTTTTTTAAATAATTTAAATAACTAATTTCATATTACTATTATTACAAAAAATTTTGGCTCAAGTTTTACATTTTTTAACGTTAAAGTATTAAATTATAAAAACAATATGCTTTATTTAATGAAAATGTAGTATGCATTAAAAAAATCTAAAATAGTATATATTATTTTGCAACAAAAAAAATTTTTTTTTGAATTATATTAAACGTAACATATATACTATTACGTAAACGTATAAGTTATTCATATCATAAAATTTTAAAATAAACCTTCTGTTCATAGTTTTTGATTATGAGTGGATTTAGTATTGCACACCGTTATTACAAATCCAAAAATTGCCAGCATGAAATACTTTAAAATAAAAAAATTTATATTTAAAAACAAAATATAATTTGTAGTATATTCATTGGATTTATAGGGGTTTCTTGTATATGAATGCATTTTTTTAAAATTTATTTTCTAACATAAGTTATAATGTTTATCAAATTTGTCGAACAAGGTAATTTATTTATAAAATAAAGTTTAGGAAAATAAAAACAATATTTTTAAAAAAATTTATAGTTCTAAAATTAGCATAAATCTAAGCTCCTTTTTATGTGTAAACAGATAATTCTGATTTCTGGTTTGGCTTCTGGGTATTTTAAATATTCACGATCATATTATAAAATTACATTATAATATTCTTCCGAATTTAAAAGTAAATTAATGTCCATAACTTTCAAAATTAAAAATAATTAAATAAATAACAACAATTTTGCAAAAACATTAAAGAACATAAGAATATTATTCAATAAAATTTTAGGTTACTTTGAATTTTCGATTTTCTAGAAATGTACTTTTAAATCGTTACTTTTTTTGTTTAGTACTTGTACTTTTACTTTTTACTCGTTACTTTTTAAAATAAGAACTTTTTACTCGTTGCTTTTTTTAAAAATACTTGTACTTTTACTCGGTACTTTTTAAAAGTAACGTATATGGCAGTTATATGCAGTAGGGTGATGATTGACCTTATATATATTAGTTTAAATTACTCGTGCTTAGTGGTGGGCAAAATTCTCTTTATTCTAATTTATTAGAGTATAAATACGCTACCCCATACCTGCCAACTTTTAATCCTTTCCATTATCATTTTTCCCAGTGGTATTAAAATGGAATTAAAACTTCGAAAATGGAATTAAAACTTAAATTTTAAGCAAACAAATACGTTGTATTTGAGAAACCTTAAGTTGACAACCATGATAGTAACGCATATTAATATATGTGCTTAATTTTTGTAAGAATAGTGGTGATCAAAATCATTTAAAAATTAAATTTATAAAAGAAAAAAAAGTATATATTTACTACCACTTTAAATATAAAAATAATATCTTCCGGAAAATCCGGAAGAGTTGGCAGGTATGCTACCCTTGATACCATTAAAAGGAAATTTCCTGAAATTAAGGAAAATCTGTCTTTGGTATATATTTCATCAAACCGATGATAATTCTTTATTGAAAAATCAGGTGGACGAGCATGAACGATTAAACACCCTTGTTTACGATTTTTTTAAAACAAAAATATTCCTTTTGCATGGCGCAGCGAAAAACTAAAAGAAACCTAACTAGACTTTGGTCGGAAATGAGAGATTAAGTCCGGGCAATCCAAATAAACAAACTGCTTGAGATACATTCTAGTTTTAATTACACTTATCGATTTACTCACATTGAATTGTAATTTAGAACTTGTTTTTAGTTTTAATAATTCTTAGTATCTAAAGCAGAAGAGAATAGCTTCTCTTAAGCGAAAACCAGCCAACTATATTTTTTTCAGCTTTTCCACCTCTTTCTTTGGTTTTTAAATATTTTTCATATTCCATTGAACTGCAAGTATTATTGAACTGCATATAAATCAAATTCCAATGTATATATGTTGAGTAAAATGTAAATAAATAAAAGGTTTTACACGATGTGTATGTCTCATATTTTTTGAACTTCGTTTTAAAAAAAAAGGGGATCCACAATTCATACAAAATTAAACTGAAATGCAAGGTTGTCTAATGAGTCGAGTTGAATTGCGAAGAATAAACTTTCGTAAGTAGCTTTGGTAGTTACGTGCAATGAGCATAGGTAGTTGGATTTGATTTTTCTTAAACGTTTAACGCTACATTTTTATTGGCCGGGAAATCACGTGGTAGGATCCAGTTTTCCCTCATTCATTTCATTATTGTTTCGGTTCTCACTAGCATAAAATTAATAAAAGTCATAAAAGTATTCGCGATCGCAACGAACTATAGGGGGCGTTGTTGTATGAGACGCATACCTGCGATTTCTCTATGAACCGTCATTTAGTTACTCTGGAGACGTCGTTAATGTAGCGTGTAGCATTGCAACGTTCCTTCTTTAATGTGGCTTATTAAATTTAAAAAAGAAAAATGCTTGATCTTCTTTCTTGTACAACCGAAAACAAAATGGTATCTCTTTTTATTAGAGAAGGAACATCCAAAACACATCGGAAAAATATTTATACATTAACAGAAAAAAATATGTATATTCTTATAAGAGTTAAAACCTAATGCCCGAGAAATAGTATTACTAAATTTAATGATATAACATGAAAGGCCCATTTAAACTTTACATTCCATAGTTTTAAGAATCATATTAGTTCAAAAATTAAAATGAACAAAAAGTATACATAAGCCTCATAATTTTACGAAATTTAATTTTGTAAACAACGTTTTTTGACAACAATTTTTATCAAAAAATTTCAAGTTTCAATAAAAATCATTATTTAGAAACTAAGAAACGTAAAATAAAGAATGCTGACGAAACAAAAACAAAACAAAAAAACAATTCTTTTTTGTCGCCATTTTTAGTGCTACGAATATTCGTCTTTGGGATTTGCCAAAAACAAAACAAGAAGCAATTTTATTTTTTCAGGAGGGAAATATTTTACCGAAAAAACGAAAATGTACCAATTCCCACAACATAAAACTTTATCTTGGTAAACGTACGTTTTAGAAATGTTATTTCATTTGGAATCTTATTCATCAGAGTTCATATGGCGATATGATTGTTTTGAATCTATGCTAAACTCTATATCGGCTCATTTTCAACCGAAATCCGATTAACTATTTTGATTTTAAATAAAGTGTTTTATTTTATGAATTGTCGCAAAAATTTTAAGTGTAGATTGGCGGCACTTAAAAACCCCCAAATCTGTAGCGGCGGTGGCGTTAATAAGTAAGTACCGAATTTTTATTCCATACTTTTCTGAATCATATTATTTCAAACATTGGAATATACAAGAAGTATACATAAACACATAATGTTATACCATTTAATTTTTCAAAAGTATTTTGAGAACAATTTTTATCAAAAAATTATAAACTAAAAAACGGAAAATAAAGAATTCTTAGGATAAAAAAAACGATTTTAAGAATTATTAACATTGAAATAAAAACTTTCATATTGTTTCTTTTTTTTATTATTCTTATAGTTCTTAATCAGACGTAAAAAACCATTCTGTAGAGAACCATCATCAAATGAAAAAAAAATATTTACAAGCAAATTTTTTATTGTAAAAATCATTGCACTTACCTGATTTATGATTCCCGGAGAATTCCAAAATGATAAGTTCCTTGTTTGAAAACTTTATTCTCAAATAATAGATACATAGTTTATACCTTCATTACTTTTAGATAACATACTACACAGCAAAATTTTATAATTGATATGAATTTGAATATGTAGCTAAAAACAGAATAGCTGAATTCTAGTTGAACTTATTCTTTCAAAATTAAAAAAAACTTACCAAGAAAACGATTTAAATTAATTAAGAATCAGCACAAATGGCACTATTTCAAGTAACTTGGATAATTTTTTATTGTTGTTTTCCGAATTATATGGATACAGAAATATATACTATTCTATAACGAAGAAGAATATGCTATAACTATTACAATTCTGTATGTTCTGAATTCATATTTATTCACTGGAATGACGAAAGCAATGTTGACTTCACTTTAATTCGTAATGAATTGAAGACAGAAGAAATGCATTTTACCTTAATACACACATCTGTAACAGTATCCGAAATCGGAAGTCATCAGTTGCAAGTTTGTTGATAATAGAAATTAAAAATTATTGAGGAATTTTTCTTCAAATGTTTGGCGTGTTCTATTCCTGAAAGATTTACTAATATTCTGGAGATTTTCTTCAAGTTCTTCGGCCTTTTCCTTAGGGAAATTTTGTTTCTTATTTGCTGCTAAAAAATGGCGTCTGATTCAGTCAATGACTTTGATGGAACTAAATGAAAACGTGATAAATTAATGTCCGATATTTACAGGCTCCCGCTAGACGGCGTACTCGAGCGTTGCGATCGCGAATTGTTTTTCTATAAATATTTTTTTAGTTTGATTTGATACACACATAATTTAATAGGGTAGTATTTTTTATTTTCAAATTTAGTGGATAACAATTGTAAAAAATGAGTGAAAACAATCCCACGAACAATGCGACGGATTTAAGGTTATGTCAAGGTACGTCTCTTGTGAATATCAATTGATTGTTAGGTTTTCCCTTCTGAAATTACATTATGACGCATTCACATACATTATTAATACAAATACATTTTCCAGGGCGAGACGATGTGGCAACCACAAGCACTTCCACTGGTTCAAGAGGTCCACGAGGGAAAAATGCACATTACCGTTATTACAGAGCACGGAAGTGAGCGGAGCAGGAAAAAGAGTCGTTGAATAGAACTAGTGATCCTTCTACGACTGCTGATTCTTCTACAATTAACGTCGCAGGTTACGAAGTTTAACTTCTTCCGCGCGGAGGGACTCCACGCACTACTTTTTTTCTTTCTAGTCCGTAGCTTATTCTTTTCATTTCAATATGCATATATTATCTTAATTAATTAAACATCATTGACTTAATTAAACATCAATTGGCGTCGAGGTTTTATGTTTCTCCTAAGTGAATTAGTACCACTTTCCCATTAATTTTCGCTTTTGAATACATAAATATATTTTTTTCCATTTCATTACCATTGATTTTAAATAAGTATTTTTTTTAGAAACACGTTTAAAGAATTAATTTAAATAAAATAAAATCGCGTAGTATCAAAGTATAAATTTGTTGACGTAAACTGCTCGTGCTACAACGTAACGTTCATTTCGCGATCTTAGCGAATTATAGGGGGCGTTGTTGTGTGAGACGAATACCTGCGATTTCTATATGAACAGTCATCGAGTTACTCTGGAGACGACTCTAATGTAGCGTGTAGCATTGTAACGTTCCTTCTTTATTGTCGCTTATTAAATTTAGAAAAGAAAAATGTTTGATATTCTTTAATATGCAAGCGAAAATAAAATGATATCTCTTTTTTTTTAGGGAAGGAACATCCAAAACACATGGGAAAAATATTTGTAAATAAACAGAAAAAAATATGTATCGTCGTATTAGAGTAAAGACCTAATGCCTGAGAAATAGTTTTACTAAATTTATTGATATAACATGAAAGGCCTATTTAAACTTTACATTTCATAGTTTTAAGAATCATATTACGTCAAACATTAAAATAAGCAAAAAGTATACAAAAGCCTCATAATTTTATATAATTTAATTTTCTAAAAAAAGTTTTTTAACAAAAATTTTTATCAAAAAATTTTTGAGTTTCAATAAAAATCATTATTTAGAAACTAAAAAACGTAAAATAAAGAATGCTTACGAAACAAACAAAAAAATAATTCTAAAAATTCCTCACATTAAAATAAAAAACTTGCTCATGTTTTTTGTTTTTTTTTCTAAATCGGACGTAGAAAACCATTTTATAGAAAATTATCATCAAATAATCCTAGATATCATCTTTAGGATTCCTTGTTGCCTTGTTGTTTGGTGATTTTTAACGCAATTGCTTACTGCTACGAAAATGGGTCTTTGGGATTTAACAAAAGCAGAACAAGGTGCAATTTTATTTCTTCAGGAGCGAAATATTTTACCAAAAGAAAAAAAACGAAAATGTACCAATGACATGAATCTTTATTTTGGTAAACGTACGTTTTGGAAATGATCTTTTGGAGAGAGTTGTTCATATGACGACAGCATCAGGTGAAAGAAAATAGAGATTGTTTTGTATCTAAGTTAAACTCTATATCTATATATAAACTCTATCTAAGTTAAACTACCATTTCCCACCGAAATCCGATTGACTACTTTGATTTACAATAAAGTGTTTTATTTTATGATTTATAGCAAAAATTTTAGGTGTAGATTGTCGGCACTTAAAAACTGCCAAATCTGAAGCGGCGGTGGCGTTAATACGTAAGTACCAAATTTTAATTCCGTACTTTTCTGAATCATATTATTTCAAACATTAGAATATGCAAGAAGTATTCTTAAACACATAATGCTATACCATTTAATTTTTCAAAGAAGTATTTTAACAACAATTTTTATCAAAAAATTATAAACTAAATAACGTAAAATGAAGAATTCTTAGGATAAAAAAAACAATTTTAAAAATTCCTCATATTGAAATAAAGACTTTCATATTGTTTCGTTTTTTTAATTCTTATAGTTCTTAATCAGACGTAAAAAACCATTCTGTAGAGAACTATCATCAAATAAGAAAAAAAAAACTATTTACAAGCAAATTTTTTATTATAAAAATCATAACACTCACCTGCTTTATAAATCCAAATGAAATGTTCTTAGTTTGAAAATTTTATTTTCAAATAATATATACATAGATTATCCCTTCATTACTTTTAGATAACATACCACACAGCAAAATTTTATAAATGTATGATCTCGATACGAATTTCAATATGTTACTTGAAAACAGAATAGCAGAATTCGAGTTGAAATTATTCTTTCAAAACTAAAAAATACTTACCATGAAAATGATAAAAATTTATTAATAATCAGCACAAATGATACTTTTTCAAGTAATGATTCTTTATTGTTGTTTTCCGAATTATATAGATACAGAAATATATACTATTCTATAATGAAGAAGAATATTCTATAACTATTACAGTTCTGTACGTTCTGAATTCACATTTATACATTGGAATGACGAAAGCAATGTTGACTTCACTTTAATTTGTAATGAATTGAGAGAGAAAAAATTATTTTACCGTAATACACACATTTGTAACAGCAAGCGATCATGAAATCGGAAGTTATGTTGTTGGTAATAGAAAGGTAAAAATTATTAAGAAATTGTTCTTCAAATGTTTGGCGTGTTCTGCTGCAATGTTTGGCATGTTCTGGTTAGTTTTTTCAAGTTCTTCTGCCTTTTCCTTAGGGAAATTTTGCTTCTTATTTGCTGCTGAGAAAATGGCGTCCGTCTTTGCCAGTGGTTATGATAGAATTAATGCCCGATATTTTCAGGCTCCCGCTAGAAGGCGTACTCAAGCGTTGCGATCGCGAAATGAATTCATCGGATATAGCGAATATAAAATATTTAAATACGCGTGCAAGAAACTATTTTTTGTTCAAATAGAGCTGTAAGCTAGCAATTATCACTGATGTTATCTTTAAAATATGTGAAAAATGAATCGCTAATTTTAAAACAATAGCTAACGCCTAACCAATCAGAAAATACCATTTCGTTTTTCGCTTATCCTATAAGAACGATTTGTTGCAGAATGTTCTAATGTTGACAGTGACCTTCCTCGTGCTTGAAACTATCTGTATAACAAATTTCATCGCTTTCTGTCGGATGGTTTAAGAGTCTATAAAGGACATACATACGCACAGATGGACACGCATTGATTTTTATATACAGGGTGATTCTAAAAAGATGGGCAAAATTTTAGGAAGTGATAGTACACACCCAAGCAAACAATTTTTATGAAAGAATGCATGATCGAAAACAAAACGCAAAACCGCTAGAAGGCGTCAAAGTTTATGTTCTTATATGAGACAAAAACACACAAAGAACGATGATGTTAATTTATAAAAGCAAATTTAATGGCATGTGATTACAATAAGTGTTCAAAACAGTGGCCGGCAGCGGCTATGCACGGAGTACTACGGCGAAGAAAAGATAGGCGAACATTCTGAAACACACCAGGCATATCACGAACTTTTCTTGCAGCGGTTGAAAGCTCGGCGACAAATAACGCAGCGCAGTAACTCGCAACAGGAATGGAGCTTTCACGTTTGCATCAAACAACTTTCCAAATGTGCCAGTACCTTTGCGTTTTGTTTTCGACCATGCATTTTTTCATAAAAATTATTTGCTTGGGTGTGTACTATCACTTCCTAAAATTTTGCCCATCTTTTTAGAATCACCCTGTATATAGCAGATAGATTAGAAATGCATATTGTATTTTTACAAAACGTCGATCACTTTTTTTCACTTTAAAATGGATTAATTTTTCTTTCAATGGTTGAGTAAGTCGAGCCTTGAATTCATATTTATTGAAAGCCAATAATAAATTTAATATTTTTCTTATAAAAAATAACAATACATGTTTTACATTAGACTAAATGTATACTTTATTTTTCGACCGTAATTGTTTTTCTTTTGTTTGTTTACAAATTAGTGAATTTTCGATTATTAGATTAAAAGTCGAGACCTGAATGCGTACTTAACCGAAATCGATTGAAAATTTCAATTATTTTAAAATAACAATGCGTGTTATACATTATTAAACCGATTGCATACCGTAATTTTCGGGTTATAATTCGCCATATGAAGTTCATTTTAAAATCACGACATTCACAGATGACTGTATGCTTACACTGTTTTTACCATCTATAACTTTAATAACTCTTTTGAATTCCAGGCAAATACTCATAATTAAATTCTCTAAAATTTTGAAAATAATAGTATTTATTAAATTATAAATTAAAAATTTCAAATTTAATAAACAAATAATGGCTAGTAAAAATTTTAATTTTTCTTCACTACATTGCATTTACTTTATTAATACCCCAAAACAAAAAAAAACAATTTTTTGTTTTTTTCATTCTGAAAATTATGTTTTATAACATTACATGAAAAGAAAAATCAAGATTGTAAAACTTGTGATTTCATTATAACAATTCCCCCCCAAAAATGACTACAATGCGGATTTTTAAATATTACATAAATTTCCAGAATTTCATTAGTTGAATTACATAGTTCTCGCTTTTTTTCTATCTAATAAAATTAAAATAAAGAAAATTGGGTGTTACTACGAAAAAAGTGATAGACGTGTAAAATTATTCATATACCCTAAATACATAATTTTTTAAAAAAAATTGGTGAAACTTTAAACTGGTCTTTTAATTCTAAGATTTGTCTCAAAAATATTTAAACAATTATTTTACTCCTTTTTCAACATGTACTTTTCACAAAAAATTTAATAAAAATCAATGATATGAGGTCAACTGCTATTGGTCCATTTCCGATGGAATGAGTCTATATTAATAAAAATTAAATAAAATTAAAAATAAATTATTGTTTCATAATATGGTCTAAATATATACTAAATTCAGTCATGAACTAATAATAGAAAAATGTTTTCTTTGTGCAATCATTCAGCCCATATTGTGATATTTTATTTCATTTTAAAGTCATTAAATTGTATTTAAGATATAAATTGAATTATGTAAAAGTATAACCAAAAATTCATCTTGATTAATTAATCATTAATTTTAATGTTTTAATAAATAACAAATAGTTCGTGCCTGAAAACAACAGTATTAAAAATTATCTTGAAGCTTAAGAAAAATTACAGGGTTGCCAACATTCTACGCTTTTTCGAATAATTTTTGTTTTAATGGTAGCTATGTTTAAATGTATGTTTTTGTTTTTGTTTTGTAAACTTAATTTAAAGTTATCTTCCCACAACTTAATGGAAATGTTTCAAAAGCTCACATAAAACATCACTTTGCTCCAGCTCTCTCGTGGTAAAGTATTTAAAATTTTGTTGAATTTACAAAAATTTCTGAGAGTTTTAGTTTTTAGTTACCAATCTATAAAATATTTGTAAAATACGAGATAGCGAATAGCCCTGAAAATATAGCTGGGCAGCATACCTTCCCTTGTTCTCCACGTTATGCCCAAGATAATAAGAGTATTGTTGTCAATATTTAACAACAATGTAACAGCATTAAATTTTTTGAAAATCTTTTTAATAAAGTGTAACAATTAAAGTATTGATTGTTAGCAGTCTTTCTTTTCGATCCTTTACTTTTCCGACAAATCATTTCCATAAGAAATTTCCTGTTTCAAACTGCAAAAACTCGCTTGAAATCATCCTAATCATGAAGAACTTCTTCAGAACTGTGTTTTCCAAATTGTAAGTAATATTTCATTTATTTTAAGAGCTGTTATTTTAAATTTTTTAATATTATTTCATTTTTAAACTTTGCTCCATTATGGCACTATTATATGTCTTAATAAAATGTTACCACTGATGTTCGATCGCAAAGTCCTTTTTTGAGTGATATTTGAATAACTTCTAGATTGCATCTGCTTATGGAAGTCAAAGTATGAAAAGCGATATCATATGTAATGTAGTAGAAGCAAGCATTTACATTAGGCTATTGGCAACGGTCAGAAAAACATTTCTCAGGAAGATCAGGAGACATGCAGTCTTAATTTTGATCCTCTGTAAAATGGGTTAGCTCCCCCTGTTCGGTATCCTGACAATCTTAGTGCGAGCATTTAGAATAATTTAGCAAAGACCGATACTTTTTACCCTCGATATCTTTGTAAGTTGATCAAAATTATCACCTACCTGCTCATTGACCGTTGCTAGGGATACTTAACTTCAGTGATTCAATGGGAACCGTGTCTTATGGACAGCCCACAGTAGGTCTCGTATGAAATGATTGAAGAACTAAGTGTAAAAACACTTGACGTTTTATTTTTAGAACAAATGAACTTCAAGGTTTATAAACTTGTTGTTAAACATATCGGTCATAAAAATATAAAGGGATAAAACAGAATTTGTCACTTCTAGAAAATTTAGTAAGTAAACATTTTTCGTAAAATTTTTTGAATGCGAAAACCCTAAAACGTTTAAAATTTTAATTTCTACTTTCACTAGTACAAAACTTTTGAGTTGAAAACTTGAGGAATGGTTAAAAATATACACATTAAAGTATATTTGAGTACAGAAAATTTAAAAAGCTGAAACACGCTGAATTACATTTAACTGAAGAGTTATGTAAAACAATTATGTGCAACAGTAATAGTTATGGACAACAGATATGCTGACAGATTTGAATTACTTTTCAGATTCAAAAAGAACAATACTTCCCTTAAGCCTATCCACATAGTGTTTGAAAATTAAAAATACTGTAATGAACCTTATGAAACAATAGCATTAACATCAAACCCAAACTTACACCATCCAGAGAAACCGAAGCACCCAAGCTTATCCAATCAGATGAAGATCCAATAAACATTGACTTTAATGACATCCATGAAAGACTCTTCCAATTATGTCCAGCAATGAAAGCAAAAATATTAGAAGAGGAGAACCAACACCCATGGCAGGAAAATGATGAAATCCCAACTGTAACATCAAACATCATCCCTTGCAGTGCCTCATTGACATCACTGATCCAATACTCGGAATTGGAAAATGCTGGTATTCTATATGTCACATCAAACATAAGCCCCAGCAATTCTATATTGACACCACCTATACAGAATTCAGAGGAAAGTGCTCGGATTTCATATGAAACATCAAACATCATCCCCAGCAGTTCCTCATTCCCACCATTGATCCAGAACTCAGCGGAAAATGTCGGGATTCCATATGAAACGTCAAATATTAACCTTAGCAGTTCCATCTTGACACCATCTATCCAATACTCAGTAGAGGAAAATGCCGGGATTCAATCTAAAGCACCAAACTTCAGCAGTTCTCCCCATGTACCATCTACCCAGGAATTAGGGGAGGAAAGTGCTGGGTTTCAAAGGGAGACATCAAACCCAATCCCCGACAGTTCCAAATATAATGATCCCATTTACAGAGATTTTGGATCAACAGAAAATCTTGAATTTTACTTCGAAATAATAGCTAAAGCAAGACAGGCTGATAGAGAAATAGAAAAAAAAAGAGAGAAAATCCATCTTGTCAGCAAGTTCCATCAGTCTTCATCGAAGTAGTCAGATCCGTGCCAAAAATAGAAGAAACAAAAAATAAGAAAAAATCTTTCAGAAATAAGTTGATTTCCTTAACGAGATGTTTTTCATTCAAAAAGAAGCAAATGCACACTTAAAGAAGAGAAAGTAAAAATCGAGAGAGAGGAGGAAGACATAAGAACTTTGAAAAGAGATCAATTAAAAGAAGATGAAAACATATGGAGCACATAAACATGCTTTGAAAAATAGATCTCCCGCCAAATGTGAATAGCGTTCAGTCATTCGATTTCTACATGCTGTAGGAAGCAACGCAGCTGAAATTCATAAACGAATGAGTAAAGCGTTTAGAGAAGCGTTCGCAAGTGACAACAGTGTGCGGAAATGGTGCAGGGACTTTGATGCTGGACGCACAAATGTTCATCATGCAGGCGGCCATGAAAGGAAGTCATTTTCAAAAGATGATCTTGTTCAGAGAGTGGATCAAGCGATTCGTGGAAATCGTCAGTTCACAATTTCTGGGTAGAGTGAATTGATTCCAAGAATTTCCTCGGTAAGCTTTGTACCATTGTGAGTGAAAGACTCGAGTACCGCAAACTCTGCGCGAGATGGGTTCCCAAGATGTTGTCTGGTCATCACAAAAGTTAACGAATGGGGGCAGCATTAACCTTCCTCCAGCTCTACCATCACAACGGAGATGAGTTTTTGGACAAATTTGCCACAGGAGATGAGGCATGGGTTCATTATGAAACTGAAGAAACACTGGCTAGGAGGACAAACTTTCGTCACAGACAACGAGCTGCAAACCAGCGTATAGAATTATCTGAAAGCCCAGGCGGCTGCATTCTATGATGAAGGTATTGGAAAATTGATACCACTCTACGATAAATGTTTGATAATATTGTATCACGTTGTTCCATATAAAGTTTATTTGATTCTGACTGTGATTTTCTCTAAGCGACCAATCGGACCTTGAAAAAAAATAGCCCTCGTATTACCTAAATTTCTTAGTGTATCAGGTAGTGTTATACCTGAATTTTAAATATATAGCACAATTTCATTGAACCAACATACTTAGGTATATCTTTACCTATGTCTTAAGGTATTTAGTTACCTTGTAATAGCAAATTTTAACTCGAATTGAAAGTTCTTTCTTATCAAGCTGGCTGTAATACAGGAGCAAATACGAGGGCTATTTTTTTTTCTAAGTCCGATTGGTCGCGTAGAGAAAATCACAGTCAGAATCAAGAAAATTTCACATAGAACAACGTGATACAACATTAAGCTACTTTTCGGTGTAATCACCGTTCCCATTCATACATTTGTCGTAGCGTGGTATAAATTTTCCAATACCTTCATCATAGAATGCTGCCGCTTGTGTTTTCAGCCTATTCTATACGCTGGTTTGCAGCTCGTTGTCTGTGACGAACGTTTGTCCTCCTATCCAGTGTTTCTTCAGTTTCATAATGAACCCATGCCTCATCTCCCGTGACAAATTTGTACAGAAACTCATCTCCGTTGCGATGGTAGAGCTGGAGGAAGGTTAATGCTGCCCAAATTCGTTAACTTTTGGGATGACCAGACAACATCTTGGGAACCCATCTCGCGCAGAGTATGCGGTACTCGAGTCTTTCACTCACAATGGTACAGAGCTTACTGAGGAAATTCTTGGAATCAATTCACTCTACCCAGAAATTGTGAACTGACGATTTCCGCGATCCACTTGATCCACTCTCTGAACAAGATCATCTTTTGACACTGACTTCCTTTCATGGCCGCCTGCATCATGAACATTTGTGCGTCCAGCATCAAAGTTCCTGCACCATTTTCGCACATTGCTGTCACTCACGAACGCTTCTCTGTACGCTTTACTCATTCGTTTATGAATTTCAGCTGCGTTGCTTTCTACAGCATGTAGAAATCGAATGACTGAACGCTATTCACATTTGGCGGGAGATCTATTTTTCAAAGCAAGTAGATAGTTAACCAATAGAAGCAGATAGCCAACAATGGAGCAGATAGCCAAAAATCAACTTTAATAGAGATATACAAACATCAGGAGCAGATATTGAACCATCAATAGCAGGTAGCCAACCACTAGGATGAGAGAATAAGAAGATGATGTAAAAGATACGGAATGAATTAAGGTTTGGTCGCTATAGCAAAGAAAGAGAAAACTAGTGGTACTTAAAAGAAGATAGATGTTCTGTGCACACCTAACCTATCAAAAAAATCGTAAAATGGAAAAACAGCAAAAAAAAATTTAAAAATATAACTGTCCTTTGCGTTGAAAATTATCTTGTGCCTCGGAAGAAAAAAAACAAAAAGGTGTTAAAAGGAAAGAAAAAAAAGCAAGAAAATCCCCCCGAAAAATAAGAATCTCAATAGAAAATGAAAAAAAAAAAAAAAAAAAAAAACTGTAAAATTTTATATTACTTCAGATGCTACTTCAAATTACATCATACATTTATGTTAAATGGAATTTCATTTTAATTATGCAAAAAATTTTTTTTTGGCTTAAATAAACAACCTCAAAATTCTCTTGCGACTAATTTTTAATAATTATTGTTTCAATCATTGACTTACTCACCATATTAGATTTTATTTCAGAAACAAGAGAATTCATTAAGTGTTCGGTTGACCAAGCCGTTCGATATATGATGAGAATAGTACAGATTTCGCCAACGAGCAGTAGCTTACGTAACTACACGTGGCACTTCAATTAGTTCTGGTATTATTGAAAACCTCATTTATTCTTTAGGTTTTATTAATTTTTTTTAAATATTTTTTTAAATAACGTCAGAGACAAAAAATTTTAATATACATTAAAACATAATATAAATACAGAAAAAAATGAAAAAGGGAAAACTGGCCAAAATTGACAAAAACTAATTTTTTTTTCTTTTTCAAAATCACATAACTTTGTTAAAATGATTTTTTTTTCATTATTCTTGCTTTATAATGCTCATATAAATTCAACTTAGGGAATAGAATACGCATTAGACATAATATTAATATTGAGATATTTTATGGCAAATATAAAAACTTATTCGACAAAAAGTGGTCGAAAACTGCGATTAATTATTTTTATTGCAGCTGTAAAATGAAAACTAGTAGTTAAATCCATTAGTTCATAGTCTATTCCCTAGACATACATATTGAAAACATTCCTGCAAAATTTCAAGAGTATAAACTAGAATATATTTAAATATTATATTTAGAATGAAGGAGAATAACCGAAGGAAAATATGAGAAAAAGGCAGATTAAAAAAGACATATTCCCAATTTAATAATTATGGATGGTTTTTTAAATCATCAATAACTTCTGCTTTATTTGACGTAGAAACGAAATTCGAAAGGTTTTAGAATGGTAAAGGTCCACAGCTTTATTTTATTTTTAAAAAAGAGAAAAAATATATCTCGGTCAAAATTGGCTTTAAAAAGGTAGTTGGGTACTTAAATAAACCAGAATCACCAGAATTTAACTAATTCGATTAATTAATTAATTAATTAATTAAATAAGAATTTAATGAATTAATTTAATTCTCCAGAATTTAAACGTCTTCGTCTAAAATATTAAATTAAAGTAAAGTTACATGCTATAAAATGGCGAAATTGTCATTATCCTGGCTTATGAATGCCAGGACATTGAAGTGTTACCAGAAATTCTTTTTAACTGCTAATACTGTAAAGAGGGAAGTTAACCTAAAGAGGGATATTAACCTAATATCAAGTTCATGTATGATTGCAATATGCTTGGATGTAATCAAAGTTATTTATTTACTTAATGATTGATTATTATACACAATTTTTTTCTGTACATATCAGCAACAAAATTTTTTTTGTTTCTTTCCACAGTGGATAAAAAGAATTAATTTAAGCAATTTATGGCCCATCTAACATAAAGGCTTAACTTGAGTTACTTACTATTAACTTAAAATGATTTGGTGAATTTCTATTTTTTTTTCGAGCAAATGTCAATAAACAGCACTGCTGTCTGTAACATATTAATAAGTGTAGCTAAAGAAGTATACCAAAAAATTTTTACATTATTTTGAAGACTTTGAATTTGAAGAAATTGTGTGGTCCTAATTGTCATGTTTCGTGAGAATCACCCATATATTATTTAAATTAATTAAGCATTATTGGCATCAATAATAACGTGGCAATTTTTTACCTTTCACCTAAAAAAATAAATACAGCATTCCCATTAATTTTGCCTTTAAATGCATACATATTTTTTTCTATTTAATTACCGTTGATTTTAAATTAAAATTTTTTGGAAAAAATGTTTTAAAAGAAATATAAATAAAATAAAAAAAATACATGGTATCAGGGGTGAAAGCGAGACGGAAACGAGGAAAGGCTGGTAGTAAAACCTTTCCAGTTATAGCTAGTTTTGGGGAGGAGCTTACTTATTCTTTTTATAAATTTTTCAACAATATCTACTTTATCTTGAATAAGATGCAGTTTTATATATATGCCAGAATTATAAAAGAAATCTTGATAGTTACAGATATTTCATTTTTTTTCGAAAAAAATGCTGGAATGAAATGTTTAACGTACCAGGTTTTTCACTTTTCCGTCTAGCTATATAAGGGCTTTCACCCATGCATGGTACATACCTGCCAACTCTTCCGGATTTTCCGGAAGATTTTATTTTTATATTTAAAGTGGTAGTAATTATATACTATTTTTTCTTTTATAATCTTAATTTTTAAATGATATTGATCACCACTATTCTTACAAAAATTAAGCACATATATTAATATGCGTTACAATCCTGGTTGTCAACTTAAGTTTTCTCAAATACAACGTATTTGTTTGATTAAAATTGAAGTTTTAATTTCCTTTCAATACCACTGGGAAAAATAATAATGGAAGGGATTGAAAGTTGGCAGGTATGCATGGTATCAGATAACTTTAAAGGTATAAATTTGATGACGTAACTCTTGCGTGTTGCCACATCATGTTGCTCATTGAACTTATTTGACATAGCGAATATAAAATAATTCCATATTTAAATTCGTGCAATTAACAATTTTTTTTTATCAAAAAAAACTATAAGCTAGATATTGTCACTGGTGTTATTCTTAAAATATGTGACAAAACTGAATTGTTTATAGTTAAATTTAAGACAATGACTGACGCTTGATCAATCAGAAAATTCCATTTAGTTTTTCGCACATCCCGTTCGAACGGTTTGTCGCAGAATGCTATAATATCGACAGTGACCTTCCTTGTGCTTCAAACTATCTGTATGCTAAGTTTCGTCGATTTCATTTGGATGATTTAGGAGTCTGTAAAGGATACACAAACACACAGAGAGAAATTAATTTTAAAGATTCGATAGATTCACATAGATCAGGCAGTGGTAAATAAAATAAAGTAAAGAATTATTAGTCCCACCTTCTAATAAATTGGTAATAAAATAATTCGGATGTGTGTGTGTTCTTTTTTCTTCCTGAAAGTGGCACTTACCTGGTTCTTCCACTAAGTATAGCTAAAATATTATTTTTATTTTACTTAAGGTTATATGTTGTAATCTATGTTGCTTAACGTTATATGTTGGTGGCCTTACGTTATTGAAGTAAGAAGAGATTTTTGTTTGTAATTCATACCAATGGAATAAAGATAAAATGTATTTAGCATCTCATGGCATGATGCTAATACTCGCGACCGATTCAAGATAGTTAAAATTTACCACTATTACGAGATTTTCTCGGGTACATATCCCCTTCGAGGGGCGTAAAACACTTAATTCCTAAGTATAGGTATTAAGACTGATTGGTGCAGTTTTAATAATCACCAAATATATCAATATATTTTGTACCTATATAAGTATATTTGGTCCTTATTACATAACCCTTCAACATTTGAGTTTATACGTATTTGTCAGTGGCCGCCAACTAAAGACGCATTAATTAAAGAAAACAACAACAAAACAGAACTTTATAATGCTTTTGGAGGATGAACATTTCTCTATCTGACCTTTAATTTACTGTTAAAATTATTAAAAGTACTGATGGAAAAAAGTTATTAGAATTCTAATTCCTTCAAATATTATACACTATCTTAGCTACCACTGGAAAATAGTATATTCTGAAAGTACGGAAAACTCTAGAATTCTTATCAAAACTAAATCGACAATTACCAAAATACCAGCAGTACGTATTAACGTCAGGGATACACATGAATTAACCCTTTCGCGCCGACTGTCACAAATACGTGACAGCATAAATCCGTATCAATCAGGGTAAAAAGATAAAACTGGTAACCAAAGTAGTTCTTTAACAGTTTATTTGTAGGCGGAGTTATAATTATTTGATTTATTTAATGCACCATTACTTTGTTCAAAATAAAACTATTTAGTTATATTTTGAATTAACATTGATTATATATATGATTAAACTAACAATAATTAAAGTAAAAGCAAAGTAAGTATGTCAAATTAGAAACGACTACATTTAAGTTACCGTTTTTTATTTAAATACAACTTGATTCTGATTTTGTGCGAATGCTTTTCTGAATCACCCGTCCCCAAGGGGTTAAGCGTCATCTGTGACTGGCAATCTTAATGTTTTCTTAAGCGAATTTCCCATTAATCTTTCTTCCATGGGTATGGCTTTTTAGCACATAACTTATTTTATATTATTTCAATTAATACACATTATCAATATTAATTGAGCATTAATGTCAATGATAATATGCAGATTTTTTACGGTTAATCAAAGAGCTTTTCTCCTTATTTTCGCTTTTTAATTCCAATTAATACATAATACCAACATTAATTAAGCATCATTGTCGTCAATGATAGTAAGACGACTTCTTACGGTTCTTCTAGACAAATAAATACCTTTACTCCATTTCTTTTTGTTTCTAGTACATAGATTATTTCTTTTATTTCAATATGCATATATTACCTTAATCAATTAAACATCATTGGCGTAATTAAGCCTCATTGGCGTCGAGTTTTTATGCTTATCCTAAACGAATTAGTACCACTTCCCCATTAATTTTAGCTTTTGAAAACATAAATATTTCTACATTACATTAAACTAAATGTATACCGTAATTTTCGAGCGTAATTGTTTTTCTTATGTGTGTTTACAAATTAGTGAATTTTCGATTATTAGATTAAAAGTCGAGACCTGAATGTATACTTAATCAAAATCGATTAAAAATTTCAATTATTTTAAAATAACAATGCGTGTTATACATTATTAAACCGATTGCATACCGTAAATTTCCGGTGATAAATCGCCATATAAAGCTAATTTTCAATTTAGTTAATTTTTCGGGCTATAAGTCGGCTTATTTTACGGGCAATAAGTCGACCGTTTATGTTCATTTTTAAATTGGTGAATTTTTCGCTTGATGGGTATACAAGTCGAGTCCTTAAATCCCACTAATTGAAAAACAATTATGAATTTCGTTATTTTTTTATAACAAAAATGTGTCATATCATTATTAAATTTAGGGAACAGCATATTTTTTGAGTTGTAAGTCGACTTACTCTGTTCATTTTCAAATTGGAAAAGTTTTCGCTTATTGGCTGTGTAAGTCGTGTATTGAACTCACACTTGTTGAAAAACAATTATAAATTTTGCAGTTTTTTGTAAATAAAAATGCTTTTTATTCATTATTAAGCAAATTGAATATTGAACTTTTCGGAATATAAGCCGACTTGCTATGTTCATATTGAAATAGGTGAATGTTTTGTTGAAAATGAATTTTTGAAATGAAGGTGAATTTTTTTTCAAATAAAAATGGGCCTTATACTTTATTAAATTTAGTGCATACCGCATTTTTCGGGGTGTATGTCAACTTGCTATGTTCATTTTTAAAATGACGAATTTTTCGCTCTCTCATTCATAAGCCGAATCCCGAACTTACACTTGCTGAACACTAATTATAAAATTCAGTGTTCAAATACTATAATTTTGTTTTGTAATAGTTAGGAGACTCTGCCCTTTGCTAGACATTCGTCAAAATAATAATAACAATGAAATAAACGATGACTTGGATTTAAGAAATAATTGACTATATGTAACGTAACATTTTATTTTATTTTTTATAACCACCGTTGAGCAGCTGACCCAATTCTATAAATGTTCAACTCCGTTGCCTTGTAATTTCGAACTACGCCGAGGAGACAAGGGAACTTCAGGATAAAGCATTGGGGCAGACTGCAACTAACCCGCATTTGAGTTACAGGGAGAGGGAAACCACACAAATCTTCCACGGTTAACCCTCTGCTAAAGGGGCTAATTATACAGAATAATAAAATTTAAACTTAAGAGTGCAGAACGTATAACACAATAGGAAAAAATAAATGCAAAGTAATGTCAATGGCATACCTGTCAACTCCCCCGGATTTTGTGCGAGATTTTATTTTCACATTTAAAGTGGTAGTAAATATATACTATTTTTTCTTTTATAAATTTAATTTTTAAATGATTTTGATCACCACTATTCTTACAAAAATTAAGCTTATATATTAATATGCGTTACTATCACGCTTGTCAACTTAATTTTTTTCAAACACAACATATTTGTTTGATTAAAATTGAAGTTTTAATTCCATTTTAATACAACTGGGAAAAATTGTAATGGAAGGGATTAAAAGTTGGCAGGTCTGCAATGGTTTTTGATGCAGGGCTGCCAACTGCTACATTTTTCTCAAAATACTTTGTAGATTGGTAACAATGAAAAAGAAAAACTTTGAGAATTTTCTGCAATTTTGCCAATTTTTGGTAAGTCTCACAAACCGCAGGAAAGCGTAGCGTTTCATACAATCTTTTGAATTATTTTCATGTAGTAGCTAAGAAAATAACTCTAAATAAAATTTCGCAACCTGAAAATAATACATTAAGCAATATGCTTAGCTACCACTAGTATAAATTTTCTTAACCAGCGAGGAAAGTTTTCAGACCTGAAGATCTTACCGAATTAAGCATTGAATACAGAGTACCTAAGCCGCAGGGCTATTTTCTCTAAATTGATTAGTAAAATGAAGGGAGAAGGGGGTAAGAAATTTTTAAGTAAACGTGAAATGGATTAATCTTGTAATTTATACATATATGAGGGAGATCTGTAAATGTATTACGATAATCTTACATAATTACAACAGTTTGAATTTGAAACGGTTTTTATCTTTCTTCAATTTTTTTAAAATTTTCAAAAATTTCTATTTAAATTCTGAGATTTATAAATGTCATAATCTAATATTCACTTTTTTTTGTTACTCTCGATGTCAGCTCGTGCTTGATCTGACAAAATAATAATCAGAGATAAATAAAAAAATTCTAGAGAGATATAAATAATATCCAAAGTCTGCCAACAACTACGATTTTTTGCAAAATATTTTATGGAGTGGTAGACAATTTAGAACTAATGGGTACATAATTTTTAGTAATTCTGGGATGCCAACTGCTTCGCTTTCTGCAAAAGGATTAATAAATCGGCAGCCAATTAAATAATGAAACTTATAGAATAGGAATAATTACGCCCACTCCTGAAAAGTGTCCCAGCGTGGTAATCGCTATAAAGTTTCGTTTACTACGGTATTGCGAGTTTTGGATACATAGTGGTGAAAAAAATAATTAAATGTGAAACAAAAAATAACTAAAATTTATTTACCCTTGGAAAATATTTTTTACAAAGCGAAGCAAGTAGGCGACTCTGCTAATGTCGTTAACATTTTAAGAGAATGTCACGAGTTCAGGAGAACAAAACAGCTTTTTATATAAACTTTCGAATAATTTTCGAATTTTCGAATATATAGCTTTTTATATAAGATTTCGAATAAGAGCTATTTCGAAAAATTCGAAATAGCTCTGATTTTAAGTAACTTTCGAAAAAATTAGAATTACGAAATACTTGTTTCATTCATGGAAATGAAATATCTCTTTTGTAATAGTAGTTCAAAAAATAATCTTTTTGAAGTAGTGGTTTGAGAAAATAACTTTAAATCAAATTGATGAAAGAATAAAACATTGAAGGATAAACTTAACTCCCACTAGAAGAAACTTTTCCAAAACTCGTAAAAAGTAGATAGGGCAGATTGTTTAGAATCACAGTCATTTTGATGCAAAAAAAAAAAAAAGAGCTAGAAAAATCAGTAAAGAGAGCTCTGATTTTAAGTATCTTTCGACAAAAATTAGAATTGCGGAAATACTTGTTACATTCATGGGAAAGAAATATCTCGTTTGTAGTAGTAGTTTAAAAAATAATCTTTTTGAAGTAGTCGTTTAAGAAATGACTTTAAATCAAATTAATTAAAGAATAAAACATTGAAGGATAAACTTAACTCCCACTAGAAGAAACTTTTCCAAAACTCGTAAAAAGTAGATAGGGCTGATTGCTTAGAATCACAGTCATTTTGATGCAAAAGAAAAAAAAGAGTTAGAAAAATCAGTAAAGAGAGCTCTGATTTTAAGTATCTTTCGACAAAAATTAGAATTGCGGAAATACTTGTTATATTCATGGGAAAGAAATATCTCGTTTGTAGTAGTAGTTTAAAAAATAATCTTTTTGAAGTAGTGGTTTAAGAAATGACTTTAAATCAAATTAATTAAAGAATAAAACATTGAAGGATAAACTTAACTCCCACTAGAAGAAACTTTTCCAAAACTCGTAAAAAGTAGATAGGGTTGATTGTTTAGAATCACAGTCATTTTGATGCAAAAGAAAAAAAAGAGTTAGAAAAATCAGTAAAGAGAGCTCTGATTTTAAGTATCTTTCAACAAAAATTAGAATTGCGGAAATACTTGTTACATTCATGGGAAAGAAATATCTCGTTTGTAGTAGTAGTTTAAAAAATAATCTTTTTGAAGTAGTGGTTTAAGAAATGACTTTAAATCAAATTAATTAAAGAATAAAACATTGAAGGATAATCTTAACTCCCACTAGAAGAAACTTTTCCAAAACTCGTAAAAAGTAGATAGGGCTGATTGTTTAGAATCACAGTCATTTTGATGCAAAAGAAAAAAAAGAGTTAGAAAAATCAGAAAAAAAAGAGCTCTGATTTTAAGTATCTTTCGACAAAAATTAGAATTACGGAAATACTTGTTACATTTATGAAAAAAAAATTTCTCATTTGTAGTAGTAGATTAAAAAATAATCTTTTTGAAGTAGTGGTTTAAGAAATGACTTTAAATCAAATTAATTAAAGAATAAAACATTGAAGGATAATCTTAACTCCCACTAGAAGAAACTTTTCCAAAACTCGTAAAAAGTAGATAGGGCTGATTGCTTAGAATCACAGTCATTTTGATGCAAAAGAAAAAAAAGAGTTAGAAAAATCAGTAAAGAGAGCTCTGATTTTAAGTATCTTTCGACAAAAATTAGAATTGCGGAAATACTTGTTATATTCATGGGAAAGAAATATCTCGTTTGTAGTAGTAGTTTAAAAAATAATCTTTTTGAAGTAGTGGTTTAAGAAATGACTTTAAATCAAATTAATTAAAGAATAAAACATTGAAGGATAAACTTAACTCCCACTAGAAGAAACTTTTCCAAAACTCGTAAAAAGTAGATAGGGTTGATTGTTTAGAATCACAGTCATTTTGATGCAAAAGAAAAAAAAGAGTTAGAAAAATCAGTAAAGAGAGCTCTGATTTTAAGTATCTTTCAACAAAAATTAGAATTGCGGAAATACTTGTTACATTCATGGGAAAGAAATATCTCGTTTGTAGTAGTAGTTTAAAAAATAATCTTTTTGAAGTAGTGGTTTAAGAAATGACTTTAAATCAAATTAATTAAAGAATAAAACATTGAAGGATAATCTTAACTCCCACTAGAAGAAACTTTTCCAAAACTCGTAAAAAGTAGATAGGGCTGATTGTTTAGAATCACAGTCATTTTGATGCAAAAGAAAAAAAAGAGTTAGAAAAATCAGAAAAAAAAGAGCTCTGATTTTAAGTATCTTTCGACAAAAATTAGAATTACGGAAATACTTGTTACATTTATGAAAAAAAAATTTCTCATTTGTAGTAGTAGATTAAAAAATAATCTTTTTGAAGTAGTGGTTTAAGAAATGACTTTAAATCAAATTAATTAAAGAATAAAACATTGAAGGATAATCTTAACTCCCACTAGAAGAAACTTTTCCAAAACTCGTAAAAAGTAGATAGGGCTGATTGTTTAGAATCACAGTCATTTTGATGCAAAAGAAAAAAAAGAGTTAGAAAAATCAGAAAAAAAAGGAGCTCTGATTTTAAGTATCTTTCGACAAAAATTAGAATTACAGAAATACTTGTTACATTTATAAAAAAAAAATTTCTCATTTGTAGTAGTAGATTAAAAAATAATCTTTTTGAAGTACTGGTTTAAGAAATGACTTTAAATCAAATTAATTAAAGAATAAAACATTGAAGGATAAACTTAACTCCCACTGGAAGAAACTTTTCAAAAACTCGTAAAAAGTAGATAGGGCTGATTGTTTAGAATCACAGTCATTTTGATGCAAAAGAAAAAAAAAGAGTTAGAAAAATCAGTAAAGAGAGCTCTGATTTTAAGTATTTTTCGACAAAAATTAGAATTGCGGAAATACTTGTTACATTCATGGGAAAGAAATATCTCGTTTGTAGTAGTAGTTTAAAAAATAATCTTTTTGAAGTAGTCGTTTAAGAAATGACTTTAAATCAAATTAATTAAAGAATAAAACATTGAAGGATAAACTTAACTCTCACTAGAAGAAACTTTTCCAAAACTCGTAAAAAGTAGATAGGGCTGATTGTTTAGACTCACAGTCATTTTGATGCAAAAGAAAAAAAAGAGTTAGAAAAATCAGTAAAGAGAGCTCTGATTTTAAGTATCTTTCGACAAAAATTAGAATTGCGGTAATACTTGTTACATTCATGAGAAAGAAATATCTCGTTTGTAGTAGTAGTTTAAAAAATAATCTTTTTGAAGTAGTGGTTTAAGAAATGACTTTAAATCAAATTAATTAAAGAATAAAACATTGAAGGATAAACTTAACTCCCACTAGAAGAAACTTTTCCAAAACTCGTAAAAAGTTGATAGGGCTGATTGTTTAGAATCACAGTCATTTTGATGCAAAAGAAAAAAAAGAGTTAGAAAAATCAGAAAAAAAAGGAGCTCTGATTTTAAGTATCTTTCGACAAAAATTAGAATTACGGAAATACTTGTTACATTCATGGGAAAGAAATATCTCGTTTGTAGTAGTAGTTTAAAAAATAATCTTTTTGAAGTAGTGGTTTAAGAAATGACTTTAAATCAAATTAATTAAAGAATAAAACATTGAAGGATAATCTTAACTCCCACTAGAAGAAACTTTTCCAAAACTCGTAAAAAGTAGATAGGGCTGATTGTTTAGAATCACAGGCATTTTGATGCAAAAGAAAAAAAAGAGTTAGAAAAATCAGAAAAAAAAGGAGCTCTGATTTTAAGTATCTTTCGACAAAAATTAGAATTGCGGTAATACTTGTTACATTCATGGGAAAGAAATATCTCGTTTGTAGTAGTAGTTTAAAAAATAATCTTTTTGAAGTAGTGGTTTAAGAAATGACTTTAAATCAAATTAATTAAAGAATAAAACATTGAAGGATAAACTTAACTCTCACTAGAAGAAACTTTTCCAAAACTCGTAAAAAGTAGATAGGGCTGATTGTTTAGAATCACAGTCATTTTGATGCAAAAGAAAAAAAAGAGTTAGAAAAATCAGTAAAGAGAGCTCAGATTTTAAGTATCTTTCGACAAAAATTAGAATTGCGGAAATACTTGTTACATTTATGAAAAAAAATTTCTCATTTGCAGTAGTAGATTAAAAAATAATCTTTTTGAAGTAGTGGTTTAAGAAATGACTTTAAATCAAATTAATTAAAGAATAAAACATTGAAGGATAAACTTAACTCCCACTAGAAGAAACTTTTCCAAAACTCGTAAAAAGTAGATAGGGCTGATTGTTTAGAATCACAGTCATTTTGATGCAAAAGAAAAAAAAGAGTTAGAAAAATCAGTAAAGAGAGCTCTGATTTTAAGTATCTTTCGACAAAAATTAGAATTGCGGTAATACTTGTTACATTCATGGGAAAGAAATATCTCGTTTGTAGTAGTAGTTTAAAAAATAATCTTTTTGAAGTAGTGGTTTAAGAAATGACTTTAAATCAAATTAATTAAAGAATAAAACATTGAAGGATAAACTTAACTCTCACTAGAAGAAACTTTTCCAAAACTCGTAAAAAGTAGATAGGGCTGATTGTTTAGAATCACAGTCATTTTGATGCAAAAGAAAAAAAAGAGTTAGAAAAATCAGTAAAGAGAGCTCAGATTTTAAGTATCTTTCGACAAAAATTAGAATTGCGGAAATACTTGTTACATTTATGAAAAAAAATTTCTCATTTGCAGTAGTAGATTAAAAAATAATCTTTTTGAAGTAGTGGTTTAAGAAATGACTTTAAATCAAATTAATTAAAGAATAAAACATTGAAGGATAAACTTAACTCCCACTAGAAGAAACTTTTCCAAAACTCGTAAAAAGTAGATAGGGCTGATTGTTTAGAATCACAGTCATTTTGATGCAAAAGAAAAAAAAGAGTTAGAAAAATCAGTAAAGAGAGCTCTGATTTTAAGTATCTTTCGACAAAAATTAGAATTGCGGAAATACTTGTTACATTCATGGGAAAGAAATATCTCGTTTGTAGTAGTAGTTTAAAAATAATCTTTTTGAAGTAGTCGTTTAAGAAATGACTTTAAATCAAATTAATTAAAGAATAAAACATTGAAGGATAAACTTAACTCCCACTAGAAGAAACTTTTCCAAAACTCGTAAAAAGTTGATAGGGCTGATTGTTTAGAATCACAGTCATTTTGATGCAAAAGAAAAAAAAGAGTTAGAAAAATCAGAAAAAAAAGGAGCTCTGATTTTAAGTATCTTTCGACAAAAATTAGAATTACGGAAATACTTGTTACATTCATGGGAAAGAAATATCTCGTTTGTAGTAGTAGTTTAAAAAATAATCTTTTTGAAGTAGTGGTTTAAGAAATGACTTTAAATCAAATTAATTAAAGAATAAAACATTGAAGGATAATCTTAACTCCCACTAGAAGAAACTTTTCCAAAACTCGTAAAAAGTAGTAAGGGCTGATTGTTTAGAATCACAGTCATTTTGATGCAAAAGAAAAAAAAGAGTTAGAAAAATCAGAAAAAAAAGGAGCTCTGATTTTAAGTATCTTTCGACAAAAATTAGAATTACAGAAATACTTGTTACATTTATAAAAAAAAAATTTCTCATTTGTAGTAGTAGATTAAAAAATAATCTTTTTGAAGTAGTGGTTTAAGAAATGACTTTAAATCAAATTAATTAAAGAATAAAACATTGAAGGATAAACTTAACTCCCACTGGAAGAAACTTTTCAAAAACTCGTAAAAAGTAGATAGGGCTGATTGTTTAGAATCACAGTCATTTTGATGCAAAAGAAAAAAAAGAGTTAGAAAAATCAGTAAAGAGAGCTCTGATTTTAAGTATCTTTCGACAAAAATTAGAATTGCGGAAATACTTGTTACATTCATGGGAAAGAAATATCTCGTTTGTAGTAGTAGTTTAAAAAATAATCTTTTTGAAGTAGTGGTTTAAGAAATGACTTCAAATCAAATTAATTAAAGAATGAAACATTGAAGGATAAACTTAACTCTCACTAGTAGAAACTTTTCCAAATCTCGTAAAAAGTAGATAGGGCTGATTGTTTAGAATCACAGTCATTTTGATGCAAAAGAAAAAAAAAGAGTTAGAAAAATCAGTAAAGAGAGCTCTGATTTTAAGTATTTTTCGACAAAAATTAGAATTGCGGAAATACTTGTTACATTCATGGGAAAGAAATATCTCGTTTGTAGTAGTAGTTTAAAAAATAATCTTTTTGAAGTAGTCGTTTAAGAAATGACTTTAAATCAAATTAATTAAAGAATAAAACATTGAAGGATAAACTTAACTCTCACTAGAAGAAACTTTTCCAAAACTCGTAAAAAGTAGATAGGGCTGATTGTTTAGACTCACAGTCATTTTGATGCAAAAGAAAAAAAAGAGTTAGAAAAATCAGTAAAGAGAGCTCTGATTTTAAGTATCTTTCGACAAAAATTAGAATTGCGGTAATACTTGTTACATTCATGGGAAAGAAATATCTCGTTTGTAGTAGTAGTTTAAAAAATAATCTTTTTGAAGTAGTGGTTTAAGAAATGACTTTAAATCAAATTAATTAAAGAATAAAACATTGAAGGATAAACTTAACTCTCACTAGAAGAAACTTTTCCAAAACTCGTAAAAAGTAGATAGGGCTGATTGTTTAGAATCACAGTCATTTTGATGCAAAAGAAAAAAAAGAGTTAGAAAAATCAGTAAAGAGAGCTCAGATTTTAAGTATCTTACGACAAAAATTAGAATTGCGGAAATACTTGTTACATTTATGAAAAAAAATTTCTCATTTGCAGTAGTAGATTAAAAAATAATCTTTTTGAAGTAGTGGTTTAAGAAATGACTTTAAATCAAATTAATTAAAGAATAAAACATTGAAGGATAAACTTAACTCCCACTAGAAGAAACTTTTCCAAAACTCGTAAAAAGTAGATAGGGCTGATTGTTTAGAATCACAGTCATTTTGATGCAAAAGAAAAAAAAGAGTTAGAAAAATCAGTAAAGAGAGCTCTGATTTTAAGTATCTTTCGACAAAAATTAGAATTGCGGAAATACTTGTTACATTCATGGGAAAGAAATATCTCGTTTGTAGTAGTAGTTTAAAAATAATCTTTTTGAAGTAGTCGTTTAAGAAATGACTTTAAATCAAATTAATTAAAGAATAAAACATTGAAGGATAAACTTAACTCCCACTAGAAGAAACTTTTCCAAAACTCGTAAAAAGTAGATAGGGCTGATTGTTTAGAATCACAGTCATTTTGATGCAAAAGAAAAAAAAGAGTTAGAAAAATCAGAAAAAAAAGGAGCTCTGATTTTAAGTATCTTTCGACAAAAATTAGAATTACAGAAATACTTGTTACATTTATAAAAAAAAAATTTCTCATTTGTAGTAGTAGATTAAAAACTAATCTTTTTGAAGTAGTGGTTTAAGAAATGACTTTAAATCAAATTAATTAAAGAATAAAACATTGAAGGATAAACTTAACTCTCACTAGAAGAAACTTTTCCAAAACTCGTAAAAAGTAGATAGGGCTGATTGTTTAGAATCACAGTCATTTTGATGCAAAAGAAAAAAAAGAGTTAGAAAAATCAGTAAAGAGAGCTCAGATTTTAAGTATCTTTCGACAAAAATTAGAATTGCGGAAATACTTGTTACATTTATGAAAAAAAATTTCTCATTTGCAGTAGTAGATTAAAAAATAATCTTTTTGAAGTAGTGGTTTAAGAAATGACTTTAAATCAAATTAATTAAAGAATAAAACATTGAAGGATAAACTTAACTCCCACTAGAAGAAACTTTTCCAAAACTCGTAAAAAGTAGATAGGGCTGATTGTTTAGAATCACAGTCATTTTGATGCAAAAGAAAAAAAAGAGTTAGAAAAATCAGTAAAGAGAGCTCTGATTTTAAGTATCTTTCGACAAAAATTAGAATTGCGGAAATACTTGTTACATTCATGGGAAAGAAATATCTCGTTTGTAGTAGTAGTTTAAAAATAATCTTTTTGAAGTAGTCGTTTAAGAAATGACTTTAAATCAAATTAATTAAAGAATAAAACATTGAAGGATAAACTTAACTCCCACTAGAAGAAACTTTTCCAAAACTCGTAAAAAGTAGATAGGGCTGATTGTTTAGAATCACAGTCATTTTGATGCAAAAGAAAAAGAAGACTTAGAAAAATCAGTAAAGAGAGCTCTGATTTTAAGTATCTTTCGACAAAAATTAGAATTGCGGAAATACTTGTTACATTCATGGGAAAGAAATATCTCGTTTGTAGTAGTAGTTTAAAAAATAATCTTTTTGAAGTAGTGGTTTAAGAAATGACTTTAAATCAAATTAATTAAAGAATAAAACATTGAAGGATAATCTTAACTCCCACTAGAAGAAACTTTTCCAAAACTCGTAAAAAGTAGATAGGGCTGATTGTTTAGAATCACAGTCATTTTGATGCAAAAGAAAAAAAAGAGTTAGAAAAATCAGAAAAAAAAGAGCTCTGATTTTAAGTATCTTTCGACAAAAATTAGAATTACGGAAATACTTGTTACATTTATGAAAAAAAAATTTCTCATTTGTATTAGTAGATTAAAAAATAATCTTTTTGAAGTAGTGGTTTAAGAAATGACTTTAAATCAAATTAATGCAAGAATAAAACATTGAAGGATAACCTTAAGTCCCACTAGAAGAAACTTCTCCAAAACGCTTAAAAAGTAGATAGTTCGGAACGTTTAGATTCAAAGTCATTTTAGTGCAAAAAAAAAGTTAGAAAAATCAGTAAAGAGAGCTATGATTTTAAATAACTTCGAAAAAATTAGAATTTCGGAAATTCTTGTTACATTCATCGGAAAAAATATCTCTTTTGTACCAGTAGTTTAAAAAATAATCTTTTTGAAATAGTGGTTTAAGAAAATAACTTTAAATCAAATTAATGAAAGAATAAAACATTGAAGTATAACCTTAACTCCCACTAGAAGAAACTTCTCCAAAACGCTTAAAAAGTAGATAGTTCGGAACGTTTAGATTCAAAGTCATTTTAGTGCAAAAAAAAAGTTAGAAAAATCAGTAAAGAGAGCTCTGATTTTAAATAACTTCGAAAAAATTAGAATTTCGGAAATACTTGTTACATTCATCGGAAAAAATATCTCTTTTGTACCAGTAGTTTAAAAAATAATCTTTTTGAAATAGTGGTTTAAGAAAATAACTTTAAATCAAATTAATGAAAGAATAAAACATTGAAGGATAACCTTAACTCCCAATAGAAGAAACTTCTCCAAAACGCTTAAAAAGTAGATAGTTCGGAACGTTTAGATTCAAAGTCATTTTAGTGCAAAAAAAAAAAGTTTGAAAAGTCAGAAAAGAGAGCTCTGATTTTAAATAACTTCGAAAAAATTAGAATTTCGGAAATACTTGTTACATTCATCGGAAAAAATATCTCTTTTGTACCAGTAGTTTAAAAAATAATCTTTTTGAAATAGTGGTTTAAGAAAATAACTTTAAATCAAATTAATGAAAGAATAAAACATTGAAGGATAACCTTAACTCCCGCTAGAAGAAACTTCTCCAAAACGCTTAAAAAGTAGATAGTTCGGAACGTTTAGATTCAAAGTCATTTTAGTGCAAAAAAAAAAAGTTTGAAAAGTCAGAAAAGAGAGCTCTGATTTTAAATAACTTCGAAAAAATTAGAATTTCGGAAATACTTGTTACATTCATCGGAAAAAATATCTCTTTTGTACCAGTATTTTAAAAAATAATCTTTTTGAAGTAGTGGTTTAAGAAATGACTTTAAATCAAATTAATGTAAGAATAAAACATTGAAGGATAACCTTAACTCCCACTAAAAGAAACTTCTCCAAAACGCTTAAAAAGTAGATAGTTCGGAACGTTTAGATTCAAAGTCATTTTAGTGCAAAAAAAAAAGTTAGAAAAGTCAGAAAAGAGAGCTCTGATTTTAAATAACTTCGAAAAAATTAGAATTTCGGAAATACTTGTCACATTCATCGGAAAAAATATCTCTTTTGTACCAGTATTTTAAAAAATAATCTTTTTGAAATAGTGGTTTAAGAAATGACTTTAAATCAAATTAATGTAAGAATAAAACATTGAAGGATAACCTTAACTCCCAATAGAAGAAACTTCTCCAAAACGCTTAAAAAGTAGATAGTTCGGAACGTTTAGATTCAAAGTCATTTTAGCGCAAAAAAAAAAAGTTAGAAAAATCAGTAAAAAGAGCTCTGATTTTAAATAGCTTCGAAAAAATTAGAATTTCGGAAATACTTGTTACATTCATCGAAAAAATATCTCTTTTGTTCCAGTAGTTTAAAAAATAATCTTTTTGAAATAGTGGTTTAAGAAAATAACTTTAAATCAAATTAATGAAAGAATAATACATTGAATGATAACCTTAACTCCCACTAGAAGAAACTTCTCCAAAACGCTTAAAAAGTAGATAGTTCGGAACGTTTAGATTCAAAGTCATTTTAGTGCAAAAAAAAAAAGTTTGAAAAGTCAGAAAAGAGAGCTCTGATTTTAAATAACTTCGAAAAAATTAGAATTTCGGAAATACTTGTTACATTCATCGGAAAAAATATCTCTTTTGTACCAGTAGTTTAAAAAATAATCTTTTTGAAATAGTGGTTTAAGAAAATAACTTTAAATCAAATTAATGAAAGAATAAAACATTGAAGGATAACCTTAACTCCCGCTAGAAGAAACTTCTCCAAAACGCTTAAAAAGTAGATAGTTCGGAACGTTTAGATTCAAAGTCATTTTAGTGCAAAAAAAAAAAGTTTGAAAAGTCAGAAAAGAGAGCTCTGATTTTAAATAACTTCGAAAAAATTAGAATTTCGGAAATACTTGTTACATTCATCGGAAAAAATATCTCTTTTGTACCAGTATTTTAAAAAATAATCTTTTTGAAGTAGTGGTTTAAGAAATGTCTTTAAATCAAATTAATGTAAGAATAAAACATTGAAGGATAACCTTAACTCCCACTAAAAGAAACTTCTCCAAAACGCTTAAAAAGTAGATAGTTCGGAACGTTTAGATTCAAAGTCATTTTAGTGCAAAAAAAAAGTTAGAAAAATCAGTAAAGAGAGCTCTGATTTTAAATAACTTCGAAAAAATTAGAATTTCGGAAATACTTGTTACATTCATCGGAAAAAATATCTCTTTTGTACCAGTAGTTTAAAAAATAATCTTTTTGAAATAGTGGTTTAAGAAAATAACTTTAAATCAAATTAATGAAAGAATAAAACATTGAAGGATAACCTTAACTCCCAATAGAAGAAACTTCTCCAAAACGCTTAAAAAGTAGATAGTTCGGAACGTTTAGATTCAAAGTCATTTTAGTGCAAAAAAAAAAAGTTTGAAAAGTCAGAAAAGAGAGCTCTGATTTTAAATAACTTCGAAAAAATTAGAATTTCGGAAATACTTGTTACATTCATCGGAAAAAATATCTCTTTTGTACCAGTAGTTTAAAAAATAATCTTTTTGAAATAGTGGTTTAAGAAAATAACTTTAAATCAAATTAATGAAAGAATAAAACATTGAAGGATAACCTTAACTCCCGCTAGAAGAAACTTCTCCAAAACGCTTAAAAAGTAGATAGTTCGGAACGTTTAGATTCAAAGTCATTTTAGTGCAAAAAAAAAAAGTTTGAAAAGTCAGAAAAGAGAGCTCTGATTTTAAATAACTTCGAAAAAATTAGAATTTCGGAAATACTTGTTACATTCATCGGAAAAAATATCTCTTTTGTACCAGTATTTTAAAAAATAATCTTTTTGAAGTAGTGGTTTAAGAAATGACTTTAAATCAAATTAATGTAAGAATAAAACATTGAAGGATAACCTTAACTCCCAATAGAAGAAACTTCTCCAAAACGCTTAAAAAGTAGATAGTTCGAACGTTTAGATTCAAAGTCATTTTAGCGCAAAAAAAAAAAGTTAGAAAAATCAGTAAAAAGAGCTCTGATTTTAAATAGCTTCGAAAAAATTAGAATTTCGGAAATACTTGTTACATTCATCGAAAAAATATCTCTTTTGTTCCAGTAGTTTAAAAAATAATCTTTTTGAAATAGTGGTTTAAGAAAATAACTTTAAATCAAATTAATGAAAGAATAATACATTGAATGATAACCTTAACTCCCACTAGAAGAAACTTCTCCAAAACGCTTAAAAAGTAGATAGTTCGGAACGTTTAGATTCAAAGTCATTTTAGTGCAAAAAAAAAAAGTTTGAAAAGTCAGAAAAGAGAGCTCTGATTTTAAATAACTTCGAAAAAATTAGAATTTCGGAAATACTTGTTACATTCATCGGAAAAAGTATCTCTTTTGTACCAGTAGTTTAAAAAATAATCTTTTTGAAATAGTGGTTTAAGAAAATAACTTTAAATCAAATTAATGAAAGAATAAAACATTGAAGGATAACCTTAACTCCCGCTAGAAGAAACTTCTCCAAAACGCTTAAAAAGTAGATAGTTCGGAACGTTTAGATTCAAAGTCATTTTAGTGCAAAAAAAAAAAGTTTGAAAAGTCAGAAAAGAGAGCTCTGATTTTAAATAACTTCGAAAAAATTAGAATTTCGGAAATACTTGTTACATTCATCGGAAAAAATATCTCTTTTGTACCAGTATTTTAAAAAATAATCTTTTTGAAGTAGTGGTTTAAGAAATGTCTTTAAATCAAATTAATGTAAGAATAAAACATTGAAGGATAACCTTAACTCCCACTAAAAGAAACTTCTCCAAAACGCTTAAAAAGTAGATAGTTCGGAACGTTTAGATTCAAAGTCATTTTAGTGCAAAAAAAAAGTTAGAAAAGTCAGAAAAGAGAGCTCTGATTTTAAATAACTTCGAAAAAATTAGAATTTCGGAAATACTTGTTACATTCATCGGAAAAAATATCTCTTTTGTACCAGTATTTTAAAAAATAATCTTTTTGAAATAGTGGTTTAAGAAATGACTTTAAATCAAATTAATGTAAGAATAAAACATTGAAGGATAACCTTAACTCCCAATAGAAGAAACTTCTCCAAAACGCTTAAAAAGTAGATAGTTCGGAACGTTTAGATTCAAAGTCATTTTAGTGCAAAAAAAAAAAGTTTGAAAAGTCAGAAAAGAGAGCTCTGATTTTAAATAACTTCGAAAAAATTAGAATTTCGGAAATACTTGTTACATTCATCGGAAAAAATATCTCTTTTGTACCAGTATTTTAAAAAATAATCTTTTTGAAGTAGTGGTTTAAGAAATGACTTTAAATCAAATTAATGTAAGAATAAAACATTGAAGGATAACCTTAACTCCCACTAAAAGAAACTTCTCCAAAACGCTTAAAAAGTAGATAGTTCGGAACGTTTAGATTCAAAGTCATTTTAGTGCAAAAAAAAAAGTTAGAAAAGTCAGAAAAGAGAGCTCTGATTTTAAATAACTTCGAAAAAATTAGAATTTCGGAAATACTTGTCACATTCATCGGAAAAAATATCTCTTTTGTACCAGTATTTTAAAAAATAATCTTTTTGAAATAGTGGTTTAAGAAATGACTTTAAATCAAATTAATGTAAGAATAAAACATTGAAGGATAACCTTAACTCCCAATAGAAGAAACTTCTCCAAAACGCTTAAAAAGTAGATAGTTCGGAACGTTTAGATTCAAAGTCATTTTAGCGCAAAAAAAAAAAGTTAGAAAAATCAGTAAAAAGAGCTCTGATTTTAAATAGCTTCGAAAAAATTAGAATTTCGGAAATACTTGTTACATTCATCGAAAAAATATCTCTTTTGTTCCAGTAGTTTAAAAAATAATCTTTTTGAAATAGTGGTTTAAGAAAATAACTTTAAATCAAATTAATGAAAGAATAATACATTGAATGATAACCTTAACTCCCACTAGAAGAAACTTCTCCAAAACGCTTAAAAAGTAGATAGTTCGGAACGTTTAGATTCAAAGTCATTTTAGTGCAAAAAAAAAAAGTTTGAAAAGTCAGAAAAGAGAGCTCTGATTTTAAATAACTTCGAAAAAATTAGAATTTCGGAAATACTTGTTACATTCATCGGAAAAAATATCTCTTTTGTACCAGTAGTTTAAAAAATAATCTTTTTGAAATAGTGGTTTAAGAAAATAACTTTAAATCAAATTAATGAAAGAATAAAACATTGAAGGATAACCTTAACTCCCGCTAGAAGAAACTTCTCCAAAACGCTTAAAAAGTAGATAGTTCGGAACGTTTAGATTCAAAGTCATTTTAGTGCAAAAAAAAAAAGTTTGAAAAGTCAGAAAAGAGAGCTCTGATTTTAAATAACTTCGAAAAAATTAGAATTTCGGAAATACTTGTTACATTCATCGGAAAAAATATCTCTTTTGTACCAGTATTTTAAAAAATAATCTTTTTGAAGTAGTGGTTTAAGAAATGTCTTTAAATCAAATTAATGTAAGAATAAAACATTGAAGGATAACCTTAACTCCCACTAAAAGAAACTTCTCCAAAACGCTTAAAAAGTAGATAGTTCGGAACGTTTAGATTCAAAGTCATTTTAGTGCAAAAAAAAAGTTAGAAAAATCAGTAAAGAGAGCTCTGATTTTAAATAACTTCGAAAAAATTAGAATTTCGGAAATACTTGTTACATTCATCGGAAAAAATATCTCTTTTGTACCAGTAGTTTAAAAAATAATCTTTTTGAAATAGTGGTTTAAGAAAATAACTTTAAATCAAATTAATGAAAGAATAAAACATTGAAGGATAACCTTAACTCCCAATAGAAGAAACTTCTCCAAAACGCTTAAAAAGTAGATAGTTCGGAACGTTTAGATTCAAAGTCATTTTAGTGCAAAAAAAAAAAGTTTGAAAAGTCAGAAAAGAGAGCTCTGATTTTAAATAACTTCGAAAAAATTAGAATTTCGGAAATACTTGTTACATTCATCGGAAAAAATATCTCTTTTGTACCAGTAGTTTAAAAAATAATCTTTTTGAAATAGTGGTTTAAGAAAATAACTTTAAATCAAATTAATGAAAGAATAAAACATTGAAGGATAACCTTAACTCCCGCTAGAAGAAACTTCTCCAAAACGCTTAAAAAGTAGATAGTTCGGAACGTTTAGATTCAAAGTCATTTTAGTGCAAAAAAAAAAAGTTTGAAAAGTCAGAAAAGAGAGCTCTGATTTTAAATAACTTCGAAAAAATTAGAATTTCGGAAATACTTGTTACATTCATCGGAAAAAATATCTCTTTTGTACCAGTATTTTAAAAAATAATCTTTTTGAAGTAGTGGTTTAAGAAATGACTTTAAATCAAATTAATGTAAGAATAAAACATTGAAGGATAACCTTAACTCCCAATAGAAGAAACTTCTCCAAAACGCTTAAAAAGTAGATAGTTCGAACGTTTAGATTCAAAGTCATTTTAGCGCAAAAAAAAAAAGTTAGAAAAATCAGTAAAAAGAGCTCTGATTTTAAATAGCTTCGAAAAAATTAGAATTTCGGAAATACTTGTTACATTCATCGAAAAAATATCTCTTTTGTTCCAGTAGTTTAAAAAATAATCTTTTTGAAATAGTGGTTTAAGAAAATAACTTTAAATCAAATTAATGAAAGAATAATACATTGAATGATAACCTTAACTCCCACTAGAAGAAACTTCTCCAAAACGCTTAAAAAGTAGATAGTTCGGAACGTTTAGATTCAAAGTCATTTTAGTGCAAAAAAAAAAAGTTTGAAAAGTCAGAAAAGAGAGCTCTGATTTTAAATAACTTCGAAAAAATTAGAATTTCGGAAATACTTGTTACATTCATCGGAAAAAGTATCTCTTTTGTACCAGTAGTTTAAAAAATAATCTTTTTGAAATAGTGGTTTAAGAAAATAACTTTAAATCAAATTAATGAAAGAATAAAACATTGAAGGATAACCTTAACTCCCGCTAGAAGAAACTTCTCCAAAACGCTTAAAAAGTAGATAGTTCGGAACGTTTAGATTCAAAGTCATTTTAGTGCAAAAAAAAAAAGTTTGAAAAGTCAGAAAAGAGAGCTCTGATTTTAAATAACTTCGAAAAAATTAGAATTTCGGAAATACTTGTTACATTCATCGGAAAAAATATCTCTTTTGTACCAGTATTTTAAAAAATAATCTTTTTGAAGTAGTGGTTTAAGAAATGTCTTTAAATCAAATTAATGTAAGAATAAAACATTGAAGGATAACCTTAACTCCCACTAAAAGAAACTTCTCCAAAACGCTTAAAAAGTAGATAGTTCGGAACGTTTAGATTCAAAGTCATTTTAGTGCAAAAAAAAAGTTAGAAAAGTCAGAAAAGAGAGCTCTGATTTTAAATAACTTCGAAAAAATTAGAATTTCGGAAATACTTGTTACATTCATCGGAAAAAATATCTCTTTTGTACCAGTATTTTAAAAAATAATCTTTTTGAAATAGTGGTTTAAGAAATGACTTTAAATCAAATTAATGTAAGAATAAAACATTGAAGGATAACCTTAACTCCCAATAGAAGAAACTTCTCCAAAACGCTTAAAAAGTAGATAGTTCGGAACGTTTAGATTCAAAGTCATTTTAGCGCAAAAAAAAAAAGTTAGAAAAATCAGTAAAAAGAGCTCTGATTTTAAATAGCTTCGAAAAAATTAGAATTTCGGAAATACTTGTTACATTCATCGAAAAAATATCTCTTTTGTTCCAGTAGTTTAAAAAATAATCTTTTTGAAATAGTGGTTTAAGAAAATAACTTTAAATCAAATTAATGAAAGAATAATACATTGAAGGATAACCTTAACTCCCACTAGAAGAAACTTCTCCAAAACGCTTAAAAAGTAGATAGTTCGGAACGTTTAGATTCAAAGTCATTTTAGCGCAAAAAAAAAGTTAGAAAAATCAGTAAAAAGAGCTCTGATTTTAAATAGCTTCGAAAAAATTTGAATTTCGGAAATACTTGTTACATTCATCGGAAAAAATATCTCTTTTGTACCAGTAGTTTAAAAAATAATCTTTTTGAAATAGTGGTTTAAGAAATGACTTTAAATCAAATTAATGTAAGAATAAAACATTGAAGGATAACCTTAACTCCCACTAGAAGAAACTTCTCCAAAACGCTTAAAAAGTAGATAGTTCGGAACGTTTAGATTCAAAGTCATTTTAGCGCAAAAAAAAAGTTAGAAAAATCAGTAAAAAGAGCTCTGATTTTAAATAGCTTCGAAAAAATTAGAATTTCGGAAATACTTGTTACATTCATCGGAAAAAATATCTCTTTTGTACCAGTAGTTTAAAAAATAATCTTTTTGAAATAGTGGTTTAAGAAATGACTTTAAATCAAATTAATGTAAGAATAAAACATTGAAGGATAACCTTAACTCCCACTGGAAGAAACTTCTCCAAAACGCTTAAAAAGTAGATAGTTCGGAACGTTTAGATTCAAAGTCATTTTAGCGCAAAAAAAAAGTTAGAAAAATCAGTAAAAAGAGCTCTAATTTTAAATAGCTTCGAAAAAATTAGAATTTCGGAAATACTTGTTACATTCATCGGAAAAAATATCTCTTTTGTACCAGTAGTTTAAAAAATAATCTTTTTGAAGTAGTGGTTTAAGAAATGTCTTTAAATCAAATTAATGTAAGAATAAAACATTGAAGGATAACCTTAACTCCCACTAAAAGAAACTTCTCCAAAACGCTTAAAAAGTAGATAGTTCGGAACGTTTAGATTCAAAGTCATTTTAGTGCAAAAAAAAAGTTAGAAAAGTCAGAAAAGAGAGCTCTGATTTTAAATAACTTCGAAAAAATTAGAATTTCGGAAATACTTGTTACATTCATCGGAAAAAATATCTCTTTTGTACCAGTATTTTAAAAAATAATCTTTTTGAAATAGTGGTTTAAGAAATGACTTTAAATCAAATTAATGTAAGAATAAAACATTGAAGGATAACCTTAACTCCCACTAGAAGAAACTTCTCCAAAACGCTTAAAAAGTAGATAGTTCGGAACGTTTAGATTCAAAGTCATTTTAGTGCAAAAAAAAAGTTAGAAAAATCAGTAAAGAGAGCTCTGATTTTAAATAACTTCGAAAAAATTAGAATTTCGGAAATACTTGTTACATTCATCGGAAAAAATATCTCTTTTGTACCAGTAGTTTAAAAAATAATCTTTTTGAAATAGTGGTTTAAGAAAATAACTTTAAATCAAATTAATGAAAGAATAAAACATTGAAGGATAACCTTAACTCCCAATAGAAGAAACTTCTCCAAAACGCTTAAAAAGTAGATAGTTCGGAACGTTTAGATTCAAAGTCATTTTAGTGCAAAAAAAAAAAGTTTGAAAAGTCAGAAAAGAGAGCTCTGATTTTAAATAACTTCGAAAAAATTAGAATTTCGGAAATACTTGTTACATTCATCGGAAAAAATATCTCTTTTGTACCAGTAGTTTAAAAAATAATCTTTTTGAAATAGTGGTTTAAGAAAATAACTTTAAATCAAATTAATGAAAGAATAAAACATTGAAGGATAACCTTAACTCCCGCTAGAAGAAACTTCTCCAAAACGCTTAAAAAGTAGATAGTTCGGAACGTTTAGATTCAAAGTCATTTTAGTGCAAAAAAAAAAAGTTTGAAAAGTCAGAAAAGAGAGCTCTGATTTTAAATAACTTCGAAAAAATTAGAATTTCGGAAATACTTGTTACATTCATCGGAAAAAATATCTCTTTTGTACCAGTATTTTAAAAAATAATCTTTTTGAAGTAGTGGTTTAAGAAATGACTTTAAATCAAATTAATGTAAGAATAAAACATTGAAGGATAACCTTAACTCCCACTAAAAGAAACTTCTCCAAAACGCTTAAAAAGTAGATAGTTCGGAACGTTTAGATTCAAAGTCATTTTAGTGCAAAAAAAAAAGTTAGAAAAGTCAGAAAAGAGAGCTCTGATTTTAAATAACTTCGAAAAAATTAGAATTTCGGAAATACTTGTCACATTCATCGGAAAAAATATCTCTTTTGTACCAGTATTTTAAAAAATAATCTTTTTGAAATAGTGGTTTAAGAAATGACTTTAAATCAAATTAATGTAAGAATAAAACATTGAAGGATAACCTTAACTCCCAATAGAAGAAACTTCTCCAAAACGCTTAAAAAGTAGATAGTTCGGAACGTTTAGATTCAAAGTCATTTTAGCGCAAAAAAAAAAAGTTAGAAAAATCAGTAAAAAGAGCTCTGATTTTAAATAGCTTCGAAAAAATTAGAATTTCGGAAATACTTGTTACATTCATCGAAAAAATATCTCTTTTGTTCCAGTAGTTTAAAAAATAATCTTTTTGAAATAGTGGTTTAAGAAAATAACTTTAAATCAAATTAATGAAAGAATAATACATTGAATGATAACCTTAACTCCCACTAGAAGAAACTTCTCCAAAACGCTTAAAAAGTAGATAGTTCGGAACGTTTAGATTCAAAGTCATTTTAGTGCAAAAAAAAAAAGTTTGAAAAGTCAGAAAAGAGAGCTCTGATTTTAAATAACTTCGAAAAAATTAGAATTTCGGAAATACTTGTTACATTCATCGGAAAAAATATCTCTTTTGTACCAGTAGTTTAAAAAATAATCTTTTTGAAATAGTGGTTTAAGAAAATAACTTTAAATCAAATTAATGAAAGAATAAAACATTGAAGGATAACCTTAACTCCCGCTAGAAGAAACTTCTCCAAAACGCTTAAAAAGTAGATAGTTCGGAACGTTTAGATTCAAAGTCATTTTAGTGCAAAAAAAAAAAGTTTGAAAAGTCAGAAAAGAGAGCTCTGATTTTAAATAACTTCGAAAAAATTAGAATTTCGGAAATACTTGTTACATTCATCGGAAAAAATATCTCTTTTGTACCAGTATTTTAAAAAATAATCTTTTTGAAGTAGTGGTTTAAGAAATGTCTTTAAATCAAATTAATGTAAGAATAAAACATTGAAGGATAACCTTAACTCCCACTAAAAGAAACTTCTCCAAAACGCTTAAAAAGTAGATAGTTCGGAACGTTTAGATTCAAAGTCATTTTAGTGCAAAAAAAAAGTTAGAAAAATCAGTAAAGAGAGCTCTGATTTTAAATAACTTCGAAAAAATTAGAATTTCGGAAATACTTGTTACATTCATCGGAAAAAATATCTCTTTTGTACCAGTAGTTTAAAAAATAATCTTTTTGAAATAGTGGTTTAAGAAAATAACTTTAAATCAAATTAATGAAAGAATAAAACATTGAAGGATAACCTTAACTCCCAATAGAAGAAACTTCTCCAAAACGCTTAAAAAGTAGATAGTTCGGAACGTTTAGATTCAAAGTCATTTTAGTGCAAAAAAAAAAAGTTTGAAAAGTCAGAAAAGAGAGCTCTGATTTTAAATAACTTCGAAAAAATTAGAATTTCGGAAATACTTGTTACATTCATCGGAAAAAATATCTCTTTTGTACCAGTAGTTTAAAAAATAATCTTTTTGAAATAGTGGTTTAAGAAAATAACTTTAAATCAAATTAATGAAAGAATAAAACATTGAAGGATAACCTTAACTCCCGCTAGAAGAAACTTCTCCAAAACGCTTAAAAAGTAGATAGTTCGGAACGTTTAGATTCAAAGTCATTTTAGTGCAAAAAAAAAAAGTTTGAAAAGTCAGAAAAGAGAGCTCTGATTTTAAATAACTTCGAAAAAATTAGAATTTCGGAAATACTTGTTACATTCATCGGAAAAAATATCTCTTTTGTACCAGTATTTTAAAAAATAATCTTTTTGAAGTAGTGGTTTAAGAAATGACTTTAAATCAAATTAATGTAAGAATAAAACATTGAAGGATAACCTTAACTCCCACTAAAAGAAACTTCTCCAAAACGCTTAAAAAGTAGATAGTTCGGAACGTTTAGATTCAAAGTCATTTTAGCGCAAAAAAAAAAAGTTAGAAAAATCAGTAAAAAGAGCTCTGATTTTAAATAGCTTCGAAAAAATTAGAATTTCGGAAATACTTGTTACATTCATCGAAAAAATATCTCTTTTGTTCCAGTAGTTTAAAAAATAATCTTTTTGAAATAGTGGTTTAAGAAAATAACTTTAAATCAAATTAATGAAAGAATAATACATTGAATGATAACCTTAACTCCCACTAGAAGAAACTTCTCCAAAACGCTTAAAAAGTAGATAGTTCGGAACGTTTAGATTCAAAGTCATTTTAGTGCAAAAAAAAAAAGTTTGAAAAGTCAGAAAAGAGAGCTCTGATTTTAAATAACTTCGAAAAAATTAGAGTTTCGGAAATACTTGTTACATTCATCGGAAAAAGTATCTCTTTTGTACCAGTAGTTTAAAAAATAATCTTTTTGAAATAGTGGTTTAAGAAAATAACTTTAAATCAAATTAATGAAAGAATAAAACATTGAAGGATAACCTTAACTCCCGCTAGAAGAAACTTCTCCAAAACGCTTAAAAAGTAGATAGTTCGGAACGTTTAGATTCAAAGTCATTTTAGTGCAAAAAAAAAAAGTTTGAAAAGTCAGAAAAGAGAGCTCTGATTTTAAATAACTTCGAAAAAATTAGAATTTCGGAAATACTTGTTACATTCATCGGAAAAAATATCTCTTTTGTACCAGTATTTTAAAAAATAATCTTTTTGAAGTAGTGGTTTAAGAAATGTCTTTAAATCAAATTAATGTAAGAATAAAACATTGAAGGATAACCTTAACTCCCACTAAAAGAAACTTCTCCAAAACGCTTAAAAAGTAGATAGTTCGGAACGTTTAGATTCAAAGTCATTTTAGTGCAAAAAAAAAGTTAGAAAAGTCAGAAAAGAGAGCTCTGATTTTAAATAACTTCGAAAAAATTAGAATTTCGGAAATACTTGTTACATTCATCGGAAAAAATATCTCTTTTGTACCAGTATTTTAAAAAATAATCTTTTTGAAATAGTGGTTTAAGAAATGACTTTAAATCAAATTAATGTAAGAATAAAACATTGAAGGATAACCTTAACTCCCAATAGAAGAAACTTCTCCAAAACGCTTAAAAAGTAGATAGTTCGGAACGTTTAGATTCAAAGTCATTTTAGCGCAAAAAAAAAAAGTTAGAAAAATCAGTAAAAAGAGCTCTGATTTTAAATAGCTTCGAAAAAATTAGAATTTCGGAAATACTTGTTACATTCATCGAAAAAATATCTCTTTTGTTCCAGTAGTTTAAAAAATAATCTTTTTGAAATAGTGGTTTAAGAAAATAACTTTAAATCAAATTAATGAAAGAATAATACATTGAAGGATAACCTTAACTCCCACTAGAAGAAACTTCTCCAAAACGCTTAAAAAGTAGATAGTTCGGAACGTTTAGATTCAAAGTCATTTTAGCGCAAAAAAAAAGTTAGAAAAATCAGTAAAAAGAGCTCTGATTTTAAATAGCTTCGAAAAAATTAGAATTTCGGAAATACTTGTTACATTCATCGGAAAAAATATCTCTTTTGTACCAGTAGTTTAAAAAATAATCTTTTTGAAATAGTGGTTTAAGAAATGACTTTAAATCAAATTAATGTAAGAATAAAACATTGAAGGATAACCTTAACTCCCACTGGAAGAAACTTCTCCAAAACGCTTAAAAAGTAGATAGTTCGGAACGTTTAGATTCAAAGTCATTTTAGCGCAAAAAAAAAGTTAGAAAAATCAGTAAAAAGAGCTCTAATTTTAAATAGCTTCGAAAAAATTAGAATTTCGGAAATACTTGTTACATTCATCGGAAAAAATATCTCTTTTGTACCAGTAGTTTAAAAAATAATCTTTTTGAAGTAGTGGTTTAAGAAATGTCTTTAAATCAAATTAATGTAAGAATAAAACATTGAAGGATAACCTTAACTCCCACTAAAAGAAACTTCTCCAAAACGCTTAAAAAGTAGATAGTTCGGAACGTTTAGATTCAAAGTCATTTTAGTGCAAAAAAAAAGTTAGAAAAGTCAGAAAAGAGAGCTCTGATTTTAAATAACTTCGAAAAAATTAGAATTTCGGAAATACTTGTTACATTCATCGGAAAAAATATCTCTTTTGTACCAGTATTTTAAAAAATAATCTTTTTGAAATAGTGGTTTAAGAAATGACTTTAAATCAAATTAATGTAAGAATAAAACATTGAAGGATAACCTTAACTCCCAATAGAAGAAACTTCTCCAAAACGCTTAAAAAGTAGATAGTTCGGAACGTTTAGATTCAAAGTCATTTTAGCGCAAAAAAAAAAAGTTAGAAAAATCAGTAAAAAGAGCTCTGATTTTAAATAGCTTCGAAAAAATTTGAATTTCGGAAATACTTGTTACATTCATCGGAAAAAATATCTCTTTTGTACCAGTAGTTTAAAAAATAATCTTTTTGAAATAGTGGTTTAAGAAATGACTTTAAATCAAATTAATGTAAGAATAAAACATTGAAGGATAACCTTAACTCCCACTAGAAGAAACTTCTCCAAAACGCTTAAAAAGTAGATAGTTCGGAACGTTTAGATTCAAAGTCATTTTAGCGCAAAAAAAAAGTTAGAAAAATCAGTAAAAAGAGCTCTGATTTTAAATAGCTTCGAAAAAATTAGAATTTCGGAAATACTTGTTACATTCATCGGAAAAAATATCTCTTTTGTACCAGTAGTTTAAAAAATAATCTTTTTGAAATAGTGGTTTAAGAAATGACTTTAAATCAAATTAATGTAAGAATAAAACATTGAAGGATAACCTTAACTCCCACTGGAAGAAACTTCTCCAAAACGCTTAAAAAGTAGATAGTTCGGAACGTTTAGATTCAAAGTCATTTTAGCGCAAAAAAAAAGTTAGAAAAATCAGTAAAAAGAGCTCTAATTTTAAATAGCTTCGAAAAAATTAGAATTTCGGAAATACTTGTTACATTCATCGGAAAAAATATCTCTTTTGTACCAGTAGTTTAAAAAATAATCTTTTTGAAGTAGTGGTTTAAGAAATGACTTTAAATCAAATTAATGTAAGAATAAAACATTGAAGGATAACCTTAACTCCCACTAGAAGAAACTTCTCCAAAACGCTTAAAAAGTAGATAGTTCGGAACGTTTAGATTCAAAGTCATTTTAGTGCAAAAAAAAGTTAGAAAAATCAGTAAAGAGAGCTCTGATTTTAAATAACTTCGAAAAAATTAGAATTTCGGAAATACTTGTTACATTCATCGGAAAAAATATCTCTTTTGTACCAGTAGTTTAAAAAATAATCTTTTTGAAATAGTGGTTTAAGAAAATAACTTTAAATCAAATTAATGAAAGAATAAAACATTGAAGGATAACCTTAACTCCCAATAGAAGAAACTTCTCCAAAACGCTTAAAAAGTAGATAGTTCGGAACGTTTAGATTCAAAGTCATTTTAGCGCAAAAAAAAAGTTAGAAAAATCAGTAAAAAGAGCTCTGATTTTAAATAGCTTCGAAAAAATTAGAATTTCGGAAATACTTGTTACATTCATCGGAAAAAATATTTCTTTTGTACCAGTAGTTTAAAAAATAATCTTTTTGAAGTAGTGGTTAAAGAAACGACTTTAAATCAAATTATTGAAAGAATAATACATTGAAGGATAAAACTTGTCCAAAACGCGTAAAAAGTAGATAGGGCGTAATGTTTCAATGTGGAATCAAAGTCATTTTAGTGCATCAAAAAAGTAAGAAAAATCAGTAAAGAGAGCTCCGGTATTAAGTGTCTTTCGACAAAAATTGAAATTTCGGAAATACTTGCTACATTCATGGAAAAGAATATCTTTTTTGTTATAGTAGTTTAAAAAATATTCTTTTTGAAGTGGTTGTTTAACCCCTTGGGGACGGGTGATTCAGAAAAGCATTCGCACAAAATCAGAATCAAGTTGCAATTAAATAAAAAACGGTAACTTAAATGTAGTCGTTACTAATTTGACAGACTTACTTTGCTTTTATTTTAATTATTGTTAGTTTAATCATATATGTAATCAATGTTAATTCAAAGTATAACTAAATAGTTTTATTTTGAACAAAGTAATGGTGAATTAAATAAATCAAAAAATTATAACTCCGCCTACAAATAAACTGCTAAAGAAATACTTTGATTACCAGTTTTATTTTCTTACCCTGATTGATACGGTTTTTTGCTGTCACGTATTTGTGACAGTCGGCGCGAAAGGGTTAAGAAATGACTTAAATTCAAAGTTATGAAAGAATAAATCAATGAAGAATAAACTTAACTCCCACTAGAAGAATATTTTCTCAAACGCGTAAAAAGTAGGCAGGGCGGTATCACGGTCATTTTAATGCAAAAGAAAAAAAGTTAATTAAATTAGTAAAGAGAGCTCTGATTTTAAATAACTTTCGAAAAAAATAGAATTTCGGAAATACTTGTTACATTCATGAAGAAAAAAAAAATTCTGTTTCAGCACGCCAAATGTTTTTCTCTATATTTTCATTTCTGTGAGCTGCAGAGTGCCCAGTAAAGATTTTTTTTACCACAAGTTTAAAAATTACTAGTTCTCGTATAAGTTGAAGTTATCGAATGTTAAATTTTTTCATAGCTCTTATAGTACACTTTTCTTTTCTCCTCCAGAATTTAAAGTTATTTTGAATCGTTTGAATTGGAAAAAAAAGCTTTCCAAGTGGTTTAAATAATTATTTGTTGGATAAACTATGTGTTTATAGATTTGAGTGGTCGCTGATTCAGATTTTCTAAATTCAACGTGGTTGCTCCATCATGGATGAGGGAAAAAATGATATTGTCGATATCTTAGAAATTTTTATCGTAATGAATAAATTTACGAGAATCTAATTATTTTTGGAATTCTTGAATGTTAATATAATATCAATTTGAAAATGCTTAAACTCAGATGAAAGAATTGTTATTGTTAACGATAATAGATTTCAACTGATGAAAATGGGTAACAAAAATAGACAGACATGTTAGAATAGTGAAGATAAACGGTACGGTTAAATATTGGAATTTAAAATTAATTTCACAAAAAATGGAGAGGACAACTGCGAAAGTAAAAAATATATCTACTTATAGTGTATCACATACTAAGAAATCAAGCAATGTACTTTCAAGTTTCTTTTTTATTTATCTTTTTGTTTTTCATTTTTTTAAACAAACAGCACGAGTCACTGTGATTATGCCTTTATTTCTGTCGTTTAAAATTATTTTTCAGAAATTGATTTTGCTACATTACGAATTCTGTCACGTACTATCGTAAATGAATGCAAACAAATCTGCAAAAAATTTAACTTTTCAAATTTTATTTTCAAAACTATTGTTTTCTATTAACTTCATGATTCATCAAATCAACCCAGATCACTCGATTCTTGAATTTTTATAAAGTTTAATACTGACATAATTGAAATAAATTCAGTTAAACGCACAAAAATATATCTCAAATTTCAAAATATTTGTTGTTTTTTTTTTTTTTTGGTAACCAAAATATGATATATATATTATATGCGCTAAAAATTATGAATGTCCCATGAAGGAGAAATCGGAGTTCAAAGATCGCAAACTAATCGTCGATTGCTGAAAAGTCTTTACTCTTTCCTACCCTTTGCACTTTATTCTGCACGCTTTCGTATTTTCGAATTTCTAAGTCTTGAAATTTTGGGAATCGAAACAAACTAAACACAGACTTCAACTGCTGTTTTTTTTATCGAACGGTTGCGAATCAAAATCTGAAACATACTTAATCTCGCTTAATTTTGTCACAATTTAAAAAGGCTCACTAAGAAATAATTTCAGGTGATAATGAGGATCGAGAATTTTCAATTCTCGATTATATTCCAGTGTGGAAAACTATAGCTGCATGAAATACAATGCCGCTCTTATTATCTCGAGTGAGCAGAGTTGGCTAACTTTTACGCATTTGGCGTAAAATTTTATTTTTATATTTAAAGTGGTAGTAAATACATACTATTTTTCAATTTATAAACTAAATTTTTAAATGATTTTCATCACCACTATTCTTAAAACGTTATTATCATCACTATTCTATATGCGTTACTATCAGGTTACGCAGCTTAAGCTTTTTCAAATACAACGTACTTTTTTGCTTAAAATTGAAATTTTTAATCCATTTTAATACCACTGGGAAAAATCATAATAGAAGGCATTAAAAGTTGGCAGGTATGTGTTTGGCGCGCTGAAATTAACTCGAGCGCACAAGTTAACCCGTTTTGTCCCGAATTTATATAATTGAAATGATAAGTGGTTTTATGGAAAAAGTGGTATAATATATTTTCAAAATTAATTGTTTTTTCTGCTGTTAGGGCATGCGAAAAGTCTTTGATAAATCAAAAAGTACTTGCTCCTTATAATTCGAGATCTAATCAGAAATAACTAAATCATTGTGGCATCTGAAAATCTTTAAATTCACCCAGATAAGCGAAAATTCTGAAAAATGTTTCTCACCACAATGAATGTTTTTGAAAAAAGGAACTGTTCTAAATATATGACGCTGGGCGTTAACCGGTTAAGGGGATAAGGAAATTAAAATAATGGAAATAATAATAGACGGCTTACTCGAGGAATTAGTTATTAATCAATTGTTAGAAAAAAACGGTAGAGAATTTCAAATTAAAGTTTGCAGATTTTCGGATAATTTTGCCTGTCTTCTTTTTAAAGGCTCAACACGACTTAACTGTAACAAAATGGCGTATCACAAGAGCCTATGATTTATTTAGTAGTTGGGAGAAATAAGTCCATAGATCGAATTTACTAAGGCAAGAATCATACATTAAATTACAACCCCCTGAAAATAATTATCCGTTACTCCAAGTAAATTGATATCTCTGCATTTTGAGCCATGTTCAATGTCTCAAACACGCTTCTTTAACCTATGTCCATTTTCTTAAACACGCGTTTTATGCTAAAAATATAAAGTTTCCCGACTTACATCAAATTAATTGATTACTACTTACAGAAGAACTTACTTGGTAGTTTTGAACGAAAACTTACCTGTCTGAAAGACAAGCTTTTTGGCGTTATTTTTCATAGCTTAGGTAGGATGAAGAAAATGTTTTTCTCTCTTTTTTTTTGCGACAGAAAAAAAATGGAATTTCTACGGGGTGTTCATAAATTACCCAAGGAACACATAAAAAAGCAGCTTAATCTACAGAACCATGAGGAAAAACAATTTTTTTATCTGATTGCATGAATATATTAATTTATATTTCCATTGATATTCACTTTTTATCGCATTTCAACTTGCTTTATGATCTTATGAGCCACACTAAATATTAATGAAACATCATACGCTTTCGAAAAAATCCATAACTTTCGATGTGCACCTGAGAAAAATTGACAAAATATTTTCAATAAAAGTAGCCAGCGTGATAAATACATCAATAAAATCGACAACAGCGATAGATTTTATTGCGGTTTTGGTGATAAAAGTGACACCTGCAACTCGTTAAATGTGTTTTTCTGATGACAGGTCGCAATCTCAATGATAATCAATGCAGATTTAACTGAAACGGAATAATATTTCTCATGAAATCGTCATAAATATTCAAATGGAAAACAGAGAAAGAAGCGCAGCATTTCATTTCGAATTAATTATCAATTTTATTAATTAAGCACACTTTTCGTTCATTTTCGTGAGTTCATAAGAGTTTAAGTTGCATTAGTTAACTTAAATTAACAATTGCTTCTATTTGGAGTCAAGAATCATTAATGATTCTCTAGTTTTTAAAAATAATTAATCCTTAAATTTTTTTTATTAATTTAATGATCGGTTCGAAATCTCAATAATAATCACAGCAGATTTTATTGAAACGGAATTATGGTTCCTATAAAATTTCATAAATATTCAAAAAGAAGATAGGCAAAAAAGCAGCATTTCGTTTCTAATTAATTAAAAACTTTCTCTATCAAATAAACAATTCGTTTATTTTGTGAATTCCTAAGTGCTTAAGTTGCATCAGCTTTTTTGATTACCAATTGCTTCCATTTGCAGTCAATTATAATCCTTAATGACTGCCTGATTTTTTCGAATTACGCCAATTACAGATCTTTACAATTTTTTTACGATCTTATTGACGCTTTTTTATTTCAAAAATTAATCTTTTGATTTTAAATTAATTATTCATTAGGAACTCATATTTTTCAAGCTACCCAAATTTTGTTAACATAAGACTTCGTTAGTTTTATCAAACGCATAATTCAATATCAAACGAATTACATCAAGACAAAAATCAATCATAACATTCTGTATTCAACTGTAATTAATAAAACTTCAAAAAATACATACTCTCTGAAAATATTGTTTTAAATAATTCCATTTTGTTCGTTTAAAATTGTAGAGAATTTTATTTTCGATGTTTTTATAAATTAAGATTAAAAATTAGTAAATTTTTTTATTTATTATTGTTTTACTATTTATTTTCCTATAAGGGATTTTTCGTTTAATAGAGTAAACAGATTTAAGTGGTAAACGATTTTTTATGTTGCATTTTTATTATTTCATATATATTAAAAATTATACCGAATTTCAAATGAGTCGTATTTTTCGTCCAAATTTTGAATTTTGCCATGTAAAATTAAATTTTTTAAAATGATATAAAAAAAATTGCATACCTTATAATACAAAATGTTATAAACTGTTAGTAAATAAAATAATTAAGAATAATGATTATTTTCTAAAACTAATTTTTTAAACAAAATCTCTCCTTGATAAGCGAATTTTATAATTTTGTGCTAAAATTTTTCAATTCGCTTAAAATTTTCTCAAGATATGGCGACGTACGCAGAAAATTATTAATAACTTTAAGGGGTTCAAACTTTGGGCTTAAACTCACTGGCTGCGATCAGTAAGTGGGAAACGACTTCTTCGATCAGACTGCGTAGAGACCGAGGGTGAGCGGTATCGGTCCTCGTTAAACTGTTCTACCGTTAAGTGCTCGACTTAGCACACAGGTTGTCTGGCTACCAAAGCAGGATAGCCGTCTCCTCTGCAGAGGATCAAAATTACGAATGTATGTCTTTGGATCATCCTCAGGGATGTTTCCCAGACCGTCAGCAATAGCCCATTGTGCAGCTCTAGTGTGACGTAAATAAAGTACATATCTACCTAGAACGTGCAGATCAGATCATTAGATCAAAAGTCCTTCAAGTTGGTCTGTTTATTTTTTTTCGCTCTGTTTCACCTAAATAGACATCTAAATTGAATATATTTACGCATATTCATATTAATTGAACATATTAATTGAAGAATATTTACGCCCACTGTTTAACCCTTTGACGGTCAGGGAAATGAACAGTTTTCGTTTCATTAATTCGCACAGTATTACGTGCAAACAGTAGTCGAAAGTGGCATCTGTTTTCCACCTCCGTTCATCCGAAAATGTCACCCTTCTCTGGCGATGCCAACTGCTCCGTCTTCTGGAATTGTTATAATAAAGTGGTAGCAAATTATGTAGTAAATTTCTTTGGAGAAGGACAGTTACGCCTACTTTTTATTTGAGTAACCAGTAGATTGTTGCGACAACGTTGCATTTTATATGTTACTTATAGTTTTTGATATTTAGTGGTGAAAAAATTACTTAAAAGGAGAAATGCTAAACTGAAAGTAACTTGACTTTCGCCATCACTAGGAAATACTATTTTACAAAGTGGAGCAAGTTAGCATCTCTGGATGCGGTAGATAGCTCGCCTCACGTGTTTTAAAAATTTCTTAAAGTATTCGTAGTACATATAAATAACAGTTTTTACGTACTTTTCGTTTTTAACATAGTCAATGCAGAATAATAATGGTGAACGAGCACAGCCCGTCAGCACGCATTGGGGAAAAATTTCACTACGCGAGTAGTGCTCGTTACTAACCATTACGGTCAAAATCTTGCTCCCGAGCGGAACTCGTTTGCGCGCATTATGAGGCACGATTCGATTGCGAGCTGAACTCGTTATGAACTATTATAAAAGTAAATGCAATTTTTGCCACATTTTTCAAAAAAGTCCCGCTGAAATCCATATTAAAAATAAAAATTAACTAAATAAAAAAATTACAAATTTTGCTGCAGAAAGCGAAAAATTATTCATGATTTTTCGAACATTCATGATTATCATTATTCAAACATATTCATGATTATCGATTTTTATAATATTGAACATTTTAATTATTTGACGCGTTTAAACATGAAAACAAATAAGATTACAACTCTGACTATTTTATAGCTGCTGTTGTTTACGCTTCCTGGTTAAGATTCTTTTCACTGTTAGTATTTGACTGTTAAATTGCCCTGTTAATCTTTGGAACTGTTAAATTGATTTCACAGTTATTATCACTAATTATGTTTTCTATGCAATCGCATACTAATATTGAAGAATATTTATGGAATTTTCATTCATTTGTGTAAGTCATTTTGTGTAGGAGCCTGCAAGATCCTAATAAATCAACTTTGTTCAATATAGACAACTACATCAAAAGTTTTCTTATAAATTACTCTATAGATTGCTAATGATAAGAAGGATTTCTGTTTATAAATAATTTTAATTTGCTAATACTTTCGAATTTGAAGTAATTTTAATACATGAAAATTGGTTTTAAATTTTCTTTTACTTTAATGTCAATATTTGATATGCAATGGTAGTGAAAAAATATTTATAATAATAATAATTTTAAAAAAAATGTTTTTTTCACAATTTAAGAAAGGTGTAATTAATTAGGGTTAATTAAGGTGTAATTAAAGGAGTAAAAGTGTAATTGTAAGGAAAATTTTATGAGAAAATTAAACGGGAAAAATGTGGAATGCTAAATAGGTTTGAGTAAGCAAAAGCAGCAAGGAATTACTACATATTCATGAACAGGTGAAAATTTCTAACCTACGTTCTAGAAAAACAGGTGGAACATTTAGTATCACGAACTTAACTGCGTCTTGTTCAACTGCGCAGTAAAAAAACAGGTGGAATCCTTTTTGTCGTGACTTGCCTTTTCGACAAGTCACGAAAAAAGCAGTATAAAAAGACAGCCAACAGCCTAGCAAAATCACTCGATTGAGAACAGCTGAAGATTGACTAATAATCAATATGTTGCCTACTCGATTTTCTCTTCTATTTCTTGTTCTTTGCCTTTGGAGTGTATCTCCTCTGAAGGCTGCAAGTCCATGGGACAACACACAGCTGGCGGAAGGTTTCATTGGAGCCTTCAACGCAGCCATGGCCCAATCTGGAACTCTATCTTCATCTCAGATGGATGACATTTCTTCAATTAGCGACACTATAATTCTCTCAATTGAAAGAAATCCTACTAATTCAAGATCGAAATTGCAAGCTTTAAATATGGCCTTTGCTTCGTCTGTATCAGAAATAGCTTTTTCGGAAAACATTGGTGTTCCCAATGGCGTTAAGATCCAGGCAATCATAGACGCATTAAGAGGAGCCTTCTTGCAAACTACTGGAGCAGTTGACCAGACTTTTTTGAACGAAATTGGAAGTCTCGTAAGAATGTTTTCTCAAGTTTCTGCAGAAAATGAAGTGTCCTCCAGCGCAGGAGCAGCAGCATCTGCGAGTGCAGGAGCAGCAGGATATGGTCAAGGAGCAGGTCAAGGAGCAGGACAAGGTTATGGAGCAGGATCTGGATCAGGGGCAGGAGCCGGAGGCTACAGTCAAGGAACAGGTCAAGGAGCAGGTCAAGGAGCAGGTCAAGGAGCAGGACAAGGTTATGGTGCAGGATCTGGATCAGGGGCTGGAGCCGGAGGCTACAGTCAAGGAACAGGTCAAGGTTACGGTACTGATTCTGGATCAGCTGGAGCATATTCAGTTGGAACTGCATCAGCCAGTGGAGCAGCATCATCCCAAATTTCACAGACCCAAAATGTAGTTACGACTACTCAAACAGAAAATGTAATTTCCAGAGCAGGTAGTGCAGGCAGTGCTGCAGCCTCTGCAGGAGCAGGAGGTTATGGACAAGCAGCAGGTCAAGGATATGGCGCTGGAGCAGGATCTGGAGCAGGAGCAGCAGCAGGTTATGGACAAGGAGCAGGTCAAGGATATGGTGCTGGTGCCGGATCAGGCGCCGGTGCGGGAGCTGCAGCCGGAGCAGGAGCAGCTGGAGGCTATGGACAAGGAGCAGGTCAAGGATATGGTGCTGGTGCAGGATCTGGAGCCGGTGCAGGAGCAGGATCTGCAGGAGGTTACGGACAAGGATCAGGTCAAGGATATGGAGCAGGTTCAGGATATGGCGCTGGTGCAGGAGCTGCTGGAGGATCTGGAGCAGGAGGCGGTGCTGGTTATGGACAAGGAGCTGGTCAAGGATATGGTGCGGGAGCAGGATCTGGAGCAGGTGCAGGAGCCGCAGCTGCTGCAGGTGCAGGAGCAGCAGGAGGTTATGGACAAGGATCAGGTCAAGGATATGGTGCTGGCGCAGGGTCTGGAGCCGGAGCAGGAGCTGGAGCAGGTGCAGGTGGAGGTGCTGGTTACGGACAAGGAGCTGGCCAAGGATATGGTGCTGTTGCCGGATCAGGCGCCGGTGCAGGAGCTGCAGCAGGAGCAGCTGGAGGCTATGGGCAAGGAGCAGGTCAAGGATATGGTGCTGGTGCAGGATCAGGAGCAGGATCTGCAGGAGGTTACGGACAAGGAGCTGGTCAGGGATATGGAGCAGGCTCAGGATCTGGCGCTGGTGCAGGAGCTGCTGGAGGATCTGGAGCAGGTGCAGGAGGCGGTGCTGGTTATGGACAAGGAGCTGGTCAAGGATATGGTGCTGGTGCCGGATCTGGGGCAGGAGCAGGAGCTGGAGCAGGAGGAGGTGCTGGTTATGGACAAGGAGCTGGCCAAGGATATGGTGCTGGTGCCGGATCAGGGGCTGGTGCAGGAGCAGCAGCTGCAGCAATTGCAGGAGGAGCTGGAGGCTATGGTCAAGGAGCTGGTCAAGGATATGGAGCTGGAGCAGGATCTGGTGCTGGAGCTGCAGCAGGATCTGGAGCTGGTGCAGGAGCTGGAGCAGGAAGTGGTGCTGGCTATGGACAAGGAGCAGGTCAAGGATATGGTGCAGGTGCTGGATCTGGAGCAGGAGCAGGATCTGGAGCTGGTGCTGGCTATGGACAAGGAGCTGGTCAAGGATATGGTGCTGGCGCTGGATCTGGAGCTGGTGCAGGAGCAGCAGCAGGAGCAGGTGCAGGAAGTGGAGCTGGATATGGACAAGGAGCAGGTCAAGGATATGGTGCTGGTTCCGGATCTGGGGCCAGTGCAGGAGCCGCAGCTGGAGCAGGTGCAGGAGCAGGAAGTGGTGCTGGGTATGGACAAGGATCAGGTCAAGGATATGGTGCAGGTGCTGGATCTGGAGCCGGAGCTGGATCTGGAGCTGGTGCAGGATCTGGAGCAGGTGCTGGTCAAGGATATGGTGCTGGTCAAGGATATGGTGCTGGTACAGGATCCGGTGCTGGTGCGGGAGCAGCAGCTGCAGGAGGAGCAGGTGCAGGAGCTGGAGCAGGTGCAGGAAGAGGTGCTGGTTATGGACAAGGAGCAGGTCAAGGATATGGTGCAGGTGCTGGATCGGGAGCCGGAGCAGGATCTGGAGCAGGTGCTGGTTATGGACAAGGAGCTGGTCAAGGATATGGTGCTGGCGCAGGATCTGGAGCTGGTGCAGGAGCAGCAGCTGGAGCAGGTGCAGGAGCAGCAGCTGGAGCAGGTGCAGGAGCAGGAAGTGGTGCTGGCTATGGACAAGGAGCAGGTCAAGGATATGGTGCAGGTGCTGGATCTGGTGCCGGAGCAGGATCTGGAGCTGGTGCTGGCTATGGACAAGGAGCTGGACAAGGTTACGGTACTGGTTCTGGATCAGCTGGAGCATATTCAGTTGGAACTGCATCAGCCAGTGGAGCAGCATCATCCCAAATTTCACAGACCCAAAATGTAGTTACGACTACTCAAACAGAAAATGTAATTTCTAGAGCAGGTAGTGCAGGCAGTGCTGCAGCCTCTGCAGGAGCAGGAGGTTATGGACAAGCAGCAGGTCAAGGATATGGAGCTGGAGCAGGATCTGGAGCTGGAGCAGCAGCAGGTTATGGACAAGGAGCAGGTCAAGGATATGGTGCTGGTGGCGGATCAGGCGCCGGTGCAGGAGCTGCAGCCGGAGCAGGAGCAGGAGCAGCTGGAGGCTATGGACAAGGAGCAGGTCAAGGATATGGTGCTGGTGCAGGATCTGGAGTCGGTGCAGGAGCAGGATCTGCAGGAGGTTACGGACAAGGAGCAGGTCAAGGATATGGAGCAGGTTCAGGATCTGGCTCTGGTGCAGGAGCTGCCGGTGGATCTGGAGCGGGAGCAGGAGCAGGATCTGGAGCAGGAGGCGGTGCTGGTTATGGACAAGGAGCTGGTCAAGGATATGGTGCTGGAGCAGGATCTGGAGCAGGTGCAGGAGCAGCAGGAGGTTATGGACAAGGATCAGGTCAAAGATATGGTGCTGGCGCAGGGTCTGGAGCCGGAGCCGGAGCAGGAGCAGGAGGAGGTGCTGGTTACGGACAAGGAGCTGGCCAAGGATATGGTGCTGGTGCCGGATCAGGCGCCGGTGCAGGAGCTGCCGCTGGAGCAGGAGCAGCTGGTGGCTATGGACAAGGTGCAGGTCAAGGATATGGTGCTGGAGCAGGATCTGGAGCCGGTGCAGGAGCAGGAGCAGCAGGAGGTTATGGACAGGGATCAGGTCAAGGATATGGCGCTGGAGCAGGAGCAGGATCTGGAGCTGGTGCTGGAGCAGCTTCTGCAGCAGGCGCCGGAGCAGGAGCAGCTGGTGGTTATGGACAAGGAGCAGGTCAAGGATACGGAGCAGGATCTGGAGCCGGAGCTGGAGCTGGTACAGGAGCCGGAGCAGGTGCAGGAAGAGGAGCTGGTTATGGACAAGGAGCTGGTCAAGGATATGGTTCTGGAGCAGGATCTGGAGCCGGTGCAGGAGCAGGAAGTGGTGCTGGCTATGGACAAGGAGCTGGTCGAGGATCTGGTGCTGGTGCAGGATCTGGAGCCGGTGCAGGAGCAGGATCTGCAGGAGGTTACGGACAAGGAGCAGGTCAAGGATATGGAGCAGGTTCAGGATCTGGTGCTGGTGCAGGAGCTGCTGGAGGATCTGGAGCAGGTGCGGGAGGTGGAGCTGGATATGGACAAGGAGCAGGTCAAGGATATGGTGCAGGCGCTGGATCAGGTGCCGGAGCAGGATCTGGAGCTGGTGCTGGTTATGGACAAGGAGCTGGTCAAGGATATGGAGCTGGTGCTGGATCTGGAGCTGGTGCAGGAGCAGCAGCAGGAGCAGGTGCAGGAAGTGGAGCTGGCTATGGACAAGGAGCTGGTCAAGGATATGGAGCTGGAGCAGGATCTGGTGCTGGTGCTGGAGCAGGATCTGGAGCAGGTGCAGGAAGAGGTGCTGGCTATGGACAAGGAGCTGGTCAAGGATATGGAGCTGGAGCAGGATCTGGTGCTGGAGCTGCAGCAGGATCTGGAGCAGGTGCAGGAAGTGGAGCTGGCTATGGACAAGGAGCTGGTCAAGGATATGGTGCTGGCGCTGGATCTGGAGCTGGTGCAGGAGCAGCTGCGGGAGCAGGTGCAGGAAGTGGAGCTGGCTATGGACAAGGAGCTGGTCAAGGATATGGAGCTGGAGCAGGATCCGGTGCTGGTGCTGGAGCAGGTGCAGGAAGAGGTGCTGGTCAAGGTTATGGTGCTGGTGCAGGATCTGGAGCTGGTGCAGGAGCAGCAGCAGGTGCAGGAGCAGGAAGTGGTGCTGGCTATGGACAAGGAGCTGGTCAAGGATATGGATCTGGAGCAGGATCTGGTGCTGGAGCGGCAGCAGGATCTGGAGCTGGTGCAGGAAGAGGTGCTGGCTATGGACAAGGAGCAGGTCAAGGATATGGTGCTGGTGCAGGATCTGGAGCTGGTGCAGGAGCAGCAGCAGGTGCAGGAGCAGGAAGTGGTGCTGGCTATGGACAAGGAGCTGGTCAAGGATATGGATCTGGAGCAGGATCTGGTGCTGGAGCGGCAGCAGGATCTGGAGCTGGTGCAGGAGCTGGAGCTGGTGCAGGAAGAGGTGCTGGCTATGGACAAGGAGCTGGTCAAGGATATGGAGCTGGAACAGGATCTGGTGCTGGTGCAGGAGCAGCAGCTGGATCTGGTGCAGGGGCCGGAAGTGGTGCTGGCTATGGACAAGGAGCAGGTCAAGGATATGGTGCAGGTGCTGGATCTGGAGCCGGAGCAGGATCTGGAGCTGGTGCTGGCTATGGACAAGGAGCTGGTCAAGGATATGGTGCTGGCGCTGGATCTGGAGCTGGTGCAGGAGCAGCAGCGGGAGCAGGTGCAGGAAGAGGAGCTGGCTCTGGACAGGGAGCTGGTCAAGGATATGGAGCTGGAGCAGGATCTGGTGCTGGTGCTGGAGCAGGATCTGGAGCAGGTGCAGGAAGAGGTGCTGGTCAAGGTTATGGTGCTGGTGCAGGATCTGGAGCTGGTGCAGGAGCAGCAGCTGGAGCTGGTGCAGGAGCAGGAAGTGGTGCTGGCTATGGACAAGGAGCTGGTCAAGGTTATGGAGCTGGAGCAGGATCTGGTGCTGGAGCTGCTGCAGGATCTGGAGCTGGTGCAGGAGCTGGAGCAGGAGCAGGAAGAGGTGCTGGCTATGGACAAGGAGCTGGTCAAGGATATGGAGCTGGAGCAGGATCTGGTGCTGGAGCTGCAGCAGGATCTGGAGCTGGTGCAGGAGCTGGAACTGGTGCAGGAAGAGGTGCTGGCTATGGTCAAGGAGCTGGTCAAGGATATGGAGCTGGAGCAGGATCTGGTGCTGGTGCAGGAGCAGCAGCAGCAGCTGGAGCAGGTGCAGGGGCCGGAAGTGGTGCTGGCTATGGACAAGGAGCAGGTCAAGGATATGGTGCAGGTGCTGGATCAGGAGCCGGAGCAGGAAGAGGTGCTGGTTATGGACAAGGAGCAGGTCAAGGATATGGTGCTGGTGCAGGTTCTGGAGCCGGTGCAGGAGCAGCTTCCGCAGCAGGTGCCGGAGCTGGAGCAGCGGGTGGTTTTGGACGAGGAGCAGGTCAAGGATATGGTGCTGGTGCAGGATCTGGAGCCGGTGCAGGAGCAGCTTCCGCAGCAGGTGCCGGAGCAGGAGCAGCAGGTGGTTATGGACAAGGAGCAGGTCAAGGATATGGTGCTGGTGCAGGTTCTGGAGCCGGTGCAGGAGCAGCTTCCGCAGCAGGTGCCGGAGCAGGAGCAGCGGGTGGTTATGGACAAGGAGCAGGTCAAGGATATGGTACTGGTGCAGGATCTGGAGCCGGTGCTGGAGCAGCTGCTGCAGCAGGAGCAGCAGGAGGTTATGGACAAGGAGCAGGTCAAGGATATGGTGCTGGTGCAGGATCTGGAGCCGGTGCTGGAGCAGCTGCTGCAGCAGGAGGTTATGGACAAGGAGCAGGTCAAGGATATGGATCTGGTGCAGGATCTGGAGCCGGTGCAGGAGCAGCTGCCGCTGCAGGTGCAGGAGCAGCTAGAGGTTATGGACAAGGAGCAGGTCAAGGATATGGTGCTGGTGCAGGATCTGGAGCCGGTGCAGGAGCAGCTTCCGCTGCAGGTTCTGGAGCAGGAGCAGCGGGTGGTTACGGACAAGGAGCAGGTCAAGGATATGGTGCAGGTTCTGGAGCCGGTGCAGGAGCAGCTTCCGGAGCAGGAGCAGCGGGCGGTTATGGACAAGGAGCAGGTCAAGGATATGGTGCTGGTGCAGGATCTGGTGCCGGTGCTGGAGCAGCTGCTGCAGCAGGAGGTTATGGACAAGGAGCAGGTCAAGGATATGGTGCTGGTGCGGGATCAGGAGCCGGTGCAGGAGCAGCAACTGGAGCAGGATCTGCTGGAGGCTATGGACAAGGAGCAGGTCAAGGATATGGTTCTGGTGCCGGAGCTGCAGCAGGTAATTTTTCTAATTAAAATTGGACGATTAATTCAAGAAGTATCTAAATTTATATTTTTTTACTGTATTATTTGTAATATTACTTTTAAATATGACATTTTATAAATTTTAAGTTTTGATATTTTTATATAGTATTAGGATATTACAAGGATTTTTTTCTTTCTATACACAAAGAAATTAAAAATTTTTGATCTTTATATTTTTTTGAATCTGCATTTGTATTAATGCTATTTTTAAATATACCATTTTAAATATTCTAAGATATGAGATCCTTATGAATACTCGCATCTCAATTTTTTGTTCCTCTTTTTACTCTATGAATTAAATATATTATTCTCAAATATCAATGTTTCGTAGACTAACTTTTCTTCTTTTCATGTTAAACTCACATAGCTGACTGCGCAAAAGAAATGTCTAAATAAAATAAGAATACGCATTTCTTAATTTTTTCTTTGTTTACACAAATTTGTTTTGCCATTTAGTCTTACATTCAAATTTAGTTTGATAGGAGTATTTATAATTAATAGTTTTTTTCATTCGAAACCGTGAATCGAGCTAACGTTTGGGATATTTTTTTATCCAGTTTCATAAATTAAAATGAATTAAAACATGCATAAGAAGTCAAACTGTTACTATGAGTCCTCAGCTATCGAATGTATTTGTTGGCTGGTTTTACTGATCACTTACTCTTTCGATTATATTTTCCTCTTTTGTGTATACTATTCCATTTAGAAGAAGTATTTAAGAAATAGAATCGCATTCAAATTGTTTAGAAAAAAGCAGCAAAACATTTAAGAAATGAAGTTGCAATCTTGTTGTTAAAATATGAGAAGTGAAGTATTTAAGAAAGCGAGTCGCATTCGAGTCGTTAAGAATTAAGCAGCGAAGCATTTAAGAAATCAACTGGTTGAAGGAAAGTGGAAAATGCACTTCTACGCAATCTATTAAACTATGTTCTTGGTTTCAAACTAAGACAAGATTTGTAAGGAAACATGTAGAAATAATTCTTTTCAGTTAAAAGGAAAATTAGTCTATTTTTCCCTTTTTTCAGAAAATTGTGAATTATATTCTCTATTAAGTCCAATTTTTAAATCGGTTGTAAGTAATAAAGGTAATAAATTATGGAATTTTTTGTATTTAGAATAAAGTTAAAAATCCATTTCTTTTAATCAAAAACCTTTGAGCGTTGTTATTTAATACATAATTTAAAATTTTTGAAATGAATAGGAATCTCACAGATTTAAAAAATTGAAAAGGAAATCAATGTTTTGAATTTGATGAATCCTTACTCATGTATCTTTCTCATGGATGTTGAATCCAGATGCCTTTATTATCCTGATGCAAACATTGATACATACGCAGATATATTATCCTCATTGGCCATGTATTCAACTTACCGCAAGAGGAACAATTAAATAAAAATAGCCTGTCATGAAATAATAGTGGCAATTATTAAAGCTGCGGATAATCTATCTTGTCTTCTGTGTGCAGCACCTGTATCGTTGTAGTTCACTGATTTTGAATTTGTAGAATGTTCCAGTGTTCCAGATGTATGCAAACGATAAACCTCGGTAGCTGTATGTATATCAGCTGCTGCGCTGGAAACCGAAATGATTGTATACTGATATGTCATTTTTCTGAGTATCCTTCGGGTTTAAGTAGAAGCTGATATCATTTTCATTCTTTTATATCTTTGTTAACTGCCTCATTGGAAGGCGAACGTTAACATCAAAAGAGAAGGAAAACAATCTGCAAGTTAACACTAGGTTTACGGACATTTCTTATATAACTATCTCTACAAGCACACGTCAATTTGACGCATGAACCAATACATCACTAGGCTTACGGACGTTTCTTATATACCTATCTCTACGAACACGCGTCAATTTGACGTATGAAAGAATACATATAATTTTGATTCTTAATTTAATAAATTTATTTTAGTAGATTTTTATCCACCACTATTTCTAAATAGTTCGTAAGCTGATATAATTCACCACTTTAAATTATCAAAATTTACTTAGTTGCTATTTACCATTTTTTTAAAATTATTTTGGCATGTCCGGAGAGGTTGGCATCTTTTCACTTAGAAACCAATATAATTGTATACTATAAAAAAATAAAGATATGAGATATATATTTATGAAATATTCTCGTATTTTATGTTTCAATACTCGAACTAAGCAACTGACACTTTCAAACTCTGACACTCTGACATCAATTGGCATTCTGCGTTTATTCTTTCTATTATTGATTATAGGCAGCAGTTGTTAATTGCTTTTTTTATTTGAGAAAACGATATCAGATCGAAGCATTGTCGGTACATTCCTATTTATTATTGATGTGATAATTGCTTGTTTACTCAAAATTTTGTCGAAAGTATGATCGCGTCAAATTGACGCATATCCGTAGAGATGGGTATGCCACATAGAGAATTTCAATATTTCAACGCTTTTGAAGAAAATAGCCTTCAATAGCCTTACTTCGATGAATGGGTAAAAGTCATTACAAGAGGTGAAATAAAAATTCCAGCAGGTTTTATAATTTTCCTTACAAAACTTGAAATGCGTCAAAATGACGCGTCCCATAAACCTAGTGTTAAGTATTACCTGAAAATATTGGTGGTTTCTACAAAAATACAAATAAATGGATTTAGAAAAATCATTTTGCTAATATCTAATATATTTCTTAAAAAAACTAATTTATAAACTTAAATTTATTTATTTTAGAGTTTATAAATGCATAAACAATACTAATAAAAGATCTTTTAGGTGCTGGAGCAGGTGCAGCAGCAGGTGGTTATGGTCAAACTGTACAAACCAGTTACATTTCTGGAGGAGGTGCTGCTTCCAGTTCAGCCGCCTCGGCTGCTGCAGGAGGCTATAGCCAAGGTGTGCAAACTGGATATGGAAGTGCCGCAGGAGCTAGTGCAGCATCTAGTGCTTCCGCTGTATCACGAATTAACTCTGGAGCATCTCAATCTAGAATCAGTTCAGCTGCTTCCAGTTTGGCTTCAGGTGGGGTATTGAATGTTGGTGCCTTGCAATCAGTTGTATCTAACTTGGTCGGACAAGTCAGCGCTTCTTCTGCCGGAGCATCTCAAGCTGATATAGTTATACAAGCTCTTCTGGAACTGGTGGCCACCCTTATACACATATTGAGTTCCTCCAATATTGGTCAAATCGACTTCAGTTCTATTGGTAATTCCGCTGCGGCTGTAAGTCAATCTTTCGGAGCTGTTCTCGGTTAATTTTCTTTTTAAAATATAACTTCTATCTCGAAGATGTTTGTTTTCACAAATGATAAGAAATAAAAGCATATTTTGAAAGACAAATGGATTCTATTTTATTTAATTTTGTTTTTCTTGGGAGTTGTAATGTCTTAGAATACTAAGTTGTTTCTAATGCTCAGTCAAAACAGTAATTGCCAACTGTTGATTTTATACTCTATTAAAAATATAATTTTGAATACGTTATGTTTCATAAAATATAAATGTAATTTTGCCTTTGATTTTGTATCAAGACCATAAAGTAAACAGGAGGATAAACTTAACGCAACCTTGTTGGAAGTCGCATAAGAAGTATAACTTCTAAAGAAATGGAATAAAGATATTTATTTGTCTCGAAGAACCGTTAGAAGTCGTCTTACTATCATTGACGACAGTGATGCTTAATTAATGTTGGTAATATGCATTCATTGAAATAATATAAAATAAGCCGTGTGCTAAAAGGCAAAGTTCATGGAAGAAAGATTAATGAGAAATTCGTTTTAAGGACAGATGGAGAAATGGCCATTCTCCAAAATCCTTATGAAGTTCTAATAAATTTTATTTAAAAATTCGGCTTTAGTTTGGCTGCCACTCACAAATATGTAATGTTGAAGAGTTATGTAATAAGTACCAAATAATCTTAATATAGGTATAAAATATCATATTGATATATTAAGTGATTTCTAAACTTCACCAATCAGTTTTAATACCTATAATTTAGAATTAAGTGTTTTTCGACCCCTCGAAAGGGATATGTACCCGAGAAAATCACTTAAGAGTGGTAAATTTTAACTATCATGAATCGGTCGTGAGCAATAGCATGATGCCAGGAGATGCTAAAAACATTTTATCTTTATTCTAATGGGATGAACCACAAGAAAACAACATTTACTTACCTTCAATAATGTAAGATCACCGAAGATTACAACATATAACATTAAATTTAAAAATATTAAAATTATTTTCGCTATATTAATTGAAAAACTTAGTGAAAGAACCAGGTAAGCTATGTCTAGCTTATAGCTCTAATCGATAAAAAAAATAGTTAATTGCAAGTATTTAAATATTGCATTATTTTATTTCCGCTATGTCAGATAAATTCAATGAGCAACATGATGTGGTAATACGCGAAGACTACGTCACCAAATTTATACTTTTAAAGCTGTCTGATACCACGTATTTTTTTTATTTATATTTTTTTTTAAAACATTTTTCTAAAAAACTATTTATTTAAAATATTTATGTATTTAAAGGCAAAATTAACGGGAATGTTGTATTTATTGTTTAGGTGAAACGTAAAAAATCGCCACATTATTATTAAAGCTAACGATGCTTAATTAATTTAAATAACATATGCAAATTGAAATAAAAGAAATAAGCTTTGTTCTAGAAAGCAAAAGCAATACAGTTAATCTATTTATTTGACTAGAAGAACAGTAAGAAATCGTCATATTATCAATGACGATAATGATGCTTAATTAGTGTTTGTAATTTGTTAATTGACATAACAAACATTTCAAATTGACATACTTCAATATTATTGAAAAAATATTGGAGAAAAGATACTTATTGATTTTAAATTGATATATTATTACTGACACTAATGCTTCATTAATATTAATAATGTGTATTAATTGAAATAAAATAATATAAGCAATGCGCTAAAGAGCAAAGTTAATAAAAAAATTTGCTTAGGTGAACCGTTGAAAATCACCATTCACAGATGACGCTTAATTCATGTGTATCCCTGACGGTAATATGTACTACTGGTATTATACTAATTGGTGCAGTTTTGATAAGTATTCTACAATGGGTTTTCCGTGGTTTCAGAAAATATTTTTCCTGTTTTAGCAAATATAGTTTATTATTATTTTAATGAAAGAGAACAAAAGAACTTTGTTTTTTCCACTTCTAAATATTTTAATAGTAACTTAACGGTTAGATAGAGAAATGGCCATTCTTCAAAATCCCTATCAAGTTCTAATATGAATTCAATTTTTTTTTTTAAATTTCGGCTTTAGTTGACTGTCACTGACAAATATATTTTTTACAAAACTTAAATGTCGAAGAGTTATGTAATAAGTACCAAATATGCCAATATAAATATAAAATATTATAATGTTATATGTCGTGATGATTTAAACAGAACCAATACTAAGCCGTTTAAATACCGATACTTTAGAACGACCCCTCGAAAAGGATATATACCGGAGAAAATTATTTGATAATGGTATATTTTGAGTATTATGGTTTAGCTGCGAGTAATAGCATCATGCCATTATTATAATTATTGATAGAATATCGTAATTCTACGTTACATTTTAAAATAAAGTTATTTAAATCGGTTTCTGATCTTATTAACCATTTTACAATTATTATTTTTTGATGCAAATTACATTAATATGCTATTGTTTATTTAAATCTTCACTTTTTTTCACTACGTAAGCAAGAGGGGAGTTGTTATTTTCAGTTCTATCTGAAAGGCAAACAAAATAATTTTTGGATCACCAGACTAATTGTTGGGTGGAATCCCTCTACAAAATTCGTAAGATTTTTTTCTTGCACCACACTTTAAATTCTCATGTTATCTATTAGGATTTTCAATATTTCAGAAGTTAGAAAAATTGCAATTTTTTTAATGGTGACTGTCATACTTATACGAACAGTTAGGAGAATGACAGACATATATTATAGTTGCTATAAAATGTCAAACTTTAATCTTCATAGCCAGACAATAAAAAGAGATTTTTGCTCTTAATAATAAAAAGATTTATTTTATTTTAAAGTAATGCAGAATAATTCAGTGAAAAGAAAGAAGAATTCAAGTTCTCACTTGCCTTCGTATAAGCTTCTATCATTCTAATATTTTTATTTTTCAGGTCATTCATATATGTCAAGCTGGAGGACGGCAAATCTCTTTCCTGTGTCCTGTTGGCACGATATTCAACCAGGAAACGTTTGTGTGCGATTGGTAGTGTAACGTCAATTGCGGTGATACAGCTTCTCACTATGACCGTAATTCAAATCTTCATCAAGTTTCAGGTATTGGCATAGATGGGTCAAAAATCATGCGACTTCCAAACCAAAGTAACAATAAAGGATCTGACCAGTCACCCCCAGTTGGCATCCCAGCGTGGGATCAAGGCAATAAAGGATCCTGGGGAATGAAAGGACAGATAAATCAAAACAGGCTTCATAATTCGTGGTCTAGCTCTGGAGGGCATCAGAATAACAATAAGGGAACAAGAAGACATATATAAGAACTAGAACACATAAAGGAACTAGAAGATACATTTATATATAACAAAATAAATAAATACAAGAAAACACGAAGAAAGTTAAGAAAAAAAATAAGTTTCATTTATATATTTATATATATATATTACTGAGTAAAAAATTTTAAACTAAATACAATTTAGAATTATTGTTAATAAGCTTTACTATTTTAATGAGAGCTTATATTCTTCTAACTTTATATTTTAACATAAACGGATATTCAACAATACATTAGAAAGATAAAAGTAATTATAACATTAAATAAAATTTTAATTTTAGTCGTATCATTATTATTATTAATTAAACGTATTATTACTAATATCAACTTATTAATTCATTCGCGTCATTTAATTTCTTGCGAACATTTCCACAATATAAGTTTTTTTTGGAGATTTATCAACTTCTCCATATTTAAGATGGTAGTTTTTCTTAATTGTTGAAAATTGTAGTAAAAATTTTATTTTAACATTTTATTCAAACTGGTTTGAATCACTTTTTTTTATTCAAACTGATAAAATACTTCACAGCATTCGAAATTTTTTTCAATTACAAAAGCAATCTTCATAACTAATCTTCATAACTTTGCAACAGATGGCGGTTAAGTCTACCCTTAACCAGCGCCCTCGGTGCTAATTCAGAAAATGGTGTAAAAATACACATGAAGATAAACCACAATTTTGCAAAGAAAAAGCGTTTGTGATCTAATTATTTTAACATTTAAAAACTTACACGAACGATGCAAAATCTGGCTTAATAAAATTTTGCAAAAATTGGGAATTATTCATTGATTTTGAATGCTTCCATCTAGATGGGAAAATTGCCGAATTGGCGATTTTAAAAGCATTTAATAATTTTTAATACAGATAAGTTAATTGCTACATTCTATTATCCCAATATTTCCTTATGGAGAGATATCGCATATAAAGTTTAATATTATAGCTTTGTTTCAAGTATAAAGCACTTGTAGCGTAACTTTTTTAATTCTCGAGCGGAAGAGCTTGGAAAAACATAGTTATTTGATACTTCACTGCAGCTCTAAGTAATATAAAAACAAAAAACAATAAAAAAAACGTTATTATTTGATACTTCACTACCTCTCTAAATATAAAAACAACAAAAAAATAGTTATTTGAAACCATTCTACCTCTACGAGACAGTAATAATTCAGAGATTTTAGCTTAAAACTTACTATAAAATTACTTTAATATTGTTTGTTTATCTTGATATTGTTTGTTTGTTTTTTCAATTATGTTTTACATGTTCCTTGGAAGTATTATAAAACAGTACTCATGTATGTTGTAGAATAAAATATTTTATTTTTTAAGGTGTCGTAAATGCTTAATTGCTTGTGTGTTGTAAATGTTTATTTATTTATTTTTTTTATGTTTACACTTTCAAACTAAAAAGAAAATGTCAAAACTTTCTGCTTTAATACTGGATTAGGAATGGCAACAATCTATATTCAATTTTTATCAATTTGTTTTCAGTTTTCCTTTCGCTTTGCAATTCCTTAATTAAATACAGGATGTCCCAGGATTATTGGGACAAATTTTAAGAAGAGGTAAAGCTCAGGTATTCAGAATTGCATAACAGCCCATGGTCGGAAACGTCGCGTGAAAGTAGTATGACAAGTACAAGAAAAAAAGAGACCAAGGCTGAGACCTGTGGGTTCATTTCGCGTTTAAGATCTTTCTGTTTGTCGAGCATTTCTCTCTCTGAAATCACGTGCATATCTAACAGCTCGGTGTTCGTGAAACGTTGCTCCTCCTCCTTTGCAGGAAATGGCAGCTCAAATAACAGTTTCGATGCAGATCTGTTGCCTTCAATGCTCTTGTGAACAAAACCACTTAGCCGAGAACAAAGACGCTTCCGACCATGACTTACTGTGCAAATCTCAATCCTTGTGATGCCCCCTACATTCTTCTAAAGATTATCCCAATAATCTTAAGAAGAGTCGTGGTGGTAAAGGAGATAGAGCGTTCGCCTTCCAATGAGATGAACCGGGTTCGAATCCCAGCAATGGTTGATCAATACGAATTCCGCATCCGGCTAACACCGATCACGGTATATACCTTCAACATACCTGCACAATGCATTAGTAATTGTTTTCGCACAACAAAACGAAATGTAATGTAAAGAAAACGTACAAATCAACGATTCTTAGGATTCTGTTCAGAGAGAAAGAAACGCTATTTCCGAAAAAACTCATTTCTTTTTTATTCCACTCAACAAATGAATATTTTAGTGGTTTATCTTACTTTGGAACATCTGATATTAAAAGTAACTGTAAGAAATTTTGCAAGCAGAAAAATTCTGTAAGCAGTAAGCTTCGGAACATCTGATACTAAAAGCAACTGAAAGAAATTTTGTAAGCAGAAAATAGCCTCTTAAGTTAATATATGGGTGATTCTTTTTAAACATGACAATTAGAACCAAAAAATTTCTTCAAATTTAAAGTCTTCAAAATAATCTAATATTTTTTTTTGTATACTTCTTTAGTTACATATATTAATATCTTACAGACAGCAGTGTAGTTTATTGACATTTGCTCGAGGAAAAAAATAATAAAGAAATTCACCAAATCTTGAATGCCAGGAAAATGACATATTAGCTTAGCAGTTTAAAAAACAGTCATTTTAAGTTAATAGTAAGTAACTCAACTTAAGTCTTTATGTTAGGTGGACCATAAATTGCTTAAATTAATTCTTTTTATCCACTGTAGAAAGAATCAATTTTGTTTTTGTTATTGATATGTACAGAATAAAATTGTGCATAATAATCAATCATTAAATAAATAAATAACTTTGATTACATCCAACCATATTACAATCATACATACACTTGGTATTCGGTTAATATTTGCTTTTCCACCTGACAGTATTAGCAGTTAAAAAAAATTTTTGGTAACACTTCAATGTCCTGGAATTCATAAGCCAGGAAAATGACAGCCAGGATAATGACAAATTCGCCATTTTATAGCATATAACTTTAATTTAATATTTTGACCTAAGACTTTTACATTCTGCAAAAAACAACAGAATTTCTTAAAATAATTCAGATAAATCTATGTAGTTTATGTTATTAATGATTTCAAGTAGCCAGGAAAATGACAACACAAAAACCTACTCATCTTGAAAAATTTTTTGAAATAGATTTTGAACCAGAAAATTGGTTCATTATTCGTGCAACAATACATGTTCATATAGGAGGGTATCTAATAAATCTATTAACATAAGATATTTATAGCTGGCTCTATCTATCTTATTTATAAACCACTAAATAAAAGTAGCCAGGAAAATGACAGATTTTCTTAGTACAAAAAAATTATTGACAAAAAAAAATTATTTTAGACGAAGATTTTGCAAATGTAATAACATCTGCGTATATTCTAGAAATGCTTACACCGGTTGAGATAAAAAAAATTAGATATTGAAAAATTCATGGGAAGTTTTGAAGCTAGTTCTTATTGGAAACATTGTTTGGGACATGCCAAGAAAATGACATTTTGAAGTTCGATTAAATTTTTTAACTATACAAAACAGTCAATGCTAGTGCAAAGTCATTTTAAAATGCTAACAGCAATGCAATTTATTAATTTTTTTAAAAAAAAGTTCTTAAAGTATTTTAGTATTAGATCTTGGAGCAAGGGACAGTGAATTGTCATATTTCGTGAGAATCACTCATATATTATGCCACTTTATTGAATAGAATTGTAGCTAAGAGTAGAAAATAGCCACTTAAATTAATATAGTATATTATACCACGTTTTTTAATAAGATGGTGGCTAACAGTGGAAAACAGCGACTTAAGTTATTCTATATGATTAAATTTTTTTCATAATGCCACTTTATGTATCACTGCAATGTAAAAAGTCGGAATAAAACTGGTGTAAACCCTGGCCGTAAGATAAGTGGAATAAAATGGCAATTAATTTCTTTGAATTGAAATTTCTTTGTGCAGTATTTGCAGGGCTGCCAATTATAAAATATGTGATATAAAAACTTGATTAAAAAATGAGATGTTTGCATAGTAAGACCAAAATTCCAGACATCAGACATTTGTCAATGGGGAAAAAAACAACAATCAGCAAATGAAACAGTTACTAAACAGAATTTTCTATAATCACTAAACTTAATGAATATTTTAAAAATCCTTACAAAAAATTATGTAAAGAATATTAAGTGCCGTAGTGTAAATTTAAGAGAGGAAAAAATATTGTTAAAAATTTATAGCTTACTATTGCTTTTAATCGGATTCTTCAAAATTTAATTTCATTAATTGCATTCCATTTTCCTATTTCTTAAGTGTGCAAACTCTTGCATTTTAAATGTCAGCATTTTTTTTCTTATTATTTTTCTCACTTTAAAAATATACTAGATTGATTATATCAGCTCTATATATTAGGCAGGGTGGCTACAAAATAATGTTACAAAATATCGAATCATTTTATTACACAGATATTAAATAGAAAATTATAAATACATTAATATGATATATATAAACACTATAAATGGGGAAAAAAAGTCATTCGAATCGACCACTATCTTTATCAATGACTGAAGATAATCTCTTACGTCATTTGTCCGATGGCGGCACGAATGATTTTAAGAGGTAATTTGTCCCATTCAAGCAATAAAGAAACTCTGAGAGAGACCAAAATTCGATCCTTCTTAGTATTATCTTTACTAACTTAAGACTCTAAAATTCTCAACAAAACAACACAATTATCTAAAGGATTAGATCTGGTGGTGAAGATGGCCAATCTTCTTGTTTAATAAACTTCTGGCAAATGACATGGAACCAAGCCCGTGTCGTTTTGGGATAGTCTGTAGTTGAAATGTACAATTCTTTTTGGTATGCAATCTGTCTGCATGTGGTAATAAATAAGTAGCCAATGCATCCTTTTTGTAATATTCAGAATCGATTATCGAACTCTTTATCGATTAATTTCACAAAATTTTTTTTGAGGTTTGACACTGCAGACCTAAATCAATTCAGAAGTCTAGTTCTGAAAGCGTTGTACAGTTCGAACATTTTCAGGTATATCATCGAAATTGCTGAATATACAACATTACTTTTAACATAACTTTATTCAATGAAAAATATTTTCTCATCAGTAAAGATTATTCCGTCAACACTCTTGTTATCTTGCCGGTTCAGCAATTTTTCAACCTTTTTAATTTTTATTCACTTGTAAAATCTTGAAATTTTCTATAACGATAAAGGCAAAAACACAAATCTTCATTTAACCCTCTGGCGGTTTAGCGAATAAGCAAAATTGGGTAAATGTTTACCCCCTATACATTGATTTCCTATCTCATGATATGGAAAACCCGGTATTGCTATGCGGAGAAGACTGGAGGTTACATTACGACATTTTACGTACAGAATTGTTATTGGATTAACATAACTTGCAGAGCTCTACGGCCCACGTTGTCTTCTGCAGCTAGTTTATTTGCTGAACTTTTTGGATTTCTTCGTATCGTTTCACAAATTCTTTAAATGTTTTCTTTTGTAGAAACTGAGCATAGAAGACCTGACCTGGGTCAATCTTTACAGCTATTAGTATCCATTAATCGATTGATAATTTCATATATAAATATTTTATTAAGCCTAAGAAATTTCTATTGCTTAAAGATTCTACTTGCAGAAAATCCGATATCAATAAGCTGTTAAACCATCAACATTTTTTATTGCATTTTTAAACTGATTCTGAACAATTTGTTTCAAACAAAAATCGTCTACACTTATAAAATGTACCACTGACAAGAATATACGTATGCATGAAGAGAGAGAGAGAGAGAGAGCAATTGTTTCTCCAAACAAATTTACTCCTGTTTTTTTTTTTTTTTTTTTTTTTTTTTAGAGTTATATCTTGAAGTAATTAGAAACCACCATGTTTATTCCTTTGACTCTCCATTGTGTTTGCAACTTTAATTATTGGTATTTTCATCAATTTTAATATTTTAATTTTTCTTTCCTCTCTTACTTTTGTTTTGATTTATCTGTACATAAGGTTCCTTCTTCTTTTTACTTGTGCAAGCAATATTTCAATATATATTTATTTTTAGAGATAACCATTTTCATCTTGTTCAAATACTGTAATTCTAGTTTTCGTCAAATACGTGACAGTTGGCTATTCGGTCACTCGCGCATCACATCACCTCAACCATAAACAAGCTCCTATCCCAGTTTTTAGGGTTCTATTTAAGGACACGTGATTAAGACTCCGATCAGATGACATAGACAGCGCCTCATCTGATACCTCTCTCTTCATCGACATAGGATAAGAACCTTCGATTTCCAGAGTGGATAGTCATGATCAATTATCATATCCACTGGGTATATTAAAGGGATTTTTCTCGAACTGTGTGAAAAATAAACCAGCTAGCGTAAATACCAACTTCTAATTAATAAGTCCTCGAATCATTAGTGAGAAAAACAAGATGAAAATACCAAATCCAGATCCTTCCAAAAGGGAATCGGAAATTTAACACTTTTGCCAAAAGTTTGGCATAATTCGGATGTTATATTGCAGGTTTAAGTAAACAGAAGGGAAAAATTTAAAAATTGGTGCGAAATCTTAATAGAATAAAATGTTTCAACTTATTCCTACGTACCAATATATGCTTATAAATTAAATAGAAGGGTTCAACTTTTCTGAAAAAGCAAATTTTGATTCCAAATTTTAGACAGGCAGTCATTGTAGTAGTTATTTGGTTGTTCAAGGTTTTAAGGTCCCATGGGGTCCTTTTACTTTGCCATCATGTGATACTTTATCTTGCAGCAAAATCTTATTTTGCGCTGTTAATTATTAAGGTATGATGACTAAAATCGACCGCATTGCCATATAATCAGGCAGGACATTCTAAATGACATACTTTTTTTAGCTCAAAGAATTTGACTTGATATGTAGCGGATTAGAGTCCCTGTCCTCTTTTATCCGAGTTGAGACCTACAGTTGATGAGACTAATTGGTATATAAACATGGGAAGAATTAAGGCAGTTGGCGACTGAAGCGCTTAAAGAATAGATGTTGCTAAACGTTCAAAAGCCTTTAGTTTTACATTATTAGTGGTTTGTACCATTTGCTGAATTAGTGCTGTCAGACTGGCTTCCCTGCGGCGGAAAGGTTTAACCGTTTCTGGTGCAAAATATTTTGATTTAAAAATTTTAAACAGGCAGCACATTAGCAAGAATGATAATTAATCAAAAACAAAACAAAAAATCTTGTAACAAAAGATTTTGCAGAGTGGTAACGAATTAAAAACTTAAACTTGCCTGTTCTGTTTCATTCGGTAATCATGAAATAATTGAGAAAAAAGTAGCATGCGTGGCTGTCAACTTGTACGTCCGTTGAAAAATAATTTTCTTAGTGGTAGCAACATTAGCGTTTTGGCATATTAAATCTTGAAGTTTAAAGTTTCAAAAAAAAATTTACACTCTTGACGAATCAAAAATTTTAAAATCTATGAAGATAGGATATATTTGTTGACTAATTATGCTTATACATATCTCAATAGTTTTGCTTTTTGAAAATTCCTCCAAACTTAAATGTTGTGTTACTATCACTTTGTAAAATCTTTTTCAACGAGTGTACAAATTTGTAGGTATGGAAATGTACCAACTAATTTGAGACAAAATTTTTCACCTAATAATAGCAATTAATTTATTTTATTTTATAACCGTCGTTGAGCAATAGACACAATTTTTGAGTTTACGACTACTAAAGCTCAACTACGTAGCCTTGTAATGTTGAACCCAATCCAGAAGACAAGGGAACTCCTGGATCAAGTATTGGGAAAAATTTGCTTTCGTGGAGGACTTTCTGAAGGAACTAATCAGCATTGGCGTTACAGGGAGAGGAAATCAGGTGGACGAGCATGCATGATTAAATGCCCTTGTTTACGATTTTTTTTTAAACAGAAGTATTCCTTTGGTATTGCGCAGCGAAACACTAAAAGAAACCTAACTAGACTTTGGTCGGAATTGAAAGGTAAAGTCCGGGCAGTTCAAATAAACAAACAGCATGAGAGATATTCTAGTTTTAATTATACATATCGATATACGCATATTGAATTGTAATTTAGAGCCTGTTTTTAGTTTTAATAATTCTTAGTATTTAAAGTAGAAAAGAATGGCTTCTCTTACGCGAAAAATAGCAAAGTATATTTTTATTTCCAGTTTTCCACCTTTTTATTTGGTTTTTAAGTTTTTTTCATGTCTATGAGAGAATAAATTTTTTCGTTTCAAGTGTAATTTCTAAGTATCATTGAACTGCAGATGAATCAAATTCTAATGTTTATAAGTTGAGTAAAATGTAAATAAATAAAAGGTTTTACACAATGTGTATGTCTCATATTTTTTGAACTTCGTTTAAATAAAAGAGTATCACATACAAAGTCAAACTGAAATACAAGGTCGTCTAATAAGCGAGTTTAGTCGAGTTGAATTGCGAAGAAATCCTAATAAACTTTCGAAAGTAGTTTTGGTAGTTAAATGTTATGAGCATAGGTAGTTGGAATTGAATTTCTTAAGTTTATCCTCCTGCTTACTTTATGGTCATGATACAAAATCAAAGGTCAAATTATATTTATCTTTAATAAAACATAACATATTCAAAATTATATTTTTAATTGAGTATGGAATCAACAGTTGGCAATTACTGTTTTGACTAAGCTTTAGAAATAACTTAGCATTCTAAGACATTACAACTCCCACGAAAAGCAAAATTAAATAAAACAGAATCCATTTGCCTTTAAAAATATGCTTTTATTTCTTATCATTTGTGAAAAAAGTGATAGAAGTTATTTTTCGTGATAGAAGTTATTTTTTAAAAAAATTAACCGAGAACGGCTCCGAAAGATTGACTTACAGCAGCAGCGGAATTACCAATAGAACTGAAGTCGATTTGACCAATATTGGAGGAACTCAATATGTGTATGAGAGTAGCAACGAGTTCCAGAAGAGCTTGTATAACTATTTCAGCTTGAGATGCTCCGGCAGAAGAAGCGCTGACTTGTCCGACCAAGTTAGATACAACTGATTGCAAGGCACCAACATTCAATACCCCACCTGAAGCCAAACTGGAAGCTGCTGAACTGATTCTAGATTGAGAAGCTCCAAAGTTAATTCGTGATACAGCGGAAGCACTAGATGCTGCACTAGCTCCTGCGGCACTTCCATATCCAGTTTGCACACCTTGGCTATAGCCTCCTGCAGCAGCACTGGCGACTGCACCGGCACTAGCACCTCCTCCAGAAATGTAACTGGATTGTACAGCTTGACCATAACCACCAGCGGCAGCTCCTGCTGCTGCACCTGCTCCAGCACCTAAAAGATCTTTTATTAGTATTGCTTATGTACTTATAAACTCTAAACTAAATAAATTCAAATTTATTTATTTATTTATTATTAAATTTAGCAAATTGATTTTTCTAAATCTATTTATTTGTATTTTTATAGAAACCACCGATAATTTTAGGTAATATCTAACTTGCAGATTGTTTTCCTTCTCTTTTGATCGTAACGTTCGCCTTCCAATGAGGCAGTAAACAAAGATATAAAAGAGTGAAAATACAATCAGCTGCCACTTAAACCTGAAGGATACTTAGAAAAATGATATATCAGTATGCAATCATTTCGGCTTCTGGCGCAGCAGCTGATATATATAAAGCTTCCGAGGTTTATCGTTTGCTTACATCTGGAAAACTGGAAAATTCGACGAATTCAAAATCAGTGAACTATAACAATGGGGATGCTGCACACAGAAGACAAGATATATTATCCACAGCTTTACTAATTGCCACTACTATTTCATGACAGGCTATTTTTATTTAATTGTTCCTCCTGCGGAAAGTTGAGTACATGGCCAATGAGGATAATAGTAGCATGTATCTGCGTATGTATGAATGTTTGCATCAGGATAATAAAGGCATCTGGATTAAACATCCATGAGAAAGATACATGAGAAAGGATTCGTCAAATTCAAAACATTGATTTGCTTTTCAATTTTTTAAAACTGTGAGATTCCTATTCATTTTCAAAATTCTAAATTGTGTTGTAAATAATACGCTCAAAGGTTTTTGTTTAAAAGTAATGGATTTCGAACTTTATTTTAAATACAAAAAATTCAATAATTTATTACCTTTATTACTTACGGTCGATTTAAAAATTGGACCTAATAGAGAATATATTTCACAATTTTCTGAAAAAGGGGAAAAATAAACTACTTTTCTTTTTAACTGAAAGTAATTATTTTTACATCTTTCCTCACAAATCTTGTCTTAGTTAGAAACCAAGAACGTAGTTTAATAGATTGCGTAGAAGTGCATTTTCCACTTTACTTCAACAAGTTTATTTCTTAAATGCTTTGCCGCTTAATTCTTAGTAACTCGATAGCTTAAATGCTTCACTTCTTATATTTTAACAACTTGATTGCAACTTCATTTCTTACATGATTTGCTGCTTATTTCTTAACAAATTGAATGCGACTCAATTTCTTAAATAATTCTTCTAAATGGAATAGTATACACAAAATCAGAAAATATAATCGAAAGAGTAACTGATAAGTAAAACCAAGCTGCAAATGCAATGGATAGCTGACGACAGAAAGTAACAGTCTGATTTCTTATGCCCGTTTTAATTCATTTTAATTTACGAAACTGGATCAAAAAAATACCCCAAACCTTATCTCGATTCACGGATTCGAATGAAAAAACTATTAAATTATTAATGCTCCAATCAAAATAAATTTGAAAATAAGACTAAATGGCCAAAAAATTTGTGTAAACGACGAAAAAATTAGGAAATGTGTATTCTTATTTTATTTCGGCATTTCTTTTGCGCAGTCAGATAAGTATGTTTAACATGAAAAGAAGAAAAGTTAGTCTACGAAACATTGATATTTGAGAATAAAATATTGAATTCTTAGAGAAAAAAGAAGAGCTAATAAACTGAGATGCGAGTATTTAAAAGGATCTCATATCATAGAATATTTAAATTGGTATTTTCAAAAATATTATTAATAGAAATGCAGATTCAAAAAGTAATAAAGTTCCAAATTTCTAAATTTCCAAGAGTAAAGAAAGAAAAAAATCCTTATAATATCCTAATACTATATAAAAATATAAAAACTTAAAATTCATAAAATTTCATATTTAAAAGTAATATTACAAATAATACAGTAAAAAATGTAAATTTAGATACTTCTTAAATTAATCGCCCAATTTTAATTAAAAAAATTACCTGCTGCAGCCCCTGCTCCTGCACCAGAACCATATCCCTGACCTGCTCCTTGTCCATAACCTCCAGCAGATGCTGCTCCAGCTGCTGCTCCTGCACCGGCACCAGATCCTGCACCAGCACCATATCCTTGACCTGCTCCTTGTCCATAACCTCCTGCTGCAGCAGCTGCTCCTGCCCCAGAACCAGCACCAGCGCCATATCCTTGACCAGCTCCTTGTCCATAGCCACCCGCTGCTCCTGCACCAGCTCCAGATCCTGCACCAGCACCATATCCTTGACCTGCTCCTTGTCCATAACCTCCCGCTGCTCCTGCTGCAGCAGCTGCTCCAGCACCGGCTCCAGATCCTGCACCAGCACCATATCCTTGACCTGCTCCTTGTCCATAACCTCCCGCTGCTCCTGCTCCGGCACCTGCTGCGGAAGCTGCTCCTGCACCGGCTCCAGATCCTGCGCCACCACCATATCCTTGACCTGCTCCTTGTCCATAACCTCTAGCTGCTCCTGCACCAGCGCCTGCAGCTGCAAATGCCCCAGAACCAGCACCAGCGCCATATCCTTGACCAGCTCCTTGTCCATAGCCAGCACCACTTCCTGCTCCTGCTCCAGCAGCTGCTCCTGCACCGGCTCAAGATCCTGCACCAGCACCATATCCTTGGCCTGCTCCTTGTCCATAACCACCTGCTGCTCCAGCTCCGGCCCCTGCTGCAGAAGCTGCTCCTGCACCGGCTCCAGATCCTGCACCAGCACCATATCCTTGACCAGCTCCTTGTCCATAACCAGCACCACTTCCTGCTCCAGATCCTGCACCTGCTCCAGATCCTGCACCTGCTCCAGATCCTGCACCTGCTCCTGATCCTTGACCTGCTCCTTGTCCATAACCTCCAGCAGATCCTGCTCCTGCTCCGGCTCCAGATCCTGAACCAGCACCATATCCTTGACCTGCTCCTTGTCCATAACCTCCCGCTGCTCCTGCTGCAGCAGCTGCTCCAGCACCGGCTCCAGATCCTGCACCAGCACCATATCCTTGACCTGCTCCTTGTCCATAACCACCCGCTGCTCCTGCTCCGGCACCTGCTGCGGAAGCTGCTCCTGCACCGGCTGCAGATCCTGCATCACCACCATATCCTTGACCTGCTCCTTGTCCATAACCTCTAGCTGCTCCTGAACCAGCGCCTGCTGCTGCTCCTGCACCTGCCCCAGAACCAGCACCCGAACCATATCCTTGACCTGCCCCTTGTCCATATCCTCCAGCAGCTCCTGCACCTGCTCCAGCACCAGCTCCAGATCCTGCACCAGCTCCTTGTCCATAGCCAGCACCTCTTCCTGCTCCTGCTCCTGATCCAGCTCCAGATCCTGCTGCAGCACCAGCACCAGATCCTGCACCAGCGCCATATCCTTGACCAGCTCCTTGTCCATAGCCAGCACCACTTCCTGCACCTGCTCCAGCTGCTGCTCCTGCACCGGCTCCAGATCCTGCACCTGCACCATATCCTTGGCCTGCTCCTTGTCCATAACCACCTGCTGCTCCAGCTCCGGCCCCTGCTGCAGAAGCTGCTCCTGCACCGGCTCCAGATCCTGCACCGGCTCCAGATCCTGCACCAGCACCATATCCTTGACCTGCTCCTTGTCCATAACCTCCAGCAGATCCTGCTCCTGCTGCTGCTCCAGCGCCTGCTCCAGATCCAGCACCAGCACCATATCCTTGACCAGCTCCTTGTCCATAGCCAGCACCTCTTCCTGCTCCTGCTCCAGCTCCAGATCCTGCTGCAGCACCAGCACCAGATCCTGCACCAGCGCCATATCCTTGACCAGCTCCTTGACCATAGCCAGCACCACTTCCTGCTCCTGCTCCAGCTGCTGCTCCAGCTCCGGCCCCTGCTGCAGAAGCTGCTCCTGCACCGGCTCCAGATCCTGCACCAGCACCATATCCTTGACCTGCTCCTCGTCCATAACCTCCCGCTGCTCCTGCTGCAGCAGCTGCTCCAGCACCGGCTCCTGATCCTGCACCAGCACCATATCCTTGACCAGCTCCTTGTCCATAACCAGCACCTCTTCCTGCACCTGCAACTGCTCCTGCACCAGCTCCCGATCCTGCTGCAGCACCAGCCCCAGATCCTGCACCAGCACCATATCCTTGACCAACTCCTTGCCCATAACCAGCACCACTTCCTGCTCCAGATCCTGCTCCGGCTCCAGATCCTGCTCCAGCTCCAGATCCAGCACCTGCACCATATCCTTGACCTGCTCCTTGTCCATACCCTCCAGCTCCTCCAGCACCGGCTCCAGATCCTGCACCAGCACCATATCCTTGACCTGCTCCTTGTCCATAACCTCCTGCTGCTCCTGCTGCAGCAGCTGCTCCAGCACCTGCCCCAGAACCTGCACCAGTGCCATATCCTTGACCAGCTCCTTGTCCATAGCCACCCGCTGCTCCTGCACCTGCCCCATATCCAGCACCAGAACCAGATCCTTGACCTGCTCCTTGTCCATATCCTCCAGCAGCTCCTGCACCTGCTCCAGCACCAGCTCCAGATCCTGCACCAGCGCCATATCCTTGGCCAGCTCCTTGTCCATAGCCAGCACCTCTTCCTGCTCCAGCACCTGCACCAGCTCCAGATCCTGCTGCAGCACCAGCACCAGATCCTGCTCCAGCTCCTTGTCCATAGCCAGCACCACTTCCTGCTCCTGCACCTGCTCCGGCTGCTGCTCCTGCACCGGCTCCAGATCCTGCACCAGCACCATATCCTTGACCAGCTCCTTGTCCATAGCCAGCTCCTCTTCCTACACCTGCTCCGCCTCCTGCACCAGCTCCAGATCCTGCTCCGGCACCAGATCCAGCACCTACACCAGATCCTTGACCTGCTCCTTGTCCATATCCTCCAACAGCTCCTGCACCTGCTCCAGCTCCAGAACCAGCTCCAGATCCTGCACCAGCACCAGCACCGGATCCTGCTCCAGCACCATATCCTTGACCAGCTCCTTGTCCATAGCCAGTACCACTTCCTGCTCCTGCGCCTGCTCCAGCTGCTGCTCCTGCACCGGCTCCAGATCCTGCACCAGCACCATATCCTTGACCAGCTCCTTGTCCATAACCAGCACCTCTTCCTGCACCTGCTCCAGCTCCAGATCCTGCTCCAGCACCAGTTCCAGATCCTGCACCAGCACCATATCCTTTACCTGCTCCTTGTCCATAACCTCCAGCTCCTCCAGCGCCTGCTGCAGATGCTGCTCCCGCATCTGCCCCAGATCCTGCTCCTGCTCCAGCTCCATATCCTTGACCTGCTCCTTGTCCATAACCTCCAGCAGATCCTGCTCCAGCTCCTGCTGCAGCTGCTGCTCCTGCACCGGCTCCAGATCCTGCACCAGCACCATATCCTTGATCAGCTCCTTGTCCATAACCAGCACCACTTCCTGCTCCAGATCCTGCTCCAGATCCTGCACCTGCTCCAGATCCTGCTCCAGATCCAGCACCTGCACCATATCCTTGACCTGCTCCTTGTCCATAACCTCCAGCTCCTCCTGCGCCTGCTGCAGCTGCAGCTCCTGCACCAGCCCCAGATCCAGCACCATATCCTTGACCTGCTCCTTGTCCATAACCACCCATTGCTCCTGCTCCGGCACCTGCTGCAGAAGCTGCTCCTGCACCGGCTCCAGCTCCAGCTCCAGCGCCATATCCTTGACCAGCTCCTTGTCCATAACCAGCACCACTTCCTGCTCCTGCCCCTGCTCCAGCACCGGCTCCAGATCCTGCACCAACGCCATATCCTTGACCAGCTCCTTGTCCATAACCAGCACCTCTTCCTGCACCTGCTCCAGCTCCGGCACCAGCTCCAGATCCTACTCCACCACCAGCTCCTGATCCAGCACCATATCCTTGACCTGCTCCTTGTCCGTAACCTCCAGCAGATCCTGCTCCAGCACCTGCTGCAGCTGCTGCTCTTGCACCGGCACCAGATCCTGCACCAGCACCATATCCTTGACCTGCTCCTTGTCCATAACCACCCGCTGCTCCTGCTCCGGCACCTGCTGCAGCAGCTGCTCCTGCACCGGCTCCAGATCCTGCGCCAGCGCCATATCCTTGACCAGCTCCTTGTCCATAACCAGCCCCTCTTCCTGCTCCTGCTCCAGCTCCTGCGCCTGCTGCAGCTGCTGCTCCTGCACCAGCCCCAGATCCAGCACCATATCCTTGACCTGCTCCCTGTCCATATCCTCCAGCAGCTCCTGCTCCAGCTCCAGATCCTGCACCAGCACCATATCCTTGAGCTACTCCTTGTCCGTAACCACCCGCTGCTCCTGCTCCGGCACCTGCTGCAGCAGCTGCTCCTGCACCGGCTCCAGATCCTGCGCCAGCGCCATATCCTTGACCAGCTCCTTGTCCATAGCCAGCACCTCTTCCTGCTCCAGCTCCTGCACCAGCTCCAGATCCTGCTGCAGCACCAGCACCATATCCTGCTCCAGCACCATATCCTTGACCTGCTCCTTGTCCATAACCAGCCCCTCTTCTTTCTCCTGCTGCAGCTCCTGCACCAGCTCCAGATCCTGCTCCAGCACCGTTTGCAGATCCTGCTCCAGCACCATATCCTTGACCTGCTCCCTGTCCATAACCTCCAGCAGATCCTGCCCCTGCACCTGCTGCAGCTGCTGCTCCTGCTCCGGCTCCAGATCCTGCACCAGCACCATATCCTTGACCAGCTCCTTGTCCATAGCCAGCACCGCTTCCTGATCCTGATCCTGCACCTGCTCCTGCTGCTGCTCCTGCCCCGGCTCCAGATCCTGCTCCTGCTCCAGCACCATATCCTTGACCTGCTCCTTGTCCATAACCACCCGCTGCTCCTGCTCCGGCACCTGCTGCTGAAGCTGCTCCTGCACCGGCTCCAGATCCTGCACCTGCTCCAGCACCATATCCTTGACCTGCTCCTTGACCATAGCCTCCAGCTCCTCCTGCACCTGCCCCAGATCCGGCACCAGCACCATATCCTTGGTCAGCTCCTTGTCCATAACCAGCACCTCCTCCTGCTCCAGCTCCTGCACCGGCTCCAGACCCTGCGCCAGCGCCATATCCTTGACCTGATCCTTGTCCATAACCTCCAGCAGATCCTGCCCCTGCACCTGCTGCAGCTGCTGCTCCTGCTCCGGCACCAGATCCTGCACCAGCACCATATCCTTGACCAGCTCCTTGTCCATAGCCAGCACCGCTTCCTGATCCTGCTCCTGCACCTGCTCCTGCTGCTGCTCCTGCCCCTGCTCCAGATCCTGCTCCAGCACCATATCCTTGACCTGCTCCTTGTCCATAACCACCCGCTGCTCCTGCTCCGGCACCTGCTGCTGAAGCTGCTCCTGCACCGGCTCCAGATCCTGCACCTGCTCCAGCACCATATCCTTGACCTGCTCCTTGACCATAGCCTCCAGCTCCTCCTGCACCTGCCCCAGATCCGGCACCAGCACCATATCCTTGGCCAGCTCCTTGTCCATAACCAGCACCTCCTCCTGCTCCAGCTCCTGCACCGGCTCCAGACCCTGCGCCAGCGCCATATCCTTGACCTGATCCTTGTCCATAACCTCCTGCTGCTCCTGCACCTGCCCCAGATCCTGCACCAGCACCATATCCTTGACCAGCTCCTTGTCCATAACCAGCACCTGCTCCAGATCCTGCCCCCGCTCCAGATCCTCCAGCAGCTCCCGCCCCAGCGCCAGATCCTGAACCTGCTCCATATCCTTGACCTGCTCCTTGTCCGTATCCTCCTGCAGATCCTGCTCCTGCACCGGCTCCAGATCCAGCACCATATCCTTGACCTGCTCCTTGTCCATAGCCTCCAGCTGCTCCGGCTGCAGCTCCTGCACCGGCGCCAGATCCGGCACCAGCACCATATCCTTGACCTGCTCCTTGTCCATAACCTGCTGCTGCTCCAGCTCCAGATCCTGCTCCAGCTCCATATCCTTGACCTGCTGCTTGTCCATAACCTCCTGCTCCTGCAGAGGCTGCAGCACTGCCTGCACTACCTGCTCTAGAAATTACATTTTCTGTTTGAGTAGTCGTAACTACATTTTGGGTCTGTGAAATTTGGGATGATGCTGCTCCACTAGCTGATGCAGTTCCAACTGAATATGCTCCAGCTGATCCAGAACCAGTACCGTAACCTTGACCTGTTCCTTGACTGTAGCCTCCGGCTCCTGCCCCAGATCCAGATCCTGCACCATAACCTTGTCCTGCTCCTTGACCTGTTCCTTGACTGTAGCCTCCGGCTCCTGCCCCTGATCCAGATCCTGCTCCATAACCTTGTCCTGCTCCTTGACCTGCTCCTTGGCCTGCTCCTTGACCATATCCTGCTGCTCCTGCACTCGCAGATGCTGCTGCTCCTGCGCTGGAGGACACTTCATTTTCAGAAGAAACTTGAGAAAACATTCTTACGAGACTTCCAATTTCGTTCAAAAAGGTCTGGTCAACTGCTCCAGTAGTTTGCAAGAAGGCTCCTCTTAATGCGTCTATAATTGCCTGGATCTTAACGCCATTGGGAACACCAATGTTTTCCGAAAAAGCTATTTCTGATACAGACGAAGCAAAGGCCATGTTTAAAGCTTGCAATTTCGATCTTGAATTAGTAGGATTTCTTTCAATTGAGAGAATTATAGTGTCGCTAATTGAAGAAATGTCATCCATCTGAGATGAAGATAGAGTTCCAGATTGGGCCATGGCTGCGTTGAAGGCTCCAATGAAACCTTCCGCCAGCTGTGTGTTGTCCCATGGACTTGCAGCCTTCAGAGGTGATACACTCCAAAGGCAAAGAACAAGAAATAGAAGAGAAAATCGAGTAGGCAACATATTGATTATTAGTCAATCTTCAGCTGTTCTCAATCGAGTGATTTTGCTAGGCTGTTGGCTGTCTTTTTATACTGCTTTTTTCGTAACTTGTCGAAAAGGCAAGTCACGAGAAAAAGGATTCCACCTGTTTTTTTACTGTGCAGTTGAACAAGACGCAGTTAAGTTCGTGATACTAAATGTTCCACCTGTTTTTCTAGAACGTAGGTTAGAAATTTTCACCTGTTCATGAATATGTAGTAATTCCTTGCTGCTTTTGCTTACTCAAATTTATTTAGCATTCCACATTTTTCCCGTTTAATTTTCTCATAAAATTTTCCTTACAATTACACCTTTACTCCTTTAATTACACCTTAATTAACCCTAATTAATTACACGTTTCTTAAATTGTGAAAAAAACATTTTTTTAAAAATTATTATTATTATAAATATTTTTTCGCTACCATTGCAAATCAAATATTGACATTAAAGAAAAAGAAAATTCAAAACCAATTTTCATGCATTAAAATCATTTCAAGTTCGAAAGTATTAGCAAATTAGAATTATTTATAAACAGAAATCCTTCTTATCATTAGCAATCTATAGAGTAATTTATAAGAAAACTTTTGATGTAGTTGTCTATATTGAACAACGTTGATTTATTAGGATCTTGTAAGCTCCTACACAAAATAAGTTACACAAATGAATGAAAATTCCATAAATATTCTTCAATATTAGTATGCGATTGCATAGAAAACATAATTAGTGATAATAATTGTGAAATCAATTTAACAGTTCTAAAGATTAACAGGGCAATTTAACAGTCAACACTAACAGTGCAAATAGTCTTAACCAGGAAGCGTAAACAACAGCAGCTATAAAATAGTCAGAGTTGTAATCTCATTTATTTTCATTTTTAAACACGTCAAGTAATTAAAATGTACTAATCATAAATAATTTTTCGTTTTCTGCAGCAAAATTTTTAATTTTTTTATTTAATTAATTTTTATTTTTAATATGGATTTCTGCGGGACTTTTTTGAAAAATGTGGCAAAAATTACATTTACTTTTAAAATAGAAAACCCATTTTTTTAAAACTGTATGGATTTTACAAAATTTTACGCTCTTTTTATCAAAACAATTATATTTATTAATTATAAATTTTCATAATAAATTTTGAAATAAATTTTTTCACTCTAGGTGCTTATGTGTATTTTTAGACACTATAGTAGATAAAATATTTTTTAAATCCTCCCCCCTTATTGGAAGTTTGTAATATTTTTCATTGTCATTAGGCAATAACATTAGACATAGAGCCTAGATACACAGTTGAGCTCACTAATAGCACGCATTTTTTTTTAAACTCGGATTTACTTTTAAATATTTATTACATTGCTAAATCCAAAGCAGTTCTCGAACAATTTGGAACCTGATATCTGAAAATAAGTCTATTACCGATGAAATTTAACAAATAGCTCGAAGTGGGAATTTTAACCTTTAACTGAGCATTTTGGTATGAATTACAAGCCACAGCAAACAGATGCAGAGATGCCGACTTGCACCGTTTCGTAAAATCCCATTTTCTACTGGTAACGAAATATAAGTTCTTTAGTTTATTATTTTTCATTATAATTAATTTTTCCACCACTACGTATCAGAAATTCTAAATATCGTACGAATACAATTTTATCTAGTGGTGTCATTCAGCCACCACACAGTCTGCTGAACACAAAAAGTTTTTACTACAACAGATAAAATCATGATGGATGCGATAGGGGCTGATGCGTGAACCAAGTGCCCAGTTAAGTCGAATAAAGAAGAACTAGTGGTGACACTTTTAACCCTTTGACGGTTATGAACGAGTTCAGCTCGCAATCGAATCGTGCCTCATAATGCGCGCAAACGAGTTCCGTTCGGGAGCAAGATTTTGACCGTAATGGTTAGTAACGAGCATTACTCGCGTAGTGAAATTTTTCCCCAATGCGCGCTGACGGGCTGTGCTCGTTCACCATTATTATTCTGCATTGACTATGTTAAAAACGAAAAGTACGTAAAAACTGTTATTTATATGTACTACAAATACTTTAAGAAATTTTTAAAACACGTGAGGTGAGCTATCTACCGCATCCAGAGATGCCAACTTGCTCCACTTTGTAAAATAGTATTTCCTAGTGATGGCGAAAGTCAAGTTACTTTCAGTTTAGCATTTCTGCTTTTAAGTAATTTTTTCACCAATAAATATAAAAAACTATAAGTAACATATAAAATTCACCGTTAAAACAGCAATCTACTGGTTACTCTATTAAAAAGTAGGCGTATAACTGTCCTTCTCCAACGAAATTTGCTACCACTTTATTATAACAATTCCAGAAGACGGATCTGTTGGCATCGCCAGAGAAGGGTGACATTTTTGGAAGAACGGAGGAGGAAAACAGATGCCACTTTCGACTACTGTTTGCACGTAATACTGTGCATTTCCCTGACCGTCAAAGGGTTAAACAGTGGGCGTAAATATTCTTCAATTAATATGAATATGCGTAAATATGTTCAATTAAAATGTCTATTTAGGTGAAACAGTGCGAAAAAAAAAATAAACAGACCTACCTGAAGGACTTTTGATCTAATGATCTGATCTGCACGTTCTAGGTAGGTATGTACTTTATTTACGTCGCACTAGAGCTGCACAATGGGCTATTGGCGACTGTCTGGGAAACATCCCTGAGGATGATCCGAAGACATGCCTTCGCAATTTTGATCCTCTGCAGAGGAGGCAGCTCCCCTGCTTTGGTAGCCTGACGACCAGCATGTGAAGTCGAGCACTTAACAGTAGAACAGTTTAACGAGGACCGATACCGCTCACCCTCGGTCCCTACGCAGGCTGATCAAAGTAGTCCCCTCCCACTTACTGTTCGCAGCCAGTGAGTTTAAGCCCAAAGTTTGAACCCCTTAAAGTTAATAATAATTTTTTGCGAACGTCGCCATATCTTGAGAAAATTTTAAACGAAGTGAAAAATTTTAGCACGTAATTATTATAAAATTCGCTTATCAAAGAGAGATTTTATTTAAAAAAATTAGTTTTAGAAAATAATCATTATTCTTAATTATTTTATTTACTAACAGTTTAAACCATTTTGTATTATAAGGTATGCAATTTTTTTACATCATTTAAAAAAATGTATTTTACGTGGCAAAATTCAAAATTTGGACGAAATCGCTGAGAAATGAAATTGTAAAAATGCGACTCATTTGAAATTCGATATAATTTTTAATATATATGAATTAATAAAAATGCAACATGAAAAATCGTTTACCAGTCAAATCTGTTTACTCTATTAAACGGAAAGTCCCTTATATGAAAATAAATAGTAAAACATTAATAAATAAAAAAATTTACAAATTTATAATCTTAAATTTATAAAAACATCTAAAATAAAATTCTCTATTCAATATTTTAGTGAGTATATATTTTTTGAAGTTTTATTAAATACAGTTGAATACAGAATGTTATGATTGATTTTTGTCTTGATGTAATTCGTTTGATATTGAATTATGCGTTTGATAAAACTAACGAAGTCTTATGTTAACAAATTTTGGGTAGTTTGAAAAATATGAGTTCCTAATGAATAATGAATTTAAAATAAAAGGATTAATTTTTGAAATAAAAAAGCGTCAATAAGATCGTAAAAAAATTGTAAAGATCTGAAATTGGCGTAATTCGAAAAAAATCAGGCAGTCATTAAGGATTATAATTGACTGCAAATGGAAGCAATTGGTAATCAAAAAAGCTGATGCAACTTAAGCACTTAGGAATTCACAAAATAAACGAATTGTTTATTTGATAGAGAAAGTTTTTAATTAATTAGAAACGAAATGCTGCTTTTTTGCCTATCTTCTTTTTGAATATTTATGAAATTTTATAAGAAACATAATTCCGTTTCAATTAAATCTGCCGTGATTATTATTGAGATTTCGAACCGATCATTAAATTAATAAAAAAAATTTAAGGATTAATTATTTTTAAGAACTAGAGAATCATTAATGATACTTGACTCCAAATAGAAGCAATTGTTAATTTAAGTTAACTAATGCAACTTAAACTCTTATGAACTCAAAAAAATGAACGAAAAGTGTGCTTAATTAATAAAATTGATAATTAATTCGAAATGAAATGCTGCGTTTCTTTCCCTGTTTTCCATTTGAATATTTATGACGATTTTATGAGAAATATTATTCCGTTTCAGTTAAATCTGCATTGATTATCATTGAGATTGCGACCTGTCATCAGAAAAACGCATTTAACGAGTTGCAGGTGTCACTTTTATCACCAAAACCGCAATAAAATCTATCGCTGTTGTCGATTTTATTGATGTATTTATCATGCTGGCTACTTTTATTGAAAATATTTTGTCAATTTTTCTCAGGTGCACATCGAAAGTTATGGATTTTTTCGAAAGCGTATGATGTTTCATTAATATTTAGTGTGGCTCATAAGATCATAAAGCAAGTTGAAATGCGATAAAAAGTGAATATCAATGGAAATATAAATTAATATATTCATGCAATCAGATAAAAAAATTGTTTTTCCTCATGGTTCTGTAGATTAAGCTGCTTTTTTATGTGTCCCTTGGGTAATTCATGAGCACCCCGTAGAAATTCCATTTTTTTTTTCTGTCGCAAAAAAAAGAGAGAAAAACATTTTCTTCATCCTACCTAAGCTATGAAAAATAACGCCAAAAAGTTTGTCTTTCAGAGAGGTAAGTTTTCATTCAAAACTACCAAGTAAGTTCTTCTGTAAGTAGTAATCAATTAATTTGATGTAAGTCGGGAAACTTTATATTTTTAGCATAAAACGCGTGTTTAAGAAAATGGACATAGGTTAAAGAAGCGTGTTTGAGACATTGAACATAGCTCAAAATGCAGAGATATCAATTTACTTTGAATAACGGATAAATATTTTCGGGGGTAGTAATTTAATGTATGAGATTCTTGATTTAGTAAATTCGATCTATGGACTTATTTCTCCCAACTACTAAATAAATTATAGGCTTTTGTGATACGCCATTTTGTTACAGTTAAGTCGTGTTGAGCCTTTTAAAAAGGAGGCAGGCAAAATTATTCGAAAATCTGCAAATTTTAATTTAAAATTCTCTACCGTTTTTTTTTAACTTTTGAATATTTAATATATCCTCGAGCAAGCTGCTTATTATCATTTCCAATTAACTTAATCTTTTTCGAGCAAAGTGCTCGAACTACTTATTCATCAAACCCGCGCAGCGTTAAAAAAATATATTAAAATAAACTTTAAAACAAATTCATCACGAATAGAAAAGGGACCGCTTTTCGGCATAGGAGCCCCGTTCCATAGCTTCGCTATTTTTGTAAATTATTACTGTTAACTCATGCAATCTCTGAATTCAACTCAAAGCACAGAGGATAAAAACGAGTAGCACAGGTCCTCTTCATTAACCATCATCTTGAATTATCTGTTAATGAGCCTTTTAAAGTAGTGACAGAAATAAAAGCAGTATGTTTTAGATATTGATTCGCAACTATTCGATATAATCTTTTGCTGAAAGCACAGCAGTTGAAGTCAGTGTATAGTTTGTTTCGATTCCCAAAACTTAAAAATTTGAGAATATGAAAGCGTGCAGAATAAAGTACAAAGGGTAGGAAAGAGTAAAGACTTTTAGCAATCTACGATCAGCTTGTGACCTTTGAACTCCGATTTCCCCTTGATGGGTCATTAATAATTTCGTATATGTTATATTTATGCACGTATATGTATGCATGTATATATATGCATGTTATATATATGCATGTATATAACATATATTATATTTAGGGTGCCAAAATAAATAAAAACAAATATTTTAAATTTTTGGATATATTTTGTACGTTTAACTTAATTTCAATTATGTCAGTACACTTTATGAAAATTCTAGAATCGAGTGAGGGAGGCTGATTTAACTAATCTTTAACCCCTTGGGGACGGGTGATTCAGAAAAGCATTCGTACAAAATCAGAATCAAGTTGCAATTAAATAAAAAACGGTAACTTAAATGTAGTCGTTACTAATTTGACAGACTTACTTTGCTTTTATTTTAATTATTGTTAGTTTAATCATATATATAATCAATGTTAATTCAAAGTATAACTAAATAGTTTTATTTTGAACTAAGTAATGGTGAATTAAATAAATCAAAAAATTATAACTCCGCCCACAAATAAACTGCTAAAGAAATACTTTGATTACCAGTTTTATCTTCTTACCCTGATTGATACGGTTTTTTGCTGTCACGTATTTGTGACAGTCGGCGCGAAAGGGTTAAGTTAATGGAAAACAATAGTTTTGAAAGTTAAATTTAAAAAGTTATCTTTTTGTAAGCTTTTTTTCCCAATTCAGACTATTCAAGATAACTTTAAATTATGGAGGTGCGAAGAAAAGTGTACGATAAGTACTATGAAAAAAACATTTAACATTCGATAACTTCGAATTATTCAAGAACTAGTAATTTTTAAAATTGTGGTAAAAAAAATTCTAGTTCTACGTCTAATTCGAGTAAAAAAAATTCAAGTAAAAAAGAAATCTACGGGGCACTTTGCAGCTCACAGAAATGAAAATATAGAAATACATATTTGGCGTGCTGAAAGAGAAATTTTTTTTTTCGTGAATGTAGCAAGTATTTCCGAAATACTAATTTTTTCGAAAGTTATTTAAATCCAGTGCGCTCTTTAATGATTTTTCTAACTTTTTTTTTGCATCAAATGACTGTGATTCTAAACATTCTGCCGTATCTACTTTTTACGCGTTTTGAACAAGTTTCTTCTAGTAGGAGCTAAGTTTATCCTTCAATGTTTTAATCGTTCATTACTTTGATCTAAAATCATTTCTTAAATCACTACTTCAAAAAGATTATTTTTTAAACTACTACTATAAAAAAGATTTTTTTTTTCATGAATGTAGTAAGTATTTCCGAAATTCCACTTTTTTCGAAAGTTATTTGAAATCAGAGCTCAATTTACTGATTTTTCTAACTTTTTTTTCCTTTTTACATTAAAATGACTGTGATTCTCAACATTCCGCCCTATCTACTTTTTACGCGTTTTGTAAAAGTTTCTTCTAGTGGGTGCTAAGTTTATCCTTCAATGTTTTATTCTTTTATTAATTTGATTTAAAATCATCTCTTAAACCACTACTTCAAAAAGATTATTTATTAAACTACTACTACAAAAGAGATATTTTTTTCCCAAGAATGTAACAAGTATTTCCGTAATTCAAATTTTTTCGAAAATTACTTAAAATCAGAGCTCTCTTTAATGATTTTTCTAAATTTTGTTTTTTTGCACTAAAATGACTTTGAATCTAAACATTACGCCCTATCTACTTTTTACGCGTTTTGGAAAAATTTCTTCTAGAGGGAGTTAAGTGTATCCTTCAATGTTTTATTCCTTCATTAATTTGATTTTAAGTAATTTTTATAAACCACTACTTGTAAATTATTCAAAAACTTATATAAAAAGCTGTTTTGTTCTATTCAACTCTTGACAAGGCTTTTAAAATGTTAACGAAATTACCAGAGTTGCCAACTTGCACCGCTTTGTAAAAAAATATTTTCTAGTGGTAAATAAATTTAAGTTATTTATAGTTTCATATTTAATTATTTTTGTCACCACTATAAATCCAAAACTCACAATGCCGTAGGAAACGAATCTTTATAGCGATTACCTCGCGGGGACACTTTTAAGGAGTGGGGCAAATTATTCCTATTCTATAAGTTTTATTATTTAATTGACTGCCGATTTATTAATTCTTTTGCAGAAAGCGAAGCAGTTGGCATTCCAGAATTACTAAAAATTATGTACCCATTAATTCTAAATTGCCTACCACTCCATAAAATAATTTGCTAAAAAAGCGTAGTAATTGGCAGCCTTTGAATATTATTTATATCTCACTAGAATTTTTTTTTTTAATTTATCTCTGATTATTAGTTTGTCAGATCAAGGACGAGCTGACATCGAGAGTAACAAAAAAAAAGTAAATATTAGATTATGACATTTATAAATCTCAAAATTTAAATAGAAATTTTTGAAAATATTAAAAAAAATTGACGAAAGATAGAAACCGTTTCAAACTCAAACTGTTGTAATTATGTAAGGTAATCGTAATGCATCTACAGTTCTCCCTCACATATGTATAAATTATAAGATTAATCCATTTTAAGTTTACTTCAAAATTTCTTACCCCCTTCTCCCTTCATTATCCTAATCAATTTAGAGAAAATAGCCCGGCTGCTTAGGTACTCTGTATTTAATGCTTAATTCGGTAAGATCTACAGATCTGAAAACTTTCATCGCTTTTTGGGAAAATTTATACGAGTGGTAGCTAAGCATATCCTTTAATGCATTATTTTCAGGTTACAACATTTGATTTTGCGTTAATTTTTACACTACTACATGAAAATGACTCAAAAGATGATATGAAACGATTCGCTTTCCTGCAATAGGTGAGACTTACCAAAAATTGGCAAAATTAGAGAAAATTCTGAAAGTTTTTCTTTTTAATTGCTACCACTCAACAAAGTATTTTGAGAAAGATGTAGCAGTTGGCAACCCTGCATCTATAATCATTGACTATACTTCGCATTTATTTGTTCCTATTGTGTTATACGTACTGTATTCTTAAGTGTAAATTTTATTATTCTGTATAATTAGCCCCTTTACCACAGGGTCAAACGTGGAAGATTAGTATGGTTTTCCTCTCCCTTTAACGCAAATGCGGGTTGGTTACAGTCTATCCCAATGCTTTATCCACGAGTTCCTTTGTCTTCTCGGCGTCGTTCAAATTACAAGGCTACGAACATTTATAGTTGTAAACTCAGAATCTGGTCAGCTGCTCAACGTTGGTTAAAAAAAAAAAAATGTTACGTTACATATAGTCAATTATTTCTTAAATCCATGTAATCGCTTATGTCATTGTTATTATTATGCTGACCAATGTCCAGCAAAGGGCAGAGTCTCCTAACTATTACAAAACAAAATTATAGTATTTGAACACTGAATTTTATAATCAGTGTTCAACAAGTGTAAGTTCAGTATTCGGCTTATGCTACCAATGAGCGAAAAATTCATTATTTTGAAAATGAACATAGCAAGTTGACTTACAGCCCGAAAAAGGCGGTATGTACTAAATTTAATAATGTATAAGGCCCATTTTTATTTGAAAAAAAATTCACCTTCTTTTCAAAAATTCATTTTCAACAAAACATTCACCTATTTCAATATGAACATAGCAAGTCGGCTTATATCCCGAAAAGTACGATATTCAATTTGCTTAATAATGAATAAAAAGCATTTTTATTTACAAAAAACTGCAAAATTTATAATTGTTTTTCAACAAGTGTGAGTTCAATACACGACTTACACAGCCAATAAGCGAAAACTTTTCCAATTTGAAAATGAACAGAGTAAGTCGACTTACAACTCAGAAAATATGCTGTTTCCTAAATTTAATAATGATAAGACACATTTTTGTTATAAAAAAATTACGAAATTCATAATTGTTTTCCAATTAGTGGGAGTTAAGGACTCGACTTGTATACCCAGCAAGCGAAAAATTTACCAATTTAAAAATGAACATAGACGGTCGACTTATTGCATGTAAAATAAGCTGACTTATAGCCCGAAAAATTAACTAATTTGAAAATTAGCTTTATATGGCGATTTATAACCCGAAAATTACAGTACGCAATCGGTTTAATAATGTATAACACGCATTGTTATTTCAAAATAATTGAAATTTTTAATCGATTTCGATTAAGTATGCATTCAGGTCTCGACTTTTAATCTAATAATCGAAAATTCACTAATTTGTAAACAAACATAAGAAAAACAATTTTATTGCTCGAAAATTACGGTATACATTTAGTCTAATGTAAAACATATATTGTTATTTCTTAAAAAAAATATAAATTTATTATTGGCTTCCAATAAATATGAGTTCAAGGCTTGACGTACTCAATCATTAAAAAAAAATTCAGCAATTTTAAAGTGAAAAAAAGTGGTCGATCTTTTGCAAAAATACAGTATGCATTTCTTACCTATATATATAAAAATGAATGTGTGTCTGTGTGTGTATGTCTTTTATAGACTCCTAAACCATGCGACAGAAAGCGATGAAATTTGCCATAGAGATAGTTTTAAGCACGAGAAAGGTCACTGTCAACATTAGAACATTCTGCTGCAAATCGTTCTTGCAGGATGAGCGAAAAACGGAATGGAATTTTCTGAATGGTTAAGCGTTAGCCAGTGTTTTAAATTTAGCGATTCAATTTTCACATATTTTAGAGATAACATCAGTGATAATTGCTAGCATATAGCTCTATTTGAACAAAAAATAGTTAATTGGGTATACTATAGCCTACGTCACAGGTTGTGTTATTCCTACTAAATTTAACCCATGAACGGCATTTTCTGCGAGCCTAACTTCAAGCCACAAATAAACAAACGAAGTGTTTGATTGTTTAAATAGCTGCTCGCCAGATTTTATTGCATTATAAAGAAAAGTAATTGATATTCGATTTTTGATTAATAATTGATTTATGTGGATAGTGGCATAGAATTTAGAATTGCGTCATGGTAAATGTTATTCCTACTAAGTGGAAGTAGTTGTGTTTTTTTATATTATACCCAATTGCACGTATTTATATATTTAATTATTTTATATTCGCTGTGTCAGATGAATTCAATGAACATTTCGAAGTAGCACGAGTTATTTACGTCATCAAATTTATACTTTGTCTGATGCTACGCTATTTTATTTTATACATATTAATTCTTTTAAAAGTGTTTCTAAAAAATGCACTTTTTTGACATCAATGAAAAAGAATGAAAAAGAAAAAAAAATTTATTTATTCAAAAGCTAAAATTAATAGGTAAGTGGTACTAATTCGTTTGGGATATGCATAAAAACTCGACGCCAATGAGGCTTAATTACGCCAATGATGTTTAATTAATTAAGGTAATATATGCATATTGAAGTAAGAGAAATAATCTATGTACTAGAAAGAAAAAGAAATGGAGTAAAGGTATTTATTTGTCTAGAAGAACCGTTAGAAGTCATCTTATTATCATTGACGACAATGATGCTTAATTAATGTTGGTAATATGTATTAATTGAAATTTAAAAAAAACTTCTGTACTAAAAGGCGAAAATAAGGAGAAAAGCTCTTTGGGTAACCGTAAAAAATCTGCACATTACCATTGACATTAATGCTTAATTAATAATGATAATCTGTATTAATTGAAATAATATTAAATAAGCTTAATGCTAAAAAGCCATACCCATGGAAGAAAGATTAATGGGAAATTCGCTTAAGAAAACATTAAGATATCGCCATTCACAGATGACGCCTAATTCATATGTATCACTGACGGTAATATGTACTACTGGTATTTTGGTAATTGGCGATTTAGTTTTGATAAGAATTCTCGAGTTTTCCTTATGGCTATATCACACGAGAGAAAATATGTGCAACTGCAAGTGTAACTGCAAGTGTAAGTGCAACTGTAAGTGAAATTTCTCCAAAAATTGCTCGTGTGATATAGAAATCACGGTTGCACGAAATATCTGCAACCGTTCAGGCAATTTCTTTCATGAACCAATCAGATCGTTTGCTTTTTATGACGTTTCAATTTTATGTGATGACATATACAAATGTAAATAAAAATAGCGGCGACGTTAGGAAGAGGATGATCGGATGAAATTTTTTTATAGATGAGACGGAACAAGTTTTTAGTTTAATAATAACATTTCCTTTAAAATGAAAGCATTAAAAATACTTTCGCACTATGAGATGACCATCTCAATGCAGTTGATGTACTACCATAACAGGAACCTGCACACGGTTTTAGTATCGGTGAGTATAGTACACTATTTTTGCGATAAATTTTCTTTTAAAATATTTATTTATTTTAAGCTAATAAAATTAAAACTTATTATAATTTGTTCCGATCAAAGTTTTAATTACTTTAAATAGAAATAATTTCTATTTTTATATATGTAAATAATTATACTGGCGAAAAGTTTTACTTTGAAATATTAGCCAAGCAACTCGCCAAACTTTGTTTCAGTATTATAACATAAAATATAATAATGATTATATTTCTTTATTTTTAAATTTTAATTTTTGTTTCTGTTGATTGTAAAAGCATGTGTCCGATTATTTGAAAATTTTATAATTATTAGTGAAATAATTATTTTATTCTTCCCTAAGAGTTCTTTTAATTTTTGAAAATCTCATTTTAAAACAAGTTAGAAAATATGTGTGGTAAATATTTACCTTGTTTCTCACAAAGTTACCCCATTTTCCAGTAATTATTGAAAAGTATTACAAGAAAGGTAGTATATTATATATAAAAAGTAATTTTTAAAAATGCAAATTCCCAATCTCCTTGTCTGTTTCTACATTCATCCCTTTTATTTTTTTTTTGTGTATGATGATTTGCATAATATTTTGTTTATAATTATTCAAAGTTAACTAATGATACTTTACTTTTTATTTATACTTCACATTTATCTCTTGATACTTAGCTTTTCTATAATGACAGTAAGTATGTAAGTGTACCTTACTAATTTTTCAATATACTTACATTTTTAAGAGTCTTCGTTTATAAATACAATTTATTTTCCTTGAAACAAATTTCAATCCAAACATAAGAACTACAAAACTAAACACACCTGCCATCTTTCATTAGTGTATAGAATAATTTTAGAACTATAATCAAAATATCTGTCAAACTTAAAGTAAGTTTAAAAGGGATACCTAAGGACTTAAATGATTTCAAATTAATGGCATTTAATCTTCCTTATTCTAATAATGTATTGGTGAAATTTTATCATGAAAGTGATTTCTTTCTTTTATTTCAGATATTTCGTATAATCCTGTAAGGTTTATCTGGTAAAGAAGGAAAGAGATGTAATACTGTTTTTATGGAAGAAATTAAAAAATAAGAAATAAAAATGAATAATGTTCTAAATGTTTCACTTGACAATAAATGTTTTATTTTTTAAATTGATTCTTGTATTATTTAAAATGCAAAACAAAACACGTAAAAGGCTATAACAAAATAATATGATACATAAAAAGAATGTTCTTAATAAAATATTGTTTTTTTCTTAGTTATTAATAAATTTTAATCTATATACTGCATATTACAATAAATTTGTCCCAAAATAAATCCTATAATTTTTAATTAAATTATCTTATACCAATAATGAATGTTTTAAATTTTACAATAATAAAATGTAAGTATGACATTGAAAATCCTCTTATATTTAAAAGCAATTTTACTAAGAAAGTGGAAAAAATAATTTTCATAAAAGTGATATTCCTGATATGCAATGTGTAAATGAATAAAATTGATGATCCCTTCATGTAATGTAAATTAATTTGATGAAAATAAAATTCTGAGACATTGTAGTATACACAAGTCTGACATTATTTATTATGTATTTTTTAGACTCAATTTAAAAAATAGAATTGATTTGATAGATCTAATAGTTTTGATGTTATAAATATTTTATGAGTGAAAGGTAATTCAAAAATTTTATATTTCATACATTAAACCATCATTTCTTCTACAGAAATATTTCAAAGGACTATGTTTTTGAATTAAGCTTAAAAAATAAATTTGAAGAAATGCCTTACTTGATTAGCTAGCAATGTCAGTTGCATAAAGTGGTATAAGTCATAAAATTGTCCTTTCTACACATGAAACTTTTTATAAATTTTCGAATTGTTAAACTATTAAATCAGACAGCTTGTTTTTATTCTCATTCAATTTAGTGTTTACATAGATAATGATACAGCACTTGCCTAGCTAGCATGTTACATAGTAAATATATATAAATAAACTATGCTTTTTCAGGGTGCGGAGCCAAATCTTTCAACAAAAAATAAGCAACTTTTAAGAACATTTTAGGCACTCAAAAAATATTTTAAAGCTCTAGGTAAATTGACAAAATGCAAAATAATTCTCAGACTTTACATGATCATGATAAAATAACTAGAATTTGACAAAGAACTGTTTTCTTGATTATATTAGCCATTAAAAAAATGATCAAGAGATTTTTCGGTTCGATTTCAGAGGGTGGAAAATAAAGCCTGAAATTGAGAATATCTTGCAAAATACAGCATGAGAGAGCAAGAATCTCACCGAACCCAGCTCACTAGACGCACATGCGGACTCGCAAGTATTTCACCAAACCTGTAAAATGATTGGCGCTTTCATACGCAATGGACTGACGGTACGCTGAAATTGATCATGGTTGAATGAATTCTGCTATTGTTAATTTACGTCGCACTAGAGCTGCACAATGGGCTATTGGCGATGGTCTGGGAAACATCCCGGAGGATGATCCGAAGACATGCCATCACAATTTTGATCCTATGCGGAGGGGATGGCACCCCCGCCTCGGTAGCCCGACGACCTGCGAACGGAGTTGAGCACTTTGCGGTAGCACAGTTTAGCGAGGACCCATACCGCACACCCTCGGTCCCTACGCAGACTGATCCAAGTGGTCACCCACCCGCACACTGACCATAGCCAGTGATGCTTGACTTCGGTGATCTGCTGGGAACCGTGTCTTAACGATCAGTCCAGTGCGGGACGAATGAATTCTGAAAACGTGAAATAGAAAAATGTGAAAAGTACGTTTTTACATAATATGTGGCGAAAATCGACATTCCCTTTCATAAATCTCATTTTCGAAAAAGGAAAATAAGGCACTTTTTAAAAACACTTATTAAGAAAAGCACCTTTAAGGGCCTTTAAAAAATGAAAATCAAAAATAAGCACCTTTAAGCACTTTTTAAAAACGCTACGCACCATGTTTTATACCTTAGTCACTCAAATCAAGATAAAAAAAATCGTCAAAATTCTAGATAGTATTTAAGTCCATCCCCCTTTCACCCCCTTACCTTTTTAGGGACGCAGCATGAAATTCAATGATATCTTAATATTATCTCATATTATGAGGTAGAAATCATAATCCTTTTTATACTATGCTACTTCACTAATGGGGAAATAAAGTTTTCAGAATTTTAATTTGCTGCTGAAGAAAAGACTTAACACAAATGCAAATGTAAAAAATTAAATCAAAATCAATCAATATTCTGCAGCATCTTCACGAACATCGTTGAGAAACAATGATATAATAGAATCATATGATAAAATAAAATATGAGCCAAAAGTAAAGATAAATAACAAAATATGGTAACCCAATTACATGCAACCGTTCAGGCAATTAAGCAACCCTTTCGGCAACTCCGAACGGAGGAATTTCACTTACAGTTGCACTTACACTTGCAGTTACACTTGCAGTTGCACATATTTTTCTCTCGTGTGATAGAGGCATTAGTTTCAGAATATACTTTTTTCCAATGGTAGCTAAGATAGTGTATAATATTTCAAGGAATTGGAATTCTAATAACTTTTTTCCATCAGTATTTTTAATAATTTTAACAGTAAATTAAAGGTCAGATAGAGAAATTTTCATGCTCCAAAATCCTTATAAAGTTCTGTTTTCTTGTTCTGTTTTTTTTAATTAATGCGGCTTTAGTTGGCGGCCACTGACAAATACGTTTAAACTCAAATGTTGAAGCATTATGTAATAGTACAAAATATACTTATATAGGTACAAAATATATTGATATATATGGTGATTATTAAAATTGCACCAATCAGTTTCAATACCTATACTTAGGAATTAAGTGTTTTACGCCCCTCGAAGGGGATATGTACCCGAGAAAATCACATAATAATGGTAAATTTTAACTATCATGAATCGGTCGCGAGTAATAGCATCATGCCAAGAGATGCTAAATACATTTTATCTTTATTCCATTGGTATGAATTACAAACAAAAAGCTCTTCTTACTTCAATAACGTAAAGCCACCAACATATAACATTAAGCAACATAGATTACAACACATAACCTTAAGTAAAATAAAAAAAGTTATCTTAGCTATACTTAGTGGAAGAACCAGGTAAGTGCCACTTTCAGGAAGAAAAAAGAACACACACCCATCCGAATTATTTTATTACCAATTTATTAGAAAGTGTGACTAATAATTCTTTGCTTTATTTTATTTACCACTCCCTAATCTATGTAAATCTATCTAATCTATAAAAATGAATTCCTTTCCGTGTGTTTGTGTATGCTTTACAGACTCCTAAATCATCCAAATGAAATCAACGAAACTTAGCATACAAATAGTTTGAAGCACGAAGAAGATCACTGTCGATACTATAGCATTCTGCGACAAACCGTTCGAATGGGATATGCGGAAAACTAAATGAAATTTTCTGATTGGTTAAACGTTAGTCATTGTCTTAAATTTAACTATAGAAAATTCAGTTTTTTCACATATTTTAAGAATAACACCAGTGACAATATCTAGCTTAAAGCTCTATTTGATAAAAAAATAGTTTATTGCACCAATTTAAATATGGAATTATTTTATATTCGCTACGTCAGATAAATTCAATGAGCAACAAGATGTGGTAACACGCAAGAGTTACGTCATCAAATTTATACCTTTAAATTTATCTGATACCATGCATTTTTTTATTTTATTTATATTTCTTTTAAAAGAAATTTCCAAACTTTTTTTTATTTAAAATCAATGGTAATTGAATAAAAAAAAATATGTATGCATTTAAAGGCAAAATTAATGGGAATGTCGTATTTATTTGTTTAGGTGAGACGTAAAAAATCGCCACATTATTATTGATGCCAATAATGCTTAATTAATTTAAATAATATACATATATGCATATTGAAATAAAAGAAATAAGCTTTGTACTAGAAAGCAAAAGTAATGGAGTTAATCTATTTATTTGTCTAAAAGCGTAAGAAATCGTCATATTATCAATGACGACAATGATGCTTAATTAATGTTGGTAATTTGTTAATTAACGTAAGAAACTGCTCAAAATTATAACAAAAATATTGGAGAAAAGATACTTATTCAATTTGAATTGATATATTATTACTCACACTAATGCTTCATTAATATTGATAATGTGTATTAATTGAAATAAAATAATGTAAGCTATGAGCTAAAAAGCAAAGTTAAAGAGGAAATTAATAAAACATTTGCTTAGGTGAACCGTTGAAAATCACCATTCACAGATCATGCTTAACTTATATGTATCCCTGACGGTAATATGTACTACTGGTATTATACTAATTGGTGCAGTTTCGATAAGTATTCTACAATGGGTTTTCTGTGGTTTCAGAAAATATTTTTCCTGTGGTAGCAAAGATAGTTTATTATTATTTTAATGAATGAGAACAAAAGAACTTTGTTCTTCCACTTCTGAATATTTTAATAGTAAATTAAAGGTTATATAGAGAAATGGCCATTCCTCAAAATCCCTATCAAGTTCTAATATGAATTCAATTTTTTTTTTAAATTTCGGCCTTAGTTGGCTGTCACTGACAAATATATTTCTCACAAAACTTAAATGAGGAAGGGTTATGTAATAAGTACCAAATATGCCAATATAAATATTAAATATTATAATGATATATTTCGTGATGATTTAAACAGAACCAATACTAAGCCGTTTAAATACCGATACTTAAGAACGACCCCTCGAAAAGGATATATACCGGAGAAAATTATCTGATAATGGTATATTTTGAGTATTATGGTTTAGCTGCGAGTAATAGCATCATGCCATTATTATAATTATTGATAGAATAGCGTTATTCTACGTTACATTTTAAAATATAGTTATTTAAATCGGTTTCTGATCTTATTAACCGTTTTACAATTATTATTTTTTGATGCAAATTACATTAATATGCTATTGTTTATTTAAATCTTCACTTTTTTTCACTACGTAAGCAAGTGGGGAGTTGTTATTTTCAAGTCTATCTGAAAGGCAAACCAAATAATTTTTGGATCGCCAGTCTAATTGTTGGGTGGAATCCCTCTACAAAATTCGTAAGATTTTTTTCTTGCACCACACTTTAAATTCTCATGTTATCTATTAAGATTTTCAATATTTCAGAAGTTAGAAAAATTGCAATTTTTTTAATGGTGACTGTCATACTTATACGAACAGTTAGGAGAATGACAGACATATATTATAGTTGCTATAAAATGTCAAACTTTAATCTTCATAACCAGACAATAAAAAGAGATTTTCGCTCTTAATAATAAAAAGATTTATTTTATTTTAAATTAAAGCAGAATAATTCAGTGAAAAGAAAGAAGAATTCAAGTTCTCACTTGCCTTCGTATAAGCTTTTATCATTCTAATATTTTTATTTTTCAGGTGATTCATATATGTCAAGCTGGAGGACGGCAAATCTCTTTCCTGGGTCCTGTTGGCACGATATTCAACCAGGAAACGTTTGTGTGCGATTGGTAGTTTAACGTCAATTGCGGTGATACAGCTTCTCACTATGACAGTAATTCAAATCTTCATCGAGGTTCAGGCATTGGCATAGATGGGTCAAAATTTATGCGACTTCCAACCCAAAGTAACAATAAAGGATCTGACCAGTCACCCCCATTTGGCATCCCACCTTGGGATCAAGGCAATAAAGGATCCTGGGGAATGAAAGGACAGATAAATCAAAACAGGCTTCATAATTCCAGGTCTAGCTCTGGAGGGCATCAGAATAACAATAAGGGAACAAGAAGACATATATAAGAACTAGAACACATAAAGGAACTAGAAGATACATTTATATATAACAAAATAAATAAATACAAGAAAACACGAAGAAAGCTAAGAAAAAAAATAAGTTTCATTTATATATTTATATATATATATTACTGAGTAAAAAATTTTAAACTAAATACATTTTAGAATTATTGTTAATAAGTTTTACTATTTTAATGAGAGCTTATATTCTTCTAACTTTATATTTTAACATAAACGGATATTCTGCAATACTTTAGAAAGATAAAAGTAATTATAACATTAAATAAAATTTTAATTTTAGTCGTATCATTATTATTATTAATTAAACGTATTATTACTAATATCAACTTATTAATTCATTCGCGTCATTTAATTTCTTGCGAACATTTCCACAATATAAGTTTTTTTGGAGATCTATCAACTTCTCCATAATTAAGATGGTAGTTTTTCTTAATTGTTGAAAATGGTAGTAAAAATTTTATTTTAACATTTTATTCAAACTGGTTTGAATCACTTTTTTTTATTCAAACTGATAAAATACTTCACAGCATTCGAAATTTTTTTCAATTACAAAAGCAATCTTCGTAACTAATCTTCATAACTTTGAAACAGATGGCGGTTAAGTCTACCCTTAACCAGCGCCCTCGGTGCTAATTCAGAAAATGGTGTAAAAATACACATGAAGATAAACCACAATTTTGCAAAGAAAAAGCGTTTGTGATCTAATTATTTTAACATTTAAAAACTTACACGAACGATGCAAAATCTGGCTTAATAAAATTATGCAAAAATTGGGAATTATTCATTGATTTTGAATGCTTCCATCTAGATGGGAAAATTGCCGAATTGGCGATTTTAAAAGCATTTAATAATTTTTAATACAGATAAGTTAATTGCTACATTCTATTATCCCAATATTTCCTTATGGAGAGATATCGCATATAAAGTTTAATATTATAGCTTTGTTTCAAGTATAAAGCACTTGTAGCGTAACTTTTTTAATTCTCGAGCGGAAGAGCTTGGAAAAACATAGTTATTTGATACTTCACTGCAGCTCTAAGTAATATAAAAACAAAAAACAATAAAAAAAAACGTTATTATTTGATACTTCACTGCCTCTCCAAATACTATAGAACAAAAAACATTCAAGAAACATAAATATTTGATACTTTACTACTACTCTAAATGTTATTAAAAAACATTAAAAAATAATTATTTGATACTTCACTACCTCTCTAAATATAAAAACAACAAAAAAATAGTTATTTGAAACCATTCTACCTCTACGAGACAGTAATAATTCAGAGATTTTAGCTTAAAACTTACTATAAAATTACTTTAATATTGTTTGTTTATCTTGATATTGTTTGTTTGTTTTTTCAATTATGTTTTACATGTTCCTTGGAAGTATTATAAAACAGTACTCATGTATGTTGTAGAATAAAATATTTTATTTTTTAAGGTGTCGTAAATGCTTAATTGCTTGTGTGTTGTAAATGTTTATTTATTTATTTTTTTTATGTTTACACTTTCAAACTAAAAAGAAAATGTCAAAACTTTCTGCTTTAATACTGGATTAGGAATGGCAACAATCTATATTCAATTTTTATCAATTTGTTTTCAGTTTTCCTTTCGCTTTGCAATTCCTTAATTAAATACAGGATGTCCCAGGATTATTGGGACAAATTTTAAGAAGAGGTAAAGCTCAGGTATTCAGAATTGCATAACAGCCCATGGTCGGAAACGTCGCGTGAAAGTAGTATGACAAGTACAAGAAAAAAAGAGACCAAGGCTGAGACCTGTGGGTTCATTTCGCGTTTAAGATCTTTCTGTTTGTCGAGCATTTCTCTCTCTGAAATCACGTGCATATCTAACAGCTCGGTGTTCGTGAAACGTTGCTCCTCCTCCTTTGCAGGAAATGGCAGCTCAAATAACAGTTTCGATGCAGATCTGTTGCCTTCAATGCTCTTGTGAACAAAACCACTTAGCCGAGAACAAAGACGCTTCCGACCATGACTTACTGTGCAAATCTCAATCCTTGTGATGCCCCCTACATTCTTCTAAAGATTATCCCAATAATCTTAAGAAGAGTCGTGGTGGTAAAGGAGATAGAGCGTTCGCCTTCCAATGAGATGAACCGGGTTCGAATCCCAGCAATGGTTGATCAATACGAATTCCGCATCCGGCTAACACCGATCACGGTATATACCTTCAACATACCTGCACAATGCATTAGTAATTGTTTTCGCACAACAAAACGAAATGTAATGTAAAGAAAACGTACAAATCAACGATTCTTAGGATTCTGTTCAGAGAGAAAGAAACGCTATTTCCGAAAAAACTCATTTCTTTTTTATTCCACTCAACAAATGAATATTTTAGTGGTTTATCTTACTTTGGAACATCTGATATTAAAAGTAACTGTAAGAAATTTTGCAAGCAGAAAAATTCTGTAAGCAGTAAGCTTCGGAACATCTGATACTAAAAGCAACTGAAAGAAATTTTGTAAGCAGAAAATAGCCTCTTAAGTTAATATATGGGTGATTCTTTTTAAACATGACAATTAGAACCAAAAAATTTCTTCAAATTTAAAGTCTTCAAAATAATCTAATATTTTTTTTTGTATGCTTCTTTAGTTACATATATTAATATCTTACAGACAGCAGTGTAGTTTATTGACATTTGCTCGAGTAAAAAAATAATAAAGAAATTCACCAAATCTTGAATGCCAGGAAAATGACATATTAGCTTAGCAGTTTAAAAAACAGTCATTTTAAGTTAATAGTAAGTAACTCAACTTAAGTCTTTATGTTAGGTGGACCATAAATTGCTTAAATTAATTCTTTTTATCCACTGTAGAAAGAATCAATTTTGTTTTTGTTATTGATATGTACAGAATAAAATTGTGCATAATAATCAATCATTAAATAAATAAATAACTTTGATTACATCCAACCATATTACAATCATACATACACTTGGTATTCGGTTAATATTTGCTTTTCCACCTGACAGTATTAGCAGTTAAAAAAAATTTTTGGTAACACTTCAATGTCCTGGAATTCATAAGCCAGGAAAATGACAGCCAGGATAATGACAAATTCGCCATTTTATAGCATATAACTTTAATTTAATATTTTGGCCTAAGACGTTTACATTCTGCAAAAAACAACAGAATTTCTTGAAATAACTCAGATAAATCTATGTAGTTTAAGTTATTAATGATTTCAAGAAGCCAGGAAAATGACAACACAAAAACCTACTCATCTTGAAAAATTTTTTGGAATAGATTTTGAACCAGAAAATCGTGCAACAAGACATGTATAGGAGGGTATCTAATCAATCTATTAACATAAGATATTGATTGCTGGTTCTATCTTATTTATAAACCACTAAATAAAAGTAGCCCGGAAAATGACAGATTTTCTTAGTAAAAAAAAATTATTGACAAAAAAATTTTTTTTAAGCGAAGGTTTTGCAAATAATAAGATCTGCGTATATTCTAGAAATGCTTACACCGGTTGAGATAAAAAAAAATTAGATATTGAAAAATGTATGGGAAGTTCTGAAGCTAGTTATTATTGGAAATATTGTTTGGGGCATGCCAGGAAAATGACATTTTGATATTCAATTAAATTTTTTAAGTACGTAAAACAGTCAATGCTAGTGCAAAGTCATTTTAAAATGCTAACAGCAATGCAATTTATTAATTTTTTTTTTAAAAAAAAAGTTCTTTAAGTATTATAGTATTAGATCTTGGAGCAAGGGACAGTAATTTGTCATATTTCGTGAGAATCACTCATATATTATGCCACTTTATTGAATAGAATTGTAGCTAACAGTAGAAAATAGCCACTTAAATTAATATATACAAGTGTCAAATTCTGGTGGTGGCTATGTTGAAAAATAACTGAAACTTTGTTGTACTTGTTGCCAATAAATATGTTCCTGAAAGTGCGAGTTCGTTTTTTTTATAAATTAGGGAGACTTACTTTCTGGATGAGCCTCGTATTTTAAGTTACGAAATCAGACACCAAACTGTTGATTCTCGGGGGAAAAAAACAAGCCGTTATTTGACAGATTTGGATTCTTACCTTAAAAATATGAAAGCATATGTTAAGTGCAATCTGAAATATATGTTTGTGATAGACGAAAAAGCTGTCAAATAAATTGATCCCTTTGACACAAAGATTACTTTTGGCGTATTTCATAATGCCATTAAATCCATTTAGCTATTTAAATAAAAATAAAAGAATTTTGAGCGCAATTGAAAATCTCGTATATCACAAGATGATTTCATGCAATATAATAACTGTCAAAATTAATAATTGTAAATTAAAGAAATCTTTAATTGGTTTTAAAGTATGATATTTTAAATAATAAGACTACAAAATTTGAAAGGATCCTTTCGTAAGCAGTAATTTTAAAAAAAAAATAACGTGTGTAGGTAGAATTTTGTTTCTCAAGAACTATTCGACATTCAAAATCTAGATTTTGTTAATTAAAAGTGACTCTCACTCTCAACATAGCCAACGCCTCTCATAGCCATAGCCTCTCAACGCCACTCTCTTCATCAACATAGGATAAGAACCTTCGATTTCCTGAGTCATGATGATGAGTCATTGTCATGATGAATTATCATATCCACTGGGTTTATTAAAGGGATTTTACTCAAACTGTGTGAAAAATAAACCAGTTAGAGCAAATACCAATTTCTAATGTATAAGTCCACGAATCATTAGTGAGAAAAACAAGATGAAAATACGAAAAGTTTGACATAATTCGGGTATTATATTGCAGGCTAGATAACAGAAGGGAAAAATTTAAAAAGTGGTATGAAATCTTAATCGAATGGAATGTTCTAACTTATTCCTACGTACCAATGTATGTTTATAAATTAAATACATAGATTAAACCTTTCTGAAACTGCAAATTTCGATTCCAAATTTTAGTCAGGCAGTCATAGTAGTAGTCATTTGGTTGTTCAAGGTTTTTAGTTCCCATGGTGTTCTTTTACTTTGCAATTATGTGATACTTTATCTTGGCTGTTAATTATTAGGAAGTAAAGACGAAAATCGACAGCATTTCCAAATAGTCAGGCTGGACATTCTAAATGTAAATTACATGCTTTTTAGCTCAAAGAATTTGACTTGATATGTAGCGTTTCAGAATCTCTGTTCGCATTCCATTCTTTTAACCGAGAATTAAGGCAGTTGGCGACTGAAGTGCTTGAAGAATAGATGTTGTTAAACGTTCAAAAGCAATCAGTTTTACATTATTAGTGGTTTGCACCATTTGATGAATTAGTGCTGTCAGGTTGGCTTGCGTCGGAAAGGTATAACCGTTTCTGGAGGAAAAAGTTTTGATTTAAAAATTTCAGACAGGCAGCACATTAGCAGAAATGATAATTGTTCAAAATCAAAATAAAAAATCTTGTAACAAAAGCGTTTGCAAAGAGGTAACGAATTAAAAACTAAAACTTGCCTGTTTTGTTTCATTTCGTTAATGCTTAAAGTGGCTTATCACGAAATAATTGCGAATAAAGTAGCATGCGTGGCTGTCAACTTGTACGTCCGATGAAAAATAATTTTCTTATTGGTAGCAACATTAGCGTTTTGGCATATTAAATCTTGAAGTTTAAAGTTTCAAAAAAAAAATGTAAACTCTTGACGAATCAAAAATTTTAAAATCTATGAAGATAGCATATATTTGTTGACTAATAATGCTTATAGATATCTCAATAGTTTTGCTTTTTGAAAATTCCTCCAAACTTAAATGTTGTGTTACTATCACTTTGTAAAATCTTTTTCAACGAGTGTACAAATTTGTAGATATGGAAATGTACCAACTCATTTGAGATAAAATTTTTCACCTAATGATAGCAATTAATTTATTTTATTTTATAACCGTCGTTGAGCAATAGACACAATTTTTGAGTTTACGACTACTAAAGCTCAACTACGTAGCCTTGTAATGTTGAACCCAATCCAGAAGACAAGGGAACTCCTGGATCAAGTATTGGGAAAAATTTGCTTTCGTGGAGGACTTTCTGTTGGAACTAATCAGCATTGGCGTTACAGGGAGAGGAAATCAGGAGGACGAGCATGCATGATTAAATGCCCTTGTTTACGATTTTTTTTAAACAGAAGTATTCCTTTGGTATTGCGCAGCGAAACACTAAAAGAAACCTAACTAGAATTTGGTCAGAATTGAAAGGTAAAGTCCGGGCAGTTTAAATAAACAAACAGCATGAGAGATATTCTAGTTTTAATTATACTTATCGATATACTCATATTGAATTGTAATTTAGAGCCTGTTTTTAGTTTTAATAATTTTTAGTATTTAAAGTAGAAAAGAATGGCTTCTCTTACGCGAAAAATAGCAAAGTATATTTTTATTTCCAGTTTTCCACCTTTTTATTTGGTTTTTAAGTTTTTTTCATGTCTATGAGGGAATAAATTTTTTCGTTTCAAATGTAAATTCTAAGTATCATTGAACTGCAGATGAATCAAATTCCAATGTTTATAAGTTGAGTAAAATGTAAATAAATAAAAGGTTTTACACAATGTGTATGTCTCATATTTTTTGAACTTCGTTTAAATAAAAGAGTATCACATACAAAGTCAAACTGAAATACAAGGTCGTCTAATAAGCGAGTTTAGTCGAGTTGAATTGCGAAGAAATCCTAATAAACTTTCGAAAGTAGTTTTGGTAGTTAAATGTTATGAGCATAGGTAGTTGGAATTGAATTTCTTAAGTTTATCCTCCTGCTTACTTTATGGTCATGATACAAAATCAAAGGTCAAATTATATTTATCTTTAATAAAACATAACATATTCAAAATTATGTTTTTAATTGAGTATGGAATCAACAGTTGGCAATTACTGTTTTGACTAAGCTTTAGAAATAACTTAGCATTCTAAGACATTACAACTCCCACGAAAAGCAAAATTAAATAAAACAGAATCCATTTGCCTTTAAAAATATGCTTTTATTTCTTATCATTTGTGAAAACAAACATCTTCGTGATAGAAGTTATTTTTAAAAAAAATTAACCGAGAACGGCTCCGAAAGATTGACTTACAGCAGCAGCGGAATTACCAATAGAACTGAAGTCGATTTGACCAATATTGGAGGAACTCAATATGTGTATGAGAGTAGCAACGAGTTCCAGAAGAGCTTGTATAACTATTTCAGCTTGAGATGCTCCGGCAGAAGAAGCGCTGACTTGTCCGACCAAGTTAGATACAACTGATTGCAAGGCACCAACATTCAATACCCCACCTGAAGCCAAACTGGAAGCTGCTGAACTGATTCTAGATTGAGAAGCTCCAGAGTTAATTCGTGATACAGCGGAAGCACTAGATGCTGCACTAGCTCCTGCGGCACTTCCATATCCAGTTTGCACACCTTGGCTATAGCCTCCTGCAGCAGCACTGGCGACTGCACCGGCACTAGCACCTCCTCCAGAAATGTAACTGGATTGTACAGCTTGACCATAACCACCAGCGGCAGCTCCTGCTGCTGCACCTGATCCAGCACCTAAAAGATCTTTTATTAGTATTGCTTATGTACTTATAAACTCTAAACTAAATAAATTCAAATTTATTTATTTATTTATTATTAAATTTAGCAAATTGATTTTTCTAAATCTATTTATTTGTATTTTTATAGAAACCACCGATAATTTTAGGTAATATCTAACTTGCAGATTGTTTTCCTTCTCTTTTGATCGTAACGTTCGCCTTCCAATGAGGCAGTAAACAAAGGTATAAAAGAGTGAAAATACGATCAGCTGCCACTTAAACCTGAAGGATACTTAGAAAAATGATATATCAG